>NW_028274823.1:82040700-82667291 GCF_037043125.1 Eumetopias jubatus | reverse complement strand
CCCTCATTATCTTCTGCAGGACTTCCAACTGTTGCTAAGGTCTTGATTCTCGATCCAGAGAGAGAAGAATATCCTTAGCATTTTTCGACTGACTTGGGGAGGTGGAAAGAGGAAAAATTTGGAAAATTCTGAAAGAGCCGGAAAGAGAACTTTTACAAATTCTTCTTCCCAAAACTGTCTTCACTCCAGCACCATTTCATTCTCGTTGAAGGTGACTAACTTGCACCCATCTATCTGGGATTGTCCTGGTTTTAATACTAAAATCGCTTAGGACTATCCCGGTTTTAAAGCTAAAGTCCTAGGTACCCCTTGGTCCTGGACCAACCAGGACAGCTGGTCACCCTATTTAATTCAGGATTGCTGAAACTCCCTACTTTATCAAATTTTGCCTTCGAAGTTACAGATAGGAAGTGGCCAAGGAAGATCTGTAAACATAATTCCTATTATTTTAGGCACATTACAAACCCACTTACACATTTGTTTGTGTCAATATGTTTTAAGGAAACAATCATCCTATTTCAATGCATAAGAAGATACCATAGGAACTGTCTTTGGGCTATAAAGGGCATGAGTCAGATGACAGAATTTTAATTGCACTTTAATAAATTAGAGATTCTAGGTTCTCCTTTTGGTTTACTGTTTTTATAGAAATCTGGACTTCAGACGTATGGGCTTTCTATGGATAAAGCACAATAAGTAAAGCACCTGCTATTTGATTAACTCTTACAGAATTATTCTTAGGACTATATTTGGTGGTGGATTCAGTCATCAGGAATCCATATTTTAAATGGATATAAGTAAAAATTCTAATGGTTTGGCTTGTTGAAGCTAAACTTCTGTGCATGATACGTTCTGCACGGAAAAGAAAAAAAAAACATAAACCATTAATGATGAAAAACTTACTGCAGAGATTTGGAAAGTAATAGTGCATTGTACCATAATTGCTAATGTGCTTAGAGTTTAATACCGAATTAGTGTCATGCCTAATATCAGTTGAAATGAATTCTTATATTCCACAGTTTAAAAGGATGGCATGTTATTACGGAGCCTGAAGTAGTGTTCATGAAAACCCACGCACTGTCTGCCAAAAAGAACACTTCTCTGGACTCTTCAGGAAGCTGTCCATTTCCAAATAATGGAAGAAATGAAATGTTTTTAAGAAGAATGGAATTTGGGTTTCCATATTTTTTTCATGAATGGAGAATTTTAAAATGCATAAAATTGAATTTAAAATATTTTATTCACAAAATATTGTTTTGCTACATTTTAAGCCCAGTGAACGTATACACGAGTATGCAACATTGTAATATCTCTCGTGTCTGACTAATAAATTTATTTTCTCTGTCCTATTTCACTGATTAATCTCATATATAAATGCACATCATTTCATAAGTTAATGCATCAGTATTCTCCACAGGATAGTCAAAAGTATTTGAGAAAGTAATTTTGCATTTAGATATCATATTTGAGAGCATATTTGATATCATGTAGCTTATAGAAGAACAGCTCTGAAATCAATGACTTTCGGTTGCTGCTCTTATTTTAAATTGCATTTAATAGTGGATAAAACTCGGCCATTTTCAACCTACATGTTTTGTAATCAAAATTGAAAGTAAAAACTAAAGCTACATTTTGCTAGTGAACTTACTAAAATCGGTAAAGTGAGAAAGTACTGAAGATGTAAGAAAGATAATAAAATAGAAGTTGGAGTGAACTGGGCTTTTACCGGTGAGTCAAATGAATAGATGAGGCAACAGAAAGATAACCAGGCATTTGTTTGCCCTGTGAGAATGTCAGAGATCTGGAGGACAGGGGGAAGTTGCGGGCAAGAGCAAAAATACTTAGTAGGGAAGCATCCAGAGATCTTCATCCTCATGAACTTAATGGCCAAGTAAATAGCACCTAGCTTCAAATACAGAAAACTCTCGATATTGTGACTTTTATATAATCATCATGAGATGGAAATCCAGAAATCCATCTTTAATGATGAGCAAATGAAGTGGCAGGCTGCTAAGGCAAATGAATGCCTGATGTTTACGAAGGCATTACCCATGGCCCAAGAATAGAGACCCAAGTTGGGGCCCAGGAGACACATATTTTCACTATGCATTTGTAACCAACTGTAAAATTACCAGTCACCTTGCCCAGTGCACATTTTTTTTTTTTTAAGATTCGGTAATTTCTCCCTGGTCCAGACTGTATGTTTTAAAAATAATTTTTCAAAGCAAAAAGCACAGGCATTTGATCTGGTAGGTAAGAATGCCCCATATAAATAAATATCAAATAGGGACCTTTTTTTTACCCTTTTTTGGTATTAGGCAGAATATTCAGTGTCTGTCTTGAGTCACTGCATTATGTAAGAATGTTTTTACTCAAATATCAAAGTTAATTTGGGGAGCTATTACGGAAAATTCATCTAAGTTTTCCATAGAATACAGTACAGCCAAAATTCTAACCATCTATCTTTCTTAGAAAAGCATCTATGTTGAATACACAATTTTAAGTGGAAAAAATGACAGGGAAATCTTCAAAACATTTATTTGTGGAATGTCAAAAGCAATTGCTGCTGTTAGGAACACAGAGAACTTGGTGGAAATTGCTTATTTTCACTTTGCAGTGAAAATAACCAGGGGATACCACTGGTCAGACCCTCTATCCTTATACAGCAAGTAACATTCTCTTAGCAGTCACAGAACTGAAACTTACCTGATATCACAGCATTTCTACATGCACTCCATTATTTAATTTAGTTACTTTCTGCCTCTATCATCAGCACTCCCAAAATACAGAGAACTAAAAGACTGTTAGCACTTGCGTGGGATGGACATGTCACCCTTTCCCACCTGCAGCCAAAAAAAAAAAAAAAGAGCAGCAAAAATGTCCTTATTTTTTACTCATAATGGATATCACAGAATGGTAGCTGAAATGTACCACTGAGATTATGTAATTCAACATCCTAATTTTAAATTTAAGGAAATTTAAAGGCCAAGGAAGTCAAATGACTCACCCAAGACAGAAGCAAGTTTAGAACCCAATTATGCCCATTCCTTAGTGCACACTGAAGCCTGATTCAGTTCACATGAAAATCCCACCCATCTCTTCGTAGGTGATAGTTGTTAAGGCCAATTGAGAACACTTTAATTTGTGCAGAAAACAAAATATATCAAAAGGTCTTTAAAATATCTAACTAGTTCTATTATGCCTCTCCTTATAATGAAACCGTAAGGAACTTGTTCCATGGAGATCTACGTGACACGACGTGCAGGGGTGTGCGTGTGTGTTTGTGTGTGTGTATACACGTGCACATGCTTCAAAGTCAGGCATACGCCAGAGGTGTGAAATATAAACCACACCCTCCTAATCAACCCTCATTTATGTCAGAGTAGAGGTGAGCACGTGAGGTGGGTATACCAGGGGAAACAGAGTAAACCACCTCGCTTACTTTTTCATCTTTCAGACACAGCAGCTCAGGTCTCCTCCCATCACAGGGTTTTAAAAGTCTTTGTGATACAAAAGACATCATTATCAAGACAGAGAAAATTTATCTCGCATTCCTACAAATTAAAAGGTAACACCTTAAACCTAACATAGAACTCTCGAAATACAGATGGTGATACTTGTTTGAATCCCTGAAATCATGTAATCGGTCTTAGACCACTGGAGACATTTTTAAGGTATAATAACTTCAGGATATGCCAAAAGATGATTTTGTTCATTTAATATTTCCCAATGGAGTACTCTTAAGAATTTTCACAAACACAGTAAAGACATATTTCAAAAGGCTTTGAAACATACAGCATTTAAAATCTTATTACATTAGTATTTTCCTAAAAATAATTTCGTGCTTCCATATTCTCAGTATATGTTCTTTTAATCACCAATCTATCTACATAGCAAATTTTTAACATATTACATGACTTTCATATTCTGCAACCAGGGAATATCCAATTGTGAGAAATCAGAATAATTAATGAAGAAAACACACAAAAAAACAAGAAGCATATGGTAACAGCTGGTGGAATGGCTAAACTCAGTGGTCAGTGAACAGCCTTGCTAGCTTGCTAGCAAGCCAGTAACTCTCATTGAGAGCTCTCACCAGTCAAGTGGATACCATAATGTGGTGTTTCCTCCAAGTGTGAACTAACGAACACTAGTTCCTTAAAAAAAGGCGCGGGGGTTTCCCCACAGTCAAAAATGCTTGGGAAACACTGAGAAAAGTTTGGTAAAGCAGATTTCTTTCTGCATTATTTCATATAACTTCCAAATTTCCAATATATATTATGAATCTCCAAAATAAATATACAGTAAATATGCACAGTTGATTCAAACAACTAGACTTTCTTTCATCTAATACTTTAAGTGTTGTACCTGAGTATTTATGATAGTGAATTTTTTTTTTAAGATTTTACTTATGTATTTGAGATAGAGGGAGAGCAAGAGAACAGGAGCAGGGGGAGGGGCAGAAGGCGAGGGAGAAGCAGTCTCCCTGCAGCGGGGAGCCCGACGCAGGGCTGGATCCCAGGACCCCGGGATCATGACCCGAGCCGAAGGCAGACGTTTAACTGACTGAGCCACCCAGGCGCCCCTATGACAGTGAATGTTTAAAGGTAAATTAGGCAGCTTACGGAAAGCTACAAGCAGCCTCCCCATCTGTGAATCCCTCATCGGTATCTGCATGTGCAGCAGGATCAGAACACACAGTCCTGATCCCACCAATGGGACTGCCATCAGCATCTCCCCTTGAAAGTCCTAAGTCACCCAGTCTCTGACCAGGGCTGACGACATGACAGAACACCAGAGAACGTAACAAATTTGGTGCTCACAGGAAGGATGAGGCTCGCCATTTGACCCACAATCACATCTTCTCTCTTTAAAATTAGGGTGGGCCACTGGACTGGTGCTCAGGCTATGAAAACGGTCAAGGAAAAATTACAATGGGACTGAGATCAGGAGAGTAATTGATTAATAATTAATCACGTAAGTGTTATACTGACCTTTTAGTTCTTACAAATCTCCAGGCACCAAGCAATTTCATTTTAACATTTCACAGCTTGTCTACTGGTGATTCTCTTTCTGCCTTTGAAATCCTTCACCCAACCCCTTTCATGACCCTAAAATCTAAAACCCCACCACCTCCCAATCAGCAGTTCCATCATTTGAGTCATTAACTCAATGAACTCATTCTTCTCTTCTCTCCTAAAATATCACTTCTTCTGATAATCCTTCTGAATCATCCCCATATTTTCCCTTGTATTAGAACTTACAATTTACAATCATGTATCATTTTCAAGGGTATTTGTTAAATAGCTATCTTATCATTAGGCCGCAAACTCCAAGGAAACAAGGAACTACGCCTATTTCATCCACCAACACCTAGAACAAATAAGCCCTCCCTACATATTTATCCATTGCACTGACTAAATGAATGAATTTGAGAAATATTTATCTAGTATCTACAACACAGCACTGCTAATAAACAGAAAACTGGTCCCTTTCCACCTTTTCTCCATCAAGAGATTAAACCATCAAACTGAACTAAATATCCACTGGCACAATACAGAGATGGACTTCCCCTCACGTGGGTGTCACTTGGAAATGCATGTGTCCTAAGCCTCAAACTTCAGTATGACCACCCGAGGCGCAGCTACCCTGTATCATGGGTCTTAGGCAGGTCACATGTTTGTCTGCTTTTTAAATAGCACCGATTTCCTATGTTCTTCCCAGAAATGTTTGTGGTATCCATTGCTCTTGGACAAATCACCACAGGCAAAACCTTTGAAACTACAATATGGGCGTGCACCCATGAAGTGTATATAGTAGAGATGTGTGTGGGGAGGGGTTGTTATATGGTATATATATGTGTACACACACACACACACACACACACACACACACACAGTTAACCCTTGAATGAACACAGGTTTGAAATGTGTGGGTCCACTTACACGTGGATTTTTTTGATACAGTCCAGTACTATGTGAATGTAGTTTCTCGCCCTTACGATATTCTTAACACTTTCTTTTCTCTAGCTCACTTTATTGTAAGAATACAGTATAGAATACATATAACGAACAAAATATGTGTTAGTTGATTGTTTATGTTACTGGTAGGGCCTCAAGACAACAGCAGACTATTACAGACTATTAGTAGGTATGTTTTGGGGGAATCAAAAATTACATGAGCATTTTTGACTGCACGGGGGGGGGGTCAGCGCCCCTAACCTCCATGTTATTCAAAGGTCACCTGGGTGTGTGTGTGTGTGTGTGTGTGTGTGTGTGTGTGTGTACTGAAAACCAATATCAATATGGTAAATACAGCTTAGAAGTGAATACAGGTAATGAATTTCTCAGTAACAAGATAGCGAAAGGTGACATGAAAACTATAATATGGTCATTTTTGGACAACTGATGCTTTAGCTCCCCATATTTCTGCATGTCCTTTCTGTACATAATAAATCAAATATATCATAGGCTTAATTTAAACCTGTTTTTTTAATGCAGGAAAAAACACATAGATATCGCTCTTTGAACATCGTTCCCTGCTTAAGACCCACGATAACGGTTTTCTACCTGTCATCCTGAATATTTCTAGGAACCAATAGTTCTTGTTACCCAACCACCTTTCCACCTTTTCAAATCGCACCTAGACAAACTGCAGAGAGCCACAGGTGGGGGGATGGGGAAGGTGGGAGAAATGGGTGAAGTGTTTGGGTTTGGGTTTGGGTTTTTGTTTTGTTTTGTTTTTTAATTAAATTGAAAAAAATCGCACCTAGACAATCAACTGTCTTAATGTACTTTTAAATCACCATAATCCCAGAGTCTTTCTTACTTTTAGGCTTATAATACATTGTCTTCAAGGTTCAGTGCTCTGTCATATAACAGGGGCACCGTCAATTCTGCAATTTCTTTCTTCTGTTTCTTCCCAAGCCCTCACTGCTCCTTCCAAAAAGCTGACAGCTGTATTTGGAGTTGGCCTGTTTTTGAGAGTCCTTCTTAATGCTTTTTCTTTCAAAAGCTATTAATGCCATCTTATAGTATTTTGAAAGCAGATGTTTCCAGTCAAGGTGCTTGTAAGTTACGGCGGTGCTGATTCACCAGCGCTCGAGTTCTAACCTGTCACCTCATTGATAAAAGCTTCGGAAGTTTCGGTTGAAATGGAGTTCAAAAGCAAATCAATCCACCAAAATATTTTTATCCAATAACTTAATTAGGAAAGTAGATAGACTTATCTCCTTCTCCTCTCTCTTGTTCTTTCTTTTGCTTTTTCCTTAAAATATCAGAATTGGCCCTTTCAACGAAATCATAACCTTACTACCAGTCAACTGAACACCAAAGCGCTAACCTTTGGGTGCTAGCGATAATCTCAATGTTAAACAGCTGTTCAACTAAACCCAAAGACAGAAGTAGATAGTTTGTTAATGCAAAGAAGGAGTATTTCTCAACTAGATGTTTCCTATGATTTCAAAAAATCAGCCAAAAGGCTTCCTAACTCCTCCAAATTTACTGCACTGTATAGATTTTGTAATAAAGGTAATTTTTGACAGCTACCAAAGCCAAAGCTGAAAATTTCCTATGAAAAATATAAAAGGACACCTCCTCTTCCATAGAAGAGAGTCAGATTTGGAGACAAAGACTTAAAGCGTTGTACACATACACCCCACAAATTTTTATAAATGAAGCCTGACAGTGCAATTGCTTGATGCTGCTGCAGAGTCTGAATGGAAACCCAAGGTTCTGATTTGCAACTGCTTGAAACTTCTGGATCTTCAATAAAACCTGAGTGTTAATAACGATGTGAATGTAAGAACATTCCTGACACTGCAGTACTTATCTCTACTGGTTCTTATTCATATTTTTCCTCCTAAGAAACAGGAGTCTCACATTGCAGTTATCATTATACATCATCTTTTTGGACGCAGGATTTCCTAAGGAGAAAAATATCATGATCAATAGTAATTAAGCTTTATAAAAGAAAAATATCTTATTGAGATAAGTATGCCTTTCTTGATAATAAATAGTTTATTCGGTTAAAAATAATATTTTGTAGAAAATGGGATCTAATTGAAATTTTAATTTGTCACTTATAAAAGTACAAGGTTAAGCAAATTGTTGTGAAATTTATACTTCTCCTTTGCATGGTTTATTTCAAATATATTTCCATAAATAGTACACAACCTCAGCACACAATAGCATTCTTCACATTTTTCCCTCAGCTATTAAATACTAATTTCTGAGGGCTAAACTACAGAACTAAAGGTACAATTGCACCCTCTACTGTCCAAATTTTCCATTCCACACATTGAGCAAAAAACACTGCATATGTTTCTTGAACAAATTCGTTATAAAAGTAACAGACAGGTAAACCCTGTTGGCTTCCATTTGACATTAGGTAGCAAATCTTCAAACAGATAAGCTACCTGTCAGAATTTCTTTAGTCCTAGGAATGGAAACTGGACATTTATACAGTTACTGGAACCAGACTAAATCAGAAAACTGTGATTCTCATCGAAGTACTGGAAATGTGAAGTATTCATTAACTTATTGACAGTAAATTGGAAAGGAGAGGGAAAATATCAAGTCACTCAAGCCAACAACTGGCACATACTTCTAATAGCATATATAGTATGCCAGTTTTTTTTTCAAGTTAGAAATTAAACATTAGCATTGCTCTAAAACTGCACATTGAAGTTCTAAAAATTTAGTTTTGAGATCTTATAATTTTCAAAGCTTTAAAGACTAGGAGCCAAAATTAAGTGCTTATTTGTTCCTTTCGTTTCAATAGAAAAAAAAACCTATTTTCCTTGTCTTAATTAAAGTTTTTTGATATTTATTCAAGAGATTTTCAATTTCTTCTTCTATTGATAAAGAATTCGCTCGCTACTGGCAAACCCTCCCACCAAGAATAACCAGAAAAGCTAATTTCCCCTCCCCCCACCCACCAGCAAAAAATGTTTAAGGCAAAAATTCCTGAGCAATAGAGTTTGAAAGGCTAACATCTCAGAGAAGAACAAAGTCCAGGGAGGCAAACCCAACATTCAGCGTCCTTTTGGAGGCATTTACAAATTACAAAACACTCCTAAAGAAGATAAATAACGGAGTATGAATTAGAAGCTGAGAGGCTAAGAAGTTGACAAAGCTTCTAAATGTCTCATGGGGCCAGAGGGACAAAAACTGGAGTTCAGGCCCAACGAGTTCAAAACCATGAAGGCCAAACCTTAACTGATAACAATCCAGTATCATAAAGACTGACACCGCGCGTTGAACCTGTTGGATCCATAACGGGGTTAAAGCGGTCAGCCTGCTCTTCAAGAGCAGAGTCTCAGATGATCTCACGTTGTCACACACAACATCCAGGATTCAATCTGAAACAGGTACACCAAGAGACAATAAAACAAAAAGCTAAGAAAAAATAAAAGCATACAACAAAAGCAGACCCATGGGAATCCTGCCACTGAAACTACCTGATAGGCACTTTTAAATAATTGTGATAGATATGTTTAAGGAATGTGATGAAATGTTGTTAATTTCAAGAGAAAACTGGAAACTATAAAAGAAATTGAAATTTTAGAACTGAAAAAAATTCAGTTACTGAATTTTAATAATTCTGTAGTTATACTAAATGGCAGGAGACAAAACTAGTGAACTAGAATATAAATCCCAAGAAAATAGAATAAAAAGAAAAAAGAGAAAAAGAATTTGAAAAAAGGAGTATGAGACGTGTGATCATAAAGAAAAGGTCTAACCTATATGTAATTGGAGTCCCAAAAGGGGAGGAAAGATGGAATGGGACAGAAGCAATATTTGAAGACATAATGGCTATGAATTTTTTCAAAACGGATGAAAGATGTATCGAGCTATAATTTCAAGAGGCACCATAAGCCACTAGCACAATAAATACAAAACACAAACAGATAGAAACACAAACACATACAACCCTAGGTATATCATCATAAAACTTCTTACAATCAAAAATAAAGGGAATCTCCTAATAGCAGGTGGAGAAAAATACCACCTTCCCAGTAGCAACAGTAAGATTACAGTCGACTTTTCAGTGGAAACAGTGAAAGCCATTCAGCAACAGAGCGGTAACCTCAAAGGGCTGGGAGGAAATAAAAGCACCAACATAGAATTCTATACTTGGCAAAAATATCCTTTGCAAGTAAAGGCAAATAAATACATTTTCAGAGAAACAAAAACTAGAGAATTTATAACCAACGGATCCACCGTAAAGAAGACACTAAAAGATATTCTTTGGGAAGAAAGAAAATGAAAGTAGATGATTGCAATAAGATATAAGGGGAAAACTATCACAGAAAGGAAAAATATGAAGTTACATCGATACGAACGAATGCTGCATAAAACAATAAAAGCATCTAACAACAATAACAGGAAAGTGAGGAGGGGATCAGTAAGGGTAACAGTGTTGTCAGTCATCGCACTGTCTGAGAAGTAACGAAAGTATTAATTTATCTTTAGTTTTGCTAGCTCAAGGACGCATTGCATGTTGCAACTTCTAGAGTAAGCAATAATAGAAATAAAACATATACAACTGAAAAACTGATGGAGGAAAAATGGAATATCAAGTAGAAAAGGAGACACAAATAGTAAGATGATGGATTTAAGCCAAAAATGTACCAGTACTTAAACTAATGAACCAATTACTCTAATTACTAGACAAAGACTGTCTGATTGGATTAAAAAATAGAAATATATACATCTTATAAGAAACAATTTTATATAAGGGAACAAAAAAGGTTTAGAGTAAAAAATGTGAGCACAAACCAAAAGACAGCTGATGTAGCTCTACTAATACCAAGGGTTATTTTAAGAAAATAAACACTATTAGAGATGAAGAGGAACACTTCACAATAATGAAAGGATTAATTTATCAGAATGGGATCATCAGTCTACATTTATATGTTCTCAATAACAGCCTCAAAAGATGAAAAATAAAAATTGATAGTGCTAAGAGGAGATATAAATTCACAATCTTATTAAGAGATTTCAACTTATCTCTTAAGAAACTGATAGACTAAGCAGACAGAAAATTCATCAGGATATAGAAGATTTGAATAATACACTTAACAAACTTAATTGCAAGCTGTAGGACACTTACACCCAAATTACAGAACACCCTATTTCCTAGGGCATAAGCAAGTTTTATTAAAACTGACCACATGCTAGGCCATGAAACAAGTCTCTGCAAACTTCAAAAGATCGAAATCATGTACTGTTACTGCAGAGGAATTAAGCTAGGAATCAGCAACAATAGTAATCTTGATAGATACAAAAAGAATGTGATAAAATTAAAATGCATTCATGATTTTAAAATAATCTAAAAATTCAACATAAAAAGTACTTATTTGCTAAAGGAGATCTGCAAAAAAAAAAAAAACTACAAGAAATCTCATGCTTAATGGTGAAATATTGAAAGAGTTCCCCCCTCATATCACAAAAAAGAAACGGATGTCCATTTTCACCACTCCTATTCAACAATATAATTGAGGCCCTGGCCACTGAAATAAGGTATGAAAAAAAAATACATAAAGATTAGAAAAGAAGATTATATACTTTTGGATAAGTTCTATATCTTTATCTACATATATCTTTGGGTAAGTTCTAAATCTATACATAAGTTTAACTACAGATAAACTATTAGAATAAGTGAATTTAGCAAGGTCAGTCAGGGTACACAAGGTTAATATGAGTACGGATGTCTTAAACAAGATGCAAAAAGCACTCACCATGAGGAAGAGAATCCATGAAGTGAACCACACTAAAATTAGGAGATTCTTTTGATCAAGAGACACGATTAAGGTGAGTACCTGTCATTATACATTTGTCAGAACCCACAGAGTGTTCAATACCAAGAGTAAATTCTAATGTAAGCTGTGGACTTTGGGTGATGATGAGTGTCAACATAGGCTCATCAGTTATAACAAATGTACCACTGTGATTCAGGATTCTGAAAGTAGCGGAGGCTGTGAGTATGTGGGACCAAGGGCTGTATGGAAACTCTTTGTACCTTCTGTTCCATTTTGCTGTGAACATAAAACTCCTCTAAAGGATAAACTATTTTTTTAAAGCTACTATTAAGAGAGTTAAAAGGCGGGGCACTGGGTGGCTCAGTCGTTAAGTTTCTGCCTTTGGCATGGTCCTGGAGTCCTGGGATCGAGTCCCATATCGGGCTCCCTGCTCAGCAGGAAGCCTGCTTCTCCCTTTCCCACTCCCCCTGCTTGTGTTTCCTCTCTCACTGTGTCTCTCTCTGTCAAATAAATAAAATCTTTAAAAAAAAAAGAGAGAGAGTTAAAAGGCAAACACAAAATAAGAAAATATATTGATAATATATATTTAATCAGCAAAAGGCTTATACTCAGACAATATCTGGAATTCCTAAAATTTAGACACAAGATCTACAATCTCAGAGAGCTAGGCAAAATACCTGAAAATTTCAAGTATTTTCTAGTGGGACTGGTGACCAGGAAATGGCAAAATTTTAAGGCTTTTGACCTAAGAAGACAACCAAATAGCCAATAAACTTATGAGAAATTGCTTAATTTCATTAATCAAGAGGGAAATGGTAAACATAATGAGATACCACTACATATCTATCCAATGGCTAAAACCGAAAAAAAAAAATCATGACAATGAATATTAGAGAGTTTGTGAAACAAGGGAAATTCTCATACCCTACTGGGGGGGTATAAATCAGTATAGTCACTTGGGAAAACTGTGGCAATTTCTGCCTCAACTGAATATATGGATCGCCGATTATCTAGAAACTCCAATCACAGCGATATACCCAATAGAAATACATAGATATCACATGATGTGTGCAAGAATATTTGTAGAAACGTTATTTGTAATATACCCAAACTGGCAACATCACAGATGTCCATTGACATTAGCATGGGTAAATATATTCTATAAATCCTACACAATAGAATCCAGAAGACAATACAAATTCATGAACGTGGCTACAAGCAACAACAACAAAACTCACAAACCATACTCAGCAAAATAAACTACACAGAAAGATAATAAACACATTGTATGCTTTCTTTTTTTATAAAACTCAAACATGAGCAAAACAAACTTATGGTGAAGGTAATGGTCACTTTGGGGGCGGAAGGCAGGAACTGGCATGAGGTGGGCTTCAGAGGGGCTGGAATGGTTCTGCTGTCTTGATCTGAGCCGTGGTTATTATTCAGATAATTCATTAAATTATAAACTTATTGCTCATGTGCTTCTCTGTATGTGTGTTATAGTGTATTAAGAAAGCTTAAGACAATTGCTTTATTTAGTTTATTAAGATCAACATCTGGCAAATAATATTGCATATTATTTTCGATACCTACAAGTACAAGGAACCACCTTAGATGATCAAAGGGTCCAAGTCTATTCTACTGTCATTTTCTTTCTTTAGAGAGAGACAGTGTAAGTAGGGGAGGGAGAGGGAGAGAATCATAAGCAGACTCCATGCTGAGCAAGGAGCCTGACACTGGGGCAGGATCCCAGGACCCTGAGATCATGACCTGAGCCGAAATCAAGAGTCAGACACTTAACCGACTGAGCCACGCAGGCGCCCCCCCCCACCCACTGTCAAATATTTATATTGTGCAGTTGTTAGATCTGGACAAACAATGAATTAGGTATACATCCTATCCTCAAAGCAAAAGACATAGAATTATCTAGGTAAATGAACATTATACCCTGACATATGTGTGTACATAAGTATACACACCCATATTCATTTAACATATACATTCCAGATTTCAAAAGTATCTTGATTTAATACGATCTTAAATGTTTCCAAAAAAGAATTTATTAAATGTGTATAACTCAGGAATAATTTTCGTGTGTGTGTGTGTGTGTGTGTGTGTGTGTGTGTGTGTATATATATATATATTTCTTTCCAACAAATCAAAGGGAAAACCTGTGGTAGAAATGTGTCTTAAGAACTGGAGCAAAACAGGAAAAGGTTCCATTTGATCTCAGCTCAGAAGGGTAAAGGGGGATCTGAAGACGTAGGGATAGGAAGAATGTAATCAAAGGTACAGCATGGGAAGGTAGACCCGAGGCTCGGGGTTCGTTCTGGATGGAGAGCAAAGGAGTCAGTGGGTCTAAGACCCCCAGGCAGGCAGAGAAGAACACTCAGGAGAGCCTCAGGATGCCACGCTGACGAATGCAGACAATGTACACTCAGGAGTGGAGGGAAAGAAAGCCAAAGTCCTGAGCCTGGAAACGACAAGATCAGAGTTGTGTCTCAGATAAATTAATCCCAGAGCATGGCATGCAAAGAACTGAAGATTGAAAAGAGCGGTCAGAGACAGGTTAGGAAGCTGCTGCCATCCTAAAGGGTAATCCAAATATAGGACTGAGGATGGAGAAAAGAAGACATGGCCAACGTCACCTGTTGAAAATGTCATTCATCCCTCAGTATAAGCATTGATGGCTATATTCCCAAATAATCGTCTTTTAAGTGCTCAATGCATGAACGGTAAACAGAGATCAAGCACCTGTGTAATCAGGGACAACTTCCTAAGGAAGTCAACTCATTGAGAATCATTTCTGAGCGTATCCAATCTTTACAGAGCCAGGGCTCCCTTTCCAGAAGGTACTTCCCCTATAATTACAGTAAACACAAACATCAGGCCCTAGGAAAGAGGTGGAATACAAGTGAAAATTCTTGAAGAGCCATGGAGGAGGCACCCTGTATATAATCCCACCCCATCCTTACCGCCCCTGCAGGACAACTACAGCCCCTTTCTATCTCAGAGACCAGGGCTCCAAGAGTTTCCTTCTATTCCCCAGTCAACTCCTCTAAACTAGTGAATTCACAGGTGCTAATTACTGGACGCATGACTTTGTTGGCTCAGTTTTCCCATCCCACCATTTCTTGAGCAGGGGACTTTGTTTGAGCAAGAGTTGGCCCTGTGTGAGGCAGAGTCAAGAGGACAGGAACAGGAGACACAGGGGCTTGGGACAATGATGGAGTTCTCACGAAGCTATGGGATGGAGAGCAGGGAGCAGTGGGGAGTAGTACATAGGACAAGGCGTTGGAAGAGGAAAATGGGATTTGTAAGTACCCCTGCTTTGAGAATGTTTAAAAAGTCCAGACAAAGTTCTTTTAACTAACTTGTGCTTGCTGACCTATTCATTTGACCTTGCACTGAAACTGGACCCTGTGGATTCCAGCCTCATACGACTACAATGTATACAATGACCTGAAGGAATTACAACGGTACAAGAAAGCAATTTAGATTTGTTTTTAATGGAGGAAGAGGAAAACCTTGGTTGCATTTTAAATCAACCCATCGAAGGAGTTGGCCACTCTGCCCTCCAACTCTGATTTTGCACAACAGTTTGGGGAACTGCAGACATGAAGGACCTTAGGAAGAGCAAACCAGACCACAACACTGAGTACTGATGAAGCTTCACGTGGCAGCATGCCCCCATGGCAGCAAACAGCACTACCGAGAGAGCCTCCTCGATTAGAAAAAGGAACCAATGGAGTTCTCCATGCTTGAAGCTCTTGGTAGGTCTATTACACCCTTTAAAACCAGGTTATGGTCGGGGATCCAAGGGGAAGCTGAGGAAAAGAGATCGTGAATAATAATCAATACAAATAAACATTATTTCCATTATTGTAGTATCTGACATTTATTGAGTGCTTATTACCATAGTACCTCATGAGTGTTAAGTGCTAAGTGCTGGGCTAAGTGCTTCTCATAGATGATCTCAAGCCTCCCAAATTTATGAGATTGGTATTGGTGTTACTGTCCTCATTTTAAAGGTGGGAAATGGAGAATGATTAGCATGTAAGTAGCTTGGCAAAGGCCACAGAGCTGGGGTTCAAACTCAGGAACTCTTGACTCTGGAGCCACTAGGTTTATAAATCTGCCATGACCCTCCAGCAATGGTAGTGATGACAATAATGAAACTTTCATTAAGGTCTACTCTGCACACCTAGATATGCCTATCACCAAAACCCGAGGTTTGGCACTCTCACACTCTCCTGTCTTCTCAGGATCTGACCCCCACACAAGGTTATAGTAACAATCACCATCATGTAGACTCAGTTTTAATTCTTAAAAGCAGAACCCTGCCCCTCTCCAAGTTCAGGAACCAACTTCCCCAGAGTGGGGCTTCTCCATTATGTCTTGCATCAACTAATTAAGCTAATGACATAACTACATAGCATCAATTCCTCTACCAGCATTTAATTTTTAGTCTGGGGGCACTTGGGTGGAGAAGCCGTTAAGCCTACCACTCTTGGTTTCCGCTCAGGTTGTGATCTCAGGGTCGTGAGATGGAGCCCTGCATCAGGCTCCACACTCAGTAGGGAGTCTGCTTGGGATTCTCTCTTTCCCTTTATCTCTGCCCCTCCTGTTCAGTCTCTCTCTCTCTCTCTTTCTCTCTCTCTCATATGAATAAATCTTAAAAAGTAAATAAATAAAAATAAATAATTTTTAGTCTAAACAAGTGTGGAACTTAGAAAAGTTTGGAAAAAATAAATCATCTTAAGGAACTTATTCTACACCTTATTCTTCCATAGACTAAAATGTTTAAATTATCTTTGCTAGTTTTGTAACTCTCCCAATGCCTTCAATGTAATTGCATTTTAAAAAGAGAAAACAAGTACATTCCTCAAAGCTAGAATTCTCCACGGACAGTTGTTTTTGTGTTTCTGTTTTTCCCTCTGAAAATTTAGTGGAGAAATTAATGTGTGTGTATGTGTGGCTTAGTTCAAGATGAGGTTTTAGTTCAGGATGAGAAAGATTCTCAGAACCAGGACTTATTATCAAGAGTTCAAGCTCAAAGGAGCAAAATAAGATATTTGCAATTAGGAAAAATGCACTTTTAAAAAAAAATGCCTGTTTCTTTAATATTCCTCTGCTAATAAACGTTTAAACTTTGTTACATCATTTTTACTGTGCTTAGCTTTGGAGCCTGTAAGTTGGACTCAACATAAAAGAGAGTACGCTAAAGAAAAGCAGTTATAAATAACTTCATTTCACCAAGAGGTTGAAACGAGTCAGCTGCCAATACACAAACCCACAAACCACCAACTTTTCCAACCTTCAGTTCCACGATGTCTCAATATATTCAAAAGCAAAAAAAAAAAAAACCAACAACAACAACAAAAAAAAACTGCCATGAACTACTGAACACCGCCATGCTGTGTGGTCCTTCAGTTACAAGACTTAAACTCCTCTCTTGTAGTTAACATTTTCTATAAATTCTTCAGATTTTGAGCCAAAAGCTTTAACTTGTTTTTCTTTTTAAAAAGAAAATTTTAAATAACTTTTTCACATTACTTGTGAAGATTAAAATCTAGGATGTCAGTAAATGAAGAGAAGGCCCATACATCCACGTATTGGCAGTCTCTGGGAGGGAGATTTATTGCAGGATGCTAAGGGTGTGGACTTCTGAAGAGGGCAATGGTCCAAGAGACCACAGAAATAGGATTCCTAGTGACGGAGATAATTAAAAAGGGCCAGCCATACAGATCCCATGTGTCTCCACTTTGCCAAGGTAAATCTGCCTTCTAAAAGTTTGCCTTTGGGGCGCCTGGGTGGCTCAGTCGGTTAAGCGTCTGCCTTCGGCTCAGGTCATGATCTCAGGGTCCTGGGATCGAGCCCCACATCGGGCTCCCTGCTCGGCGGGGAGTCTGCTTCTCCCTCTCCCCCCGCCCCCACTCGTGCTCTCCCTGGCTATCTCTCTCTCTCTCTCTCTCTCTAATAAATAAATAAATAAAATCTTAAAAAAATAAAAGTCTGCCTTCTAGTCCCATATGTGCCTCGACTGTTTTGTTTGGAGAGTAGATCCCAGCCCATACCTACTATTACAGGGGCACAGTAATTACTGATTGGAATTAGGAGGTGGGGGCGGGATGGAGAATCATTAAGATTAAAACAACTACATTTTCATGATTTTAAATATCATCTCAGAGTTACTCAAAAAAGTCATCAAAGGCCTGTCCATCTGTCCAAGTCTTTTATCTGCCCGGTGCCAGAAAACATGGTAAAAACGTTGTGTTAAAAGGACTTGGTTGGCCTTCTCCTCACAGGGCAGAATCTCTAAATTGAAAACAGAAATATCATTGATGAAGCATTCGGTGGCAGAACTGATTTCAGATGAAGAGATGATCTCCACCATTGGAACTGCCATCAGGGCATTACACTTGAACACTGCTATACCTTCACCAACTCAAACCAAGTGGGTATGGAGCAGGGTCAAGGCCAGGTGAAGACAGAAGGGCACGTTTTGCATTTCAAATAATTTTCTAAATTCAATATTTTACTTGGGGGGAACTTTCTTCTGAAAGCTTCCGAGTGAAGAAAATGGCAAAAAAAAAAAAAAAATTGTGCACATCTGTTTATGTATTCAGGAAAAGAATCTTCGAACCGGGCATTGGTCCATGGGAAAGCCTGCACAACAGAATCCAGCCCACCAAACACACTGTTCGCTTATTAATAAGAAAATTCCAGGTTAGATCCTTGCCAAGAGATGTTTCCTTTTCCAAAAATTATCTTTGGCTATATTTTACATTTGATTTACTCCCCCCCTTGGTGCATAAAAGAACTATTGTCCAATATTAGCGATTGAAATTTGTCTGAACTCTGGTGAAAGGAATATAAATCTATTCATTGAAATTGTTTTGAGAAATAATATAATTTATAAAATGTACTGATTGCCTTTCATTTTTATTGTGCTATCAAATCCACATTTTGTTACAAACCATTTGTAAAATATCCTGCAAATAAGCATGATTCAATAAATCCTATATCTTATTTTTATTACCAATAATAGTAGCTTGCATTTCAAGTATTGTTTTTACTTATCAAAGTACTTTGATATCAATTCATGTACTTACATGGGTTAATTAGGGTTATTACTTATTAGTGGTGTTATCATCCTGGGCTGATTTTTCTTAGGCCTTGGGAACGTGCTAATTTGAAGGCTTATTTATAGAAGCATTAAAAAGCACAACTTTGCCATGTGAGTTAAATGTTTGTTCCTCATGTAAGATTGTAAGGAGTGATAATAGGTCAGTGTATTCTGGGGAAATTATAAAAGAAGTAGATTCTTACTTTATGCAGAATAGAGGGTTTTGGACAATGAACCCAAAGCCACACCAAAAAGCCATAAACAGTATTTTTTTTTTAAGTAAAGGCCATTGATAGCCAAACAAGAATATACATATGTATTCATAGATCTCAAGTAGGATTTACTTTGAGGTGGTAGAAGGGAAAAAAATGTTGAATGACAAAAACAAATATGAGTGACAAGCAGAAAAGTGGGGAATACATTTAAAATGAAGCAATGGGGTATGTTTCTGTTTTCAGGAGAAAACGTGTAAAAGACTATAAACACTTTTACCATTTTGGGTAGAGAACAAATAACATTCAGAAAAAGTCAATGCATTTAAAAATGTTGAGGTGCCAACTAGAAAGGATATCCTACAACCTGAAGCTAATTACAGGTAAGGAAACTGAAAGTTTCTGTGTGTTTCCATAAATGGAGGTGCCATGCTTCACTGAGCCCATGCCAGCCATATGGGTACTTTTGAAGGTTTTTTTTTTTAATGTTCATAAAGCAAGAATTATGTTCTTACAAAAAAACAAAATATACTGAGGTAGACAATTCACAAAAACCCATACCACTTATAATCAGTAAGTATCATGTTTGGCACAAAATATGCAAAACACGTCACAGAATGGTAAGAAGCGTAACAGAGAAGATAGAACTGTTTATTAACAGCAGTGACAACAGCAGAAACAGACACTTAAATACCTTTCTCTATAGGGTTTGGAGCCGGAGGATAAATCAAACTAGTAGGTAATTCTGATCACCTCCAAACGTACTATTTACATTAACAAGACAAGATGGGTGGGAGCCAAATGCAGATAAATGAGCGTCGTCTCAGAGGACCCAGGGAACGAAGAAGCATGGCAGAAATGGAAGAAAGGATTTCTAGAATCAGAAGCCTGGCTCCTGTACTGTGCAATTAAGGTAAAGCCTCTCCAACACCCCCCAAAACATATGACTTATGACACCACACGCTGTTATTCCTACTCAGATGACACTTAGGAGAATTAGTTTGTGCAGGTTCCTAGGAGGGGTTTAGGAAAGACGTACGTAGTAAGGATAGTCACAAATACACCAAGTCTCTCCCTTTCTGGGCACATGGTAAAGTTGCATTTCCCCTCCTCCTTGAACTCAGACCCGGCTACATGACTGCATTCACCCGGTAAACATGAGCGGACGCGGGATGCTTCCAAGCAGCGGCGTGGAACGGCCAGTCTGGGACATGGCGGCTCTCCCTTTCCGGGCACCGGCAGCGATCGAAGCAACTAGACAGAGCCTCTGTCAGCTGTGGTCATGAGCAGGGCTCCCGTAAACCCACACTGGGCAGGCGAGCAAAAATCCCATCTTTCCTGGGTAAGCCCCTGAACAATTGGGATTGCCCGTGACCACACCCTTGGCTAGTCTTACTGGCTACTCTGGGGGCTATGTGACCACACTATAATCTCTTCCCTCTCTCCTCTTGGTTTCAACTTCATTGTCGGTCACCTCTGGAAGGCACACACATACTACTAAAGTAAATTACTCACCACTGTGGGCCACTTATCTAGTGGACATTGTTACTCTCGAAACATATACACCTGTACAAGGCAGTGAGGAGAGACAGAAGGAGAGAAAGGTGGGGGGCGGGGGACAAAAAGAGAGAAAGACACATCTGTTAGAGTTCTAGTCCAAGCCATGCCAACGATGGGGAAGACGCCGTGAGGCCTGAGATTTTCCAGCCATCTTCAGGAATCACCACGGTTCTCTCCCTGAGTAACAGGGCTGCAGGAACTCCGTGAAATGAAGCAGACAGCCTTGGGCGCCTCTATGAAAACTGAGTATCACAGGCCACTTTGAGCTATTCCAGCCTCCGGAGAACTCACTCCATCCTTCCATGGGTCCTGCAGATCATGGCTCACAAGCTAATAGGATCGTATGCGCCGCGAAGATACCATCCATGAGTAAAGTGGGCTGAGCATAGTATTTTAGACTTTCTTTGCATTTTAAATACAATAGTGTATTCCACACTTCCACAAAGAAATACGCTCTCCCATGATTTTCTCGTAAACTCTATGCCTCTCAGCCTCTCTGGTTTGTCTTCCCTGCTGATAGAAATGATTTTTTTTCTGTTGTGGAAGCACAGGGCTGAATGCCAACTGTCACTAGGCTCCAGAGAAAACAGACAGCAGCGGCAGAAGCTGGAAAGGGCAGGTCCCGTTCCCAAGGAGCCAGCAGTTTATTTGGTTTTTGCAGATGGCCGTCAGGCGAGCCCGGAGTCTGGGGCTGCAACATCTCCCACATTTGGGGGACAAAAATAATGGATAGTGTTTTACGGGAGATCTGTCAACTTTAAAATGTTACTTACCTGTATTTAAAGGCAAAACAAAACAAGTCCACAGGCTCGATTTAGCTCACGAGCCAGACACTCCACTCCTTCTAGCCACCTTTCTAGAAAACCAACTCAGGTTACTCATCTACAAATCAAGGCCACTCCATTAACATCATGGATTTCACATCATGGATTTCGCATGACGTGCCCTGCAGTGCATGCCATGCTGTGCAGAAATTACCTTACTTGCTCTTCACAAGAGCCCCGTGGGTACAGACAAGGAAATGAAGCTTACAGAGTTGAAGATTGCTTTAAGGTCAAATAGGGGGCCAGAGGTGGGATTCAAACCCAGGTGTAGCCCAGGCCCCAACCACTCTACCTCATTATCCCTCTCATGCTGTGTCAGTGCAGGACCTGGACAACAGGGCTTGAGACCACCATCTCCAGACAGGATCAACTTAAAGACTGCAAATTACTACCCTGCATTCCGTGTGAGAAATACACTGCTTTCCCTCTTACCTTTTTTTTTTTTTTTTTTACTTAAATACTGTGGTATGGCTTTCCAGGAAGAATATTCCATTGTTACCCTCATTTTATCAAAAAAGCATCAGAAAAACAGCCTGGATATCTCTGGGTGAGTTCCGAGCACTGACTCTTCCCATGAGCATGCACTCCATCTGAGCAGCCTGACATTTCCGACAAAAACACATTCTGAGCAAACTCCAGCATAGGAACTGCCAACCAGAAGCAAGGATCACCCGAGCGTAAGAAGAGCCTTTCATATTCCCAGAATCTTCCTCCGGCATCCTGCAAAGACCCCATCAAGCCTAATCGCCCTGTGTGCAGTCTGGCAGGCCTGACACGTGTATTCCACCCATGGGCTCAGACTGGCCCAAATCCCACAGGTGGAATCCCAAAACCTTTCTCATCTCTGCCGGTCTGACAGGCTCGCGGTGGGTACTGAACCTTGCAGCAGCATCTCCTTGAGACTTCTAGACTTTCTGCAAAAGTGACAGCCAAACTCTTGCAAACTCACGATGTGCTCCCAAAGTAGAAATCATCTTTCATTCCTAGGAAAGATTTAGCCCCCAATTCTTGAACAATAACCTGATTTCCCATCCTGATACAGCCCTGGGTTTTCTTTAGAATCAAATGAAGATTTATGTTTGACGTCATTCACCAACAAAATGCCCGAAGAGCGGCCGCACCCTGCCTTCCCTCCTACGTTCTTTTCGGAATGTATCTTGGGCACCCAGTGAGACACAGCAGGGCACCCTGGTATTTTGGATTCAGAACTCCTTTCAGCAGATTCCACAGTCTGAATGAGCAGGCCCTGCTTTTGGAGGTGACGTCCCAAGCACGCTCCCCCCAGCAAAGCAATTCAGCCAAATCTCTGGAATACACTTTTTTGGTGTGTCAAGATTATTTAGCCCATTGTTGGCGAAGATGGAACACAGCCTTTTGGGTTTAAGTCAACCGAGGCTCCTCTGGAGACCACTGTTCCGTAGAGGAGTATATTTTCACATGCTCTTTTGTGATATCAAAAGCAATGTTGCCTGTGGGACTCTGGGTTCATATCCTAGTGCCACCACCCCCAAGAAAGCATAGGCACTGCCCCCTAAATACGCTGCTTAGTAAAAGAGCAGCTTTAGTGCTTAGGTCACCATATGGTGTTACACAACTTCTCAACATCAGAACTATTCTTTCCAGTCTTAAATGTGGGGGAAAAATTAAACTATTAATATGTATTTAACTTACAAATAAATTAGCCCACAAGATAATGATTAAGTCATTTCTGGCATATTGATTTATGAAAATTAGGAGTCCTTTAAAATGTTTAATTAGGAAGACTAGTAATGTGGAAAAGATTTTATGATGTGATGTTCAGTTCAAAACACATGATCGCCACGTTTTATAGAAGACCACGAGCACAACCAGAGAAATGTGCATGTGCATATGGACGAGGGCAGAAGAAAAACCTGGGAAAGAAAACCACTCCTTTAGGATGGTAGGACTTCCAACCTTAAAATATTTCCTCTACAGTGATTCCAAAATAACATGTTTTGAAATATGTGTGCATAATTTAAATAAAAGATTGCATGGTAGGATTCCTTCTAAGTGTTCGGACTCAGATTTCTAGCAGGTTCTAAGCATGACCTAGAAGGATTTTTTTGATCACTGCTGTGAATTTTACTATTTCACCAAGCAATAAAAATAAGTAAAAATAAACATATTAAAAGTGGTTTAAGAGACAATTTTCTTCCAAGAGTAAAAATGTCATTTTTAAAATAATATACGTCCTTTTCCACAATAAGAGCTACCAAATAAATGTACTAAAATATCATAACACAGCCCTAATAATTTCCTTAAGTGTTTCTTTGGAAGCACATCAGCTAAATCCATCCCCAGACATTCAGCTTCCCAGACTTCCTTTTTTTTTTTTTTCTTTTTAATGGCATAATAACCAGGCTCTCCAACTCAATTCAGTTTTCAAACTCTCTCCTTGAAATAAAATAATTTAGGATTTTCTTAAGGGTTGTCCTTTTGGAGGAGGGCAGGACACTTAGAAATCACCATTGAAAGCCCCCCCCCCCCCCGACAATCCCCACCCAACCTAGTACTTCTTAGGGAAAGCTGGAGACAGAACTCTTCTTAGGGGAATCAAGAGTGTTTGCTTAGCAAAAGCATTATGTTTTTTAATGGCGTGCACAGTGCAGATTAAAAGAAAAAGCATGAAAGAACACAATTTCTCTGTAAAAGAAAATAAGAAGGTTTATACAGATAATATTTACTCATCTGTTACTACATGCTTTGCAGGAACCATCATGAAAGATGGATCCTTCAAGACCAAGTCACAGAGAACAAACTCGTTATTCTCACCTGGGAGTAAAAGAAATAATAAATTTTGAAGGAAAAAAAAACCATAATATGATGCCAGGATACCATACGTGAAGTCCAATGTGAGTACAACATGTTTTATGTGCTTTATAAATACAATATTTGTGATCGAGAAATCCTTCTAAATTTTTTATAGATCTCCTGCAGGTGCTGGTAAAAGACTCTATCTTCTCAGACGTGAGTTTTTAAATGGCTTCGTTTCTCTATATCAGTGTTTTGTGGGGTTTTTTTCCACTTTCTAAACTAATTCCTGAGTGAGAATCATCCAAGACATACCTAAACAAATAGGAATGGCTTCCTAGTTAGACAGAATGTAGAATTTGTTTGTATTAGCTGTAAATCATTTCCTCATCAGATCAAAGAATTCATTCTCCCTAACATTTTGACCTGGGAAAGTAGACTCAGGAGTCAACTCATGTAGGGTTGCCCTCAGGGCCCTGAACTGTTTCTACCTCTCGGGGTTGGTGAGCAGACGCAACACAATGACGTAGGAAAATCCCTCCTACATACACTCCATCAATGCTGTCCCGTCCTTTTGCTGCTACCATGTCCCAGACAGAGCGGGATTTATTTCAGTCAAGTCACAGACTTGGAAGTGGATTCTTTGAATATAATTCAGGCAGTCCCAGTTAAGTGTATACACGCCCCCATTCGCTTAATCCCCAATAAAGAAATGAAGGTCTGTTTCTCATCCCATTGTGTCCAAGACTTTTATTCTGAAGGTCAAGGGAGGAACTGAGGCTCTTGTTGGAAAGTGTGAGGGGAGAAGGTGAGTCAAGAGAACATTGTTTACTCCCCTGTCCCTGATGTCCTTACCAGGCTACTCCCTGGTTGGCCCTGCCTACCCAACCCCCCTACACCCCATACCCTCCTTTCAAGACCCAATATCTGGGTCTATCCCAGATATACCCAGCTCCAAACAACAAATCATAGAAACTTTCAGAATGATTTACTTTTTTAAGAATGATTATTAGATGAAGATGATACCTATTTCCATATTTATTCAACAAGTATACACTGAGCACCCTGTATGTAGCCAAACAGAATACTGGAAACTAGGGTTATAATGGTGAAACTGGAAGGGGCCTCTGTTTGCATGGCATGTATACGCTGGTGGAGGAACAGGCACAGGTCAATAATGATCCAGGGTGACTCTATTGGTATAATAAGGGCTGTGATAAGCAAAGTGCACAGTACAATGGGAGCACATGGGCAGAGGTGAGGGGACAGCAAAGAGCATGTGTGGCAATATTTAACAGTGGTGATTT
Source organism: Eumetopias jubatus (assembly GCF_037043125.1). NCBI lineage: Eukaryota > Metazoa > Chordata > Mammalia > Carnivora > Otariidae > Eumetopias > Eumetopias jubatus. The sequence goes on along the minus strand of NW_028274823.1, from coordinate 82,641,723 downwards.
TACTATAAATGCATAAAATGAAATGTAATCTAAATATCAAAGAATAAACATTAGATAACTTGCATCCCATTAAAAATGATATTTCAGAAGACTGTGTCTGATTTCAAGGTAAGTATTCATTGTATATTATTTCACAGAAGAGCAGGCTACCAAAAGCATTTACTGTAATATTCCATTTTTTTGTTCAAAACAAAAGTGTGTGTGCATAGAAAAAGTAGATATGTATGTCTATATATATGTTATATATCTCTGGGTAGCAGGACTATACATGATTTTAAACTCATCTGTAGTTTCTAAACAATTCACAAAAAGCACGTAGTATTTATGTAATTTAGTAAAGATATATTTTCATTTAAAATATTTTCCAAGAAAAAATATTTTCTAAGAGTTTATATAAGAAACTCATTTATCAATGCCTACGACACATATAGGACCACGTTAAGTACTAAAGCCAAAGAGCTAAATAAGGATCGCCCCGTGCCCTTGAGCAGCTCCCAGAACTATGATGCAGACATGTAGTAAATACTCATGAGTAAGGTACTGCCCAGGCATAAGGTTAATAAAGCCTGATGATTTACCAAGACTGATTTCTCCCTATCTACTTCAACCAAGACAACAGGAAGACTTACTGTTGACTTTGTCTTTAGTGACCAACACATTACGGAACAGCAGGATGTTGAGAAGACTTCTCTTCTGTCTCCTGCCTCAAGATCTATAATTATCAGGAAGCTGATTATATTGTTAATTATACTGTGATAACCGAATTTTGTTGAGCACAATTTCCCATAATCATTAAAAATCTTGTGAATTAACTACCGTGATTATTCCTATTTTACAGATGTGGAACTCAGGCACAGAGAGGTCAAGGTCATAATTAAGGGAGCTGAGATTTGAACCCAGGCAGTCTGAACCGAGAGCCCAGACCCCTGATCATTACGCTTCGCTGTCTCCCTTTTATGACCATTAGCATCATCTCTGTACCCTTTCTGCTACATACCTCTCTTCAGAATCCCAAATAAAACAAACCATCACTTGCAGCTGCTGTTAGAGAGAGAAGGTGGGGCAGAACTATCTGAGGGCAGGGTTGGTGGCCTCAGCACCCAGCACAGGATTGGGACACATGGAGGCTCAATAAATAACCTGCTGTTCAAATGATCCAGAAAGCAGGTTCATTTCTGAAGCTTCCCTGTCCATAATAGCTTTTTTCTTTTAAACATTTTCCTCTTTCTTCTAAAAAACAAGTACGGGATGGGGAAAGCTCTCTTTAACTAGGGATTTCAATCTTTCTTTTCCTGAACTTTATATAATAGCAATTTTATAATACTGCTAAAGTTAAATATATATAAGAACATTTTTTCACATATATATGCAATTTTGCTTATTGCATTATGACAAATCAATTTGATGATTGTGGACAAAACTATAATGCTATCAAATGACTGTACAAATCAAGGTTTTTGTAAAAAAGACATATGGATAATTGTTTATTTCTAGACATGACAGAATTTCTGGCACAGACTATGAAATGCATGATCATATTCTGTCCCATATTTAGATTAACATAAATCACCAACAAACTAACCATTATCCATTGCCTGTGAAATAAAGATATCAAGCCACTTCCATTAGTTCCTGTCCTAATGCACTCTTCAACTTAACAACTTCACAGAAACTGAGAGAGAAAGGATCACACTGTCAAACTCAGATGAAAAAAGTAATTAAAGTATAGACAAATGTATTATGGCTCTTACTGCCTTGGTCCATGCAGAGTTCTTGCTACATAATAAAAATATTTAAAGTAAATTAACACTTCTAATTTCTAATTCTAAATGTGATTTTTCACATATTTCACTCATTAATCATTGCATCTCTTTTCTGCTCTTTGAACTCTAATCATTGTCTAGAAGCATCTCATTGCCTCTTCTGTAAGGCAATGCTGTGCCCTACCTAACATTCAAAGTGAGTTAAAGAGATGCCCTCCAAAGATTTAAGTCTAAAAAGGTACATAAAAATAAATGAACAAACTTGAAATAAGAGAAAACCTTAAAGCATTTAATGGGATGGAATACTTAAATACAATGAGTTGGGAGTATTTGTTTTCTCTCCTTTCTCCATGCACTCACTGAGATTAGTATAAAACCGGGGTTTACTTTGCAAACATAGCTCTCTGTATGACAGAACTTTTATGCAGCCATTTTCGTTACTAGTGTCTGGAAACAATACCTGCATGAGATATGTGGTTTAAAACAATGCTTCACGGGGCGCCTGGGTGGCTCAGTCGTTAAGCGTCTGCCTTCAGCTCAGGTCATGATCCCAGGGTCCTGGGATCGAGTCCCACATCGGGCTCCCTGCTCCACGGGAAGCCTGCTTCTCCCTCTCCCACTCCCCCTGCTTGTGTTCCTGCTCTCACTGTCTCTGTCAAATAAATAAATAAAATCTTTAAAAAAAAATAAAATAAATAAAATAAAATAAAACAATGCTTCACTGCAATGAATCTAGAGGACTGTGTGGTAGATACAACAGCACATATTTACTGATGATCTCCCATGTGCAAGGCAGTGTCTAAATTAGCCAACCTAAATGCCTTTCCCCTGATATGGGGGGATGGGACTTGCTTCCCTCATTCAGTGGCAAGGATAGAACAAGGCAGCGTGGGTAACAGTACATGTCGTGTGGTAGGACTGACTTCAAATTCTGGTTTTGTCATTTATGACGTACCGGAATGTTTTCTTCAGAGGCTAGGATAATGGCTAGCACAGTGAACTTTGAATAAATATGCGTCATTTATTATTATCGATGAGGAGTGCCAGTATAAGAAATGGAACTGGGGTGCACTTCATGAGGATATGATAGAGTCAGTATTAACTGTTTAAAGCAGAAGCATCTCACTGTGAGCCACTGGACACAGGAGACTGAGTTTCAAAGGTGAAAACGGGGGTGAGTTTGGGGAGGTGAGACCGTAAGCTCTGGCAACAATGAGCTTTCTAAGATAAGGAATATAAAAATAGGATGGTTTGGAAACTAGGGGACAGGGAGAGGAGAGAAAAACAGAGGAATTAGGCAAGTGAGTAAGAACTATAACGGAAATAAGTCACCTTAGAATAAGCAAACACACAGGTATATTATTGAGTGTGTGCATGACATCAAGCACCTGCATTTATCTCCATGGTCTCTGGAAATAAAACCTATTATACTGAAAGTGCAGAAATTTTAAAAAATCAGCAGAGAGGAAGAAGATGACTGAGGAAATCATGGCAGTTGAGAGCCGTAGCCGAACTCTGGGAGAACTGGAGAGGCCGCAGAGCTGAGACCGCCACCACCAAACAGAGACAGAGGGTGGAGCCCAGGGGTAGCCAGGCAGTGAATAAGAACACCAGAGAAGGCAGGAACCCAAACAACAGGTACGCACAGCCCCTCCAGCCCGCTGCCCCTCTGCTGAGCTCCAGGAACATCGGCAGCTGCTCCAGGAGATTAGAAGGTTCTTTCCCACACACACTGAACAGCTGAATGGTTTCCCAACCACCTCTAGTTCCCCCACTCAACTTGGCTACAGTGAAGCCCAACAACTTTAATGTTTTTCCTGTGCAGAGCACCTAGCCAGCTTTGAAATAAATTCACTTCCTATAAATAATATCCCATAAAGCTTTCTAAACCTTTTATTACAATAGAGTCTTTGACGTTTCTTTTTTTTTTTTTTAAGATTTTATTTATTTATTTGAGAGAGAGAGAGAGACAGAGCATGAGCAGGGGGAGGGGCGGAGGGAGAAGAGTCTCCCCGCTGAGCAGGGAGCCCAATGCAGGGCTCAATCCCAGGACCCTGAGATCATGACCTGAGCCAAAGACAGACACTTACCCGACTGAGCCACCCAGGCGCCCCAGAGTCCTCAACATTTCTTTGGGCTTTCTGGGTTAATTGAGAAAATACCTAAAATCATAGGGTTAATTGACTTCCTAGTTCAAGGTCTAACAGTGTGTGTTCTCCCTCCTTAACATTCCCATAAATTTCATATTCGTATGATGAGATGTGCAATGAACATTTACAGGGTATAATCCTGTGTTAACAGGAAAGGAAAACAAGCAGGTATCAAGACAGACCTTGACTCTTGGCTTTGCCATAAACTGGCTGTGCAATCTTGAATAAATCACTTAACTTCTCTTAGCCTAGGTTCACCTACAAAATTGGACCACAATATCTCCTCTGCAAGGCTGATGAAATGAGATGCTACACGTACCTAGAAAAGAACAATATGTCTGATGCACAGCAGCTCCTTAATAAATATTAGTTTTTATCTTTTCTATTCTTTCTCATCCATCCCCTCCCCTCCACTCCAGTCCTTGTGCCTAGAAAATAAATGATATCTATTTAGAGGCTCTTGGTTTATGGCCATTCTAAAGCAATTACGGAAAATTTGCCATCCCTTGGTCTTTCTGCCAGAATCCCTAGTCTGTGGCCAAGGTCAATGAAAAGGAGCATGTCTGCAAGAAACTTTCAATTGAACTGAGGAAATCAACATTCACACAAATTTAAGATATATAGCTGACCTAGTTCACAAACAGGATAAATATGACTCTAGGTAAGTAGAGACAATATGAATTCCAACCTACCCCAGGAATTTGGAAGATACAGGACTGAACCCTGAAGGAACGATTTAGAAGGTCAAGGTTCATCAGTGCTTCTGAAAATGGAAACAGAGTCAAGGCTGATCTATCTTAGAAGACATAACCCTTGAATGGGGGAGGCCATCTGGGAACTAGGTGACTTCTTGAGTCCTTTCCCATCGGGGTCTGTAACTGGAAACATTAAAATCAGGGGCTCAGGGGACACCCTCTGAACCTGAAAATCAGTGCACCTGAAAAACCTACATGAAGTTTCTTTCTCTGGTTACAGAGACTGGGTTGCTTCAGGAAGTACTTTCTATCATAAAGAATGCAAGCAAAAGATAATTTTTTTTTAGAGAGAGTGTGCACTAGTGCAGGGGAGGGGCAGAGAGAATTTTAAGCAGGTTCCAGGCCCAGCACTCAGTGCTCAGTGTGGAGCCCACGGCTCGATCTCATGACCCTGAGACCATGACCTGAGCCGAAATCAAGAGTTGGACGCTCAACCAACTGAGCCACACAGGCACCCAAGAATTCAAGCACATTTTAAAAGTGGCCTTTAGGAAAAAATTGCACTCTTTGATTCAGTCCCTTCTCTGATTTTGGAATCACGCAGTTCCCTGCATGGTGGGTAAGCAAGAACAAGTGACAAGGGTTCATGTTTAGATCTTCATCTACATAGTAGGAACTGCTGCCATATTTCAGTAGAGAAAAATCTTTGAGAGATATAATTTGTGGATAATTTATGCCAAGGTTTCCTATTTAAAAAATCATGAATATTGTTATTAGTGTTCATCTGACCCCAAAGATAAACACAGTGTCCAAGCCCCTATTTACCCAGTTCAGAACAAATGCACTGAATGACTTGTACTTCAATTTTTCTAACAACATCAACAAAAATTAGTATTTGTTGGCTCTTTCTCTGTCAGAAGAATGCTAATTACTTGACAGGTAGAATCCTAATTATTTGTTTCTTCAAAGCAGTTCGAAGAGATAGACATTTATTACTAATATTTTCATCACAGTCCTCATCATCCCTGTGGCACACATGAAAAGTTAAATTACTTGGCCAGGTTCCCCAACCAGCAAACAGTGGAGCCTCGGTTTGAACCAAACAGGTGAACTTGAGCTCTCACTCCTATGTTTGCATAAAGTTTTACATTTCCATCAAAGACATGATTTCACGTGATCCACACAAGAAATTCATTAAATACAAAAGTCATCTATTTGCTTTCAAACAAACAAACCAGGAGCAAATTTAAAGAAGTCATCCATGGTCACAACTTGTTTCTATGTCATAGACGGGACTGAAATCCCATCCTCTGTGATTTCAATAGGGTCTCCTACAGTTGAATCCAATGAGCACATTCTGACACATCTTTTAAAATACGTCCTGGGTGCCTGGGTGGCTCAGTTGGTTAAGCATCCAACTCTTGGTTTCAGCTCTGGTCACGATGGCGCTGTCATGGGATCGAGCCCCTCGTCGGGTCTGAGCTGGGCACGGAGTGGGCTTCTGATTCTCTCTCTCTCCCTCTCTACTCCTCTCCACCCTCTAAAATAAATAAATAAGATCTTTTAAAAAAATAAAATAAAACACACCCTCTAAAATCTCACAAGTTTTATGACTTCTGACATTCTGGCACTAGAAATATGGCAATAAAGGAAACAAAAGGGCTGTCTTCTTTTAAAAATAGTTACAAGCTAATGGCACAGACTGTTAAATTTTGGGTGCTGAGACCTTTCTCAAATATAAACCATTAGGCAAAGATGAGCGGCTTCTTTCCAGAGCAGCAGATGCTGATCTGGTGACATAGCCCTTGGTTATAATGACTTCATTTCTGTGCTACCAAATGAGTAATACCTGTGTGATCATGCTGTGTGATGGATGTTGGTGCAGTCGAGTGACCTTGATCACCTCTCTGTTATTGAATTGTTGCCATAAAGGTTGAGCCTTCATTTTCCTAGCCATTATTTTGAAGCAAATCTGCCCAAAGTGAAATGGCAGCTTGTGTTCTTATGTACCCTTACACTGCAAATCTAGTATCTCACACCAAACTGAAATAATAAAACGGCTTTATTTGGTATCTTCCCATGATGACACAGTTGTCTGCAGACAAAAGAAGTACAGAAAAATGAAGTTACCTTGTATTTTTTGAGAGGACAGCTGCTAATACCCTACTGATTATTTGTAAGTAAAATTTTGATCACGATAAGCACAGAGAGAATTCTATGTCTGGGGCTTTGAAACAGAATTCAATTTAGTGTCACGTATCAGTTTAAGTGACTTGTTAAATCGTGAGTTTATATTCTAGAATGATCAAAGATCTAAGATCAAGATAGCTGCAAAAATCATAAACAAATCAGACATATCTCTAAAGGAAAAATGCCCTGCCTGGTTTTTTCCTGTCTTCCAGGGTAGGAGTTTCTCACTTACTGGAGCCAAGAGGCTTAAATTCATCCTTGGTATAATCTGGTATTTTGCTCATCCCTTTTCCCTGACAATTTGCTACATTTCCTCTTATTTTCTTTGCCTCTCCAGTCCATCTATTTGAATTCATTTTTTTCCTCTGTCTTCTCTTCCCTCTCTTCTCCTAGCAATAAAATTAAGCAGATTATCATAATTTTGTTTCCCCACTGTCCTGCCAAACTCATTCTTTTCTACAGCCCCAGGCTTTCATTGAGAATACAGCCAACTTCAATCAACACACAGTTTCTGGCTGATGGACATGTAGACAAATATGGAGAAAGTGCTGTTCATCTTCGCTGTGGTCCGGCCTTTTCACCTGATAAATCACTGAATTAAAAAAATAAGGAAAAGTACTTTTATGCTCTTTTATATTTAATTATTTGACTTCAATCATGAAAGCCAAAAGGAAAATAACTTGGGGATTCCTTAAAGACATTTCACATGTGAAACTCTTATACTTTAATAAATTGGCATATCTGATTTTTTAAGCCAGGACATTTTTGGTTTTTTGCGGGGGGGGGGGAGTAATATGGGGCACAGGAACTATCTGTCTTTCTCAAATAGTCATCAGTTTCTCCTTAGTGATTCTGAATAACAGAAATAAGGTCACTGTAATAAAGCTGCTTCACAAGAAAAAAGGATTTTTCACTTTGATTGCCTCAGCCCTGCCTTCATATCTTTATCTGTGATAAATGCCTTGTCTTTGTCTAGCATTATCTACCAGAGAGAAATCAACTGTATATAATTATTACAACCAGGGGATCATTTCTTTTCGGTTTGATATTTTAAAAAAATAAATGGCTGTCAAAATGAGCTGACACTGAGGACAAGTAAGGAGTTTGGTTGCTGGGTTGCATGCAAGAACGTAAGAGCCTTAAGGAGCAAAATATACTGGTAACAATCCCTTTCCACATAGTGTGATGCCATTTTGGTCTGCGTGACTTCGTGATCTCTGATAACTGGGAGGTTATTTTCCTATCCTAAGGTAACCCTAAGGAGTTCTAGTAAATATTAGGATTCTCTTCCATGTTTTTAAAGCTCTGTTTGCTTTAATCTTGGGAAAACACTGAAAATATCAAGATTTAATGAAATGATCTTGAGATGATCATTTTTCATAGTAAATTTTAAATAGGTCTCAACAAAAAATTAGTTAATGTTAACAAATCAAAGAGGATCTGCAAAAGGAGAGTGAGCAAGAGTAAGTACCAAACTTGTTTATGCCATCATCTTATTTGGAAAACTGCCTGGTAGCTAGATAAATGGCCCATTCACTGAAAAATCCATAGGACACTAACATTTTAAAATGAACAGTCGTAGGTTCTGAGGAAGATGGCGGAGTTGGAGGCTCCCACGCTCACCTCCTTCACGGATACAAGGAGATAACACCCACATCAGCGTAAACAACCCGGAAAATAACTCAAAGACCTAAATGTAGAGAAGAGGCCACATCAAAGAGGGTAGGAAGGGCAGAGGTGTGGTGGGGATCTAAGTGGACCCGTGGGACTATCCTTAGGAAGGAAGGACCCGTGGGCACGGACAGGGAAGAGAAGCAAACCCCCACCCCAGGCACCCCAGGCATGGGTGTCCCATGTGGGGAAGACAAATCCCCATAATATTTGGCTTTGAAAACCAGAAGGGCCAACTTTCATGAACTGTTACAATAAGTGCGGCTTAACTCCTGGAATTTTAAAAATCAGTGGGCTTGGCTCTGGGAGAGCCAGGAAGGCAACTGAGTCCCTGCACTTAAAGGGACAGCACAACAAACAGCTCTGCAGAGACAGAGCCTAGAGGCAGCAGTCTGAAAAGCTCCAGGGGCAGGTGGGAGGGAGATTTTGTTCACTAATCTCAGAGCTGGTCTCCGAGAGGCAGCGATCACTGGGGGACTTCTCCAGGAACAAAGGAGCTGGTGGGCATCATTTCCCTCCCCTGCCCTGGAGCCTAGACACACTGACACCTGCGGGCACCAGCAAAACACACCAACGCTCATTATCTAACTTTTATAACCCGCGCCTCTCCCTCTCCTGAGGATTCACCGCTACGGCCCTGTGGCACTTTCCTAAAGTAGCTCCAGGCCTCCTCCCACAACACCCCTGCACAGACCTTGCTAACACCACACACCCTCACCCTGCCCCTGCATTCTCCTGTGGCCTTGCCCCCTCCAACCCTGTAGTGGGAGCCCATCCAAAGCAGTGCCCCAAGCCTCGCAAGGTACAAGCAGCACTGACAGGGGCCAGCACTGCTCCAAAGAGTCCCTGCCCCAGGGAGAGGGAACTCAAATATATAGAGCAGCTAATAACAAACATAAAGGGGTAATCAAAGTTAATACAATAATAGTAGGGGATTTTAACACCCCACTTACATCAATGGATGGCTCATCTAAAGAGAAAATCAACAAGGAGACACGGGCTTTGAATGACACACTGGACCAGACGGACCTAACAGATATATTCAGAACATTCCATCCTAAAACTGGAATGCACATTCTTTTCAAGTACCCACAGTAATTCTCCCGAATAGATCACACATTAGGCCACAAAACAAGTCTCAACAAATTCAAAAAGATTGAAGTCATACCATGCATCTTTTCTAATCACAATGCTATAAAACTAGAAATCAACCACAAGAAAAAAATCTGGAAGTAACACAAACACATGGAGGTCAAATAACATGCTGAATGGTTCAACCAAGAAATCAAAGAGGAAATCAAAAAATACAGGGCCACAAATGAAAGTGAAAACACAAGAGTCCAAAATGTGTGGGATGCAGCACAGCTGTTCTAAGAGAGAAATTTATTGCAATACAGGCCTAACTCAAGAAGCAAGACACGTCTCAAATAAACAACCTAATCTTAGACCTAAAGGAGCTGGAAAAAGAAAAACAAACAAAAGCCAAAGCCAGTAGAAGGAAGGAAATAATAAAAATTAGCAAAGAAATACATGAAATAGAAACTAAATAGAACAAATCAATAAAACCAGGAGCTGGTTCTTTGAAAAGATCAACAAACTGATAAAGACTCATGAAAGAAAGAAAGAAAGTAAGAAAGAAAGGTCAGGAGAAAGAAAGAGGATTCAAATAAACAAAATCAGAAATGAAAAAAAGACAAATAACAACTGAAAACACAGAAATATAAAGGATTATAGGAGAATATTATGAAAAATCATGTGCCAACAAATTGGACAACCTCGAAGAAATGGATAAATTCCTAGAAATGTATAACCTCCCAAAACTTAAACAGAAAGAAATAGAAATTTCAAACAGACCAATTACCAGCAATGCCACTGAATCCATAATCAAAAGGCTGCCAACAAAAAAAAGTCCAGGACCAGATGGCTTCACAGGTGCATTCTACCAATCATTTAAAGAAGGGTTAATACCTAGTCTTCTCAAACTATTCCAAAAAAATACAAGAGCAGGGAAAGCTTCCAAATTTACTCCATGAGGCCAACAGTACCCTGATACTAAAACCAGAAACTACAAAAAAAGAGAACTACAGGCCAATATCTCTGATGAAGAGATGCAAAAATCCTCAACAAATGCTAGCAAACTGAATCTAACAATACATTAAAAAAAAATCATTCACCACAATCAAGTGGGATTTATTCCTGGGATGCAAGGTGGCTCAATATTCCCAAATCAACATGATACATCACATTAACAAAAGAAAGGATAAAAACCATATGATCATTTCAGCTTTTCCCCATTGAGGATGATATTCGCTGCAGGTTTTTCAATAAACACAGAAAAACCATCTGACTAGTACAACATCCATTCAAGATAAAAACCCTCAACAAAATAGGTTTAGAGGGAACATACCTCAATATAATAAAGGTCATAAATGAAAAACCCACAGCTAACATCGTACTCAATGGGGGAAAATTGAGAGCTTTCCCCCTAAGATCAGGAATAAAACAAGGATGTCCACTCTCACCATTTTTATTCAACATAGCACTGGAAGTCCTAGCCACAGCAACCAGACAAGAAAAAGAAACAAAAGACATCCGAACTGGTAAGGAAGAAGTATAACTTACACAATTTACAGATGACATGACACTGTGTACAGAAAACCCTAAAGACTCCACAAAAAACTGCTAGAACTGATAAATGAATTCAGTAAGTTCACAGGATACAAAATATACAGAAATCCATTGCATTTCTATACACTAATAATGAAGCAGCAGAAAAAAGAAATTAAGAAAACAATCCATTTACAATTACAGCAAAAATAATAACATACCTAGAAATAAACTTAACCAAGGAGATCAAAGATCTGTACTCTGAAAACCATAAAACATTGATGAAAGAAACTGAAGATGACACAAATAAATGGAAAGACATTCCATGCTCATGGACTGGAAGAAGCACTATAATTAAAATGTCCATACCACCCAAAGCAATTTATAGATTCAATGCAATCCCTATCAAAATACTAACAGCATTTTTCACAGAACTAGAACAAATAATCCTAAAATGTGTATGGAACTACAAAAGACTCCAACAGCCAAAGCAATCTTGAAAAAGAACAAAACTGAAGGTATCACCATCTTATATTTCAAGCTATATTACAGAGCTGTAGTAATCAAAACAGTATGGTACTGGTAGAAAAATAGACACATACATCAACAGAACAGAATAGAGAGCCCAGAAATAAACTCACTATTATATGGTCAATTAATCTATGACAAAGGAGGTAAGAATAGCAATGAGGAAAAGTCTCCTCAACAAATGATGTTGGGAAAACTGGACAGCTACATGCAAAAGAAAGAAACTAGGGGCACCTGGGTGGCTCAGTCGTTAAGCATCTGCCTTCGGCTCAGGTCATGATCCCAGGGTCCTGGGACCGAGACCCGCATCAGGCTCCCTGCTCAGAGAGGAGCAGGGAGCCTCCCTCTCCCACTCCCCCTGCTTGTGTTCTCTTTCTCGCTGTGTCTCTCTCTGTCAAATAAATAAATAAAATCTTAAAAAGAGAGAGAGAGAGAGAGAGAGAGAGAGAGAGAAAGAAAGAAAGAAAGAAAGAAAGAAAGAAAGAAAGAAAGAAAGAGGAACATTTTCTTACACCAGACACAAAAATAAACTCAGAATGAAGTAAAGAACCAAATGTGAGATCTGAAACCATAAAAATCCTTGAAGAGGTCACAGGCAGTAACTTCTTTGACATTGGCCTTAGGAACTACTTTCTAGATATGTCTCCTGAGGCACAGGAAATAAAAGCAAAAATAAACTACTGGGGCTACATCAAAATAAAGAACTTCTGCATAGTGAAGGAAACAATCAGCAAAACTAAAAGGCAACCTATGCATACTAAACTGATAAAGGTTTAGTATTCAAAACATATAAAGAACTTATAAAACTCAACACCCAAAAGCCAAATAATTCAATTTAAAAATGGGCAGAGGACATGAACAGGCATTTCTCCAAAGAAGACATCCAAATGGCCAACAGACACACGAAAAGATGCTCAACATCACTCACCATCAGGGAAATGCAAATCAAAACCACCATGAGATCTTACCCCACAATTGCCAGAATGGCTAAAATCAAAAACACAAGAAACAAGTGTTGGCCAGGATGTAAAGAAAAAGGAACCCATGTGCAGTATTGATGGGAATGTAAACTGGGGCAGCCACTATGGAAGACAGTTTGGGGTTCCTTCAAAAAATTAAAAATAGCATTACCATGTGATCCAGTAATTCCACTAGTGGGTATTTACCCAAAGAACACTAAAACACTAATTCGGAAAGATATACGCACCCCTATGTTTACTGCAGAATTATTTACAATAGCCAAAGTACGGAAGCAGCTCAGTGTCCACTGATTAATGAATGGCTAAAGAAGATGTGGTGTATATACACAATGGAATGTTACTCAGTCATAAGAAAAAGAATAAAATCTTGCCATTTTTGACAACATGGACAGATCTAGAGGGTAAAATGCTAAGTGAAATAAGTCAGTCTCAGGAAGACAAATGCCATATGATTTCACTCATATGTGAAATTTAAGAAACAAACAAACAAAAAAGAAACCAAAACACAGATTCTTAACTATAGAAAACAAACTGATGGTCACCAGAGGGGGGAGGCGGTGGGGGAATGATCGAAACAGGTCAAGGGGATTCAGAGTACATTTTTTTGTGATGAGCACTGAGAATCAGATAGAAGTGCTGAATCACTACATTGTACACCTGCAACTAGCATAACACTGTATGTTAACTGTATGGGAATTAAAATAAAAAGAACAATAGGTCAATATAACTTTGAGAAAGGTAGTGATACAGATACCACCTTATTTCTCCCTTCAAACACACAGGGTCAATGAGATACTAAACGTGCCAATAAGAATTCGTGAAACATTCGGATTCATCAGCTATGTCACCAGCAGAGTGTTGTGGAAGCATCAGAACACGTGAGCAGTCATCCAGGCCCCAGTGGCTTACTGCCCCGCCATCTTTAAACTCCCAATAATTTTAACAAGGAGCCCTACTTTTCAATTTTTCACTGGGCCCCACAATTCACATAGCCTGTCCTGAGTCAGAGATCTGCCTCCAGACAGATGCGGAGTTGATGTGAGTCTAGCACTGCCTTAGTGAAATGGAGTAAATTTGGGTAGTATCTCTGAGCCGTTTCCTCTTTGAAAAATATTAGCACCCCACTTTCAGAGTTGGGGTAATTAAGGAAGATCATGCACATACAATGTGCAGCAAGGCCCCGATCACACATAGGTGCTTAATAAATGTTTGTTCTCTGTCTTCTCCTCCACCCTCCTCAATCCCTCACCCTCACAAATGACCACTCAGAGGTGGCACTGTGAGGACAAGCTGCTCCTAAGGTCAGCTCCCTAATGTCACCCACAGTGGGCCAGCCTGACTTGAAAGGGAAAAGCAAACAGGTCAGCTTTAAGTCACACCTTAGCATAGAGCCCGAAAGCAAGCCAGCGTGGGTCAGTAGCGGCCCCTTGGTGCTGCCCGTCGCAGGGATGAAGAAACTAGTGTGCGATTTGCACTGGGCTCCAGATGCCCTCACATTCTAGACTGAGTTGCTGGGCCATCCAGGTAGGGCAGTGGCTTAGAATCTTTTCTGCTGATTTTAGCTGGTTGCCCTTCTCCAGCAGATGTAAAAGGGTACTCTGGAGACTGACAGAGAATTTCTATGGCATTCCCTCCTGGTGAGGGCATGAGAAGGGACACAGGATATTTATTTCTCTCTTTACTAGTTTCCTAGAGTTTCCTTAACAAAACACCACCAACCGGGTGGTTTAAGCAACACATTTCTTATCTCTCGGGTCTAGAGGCTCCATGTCCAACATCAAGGTGTAGGCAGGGCTGATTCCTCCTGAGGGCTGTGAAGGAGAATCTACTCCAGGTCTCTCCCCTTCTTCTGGTGCTCTGGGGGTAATCTGTGGCATTCCTTAGCCTGTAGATAAATCACACTGATCTCTACTTTCATATCCACATGGGATTCTCACTGTGTATGTATCTCTGTCCAAATGTCCTCTTTTTCTAAGGACTTCGAGTCATACTGGAGGGCTTCCAAATACCGCCATACCCTGAGGTATCAGGTCTAGGACTATGACATATGTCAGACGTTATCCCCCAAATCTCGTGAATTTCGGGGATAACATTTGACCCATAAAATCCTCTTCAAAGCCAAGGTAAGAAGGTCTGCTTTGTGAGGCTCAAGGAATCTTGCCCTTGCCCTGTGTCCTTTGAAGGACTCGGAACGCCTGAGAAATCTAAAGCTGTGCCTGGAGCAGATTCAGCCTGATGACAGAGTGAGCGGCACTGGGACCCAGTTGTCTTTCCACTGGCCGTGAGGCAAGGGGCAATGTTTCCAGAGGATCAGACTTGGAGCTAGCCTTGGAAGGTCATCTGAAGATCATCTGCAAGGGAATGCCAGCAAAGGGTCTAAGAAGCAGACCAAAGGAGAAGTGTGCCCCCATGACAAAAGCTAGTCAAGGAGGCTCCCAGCCAGAGTGTCTGGAAGGAATCTCAACCAGTGTCCAAAATGGAGAGAGTCAGCTTCGGTTACCAGCCTTAATTAGAAGGGACTGATACCCCATGATGCCAGAACCAGCCAGTTAAGGCAAACCTCTTCCCCTAATCACACGGGGCAACTGTTGAGTACAGATAGAGGGGAGCAAGCAAGAGGAAGGAAAACGGACCAGCCACCCTTTCTCAACACAACATCCGAGCATGGCGGAGGTCAAAGTCAGGGAAATTTTCAAACTTGAGTGAGTCTGGAATTTTGATATTTCACCAGATAGGAAATGTTAATTTACTAAGGTGGGACCATCCTTGTTGTTGCAAGAGAACAGAAAGGTAGGGTAGCCGTGCCAGATCTCACCCAGGAGACAGGAACAACAGGTCCATAGAGCAAGTGTGGAAGGGAGTGATGAAAGAGAAACATGTAGCTTTCAAGGCTACATCCTATCAGCCCAGTCGGTCCAATCAACAGAGGACCCAGGCATCATAATGCCCAAAGTGGGAGAGCGAGTCAGGCAGGGGCTCAGAGCTTACAGTTACAGAAATACATACACAATTTTCAAATTACTTCATCACTCAGCCTCAATTGTTCATCTAAAACAGCATCCATGTCATAAGGTTACTCTAAAAGTTAGATTAGGGGCACGTGGGTGGCTCAGTCGGTTAAGTATCCGCCTTTGGCTCAGGTCATGATCTTGGGGTCCTGGGATCAAGTCCCGCATCGGGCTCCCTGCTCAGCGAGAAGCCTGCTTCTCCCTCTCCCTCTGCTGCCCCCCCTGCTTGTGCTTGCTATCTCTTTCTCTCTCTCTGTCAAATAAAAAATAAAATCTTAAAAAAAAGCTAGATTAAATAGGATCTAGATGAAGTACGTAGAGCTTACAACAAGCTTAATAAACATAAGCCAGTTTCAGTCCATACATGGGACAAGTACGTATCCCGCTGGTAACCCGGGCTAAGGGAGAAGAAATAAAGGTCTGCTCTCTTTAACACTAACCTCCAACATCATTAACCATGTCACTGGCTGTAATTCGGGCCTCAGTGGGAAAACTTATATGATCACTCGTAGAGTTAAAGATGCATTTAAAAAGTACAAATTGTGGGGCGCCTGGGTGGCTCAGTTGGTTGAGCGACTGCCTTCGGCTCAGGTCATGATCCTGGAGTCCCGGGATCGAGTCCCGCATCGGGCTCCCTGCTCAGCGGGGAGTCTGCTTCTCCCTCTGACCCTCCCCCCTCTCATGTGTTCTCTATCTCTCATTCTCACTCTCTCAAATAAATAAATAAATAAAATCTTTAAAAATAAATAAATAAATAAAAAGTACAAATTGTTATAAGTACCGAATTCAGACCAACACTGATGGAGATCCTGACTTAAATTTAGAAGTACTTCCCTTATGGGTCAATGAAAATCCACACCAAGTCATACCCAGCACACACTTTGGCAGTTAAGGACTGATACAGAGATGCGTTGAAGCAACGGAGATGTTAACATTTTAATACCATCTATTATCCTAATACACTGAAAATAACAGTGTCCATTAAAATGGCATACGGTTTTCACTATTCAAAATATCATGCTTAAAACATGTTAATATTCGCCTGGAGATCTTGGGAAGAGCAGAGTCCCTGCCAGTTCTGAATGTTCTTGGCTAAATTTGAAAGTGAAAACTGTTTTGTGCTAGGCGGCTTTTTGTTTTCCTCCGAATACAAGCAGGGTATCAAACCTATAAAGAGAGTTTGGTGAGTACCAGAGGAAAACCTTGGCTGGAATTCAAACTGGAATTGAATTATGAAAAGCAGTGAATTTTGAGAGCCTGGAGAACATGCCTAGGTTATGCATTATTTTCATTTCAAATCTGCTCTTTGTAGGCCCTAAAAATAAAACTCCATATGATCTGATTTACAGGAAACCATGTCTGCGAATTTACCCAGTAACAAGAGAAAAGTCAAGGCAGGATGATATTCATGCACAGGTCATGATTTCCTCTCAGTTTCTTTTGTGTGTTTCGTCTCTGCTTTCATAAGCCTGACCTTTGACACAGTTACTGTACCAAACTTCCCGATGCCTTACAGACAAATCCCATGGGAAAAGTTACTGTGGAGAAGGCTACAGTTTTCCCCATGTCCTTACGGAAGAGTTGCAGAGCACATGTGAACAGCATAGTGTTCAGGCTGAATTTTTCACACGACAAATTTAGACAAGTGACCTTTATTTAGCATACGATGCTTCATGCTGGTAGAAGGGCCATTAAAATCAGAAAGTGTTTGAACTATAAGGGCATCACAGACAATCTAGTCTTACTCCCGAGTTTGACAAAGTGGCTGCAGAGGTCCAGCAAATTCATAGTCTCCCTCCACCTTCTGCGTTGCACACAGCTTAATGGGACATCAGTATTAGAATCCGGATCATGTAGCTTCTGCCAAAGGCCCTTCCCAGCCCTTTCGTCAAGCTGCCTCGCGAGTTTTGTGAGTGCAAGCTTATGGATACTCATCTTTTAAGTCTTATCTGAATTTTTTTTAGCATATATGCTAAATCTCGTGTTCCACTTTGGGTCAACTTATACCCCCATTATTTGTCATTCAGAGTAAAAGTGAACAAGAATCTTTTTTTTATTCCTCATCGATTTACTTTTGGGGCAAAAAAAAAAAATTTTTTTTTTCAATTGGCCAGGGGTGTTTGTTCCTCCTATACTGTGTTCACTTTTCAAATGGTAGGCAGCTCAACTGGGCTCAGAGGGGGTTTACATTCAAGGGCTAGAGAGTGCAGATGCTCCCTTTCTAGCTCTCATAAAATCCCACCAGTCTAGGTGTCCAGAAGGAAGTAGGGAGAGAAGGGAGGACCTTGGAGAGGCAGCCAGAGGGAAGGAGACATTTCTAGACCTGGAAGGGAAGAGAAATCAGCACATTCCAAAGAACAGCCATCCCCTGAAGAGGGGTTGTCAAGAGATGAGGAGCGCCTAGGAGGAAAACCCAGATCTGAGGGGCTCCAACCACATCCAAGACTCCTGAGCCCTGGGAGTGGCCCAGAAACAGCAGAGCCGCAAGGCCTGAAGTCCCCAAGCAAACTAGGACAAAGAGTATCTCAGCAATGACCACTGTAGTCTCATTTCTGATGACTGGAAGGACCTTTCCAATATTTTGGAGAAGGTCAACATCCTAGGATCAGTGCATAATCCCAAGAAGAGGAATCCTAAACATCCCAACAGAGGCTCAAGGTCAGACGTGTAGTCATTTCATAAAACAAAGACATGTGTTTCTAGTAGAGCTGAACTAGTGGAACAGGATTCAGACCCACGGCACGAACCAGGCTTTTATTCTGAGTTGATAGAAGATCTGCAGGCAATTAGATAAGAAGAAAAAGAAACCATTTTATGTTTTATTTGCTCTGCGCAGTCTGCCAAATATGGTAGAGATGAAAGCCTTTCGACCAAGGCGCTTGACTAAGCTGGCAACATTCAACCTTTTTGGTAAATGAGTCAGAATTATTAACTGAAGATAGAAGTGGGATGGAGAGGCACAGGGTCTCCTAAGGGCGGTCTCCTAAGTTTGGTAACAAGTTCTAGTAAAAGTCGTATGTGCTGAGAAATGCTCTGGGAGCCAAGAGGCTGGGCTGGTCTTTGGTAAAACTGTGAAGGAAGCATAGTTTGTCACCAGGACCTCATACCCTGGGATTCTTCCATCCTGCTAAATTGATTCATCAGAAACTCCAACACTGCAGTGATGCTGTCTCTATATGATTGCTTTGGACCTTGTTTTTCTTCCTTCCATATCAAAATTTACCTCTTCTTCCACGATCCTATAAAATAATCTGAATCAACAATGAACCGTATTTGATACCCTCTAGTCTTGACTGAATAGATTAAACTCAGTAAAACGTATATTTTTATAGAGATCATCACTATTTCAACATACACACACACTTAGGTAAGAATTTCAACAGGCATAGCCTTGGAACACAAGAAACACTTTATTAAGGTGAACATATGGTCTCATCGACATATCCCACCTGTCATGTTCGTTCTACAAAGTAACATTGACATTGCTCTGTCAAGTGATGGGATCTAAGGCTTTTGCTTGGTCCCCCTGGGATGATATCCCTTTGGGACCGAGCCACCATGCTGGGATGCAGTGAAACAGTCACATGTAAGGGCCACATCTAGTCATTCCAGCACCCACCACAGCTGAGGAACCAGTCAACATCCCCGATCTACTATCAGACCCATGTGAGTTAGCAAGCTCTCAGATGCTTTCGGCTCCTGGCTGACAATAAAGGGGTAGAGATGAGCTGTAATGAAGACTTGTGACTGAAATAAATGCTGTGGTTATTTTAAGTCATAGAATTTTGAGTGTTTTTTTTTTTTTTTTTAATGCAGCCATAGATCACTGTAATGCCATCAAATCTTAAGATATCGGTGATTGTCCCATTTGCTTCTCTATTTGAATGGCCTTCTTAGATTTAAAAAAATTTAAAGAATAAACATTCGTGAAGGTTGGGAAAATGATATGTAACAGTCTTAACATTCACTTAAGGTTTATTTGCTACCAGGGTGGAGCTAGATCTCATAGTTCTTTCTGTTAAGACACTGGGAGAAGGCAAAAGCTTCCTTCCAGAAGGCAAGGTTTTTTAGGTTTGAGAATGAAAACTAACTGGTGAACATAGATGTCATTATCCCTAAGGTTGCATATTGAGTACATCTGACACAGGTAGCTTGTTAATATTAAGGGAAAATGTGGAATGCTAAGAAATTAATACCTTGGGGAAAGAAGTACTGATTAAAAGACACTGAAGTAGCTACAGATGCTAACATCTAAAAATCACTTCCTAAGTCCACTTCTTTAGGGGGAGTTCTCCTGGACACTTAAAGTAAGTGGCCCAAGTCCTGGGTACACAAGGCCACAGAATAAACAGGGTGGCACAGTTCTTATATATGGGAGCAGAGGAATAAAACATTTTCACTCTAAAATTAATATCAACATATTATGGATTAGAAAACACAATGAGAGAATATATTAAGAAAAACAAGGATCTTCCAAGAAATTTCTTGTTTGATGAAGGAGACTGCTCTGGTTTATGTCCTAGACCCTGGGGTGTTTTTTTTTTATTATTATCTTTATCATCTTGCATGATTCCTCTACATTTGGCTCATAATTCCAGTTAGCCATCCAAACTACAGTTGGAAGAATGAACTATATCTTACAATTAGTTATGCTTTATTTTTTTTAAAGATTTTATTTATTTATTTGACAGAGAGATACATAGTGAGAGAGGGAACACAAGCAGGGGGAGTGGGAGAGGGAGAAGCAGGCTTCCCGCTGAGCAGGGAGCCCGATGCGGGGCTCGATCCCAGGACCCCAGGATCATGACCTGAGCCGAAGGCAGATGCTTAACGACTGAGTCACCCAGGTGCCCCTTAGTTATGCTTTTTATTTGGAATCCTGAACATTGACTTCTTCACCTTCTTTATCACTGTCTGTGTTCTATGATTCTTTGAAGAACACTTGTGGAAAAAGGCTGGTGCGGGGTATACCATCCAGTAAGTGGCAATGAAAAAGCAACTCTAAACTGAAAACCCTGCCTATACAAATAAATTGTTCTCCTTCACTTCAGTTTTATACCTCAAAACTACGTAGTAGTACCTGGTACTGTTCAGTCCCACATATGTTGAGCCATCTTATATTCCTACAACAGCACTGGTTTGAATGGCTCCTCATGCAATTTAATATTAAAAACAGTTTGGCTAAACTCAATGAACACATCACTTTTGATCCATTAGATAACTTTCTCTACCCCAGCCCTTTCTAGACTTCCAGCACCCTCAGTGCACTCATGTAAGAAGCCTGCCTTTATGGGGCAAGTTGCTGGAAATCCCATTGACAGAAGTCAACTGAGATTGGAGTTAACTTGTTTTTTTTTTAGAAAGAGAACACATGTGTGTGTGAGTGGAGGGGGGAGGGGCAGAGGGAGAAGGAGAGAGAGACTCTTTCACACCCAGTGTGGAGCCCAATGTAGGGCTCGGTCTCACAACCCCAAGACCATGACCTCAGCGGAAATGAGGAGTCAGATGCTTAACCGGCCGAGTCACCCAGGCACCCCAAATTGGGGTTAACTTCTGAGGCACTTTGGAGGCTTCCAGATTACAGAATCTTTGAGAAAACTGCTAGGACCGTCAATAGATGCCTTTGGGTATCAAGAACATAGAAAAGGTTATGTGCCTGACATAGTAAATGCTAGAAAAATTGTTGAACGGATGTTTATTGACAAATGTATATATTTTGCACACATGTATGGTATACACTCACACAGACCAGAGACTTAAATTTACTTTGGTTGTCATGCATATTATTTTACATCCCTAGGAAACTCTGAAGAACAAAATCCCAGGTATAATCCTTTGAAATGACTGCTAAGGAAGAGACAGCAAGAGTCCAATCTATAGACAAGGTTTAAGACATTGTTAAAGATGTCAAATGTAAAACATAACTAATTATAAGATATTGTCCTCTCCTCCAACTACATAGAATTATGAGTAAAACGTAGAGGGATCTTGCAAAACTGTGATGACTAAATGTAATGAAAGCTCAGTGGTCTGAATGAGGGGACTTCAACTGAAAATTGGGTGCAGGGGCTGGGTAAAAGATGGCAGAAAAAAAAAAACTATGCAACAACACTGGGATGCACATCTAGAAAATCACTTATACCCTAAATTTGCTCTAAGATAATCTTTCCCGGGGGATTTTCTCAGAAGACAACAATCCTGTGTGATATTAAATGTTTTGCATGGGAAAAGAAAATCTGAGCAGGGGACAGGATCCGTGGCAAAAATATGGGAAATGCTGATTTTAACAGAATTTTAAAAGTTTCTTGAAAGCAGTATTTCTCAGAAGCCTGAAGATCCTAACACACATTGTGTATTTCCAAGAAGGGAGTGTAACATACAGAGTTCCCAACTGTAACTGCTTTTCAAGGAGCATCCTGTAGGACTAGGTCTTCCCAAACACATTTTGGATAATGCCACTCTAAATCCAAGTACAGATTATGAGCTATCAACAGTTAATCTTGAAGGCACCTAGATGGCTCAGTCGGTTAAGTGTCTGACTCTTGATTTCAGTTCAGGTCATGATCTCAGGGTCCTGAGATCAAGCCCTGCATAAGGTTCCGTACTTAGCAGGGAGTCTGCTTAGAGATTCTCTCTCTCTCTCCCTCTGCCCCTCCCCTCTGCTTGCGTTCTCTCCCTCTCTCTCTCTCTCTCTCTCTCTCTCAAAATAAGTAAATAAATGTTTAGAAACCCAGTAAATCTTGAAATTATAATTTTAGGAAGCAGTAATGGTCTTACAGGTCTCCCTGATTCTTGATGGTGTAGGAAACATGGCTATATTATTGCAGTTAAGGGGCACATCTTCTTTCACGGGTAGGACATTGGAAAATAGGCAATAATGAACACACCCCTTTGACAGCCCATGCATGAGTACAGACAAAAGACAGAAAGCCTGTGAACTAAGATAAAAGAAGTGATATCATTGCAAGAAAACTCCAGATTTCACAAGAGTTCAGATTCTTTCTCAAAGAATGAAGAGTTTATGTTGCTGTGATGCAGAGAAATGACATAATAGGCACAGAGGGCATCTAGAGGCCTATTCATTTCCTCAGTTTACTAAGAGGTGTTGGATAAATTATCGATAATTACATGTGTCTTAAGTGAGGTCCGTAGCCCCACAAGGCTCTTTAGTGTTTCGCAAGCTGATTTTCTTAAAGCCAGTCTATCTTTGGTTTTATTGCCAAGTGACCTAACTTCACAGACATATTTAATACATGACATGAGTAATGATTATTTACGTATAACTTACCAGACGAATTATTAAGGTTACTAAGACTAAGGATCAATGAACCAAAATTGTGCATTGCCAGAGCTTAGTAACTTTTCTCACTCAATATTTTACTGAGAAAGTCACCATTCAATGCTTGGCGACTCTGGAGCATTAAAGTACACGGGCAACATGCAGATACTTGGAATTTCTATGATTTTCTGCAAGACAGAACCACAAATGCTGCCTTGACTTTGCCATGGTTTTCAATCGCTCCTGTTCTTTTCAATATAAATTATAACATCATTGTGAATTTCATTTGAGATGGGTTGTTTTGGTAAGCCTGCAACGATGACTATAACTAGACATTAAGCCATAATTTTCAAAATATTAGTTTTTAAGATATGTATGAAATGTTTTTCAAATGTGGATCATCTTTAACCCTACTGCTATTACAAATCTACAAAAATATCTATCACTCAACCCACCCATTCAATTTTAATGGCCACAACACTTCACTGGTGATGAGCAGCCTATGGATTCGTGCTAACTAAATGATCTGCAGTATAATATACAGATGAGCATGTTAAAATTTACAGAGTTATTTTTATATTTTTAGCCCATTTTTATTACATAAAATCATGAATACAAGCATATACTGCAATCTCTTATTTCATCCTTTTCCAATTCCTTCATAGCATTATATTCTTTTTCCACTAGAATGGGAGACTATTTGGGGGAAGAGCTGTAAATGCCCTGAGAATTTTGTTTGTTTGTTTTTGATAATCACAGTGTTAAAACATGAAAGAAACATTGAGTGGAAATTGTCAGTCTGGATTTCATTCTGACTTCCTATTAGAGCAAAAAAAGTGAAACAAACTTTAGAATTACATAACCTTTTACCTTTGTAGAGTTTATAATGACAAGCAAGGTCAGATTCAAGACTACTAATTCTCGGTATTTTCAGCATCAAGGCTCGTTTTTGTAATATTCACTTAAGAATCCCATTATTGACTGTTCTGTCCTACAAAATGGATGTCTTAAGTAAAAGTTTATTTTCTTATTTCCTTATTTCATAATCAAATTAACATGTAATTACCAGAGTTACTGATGTGCAAGAGAAAACTAGCGAAACACAATGAGTTGGTTTGAATCCCAGTCAAATGTTTTAGTAAGCCTCTATATTTAGTCTGTTTATGATTTATAAATTTTAAACATTAAAACTTTCTAGTAGATTCCTGTTCTCTGGAGACCAAAGGAATACCAGATTGGAAAGAATTGCCCTAAGTGTTTGCAAAACCTATAAAAAACATAATTATAGGAAAAAGTCAGGCATGATCCCATTGTCAGTGCTTAATGGAATTGAGCACACTGGCCTGGGAATCAGAAGACCTAAGTTCACCCCTCTGCTTCAGTGTCCTTATTAAGGCAGCACAGTAGACTGTTTAAGAGCATGACCACCAGACAAAGAATTCCTGAATTTGAACCCTAACTCCACAAAATCACTTAACCTCATCAAGGCCATCATAATCAAATTGTTGATAAGAACAAATCTTAAGAGCAGAGAAAAAGAAGACATATTGCATACCAAGGAACAGATATAAAAATTGTCACAGACTTTGTGTCAAAAAAACAATGCAAGCCAGAAGACAATGCAATAATACCTTTAAAATGCTAAAAGAAAAAGCCAACATAGAATTCTATATCCAGCAAAACTATCCTTCAAAATGAAGGGGAAATAAAGACATGCTTCTCATTTGAAAAAGTAAATAATAATAGCATCTACCTCCTACAGTTGTTATGGGTATTAAATTATTCAATATGGTAAAATACTCCAGACAATGCTTCGCAGATAATAAGGACTATGGTTATATATTAGAAATAAAATTCATACTAAAATAAGCAACGGAGGCTTTCCAACTCTTTCATTTCATCTAGTGATGTAATAATGGCGATTTAAAATGACAGATTTCCAGGGCGCCTGGGTGGCTCAGTTGCTTAAGTGTCTGCCTTCAGTTCAGGTCATGATCCCAGGGTCTTGGGATCGAGCCCCTGCTTGGGCTCCCCGCTCAGCAGGGAGTCTGCTTCTCCCTCTCTCTCCACCCTTCTCTCCTGCTCATGCTTTCTCTCAAATAAATAAAATCTTTAAAAATAAATAAAATGACTTATTTCCCAATGAAAAAACAGTGTGAGATTAAAAGACCCCCAGGAAGAAAGAGAGGTAAGTGCAACTCTTTGTTTTGTAAGTAAATAATGTCAATGATATGACTCTCTTAGTCAATTTGGGCTGCCACCACAAAGTATCATAAACCAGGTACTTATAAACAACAGAAACTTATTTCTCCAGAGCTCTGGTGGCTGGTAGTCTAATCAGAGGGCCAGCATGGTTAGGTTGTGGTGAGAGGCCTCTTCTGGGCTGCAGACTGCCAACCAGTCTCATTGTGAGCAAGATGGCAGAAGGAGAATCGCCTAGCTCTTTGATCTCTTCTTATAAGGACATTAATCCCATTCAAGACAGCTCCACCCTCCTGACTTAATTACCTCCCAAAGGTCCACCTCCTAACACCAACACACTGGGGGTTAGGGCTTCAACACAGGAATGTTGAAGAAATACAAACATTCAATCCATACCTGTGCCTATTCACCTAGAAGGTAAACTCTCTCACACTTTGAAGCTACGTCTTAGCATAATGCTTTGTTCTCAGGGATCTAAGAATATCTCATACTCTCAAGTCACTTACAAAGCACTTTCACATGTTATAACAAAGTCTTAATTATTTAGTTTTCTCATTCAATCAATGGTTATTGGAAATCTTCTCTGTGGCAAGTATTCTAACCGGTTTGGGGATTCCATGAGAACCCAGACATGACTCTTCTCCTCGGGTTATTTAGAGGACAGACTGAGGAGACAGACTTGCAAACAGGCAGATACAATATCAAAGCCCAACCACTCTGCAACATGGGTAAGTGTTAGATGTTATGGGAGCACCGGGGAGAGAGCCAACCCAGTGTTTAGGCATCAAGGAAGCCTTTTTCAAGGAGATGCCCTTCAACAGTGTCTTAGACAACAAAAAGAGGGATTTAGTTGGGATTGAGTAGAGGCTCGAGGAGTTAAGTTATAAGATGTTGTTACAGGATCTTGGGCAAGTCATTTGATCAGTCTGAGCCTCAGTTTCTCAGCATCAAAACAGAGATATTAATATCTTCTTCACCAAGTTGTGGTTAGAATTAATGAAATAAAGGAATGGAAAATTGTCTTAAAAACTGTAAAGCCCTGGGGGAACCTGGGTGGCTCAGCTGGTTAAGCACCTGACTCTTGGTTTCAGCTCAGGTCATAATCTCAGGGTCTCGAGACCAAGCCCCTTGTCTAGCTCTGCGCTCAGTGCAGAGTCTGCTTGAGATTCTCTCTCCCTCTCCCTCTCTCAAATAAATAAATAAATCTTAGGGGCAAAAAAAACACCTGTAAAGCCCTGTATGGGGTTAACACACAAATACTGATGAAAGATATTACCCACTGGCCTCTGAAGTGGCTTTGGGAAACAAACAATACTCAGAAAAATTAGAGAAGTAACATCACATTTCCCACTTATTATAGAAGCCTGAAACGAATCTTGAGCCAGCCATTCTAGCCTGAAATATGCACTGCATTTCTGCCAGCAAATATAGCCATTTTTACTCAATCCTAATAACAAAGATTTAGTAACAGTGACATAGACAAAAAAACAAGACAGGGCCACTGGCTGAGAAGGACAGAGAATATAAGTTTCAAAACTTGCAGATAAGCCATCAAAAGGAATGAGATTTTGCCATTTGCAACGACATGGATGGAACTGGAGGGTGTTATGCTGAGTGAAATAAGTCAATCAGAGAAAGACATGTATCCTATGACCTCACTGATATGAGGAATTCTTAATCTCAGGAAACAAACTGAGGGTTGCTGGAGTGGTGGGGGGGTGGGAGGGATGGGGTGGCTGGGTGACAGACATTGGGGAGGGTATGTGCTATGGTGAGCGCTGTGAATTGTGCAAGACTGTTGAATCACAGATCTGTACTTCTGAAACAAATAATGCAACATATGTTAAGACAAAAGAAAAAGAAGATAGCAGGAGGGGAAGAATGAAGGGGAGTAAGTCGGAGGGGGAGACAAACCATGAGAGACGATGGACTCTGAGAAACAAACTGAGGGTTCTAGAGGGGAGGGGGTGGGGGGATGGGTTAGCCTGGTGATGGGTATTAAAGAGGGCACGTTCTGCGTGGAGCACTGGGTGTTATGCACAAACAATGAATCATGGAACACTACATCAAGAACTAATGATGTAATGTATGGTGATTAACATAACAATAAAAAAATTTTAAAAAAAACTTGCAGATAAAACACAGAGCTGGCAGGGCATTTAATACAGTATAAGCTGATAATGCTTTAACGCTTGACTAAAAATGAAAGAGAGATGGTTCATTCATTTCTAAACCTACATCCCCGTCCCCTTGCCAAATGCAGCACGTACAATGAAAGTTGTATATTAAATGTTTGTTGAACTGCAACTAATTACTTTCTGGGAGCTTGATGTCCTACACACACACATGTGGAAACACCCATCACCTAGATGATAACTCCCCACAGGAAGTTTCCTGACGCCCCTTGGCTGCTGGGGCAAAGGGGCTCTTTCCCGATAGATCCCTGACCTCCTCCCCAGGGTGCTTTGTCATAACTCTTACACAGCCGATAAAAACTCTCTTTAGTGGGCTTTCTCCACCCATTTCTGTGAGCTCCTCATCCAACTGTATCTGGATGAGTTTTGCTCCCCCAGGACTTAACACAGCACCTGGAATATTACAGACACTCATTTAAATATTTACTGAGCTACGCTAACCCAAAATAGAACTCAGATTGGGTTCTTAAGGAATGGCTGTTTGTCTTTAGGGGGGGTATGGGGGGGCTGTTTTCCTAACCTACAAATGGAATGGAAAAGCTAGTGACAAAATGAAATGTTTGATACACACAGACTTAAAAAAACAGCACAATATTTTGAACATAGCAGGTATTAAATATTTGATGAAGATACAGAGAGAAACAATGCTTAGTAATTGTAATTTGGAATGCTTGCAAGAGCCTGGGAGAACAGTTTCACTGCAATCTGGACATTCTTGCCCAATTAAGTGAAGTCATTATTGTACTTAGAAACTTTTTCAATGAGGATCGCGATGAAAATGTTTGCTCATTTCCAAGGAAATTTTATTTAGCTAGAAGACTCGGTTCCATAGCAATATGGGTGTGGTCGTTCTGCTGGATCAATTAGAAATAACTTTTCAAAGTATTCCACATCCACGATGGGAAATTATTCGAGTTCCTATCATGCAGTAATCAAAGACACTTCTGCCATGAGAAGTAAAAACATCAGCCTCATCCTGTATCACTGGAGAAACAGGAAGACCAAGATCCAAACGTGTCTCTGTGCTTTGTTTATTTTCAGCCCATCTAAGTCACACTGCACTCTTGGAGTCGGTCAGAAGGGCAGGATGGAACCAGCAAGGGTGAGGTCATGGATTGGCTCTCTCCGTCCCTCACCCTGTCTCCACGGCCCTTGGTCACGTGCACAGGAGGACCACAAAGGGACCAGCGTTCCCGCACATGCAGCTTCATCGCTGATAGGGAGTACCACTGAGACTTGGAGCCTAAAAAAAAAAAATGTTTTCAAGATAATTTTTTCCTACAAAAGCCCTGCTACTTACAGCTGGGATCTGATTACTATCACTGCTCTTTATCCCAACTGCAAGCAGACAGCTGGTTCGTAAAAATAAAGAAAACGCCATCTCATATCAGTTGATCTAAGAAACGGATGGTGCCCTTCGGGCATCTCAAAAGCTAAGGAAGAGAATGCCAGCACCCAGCAGTGGCTCCCATAACACAAGGACACCTTCTTCCATCACTGGCGATCAATAAGCCTAAAGCCAGGGCGTGCTTCTATTGAAGAGTGCCATCGAGGATGTAAAAGCAGAACCAGAAGCAAGAGGGAGAGAAGATGTGACACGTCGAAGACACAGCCCTACAGAAACCTGATCAGCACTCCATTAGCCATGTTCACAGTCAAAAGATATTACGGCTTTCATTCTCCCGTAGCTTTCAAAAATGTCTAAAATTTCCTTTTTATTCCTAAAGGACCCAGACACTTTGTTCCTAAAAATTAGATTACTCAAGTGTCTCTTCCTGCATATTACGGAGTGTTTTTTTTTAACCTGGGAAACAGGTTGGAGCCACTGACCAAGATGTACAAGACAAACGCTGCTCGGTTGTTGGGTGGCCTCTCCCTGCAGTGGCCTGAATGGCTCACACCATCTAGCGGGATAACTCAGACAAAACAAAACTCTGCCCTTTATTACGTAGCATATTCTGTTGTGGACGTCACATTCAAAACTTTACAAGAAGCAATCACACCTGTTTTCTTACTCGGTTCACCGTATTGGGTGTTGTTTAGAAGTTTTACACAAGGGTCCGAACTGAAAAGCTCTTCAGGAACTTTATTCTCTTAGGATAAAAATCCACATTCCTTACCATGGTCCACAAGTCCGGTGGTGGTAGTAGCAGCTAACTCCAACATGCAAGCATCATTGCAAGCACTGTTGTAAGCATTTCCATATTGAATCCTCACAATCACAGGCAGATGTGTGCTATCTTATTTTGCAGATGGGACAATAAGGAAAGAGGAAGCGGTGTAACTTGAATCCAGGTTCTCTGGCTCCTTGGTCCATTGTTTCTACCTCTAAGCCCTATGCCTCCGGACATGAGCCGGACCCTGTGTATTTCTGGAAACTCACTGCATATGCCACACTCACTCCCACCCATTATATCCCAGCTACATGGCCCTTCTTTCTGGGCCTCAAAGGTGCTCGTGTCTTTCTCCATACTAGTCCCTTGTATGTGTCCTTCTTTCTGTCTACAACATTCTTCCCACTGTTAGCACAACTGGCTCTTCATCATTTAGGTCCCCATTTAAGTGCCACCTCATGGGACCTTCATCTTTGACCATCCCATCTAAAACAGACCCTCCCTCTCTCTTTTATTTTCAATCATAGCACCTTTATTACCTTCCTAGCATTCGTCACTATTTGGAATTTTACTTTTTACGTTGGTTCCCTGACTTATTGCTTGCTTTTATTTCTAGACTAAAGGCTACATAGCACTGGGGCCACTCTACTCTCAGCACCTAGAACAATGACTGGCACAAAGTAGGCACTGGATAAATAACTACTTGCTAAATGAATAAAGGAATGGTATTTTAAAATGTTTTCAAATGCGTGTTTTAATTCTAAACACTGGTAGGACCTTCTCCGTCGCTCACATCCGTGTGTGATTGTACACACACGGATGGCCTTGGAAAGAAGGTGGTGCATTGCCTCGTACTGGAAGTCAGTGTCAATTACAGAGCTAATGACTGCTCAGTATGGAGGATGTAGGGATGTAGGAAGCATGCAGAAAGTATGGAATGGATAAACAAACATCTGTCACTCCCAGAGTAATCTGCAACCTTAAAAATGATTCTACTTTTTCATGGCGAATTGTGGACAAACCTCTCCTTAAATATCACCACCTATTCCCATACTACTTCCAAAGTAGCTCAATCTAGAGCCATCAGAAAGTTCTATTAGAAAGATCACTTCTACCCTGAGCGGGAAACTGCCACCCTGTCACCTGTAATCATTTGCCTTCATGCTACCTGCTGAAATCATGCAGAATCCACAAAATACCTTTGCTCCAATACACAAATAACTGTCCTTGTTCAAGTACCCAGGATGGAGCACAATGCCCCCGGTGGAAATAAACAGTACGAGAACAGCACACCTTCCCTCAGTGATTCTACTCTTCCTAAGTGGCTACAAGTTTTTTTGTATTGAATGAAACAGGGTAAAAATTAAAAAAATAAGAAAACATTTAAATATTATGCTCATGGATTTATCTACCTGAACATCTGGTTGACTCACGGATCACATTTTTAGGGACCACAGTCCCTAAAATTCCACAAATGCTTCCATGAGGTCACTTCTAATTATGAAATTTATTTCACGGTTCCTTCAAGGGGAAAGTTTTTCCCTTAATTCCCCATTAAACCTCGTTTTTTTTTTTAAAGATTTTATTTATTTGACAGAGAGACACAGCGAGAGAGGGAACACAAGCAGGGGGAGTGGGAGAGGGAGAAGCAGGCTTCCCGCTGAGCAGGGAGCCCGATGCGGGGCTCAATCCCAGGACCCCGGGATCATGACCCGAGCCGAAGGCAGACGCTTAACGACTGAGCCACCAGGCGCCCTAAACCTCTTTTTGTTCAGTTCAGTGTTCTCAACTGAGGGTGACTGTGCCCCCAGGACACAACAGGTAGCGTCTGCAGAGTATCTGTCCTAACTGGAGTTAGGGATGGGGGTCTATTGGCATCTAGTAGAAGCTCCAGTGCTGCCGAACATTCTACAATGCACCACCTCCCACGCATCCACACCCCCATGCGCAAGACAAAGCATCATCCCACCCAAAATATCCAGGGTTCCAAGGTGAAAACACCCTCCAACCAGTGATTCTCAGTGGGGGCAGTACTGCCCCCTTGTGGGAACTTCGGGAATTTGTGGGGTGCGTTTCCATTGTCACGTCTCGCAACCCACAGAATACCACACACTGAAGAATTATTCTACGACCCATGCAACTTTAAAATCTCTCACTGGCCATTCACGCAAAAGAAAAATCCATATATAATCATCTAAGCCTAAAAGCTCAATCTGTTTTACATGTAAACGAATTGTTTATTTCTGCATGGCTTTAAATTACATTATGTTTGCCAGTAATGCAACTATCATGTGAATTAACGGAAGTGGATACTTTATTTTGCTAGAAACTTCACAGAGAGTTGTTTGCGATTTTAGAAAACTGAGCCACTTGACAGAAATACCGCTAGTGGCACTGGGGTGACCGACACAATACACCAGGACCAAGATATGTTTTCAGTTGTTCTATGAAGTGGTTTTAGGAAGAGAAGCAAGCACTTCCCATCTTAAGTTCTGTGTTCTACACAGTCCTTTCCCTCTAGTCATTTTCAACATGGGCAATATAAGCACCTACTAAACCACATAGGATTTGATAATGCATGATTTTCTGTTGTTTCTTCTTTGGAATATTGTTAGGATACTAGGTACATATACACACACTTACTATGTGTGCAGATGAATTATATTATCTATGCATTTCATTTCAGAAGAGTCTGGGAGCACTAGGAAACGTCTGGCATAAAAAAGGAGAGCATTGGGTATATTAGGATTATAAACCACTGTTCTTGCCCATCAAAGCCTTCTGGGATCTTGATTCTCTTTTCCAATAAAACTACCAACCCTTACAGCATCTTGCCCTCTGCAAATCTGATTAAGATGTCACTGATATCCTCACCCAGATAACTGATCAATATGTTTAATACAAAGCCAATGACTGATGCTGGGTAGTGGAATTCACTTTTCTACACTTCTTCCATAGAATTCCGCATCTACCCTTTCAACTACCTACATAAAACTCAGTACAAAAGATAGCCCTGGAAAATGTCCACAGAACAGGGGCCAAACACCTCTTCCAATGGCTGGGACCCTTTGCTGACCCCTCTTTCCACTACTAAAGGCACTTGGATATTTCCAGGAAAGTTTCTATAAAAATGAAATGGTCATTTGAATTATTGAGCTCATCCAGCGATGAGAAAAACCTTCTTAAAAAAAATATAAATCGGGGGGGCTTGGTTGGCTCAGTTGGTTACGTGCCCAACTCTTGATTTTGGCTCAGATCATGATCTCATGGGTCATGAGATCAAGCCTTGCGCTGGGTTCCACGCTCAGCCTAGAGTCTGCTCAAGATTCTCTCTCTCCATCTCCCTCTGCCCCTCTCCTCACTCTCTCCAAATAAATAAATAAATTTTTTTAAAAATCAATCAATCAATCAATCAGATGGCAGATGGACTGGAAGCAAACAAAACAAAGGCATATACAACCTTGAGAAGAATGGAGAACAGGTACTTCTGTCTGGGTAGCATGAGAGTTCAGATAGATTTTTCTCTCAAAAAGGCCTCAATGAGTCCATATTGAACAGTACATCATTAAATATTCAGTATCATCCAGAAACTCCAAATCATGCCTAGTAACCTGGATTCCTTGAAGCATCTTGGAGGAACAGTGTTTGAGGATTAAATACATTCCAACAAAAATATACCCTATTATCATAAATTTTAAAATTATGCTTTCAAATGATACCTGAACTTCTTTTATTACATCGTTTATTTTATATTAAACCAAATCACCAATAAGGTTAGCTAATTCGCACTGTCTCCTGAGCTTTTCTTAAATGTTTAAGAGGAAGTTTAAATTCTTAGTGGTAGAAATATAATTCCTATTGTAGGACACAGTAACGGAAACTCGTTAGTTAGGTTACAAAGTGTATGTGCATGCACTTCAGCTTAAGGTAAAAGTGGGAGAACTATTTAAATCCGGCTTTTAAATATATAAAATAATGCCAACGTAAAAACAGTTTTTTTCCAAAACATAACCCTGTTGTTTTACGATGTGTAATTCTGACTAAAACATTTAAAGCTTTCCTAAATTAGTTTGTATTTTGACATTGCTTAGATAAATGTGCCAAAGAAAACTTCTTTACTGTAATAAGCGTATTTGAGGTTTATTCCACTTGTTCTTTGTAACCCTAAGGAAACAATTTACCAAAATTATAGAGAAGTGTTGAAATGACAGCATAAAAGTTTCTGTCCCCCTAAAATTACAGGTAGGAAAACTACAGTCTACAGAAGCGAAAATCACCAGTTGCCTCTCATTTTAAGCCCAATTTTGGTTCCCCATAAATCTTTATAAAACCCATACCGCAAAAACAAGAGAACCATAAACCACCAGAGATCCATGACACTTCCTGGAACCATGAGAGACTAATACTTTCATCTGACCCAAAGGACTATCAATCAACAACTGTGTCTTTTGAAAAATAAGAGAAGGGGCAGAGGGAAGGGAGGACAGACAGAAATGGCAGGGGGCAAGGCCTCTGTGAAACCCTGCATCATTACCTAGGAATGCCCTTCACCCCTCATCTCATCTAAAACCTCTTTTCCACAGGGCTCAGCGAACTTCAGAAGTCACAGATTTATATCCTGGACTTAAAGGAAAATTTTTTTAAAAAAAAACAGATGGTCTCGTGGACTGAGTTGAATATTGCACCCCCGCCAAAAAAATTTATGTCCATCCCGAACCTCTGAACATGACCTTATTTGGAAGCCGGGTCTTGGCAGAGGTAATCAGGATGAGGTGTCCTGGGTGAGGGTGGTCCCTACCTTCAACAACGGTCGTCCACACACAGAGGGAAAACAGCCATGTGAGCAAAGGCAGAGACTGGAGTGACGTGCCCGCAGGCCAAGGAATGCCAAAAATTGCAACCAAGTGCCAGAGGTGAGGAAGGGGACAGGAAGCATCCTCCCTCAGCGTCTTCAGGGACAGCATCGCCCTGCCAACTCCTGAATGCAACTTCCAGTGTCCAAAACTATGAGAGAGCAAATTTCTATTGTTTTAAGCACCCCCCGCCCCCGGTTTGTGATTTGTTACAGCAGCGCAAGGGAACCAGTACCCATCCTTGTAGGATTCACCTACAGAGATGTT
This sequence comes from Eumetopias jubatus, assembly GCF_037043125.1. Lineage (NCBI taxonomy): Eukaryota > Metazoa > Chordata > Mammalia > Carnivora > Otariidae > Eumetopias > Eumetopias jubatus. The sequence continues at coordinate 82,607,221 of NW_028274823.1, read as the reverse complement.
TCTCCAGGATGGTCTGGAAAATGTCCTGGTCCCCAATTTCCCAAGCCTATGAAGTCAAAATCTGTTGGGATGGAGCCTCGGAGTCTCTTGTAACAACCAGGTAGAGGTTTATACTAGAGGTTTACACATACTTTGGTCGAAGGGCCCCTGGGTGTTGGAATGGTCACAATGGTCAAAGGGTCCAAACAGCGCCATTTTCCTTTATACTTACTCCTCCCTGTGCACCCACTGTCCAGTACACTGCTAGGGCCGTAGAGCCAGACAGTCCTGGGCTAGCAAGCCTCCGAAGAAGCCACTTGACGTATTTGGACAAGTCTCCTCATTTATGCAGAGCCCATGAGGAAACACGATGTTGCTGAGAAGAGCATTTCGGGTCATGCCGATAAAGTGCATTGCAGAAAGGAAGCTCTTACTGATGATGCTGGATTAGTGCTTCTTACTTTCCCATTTTCTCTGAATTGAAGTTCTTTCTGGACCATATTTGTCGGTTGGGGGCAAATGTGATTTTGTCTCCGGAACACTAGTACTCAAACTACAAAAAAAAGGGAGTCACTTACTGCATGCTTATCACCAGTCTTCTGCACAGCACCACTTGAGGTGGGCCTTCTTATCTCTGTGTTGCCGGCAGGAAACTGAAGTTCAAAGAGGTTAAGCCCCATGACCCAGATATTAGGGGCTTTAAACCCAAGTGCAGCCTCCACTCTGAGCCTGTGCAATGTACAGCTGTGCCTAAGTACTTCTTACTGAGAAGCTCTAGGCTTTCTCAGGTAAGGAGTTAATCGTATAATGTAATCCATGTTCATGCATCATGAACTTGCATTCGTGTATCTGATTGTCCTTTATTTGTGTACAAAAACTTAACTTGCATGGGAAAAGAAAAGAAAGAAAAAGGAAGAGAGGAAGGAACCAGAAAAACCTCTGGCCGATCCTCTGCCACATAGGATCTAAAGACCAGCACCATCAGCATCAGCTACACAACCTCAGGCCCCTCCCCAGACCTGCTGAATCAGAAAGTGCATTTTAGGAAGAGTCCCCAGGTGATGACTACACAATGTATAATCTGAGACACCCCAGGGTTATTCACTCAGAGAGCAGGTAACTGCAGAGGGGGCCGTAACACAGCCAGAGACAGTGCAAAAGTACCACGTTTCTGATACGATGGGGTGGGGGGAGGGGCATGAAATCCGTAGAAAGAGAGTGGAGACAACACTATGAATGAAAAATAAGTCCTAAATACAGCATGTCACAGTGCCATTTTTGATTTGGATAATGACTCCGAAAATTGGGTCAGAGCTATTCTAACAAGCAGAATATAAAACCAAGTATGGATTCAGAAATCATGGAAGAATATGAATGAGTCCAGAGTCAAAAGTCATTATATACTTGGTGAATGAAGTCAGAAAAAGTGAGTGATAACAATGGGAGCTAACACTTACTGAAGGGTTATACAAGGTACTAACTAAACCATTACTAGGTGCCTGAGCTCACTTAATCCTCTCTACAAGCCCGATGAGATTTGTAGCCATGGAGGAGGCTGAGGCTGGGAAGCACACTGCAAGCCAGGTGGGCAAGGACAGAAAGACCCTGGCTTTGGGTCTCCTGCAAACTTCAGACACCTCCTCACACCACACTGAAATAAAATCTGGAATAATATTTGTCCAAACTGCCAAGTTCAGATACAGTCCATACCAGCCTGTAACTTCCCAACGGCCACTGAGAATACACAAACGTGTAAGCTTCATGTTGATTTCGGGAGAGGGACTCAGACACACAGGGATGCTCAGTGAAAGTACCTGCACCCTCCGGGCTTGGGGCTTGTCAGGTAAAGTCTACAGCTCTGCAGCAACAAGCTATGAAGGCTCTCCACCCAAGTCTCCAGACCTGCAGCTCCACTGGATACGGAAAGTGATCATCATTCACGAGCACGTAACAATGATAAGGCAACAAGAGCAGGAACAGACAAGCCCCTGGGGAAGGAGCTTCCGGCTGAGGGAGTCTGACAGCTCTGTCATTAACCCCTGGCGTGGGGATGCCCCTGCTGTGCAGGACCTCCACTCTGAGAAGTTCCCCCCAGAGCATCCAGTCTCTCCCTGAGCCCGAGGGAGCTGGTGCACTCCATGTCCCTGCTGTCTCATCAGCCCTTATGAGCAATCCCTGGCCATGGTTCATCCCAACCCACAACCTGTAAGAAACTTACACAAAGGTGCTTCTAGCCCGGCGGGGTGCCACACCGGGCACACAGTTGCCTTTGATCTGCCCGATCATCCATCTACATTTTATTTTTCTAAAAACATGGAAACCACATTCTACCCATCTCCTTTCCACTTGTGTCTTAGATCATAAAAGTCTAGTTTCCCGCCTCTCACTTGTCACTGTGGATGTTTCAAACGGTTTAAGGAGAGCCGTAATGGTAAGTAAGAGATGTGGGTGATAGGATCTCAGCTTTGTCGCTGACAAGCTTCACGTCTTTGGCAAATCACCATCTTTCTGAACCTCTAGATATTTGCTTGATTTTTTTGCCATTAATGTTTTGTTAATCAAAGGGGATGAACAACAAAGTTATCTCCTAAAATCCTTTCTAGGCAAGAGGTTCTGTAATTGTTGATGCCAGAACTGAAGTTTTTAAAAACCCCTACAATTTTTTAGCTTTGTGTTGGCCACCCACTGGCTAGCAAGTTTACTCAGCACTTTGCACTTGCCTTCTGTTACTCCACAAACAGGTACAGAGTATCTCCCATCTACAAAGCCTATGGGGAGAAGTATCATGATCCCTACTTTATAGACACAGAAACCAAAGATCAGAGAGAGAAGTACTTCATTGAAGGCCAGGGCGCCTGGGTGGCTCAGTTGGTTACACATCTGCCCTCGGCTCAGGTCATGATCTCAGGGTCCTGGGATCGAGTCCCGCAGCGGGCTCCCTGCTCAGTGGGGAGTCTGCTTCTCCCTCTCCCTCTGCCACTCCCCCTGCTTGTGTTCCCTCTCTCGCTGTGTCTCTGTCAAATAAATAAATAAAATCTTTAAAAAAAGAAAAAGAAAGAAAGAAAGAAAAGAAAATCACAAGGCCAATGTGTGCAAGAGGAACCAGAGTTCAATCCCAGGTCCACGAATCCAAAGCCCACTGTTTTAATTATCATGACACGTCCTGAGGTCATTTCTCTCTAAGACTGAGCTAAAATTTCTGAAGTTTGTTCTTCCTACTCTCCAAAAAGCGTTTCCCTTTGTAGCTTCAACCTCATGATTGATTACCTTTAATATGTCTGAATTCGGACCCAAATAAATATTTACAAAGCTATCTTTCCATAAATCTAGTCCAATATCATAACAATGATCAAAAAAAAGGAAAGAAAAGAAAACTCTACCAGAGGTTGCCATCCTATAAAAAGAAAGCTCCACTGAGTAGTTCCAATACCATATATGTCCAAATCTTCCTACTAGCCTTTAAAAAAAAAAAAAATGTAGCTGAGTGACTTGGAATTTGTTATTTTCCCAAGTGGGATCAAGTTCCTCACAATCCTCCATGTATCAAAAATGTATTTTGATGAAAGAAAAACAAATCATTGTAATCCTTAAAGAGGGACTCTCATTATTTAAGAGCAATATATGCAAACAATTTTATTTCTTACTTGCAAAATCATTACATTGTAGGAATTCGGGAATTTTCTTCCACTTTAGAGAAGAAAAAAAAAAATCAAGCCAAAAGCACAATATGGACTTTATAAATCTGAAAAGTCAACAATGCTTCAAAGAGCCTGTTCTCATGAATGCAGCTCGAGTATAAAAAAGAAATAAATAAGAACTTTGCACACGTGACTGCTACAGTCGTACGTCTGATTTTCAAAATTTCTTTCTTATTGTAGAAAATTAACTGCGTCTGTGCTACCAGCATGCCTTTTATTTTTATTTTTACTAGAAAGGGCTAGATCTCATTTATCGGACATGGAAAGTGTATGCATAATCACATAAACTAAGAAAGTCACACTGAAAATTAGCAACTTTTTCAACCCTGCACTCTCACTTTTGGGAATTTAACCCCATACAGAAGTAAAAGGCAGTTGAGAAAACGCGTATGAGAATATTAGTAGTAGCGTTGTTTATAACTGCAAACAGACAAAACCAATAGCCCTCCAAATCCATAAGTAGGAATACACGGGTACTATGGAATAGTACGTGGCCATTAAAAACACCAACACAGACAGATCTGGAAAGGACCCTAGGAGCTATTAGTAAGCAAACAAACAAACAAACAAAAAATTCACAGTTTACTGAGGAATATTATGGAAAAATTCCACTTCAGTTAGAAAAACAAGCGAGAAACAAAAAAGTCCAAATGGGCAGGGAAGTTCTCTTTATATAAAGGTTTGCATAAACATACAGAAAGGTTAACACTGGCTGCCTGTGGAGGACAGGTGGGGAGCGTTGTGGGGGGGTGGGAATATTAAATATTGTCTTTTATTGACAACCAGCATACACTACTTTGGCAATTAAAACAATCAAGGAGGGATGGCTGGGTGGCTCAGTCGGTTAGCATCTGCCTCCTGCTCAGGTCATGATCCTGGGGTCCTGGGATGCAGCACCCCCTCCCCTCATCGGGCTCCCTGCTCGGGGGGGGGGCGGGGGGGCGGGGAGTCTGCTTCTCGCTCTCCTTCTGCCGCCACCTCCTCCCTCTTGCACACCCTCGCTCTCTCTCAAATAAATAAATAAAATCTTAGAAAAAAAAAATCAAGGAAGTAGACACACCCTAAGATGAAAGTCAGCACATCTGAGATGTGGTGCATGTTCTTAAGTATCAAAAAGCATATCCAGACTTGAACACAGTGAATATGAACATGGTGAGAAAGAACGAATATTCTTTCTCCGATTGCTCTAATATCAAAAGCCCAGCAAGTCCACGGCATGTCTCCACTACCGTGGGCATCCCTGTGATGTTCTGAGCCAGACGGTGAGGCTGGATAACCCGTAACACTCAAGGCAGGCTACCTGAAACCCTGCCTCTCTACTTGGGGGATTTGTCTTGCTTTGATAACAAACCAGGAAGATCAGAGAAAGCAAAACATAACACTGCTTACCCCCTGCTCCCCGCATCTAACAATGACTAGCTGTGCTTCTTCAGTCCTGTACAAAACAGACAGAATACCCTACATTCGATCTACCCTTCATCCCTTCTCAGGGTCCTACACTACGTAACATTTTCTTCCCTCGCCTGGAAAAAATATAAATTCTTGCCCCAAACAGCATGTTTTATATGCTGACAGCTTCAAATACATGCACCACGGAGTTTCAAAACACGTCTTACAAAGACACTTGGTTGTCACATAGGATATCAATATGTGCGCTGTTTTAAGTTTTCTCTATTTGCCATCTTGCAAGCTTATCTAAGTACAGTCTAACACAATAACTGAGCAAAGGAACCAATTAAAGAGGCCAAGTCACCGCATTAATTCAAAACTGACTTCTTTTGACCCAGAGTACCACTTTACGTCGGCACTGACCCTTGGTTACTGAGGCAGACCAAAATGAGTACATGACTCCTCCGTGTTAGATCACAAAGGATGCCATCAGCGAGAGACCACTTCCCTTGCGGTCCCCTGGGGGGCCTTCACAGGACAGGGGTCACAGAATGAATGTAACAGCCTCTTATAGGAAGTCTGAATGGCACTTTCCAAGGGATTATTGATCCAAAAACGTCCAGTCCATTAGAGGTGACCCACAATTTATCCCTTTGTGGTGGGTCAGACTACAGACTAGTTCCTTTTTACCCTAAAATTGTTGAAAGGCAGTTTACATTTAGGGCATCCCAGGAAGAAAAGAAAAAAAAAAAAAAAAAACACGTTTTTCTCTTGCAAATATTTAGATGCATATAAATAATCATTAACTAGATTATTCAAATGTTTTTCTAAGAAGGACCTCACCGGGCACGGGGCCATAGTAAGATTTACTTAATTATATTCTAGAATCACGGAAGTACCAAGAAGATCAAACAACCTATTAGAAGCTACTAGAAGTTTCCTCTAACAGTGGCTCTTTTTCTTATAGAAGAGCTAATTGTCTTTTAGCTCTTTTGGGGGGCGGGGAAGAAGGGAGTAGAAAATCTCAATTCTTTCTCTTCACACATGTATTTCTTACTACTATTAGTTTTCCATTATTTCTCTCCGTTGTCTCCTCTCAGGCAAATCCGAGCCCAGAGGTCTCAAAGGGGTGTTAGGAATTTCCCTCAGACCGATATGAATGTTCAAAGACCTCTCCATGCCAAGCGCTCGATTTGCCTCCCTTTTGTTAAAGGCAAACACTGCAGAAGAACATGGCGCTTGGGCTTTTTTAATACATTCCCCCAAATCACTACTAATTGGGAAATGGTTATACTACACGCATTCAATGATAACGCTTTCCAAACACGTGAATGCTGACATTAAGAAAGTTGCATGTTTGGAAATAATGTTTTCAACGCCAACCAAAGGCCATTCCCAGCTGCTAGCTGTCCCAACTGCCCAAATATTATACTTCTGCTGCCGTCTTGTGGTCAATTTTGAAATCTCAACCTCTCTCTCTCTCTCTCTCTCTCTCTCTCTGCTTCCTTCCCTCTCCCTGCAGGGCTTTTTCTCCCTTTTGGAGGGCACCCACATGCAGATCTCAAGGATTCCCTTTCTTTAGTAGACGGGGGGGACAGTCTGCATTATGCTCTAAAAGAAGCCTGCACTGGTGCTAATTCCTTCTCCTGCCTATATGTTCCCTCCTTGCTCCTCATATTTTTCTCATTTTTCCACTAAGCCATTCTCTTAACAGTAACAACTTTTAAAAAGGCTTTCTCCTCATTTAGATTAACCTAGTTTCCTACAAATCAATGAAATACAGAAATACAGGAAAATAAATTTGTCTTTTTTTAAAGATTTTTCCCTTCCAAACTGTTTACAAATTGCATTTTTACAAAGAAAAGAAAGAAAAAGAAAGAAAGAAAAGAGAAAGAAAGAAAAGAGAAAAGAAGAAAGAAAGAAAGAAAGAAAAAGAAAGAAAGAAAGAAAGAAAGAAAGAAAGAAAGAAAGAAAGAAAGAAAGAAAAAAAGAAAGAAAGAGAAAGGAAGGAAGGAAGGAAGGAAGGAAGAAAGAAAGAAAGAAAGAAATCAGGTCTTTCCGGCTACAAAATGGCTGTCCTGGTCACCTGTGGGCCCTGCTGTGCTATGGCAAAGAAATTCATAAATCTGGGGGGAAATCCGATGTTTTTCTGATGATATACTCGAGTGAATAATTCTTAACCAGACTGCTCTATCATCAGAGCAAGAGTATATTTTATAAAAGCCACCATTCCTGCCTAGCTCTATGTCCCCCCTCTAACCCTTGTGGAGAAACTGAGTCACCAAAGACGAGCACACAGGTAGGCAGGTAAAATCTTCCAAAACAGCGTCGGGGTGAACAAGGGAACAAGCACGAAAACAATCTGCTTCATTCCTGTTGAAAATGACTTTAAGGGGCACCTGGGTGGCTCAGCTGGTTAAGCGTCTGCCTTCGGCTCAGGTCATGATCCCGGGGTCCTGGGATCGAGCCCCACGTCATGCTCTCTGCTCAGCGGAGAGTCTGCTTCTCCCTCTGCCCCTCACCCCTGCTCGGGCTCCCTCTCTCATTCTCTCTGTCTCTCTCTCTCAAATAAATAAATAAAATCTTTAAAAAAAAAAGTGACTTTAGGGGGGGTGGGGGGATGGGTTAGCCTGGTGATGGGTATTAAGGAGGGCACGTTCTGCGTGGAGCACTGGGTGTTATGCACAAACAATGAATCATGGAACACTACATCAAAAACTAATGATGTAATGTATGGTGATTAACATAACAATAAAAAAATTATTTAAAAAAACTAATGATGTGATTATGGTAATTAACATAACAATAAAATTTTTTTAAAAAGTGCCTTTAAAACAATTCTCCTCCATCTTCTTCTGTATACCCATCTATATACCATCAATATGTTTTGACTTTTTTCTTAAAACTTAGCCTTATCATGAGCAATAATAGTCACATAGCATGGCTTTGATGGGCTTGTTACATGTTTTCCTCAAACACTTAGTGAAATTCCTGAATGTTCATATACAAGAAACTCCCTTGTGCACCACCCAGAAACATCCCTGGTGCCGCCAAGAACAGGAACATCACACTTGGGGACATGGTGCTCAGCAGTAGACGTGCTAAGTAGAGCAGAGTAAATCTAACAACCGTTGTTTACAAGTAAGTAGCTTTGAAGGTCACGGGGGTCAAGATTTTGACTTTTTAGAGGCATGGTTCAGATTAGAAGTTCTCAGACATTTTTTCTGCAGTGACTCACAAGACGGGTGACGTTCCCGTGTGCAACACTCTCTTGTGAACAGACATGACCGCCCGTGGATTATGTGCAACTTCCTGCCATATATTTGTAATCCCTCCAGTCCAGAAAGCCCAGCAGAATGCAAGGAAAAGGCTCTCCCGAGAGATGTCTGTGAACGCTCTTATTTCCTAAGACACAAGTAATTCACGAATTTTGACTTTCAAGCCATCACTGACTCATTTTAACCTTCAACTAATCAAATACACAGCCCTGGGTGTCAGGACCCCACAGCTGGAGCCTGCCTGAGGAAGACGCACGATGCCGTATTGACTATTTCAGAGTGGTCTTGTTCTCGAGGAGACTGAACTAAATAGGAACTGGTTTTCTCTAGAAGGTTCATTTTTGTTTTGTTTTGTTTTGCTTTGCTTGCTTGTTTTTGATACATTCTAGATGCGTGCTGTATTTACCCTTTCTCCAAAAATCAGCAGGGGGTTGGGGGGAAGGTACAGGAAGCTGAGAATTTTATTTGGTTGAAATTTTTACTGTTGACAGACCTGGTTTCTACCCAGGGGTTTACAATTTAAGATATAAAAGACTGTTCTATTTTGAGAATTTTGGGCATCTGTAGCCAAGTTCCTCATGGCCATGTGATGCACGAAATTAGCATTATCTATACCACAGGGGCAATGAGAGGCATCGAGAAAAATATTAACACGTACCCAAAAGCTTTAGATTTGCTCCTCAGACAATAATAGTAGCATATAGTTGAATAAACAGACCTACAAATACTTGTAAGCAGCAAACAGAAGTATTTTTAGGATCCCTGTAAGGTTTATGAGCAGCGTTATTGCAGCGTTTGAGATCAGAGTGCTCGAATAAAGACACATCAAAGGATTAAAACACATTTCGAAACCCTCTCTAATTTGGACCAGAAAGGAAGAACAGTTTGAATTAGCAGCAAATCTGAAGAGTAAGTTAAGAACTATAGTTGGATGCTCTTCATCACAAGTGCAAAACTTAAACCAACAAGGTAATTCCTGTAGGCGTCTTCTCGGATTAGCTTAATAGATAAACACTCAGATGAAACCAGTACATCCGGGTTATCACCTTGCGTGACAAAGTGCTACTGATGCATTCATATGCATAACAGAATCAACTCAAATCAACTCCTGGTATCAACAGATTAACCTTTGGGGATTAAACTAAAAACAGATAAACACACAGCTAACACAACTAGTTCACTGGATAGGACAAATTACAGATAGTATTTTAAAACTTTCTAGTCCACATAAACTTTATATTGATTGAATTTAAAACTACACTATTTCCCCAGGTAGCATGGGTTTCTATTATATTCATATATAGGAAACAATATGGAAGTGTTTAGAATAAAAAGCAACATGATGCACAATGAAGTCTGCGATCCCCCAATAATGTTTAGTGAGCAGTGAGGAGTAAGGTTAAGAGTTTTTAAAAAGGGATTTGTTGTTTAAGAACACTAAGTAAAATAAGGCGACTACATCCACCATCCGTCTTCATATAATAAAACAAGTCTATTTCAAAGATATACAGTTTCTGGAAATACCCATTTTTTATAGAGCCAATATTTTAAAGCATTTTATATTTCAATATGAACAATAGATTTTTTCCTAACTAAACTTTAGGAAATTCAAATTGTATAATACCTGAACCGTTTGAAGCTATGATAGTTTTTAAAAGGCTAGAGCAGCATTTTGAGCAAGAACTCTGTTCTATGTTTGCTGTTTTATGACTTTTGCACATGAAACTGATCTGGCAGGAGTTACAGACGTTAAACTCGAACAGAGAAACAAGGGGACCCAAAAGAGAGAGAGAGAACACAGGCAGACCCAAGAACAAAGGAAAGGAAGTGAAAAATCGTCAGTACACCAGGAGAAGGTGTACTTCCGCAAGGAGCAACAAAACTTGGTTCTCTGAACTGGTTCTGGGAAGCAATCTTGGGCTGTGTGCCCAGTACCAAGCGCAAGAATTTGACAAACTGCAAGGTGCTACAATCTATTTTATCATAACAGCCCAAGAAGTAAATCTTCCATTCTACAAGAAACTGATTTGGACCAACTAAGAGGAATTTCAAAATAAGAACAACCGTAAGTGCAAAAAGTACACACACGCACATACACACACACATACACACACACATACATACGCACACATAACCATATACATACAGCCCTTCCTCTTCAGGGACCCAACAGTGTGGCACCAACAAAGGTAGGCTCAAGGTCAGGACTCCTTTTTGACAATTCCCAAACTTCTGAGCTTTCACTTTTGTGAAACAGGATATGCTATCCCTGGTTTATCTCCAAACTCACAGTAACATCCAAGAGCTACAAGAATCCTAGATAAGACGGGGTCCTGAACTCTGATAAGCCCATTCTCAATGGCAAATGAAAATAAGTATTCATGCTCTGAGAAACTACAAAATCACCTGAAAATCTGACCAAGAGAAAGGGTTTCAATGCACACTCAGCCCTTCCTACACTGTAGGGAGAGAGGGCACTTAGAAAAAGAGGAAGAAGGTAGGACATCGTTTGTTTTTTCAGGTCTGCTGGAAATAGTCTCATGAGGGTCAGTCCAATTTCTAATGAATACGTGATTAAGTGTGAACTTTCAACCTATACATAGATCAATGATTCAAATGGAGCAAGAATTCCTGGTATATTACAGATACATCTGGAAAATGTACATGACTCCAGACCCTGAGCCGATCTCGAAGCAAAGTGAATCAGTCTTAAATAAGAAGTACAGACAGCTGATAAGTTGAAGACATCAATTCACCAAGTCTAGTCCTGATGCAAAATTAGGAAACCTGAACTATCTTCCAGGTCCCATTTCTGCAATCCTTTAAAAGGCACTTCAGGGATAGTTTGCTCCGTTTTCTCGCCACTAAAAGCAGGGTACAACTTTGACCAACAGGAAGTGTGAGGCGCTGACGTTTAGAATCTGTCCTCTCCCAATGACATGTGGTGAGTCCTCAGAATGCTGACAAGCCATCTTGCATAAAAACCCTCCCCTGTCCTCCTCAGCCTGACTCCCCTTAAACTCTTGTCATAAATATTATTCATCTGAGCAAACTAAATGAATGGCTTCTCCCAGAGGCTCTTAAACGATTACCGTGTTAATCTGGAAAGGATAGCCGGTTAACATATCGATATGTTGTCACTTAGTAATGGATTCCTTTCAATGGGAGGATTGGTAGCGACAAAGGGATTAGCATGAGCGGTCTGCAAGGCAAAAGGCAAAGGATATATAATGAATGGTGTCCAAAGGAGGCAACCAAGATCACTGTCACAACCATCCTATTCATCAGCCTGCCTAGGACATAGAAGGGTGGGAAGGAAGCAAAGGGCAAGACTGGTATATGACAATCTCAAGAGCAGGACCACCTGAGGAAATCCCAGCGCCGTGAGCACACCCAAGCGTGTGTGCTGGATACAAGAGCTCGTTGGCCACTTCTCAGGAGGTCAGCTGAGTGCCGGCTCTAAGACTCTTTTAACAAAGATCCTTCTAATTTAGGACAGGTCCACTGATTTCTATTGGAAAGGACTCACCCGTAACTAAGATGGAACTTGCCCAATTCCAAGGTGATACAGTGTTGCAGCTTAGAACTTGGGCTCTATGGATAAAGAAGTGGTGTGTGTATATATATATATATATATATATATACACACAATGGAATATTATGCAGCCATCAAAAAGAATGAAATCTTGCCATTTGCCACAACGTGGATGGAACTGGAGGGTGTTATGCTGAGCGAATTAAGTCAATCAGAGAAAGACATGTATCATATGACCTCACTGATATGAGGAATTCTTAATCTCAGGAAACAAACTGAGGGTTGCAGGAGTGGTGGGGGGTGGGAGGGATGGGGTGGCTGGGTGATAGACATTGGGGAGGGTATGTGCTATGGTGAGTGCTGTGAATTGTGCAAGATTGTTGAATCACAGATCCGTACTTCTGAAACAAATAATACATATTTATTATGTAAGCAAATAATATTTAACAAAATATGTTAAAAAAGAAGAAGAAGAAGAAGAAGAAGAAAAAGATAGCAGGAAGGGAAGAATGAAGGCGGGAAATCGGAGGGGGAGACGAACCATGAGATACGATGGACTCTGAAAAACAAACTGAGGGTTCTAGAGGGGAGGGGGGTGGGGGATGGGTTAGCCTGGTGATGGGTATTAAAGAGGACACGTTCTGCGTGGAGCACTGGGTGTTATACGCAAACAACGAATCATGGAACACTACATCAAAAACTAATGATGTAATGTATGGTGATTAACATAACATAATAATAAAAAAAAAGAGCTTGGGCTCTAGAAACTTCAAGATTTGGGTCTGAAACTTGTCTCTCACATTTCCTGGCTGTGAGATCTTCGTCAGGACTCAGTTCGCTCTCTTTATTACCGTTGCTATTTCAAAGCACTGTGGATTTTCTCTATGAACAGTCAATAAGCTGGGCCCAGAATTCAGCTGGTACTCACTCATTTCATTGAAGTTGCTTATGTCAAAATTAGGCCAAATCCCTTGATTTAGTCTGAAGGTTAAACCAGACCTGAATTGAATGAGAGATGCAAAAAGCAATGAGCTTTCTGGGGCATCCATCCCAAAGCATCCATGTCCCAGTGGAGGGAAGTTCCAGTTCCAATTGACGAATTTACATCATCAAGAATCAAGGGATTTGTGACAAGAATAGCTCAAACGTCTTTGGAATACAATTTATTGTCCCTGTTATAGATTAATATTGATTCCAGCCTGCTCTTAAGCTACTTTAAAAACAACAACTGTTTGCAGTCCTCTGAGCCAAATGGGCAGCCAAAATAAGGAATTGAGGTGTGTGTGTAAAAAATCCAGAGAAAGAATTCAGGATATTAGGTAATTCTTGATGTGGGGTTTATACATGCAGGGAATTGAGAGTTCACAGAAAACTATGTGAAACACTTGGACTTAACTGGCAGAAAGTGGTTTATAAATTCAAAATATCATCATCATCATCATCATCTAAAATACGCTACCGTTTTCTAAGATAATCACTTGATCCTTCCTGGGCATTTCTATGGGGTCTGAAAATGAGGACTGCAGTAAGTCGGACGTTTTCTTTTTGAACATGATCATCATATTGTACATTTGATACTTATGCTGAGCACTCAGATCTTCCCTTTCCCTAGTATAATTTTCATCTAAGCATTCCTTGGATACTTAGATCATTCCTAATGGAGATTGTGCCGTATACCCTCTGTGGACACATGCAAATCTGGCTAATTGGACTGACTTGATTACAACAGTGAATTCTCCCATTTCCTTCCACTGCAATAAATGCTTAAGATATTTTTGTCACCTATTATGTAAATATTTTAGATTGCCATCATTTTCTAAAACAGTGCTTGGAGGCAAAAGCTCTTTCATCATTCTGCTCACCAGACAGACTCCTGTACTTTCAATGTACGTGCCTTGTTCATATAAAAACCGCGTGTCCTAGGAAAGTTTGAAATGAACTCATGAAAAGCTATCACTCAAATTCTATAGCAACTGCAAATGAGCATTAGCTTCACAGTAAAGCAGTCTCTTCAGCCTCAGCAAGCCCGTGAGGATGGCATGAGGGTGCCTGAGGTGATGAAATACCTCATCCTCAAATCGAAGTATCTAAAGCATAGAAAAATACACTTTATTTTGAGAGCCTCTTGTTTGCTGTTAAAGGTTGGCTCTGAGAAATACTTTTTAAATGATTTCCTTCCTTGACCAGACTGAAGTGTCTGACCAATAATTAAATTGCTATTGTCTCTTTAAGGGCTAGGATGAGTACCTGATTCCAGAGGTTACTCTCCCCATATATTATACCTGTCAAAATTCTTTAAACTCTAATGAGTCAGCTTGCCGAAAATACACCCCAGGCTCCCATTTGAAAGTATAAAAAAAAAAAACTAAGTGTTGAGCGGGGAAAAGTTGACCCTCAATCCCAGCGTAAAGCAGAGCAGAGAGGAAGCAGGAAAAGGGCTCCACTCTCTTGCTTTAGACACAAAAGTGCGATGACCTCTACTTCGCCCGATCCACGCAGAGGCTGAAGGCTCCTACCCCTAACACCAAAGCGCTGGGGGCCGGGCGGGGTGGTAGGAAAGGGAGCACGACGTGTGCGAAGGACAGGCCAGCCATTTCCTTCAAGCGCCTACAAACCGTCCTCTCATTCCTAGAGAAATCGGCTCGCCCAGGAGAATAAAAGCGCCTCTGAGCGCCAGCTCCCCAGTGAGAGTGGAAGCGGGGTGCGGAGAGTTTCCTCCCGGGCCCTTGCAGAGCCTGGTGAAACCGCCCCCGTGCCGCGGAGGACGCCTGGCTAGTCTGTAGGGGCACAGCCCAGACCCAGGGATCTGAAATTCCAAAAATGCGATAAAGCCCCGGCCGGCCCGTCGGCCCCGGAGGCGAGCAGCTGCCGGGTGACCGCTGATGAAGGGGCTCCTTAAGGAGGTGGGCAGATTGATTCCAGCTGCCGAGCGAGGGGCAGGGCAGCGGCCGCGGAATGCGCAGCCCCGCGCCGCCCGAGCCTCAGCCCAGCCCCGGGGCCTCAGGCAAGCCCCGGGGGCAGCCGCTTCCCCACCGAGGGCAAGGCCAGAGAGGGGCGGCGGCTGCAGTCTGGGCCTGGCAGCAGGAAGGATGCCATCGTTCCGCCGGGTAGGGGCTTTCGAGGCGGGCTGGGCCAAAAGGTGCCATGTGCAGTGTCCCTGCGCAAGCGGAGTGTCCCTCAGGGATCTGAAAACTGTCTCCCTAGACGTCGGTTCAGAACGGGCCCAACGGTCCAGAGGCGAATCCTTTCTGGCCGGTTCCTGTTTTTCTCCCCGGCCCACTCCCAGCTCCCGGCGCTCTTCTAACAGCTCCTCACCCCTCCCTGCCCAGCCTCCGGCGCTCCCCTCCCCCACCACACAGGAACACTAATTAATGCACGGGGGAGACAGACAAGGAAGGGGTGCAGAGGCAGAGTGGGGGGCCGTGGGGGCGGCCTGGATGGACGCTGGACAAGAACACATGCCCTTTAGAAGTGCTGGCCTCCAAGTCAGAGAGCTAAGGGAGAGGGACTCAAGTGAGGAGTCCCCTGAGAGCCCCAAACTCAGACACCAAGTGATCTAAGAAGAGGAAAGGGGGTAAGAGGGAGGTGGGCATGAAGGCACGCCTAATGGAATATTCAATATCCTGCGAAATGCACTTTCGGCGGTGCGCTTCCAGAGACTAAAAGCCAGTAATGGGCTCTGGAGTCTGCACTTCCTCTCGCTAATGTCCAGAGGCGCGTTAATGCGGCAGCCAATCGATCAGCCCTCTCCGGTGAAGGCGGCGAGGGGGGTGCAAGAGCTTCCCACTTGTGGCCAAAGTCGCCCGGCCTCCTCTGCACGCCGCCACCGCGCGACACTCAACTTTGAACGGGCCGGACTGGATTCTCCGAGTGTCCGGGAGAGGAAAAGAAGGAGCCTGGAGGCGCCCAGGGAAGCAGCCCCCCTCCCCCTTCACCCCAACTTTTCCACGGAAAAGCTTCCGCGGGAGGCAGCCTTATCCACCCTGGGACACGGCTGGCCGGTAGCCCCCAAACCTGCTCCAGGCACAAGGTCACCGAGCCGCCTCCAAGCCCAGGGCAGCCCCAGGTGTGGCCCTTCTGGGAAGGTCCAGAAAATGGGGTTTCTTTGCAATTTCTTGCTGACATCACAGCTGCCTGGAAAGTGACCCTGTGAATAAACCTCTCCCGGTCTCCCCACCCCGGAGGCCGGATCCCGGCAGCCGAGACGCGCCCCCCGTCCCGCCTCCCCACGCCCCTGCACCGTCTCCGCAGGGCTGCGGCGAGTCCAGTCCCTCCGCCGAACCCGACCCCGTCCGGCCTCCGCCGCCCCTCCCCCGGGACGCCGGCGCGGCCCCACGGCGCACGAACCGCGGCCTGGGTCTGGGGTCGCCTCGGGGAGCTCTGCGGCCCCGGGACGCGCGCGCGGCTCCGTCCGGGCGAGGCCGTCCCCGCCGCGCTGCACGGAGGGAGAGCGGCGCGACCGCAGCCGAGTGCGGGGCCGCCGAGTTAGCGGCGCGAGCAAACTTTCCGTCTCCTCCCCACCCCCACGCCACCGGGGCGCGTCTCCCCGAGGAGCTCGCCTTTCCCAGCCCGGCAGAGCCCGGCGCGGCACGTGACGGGCGGGAACAAAACTAAACCCTTCCCAGGCCCCGGGCCGCGGGGGCACCCCACTCCGCTCGGCGGCGAGCAGGGGGCGCCCCGCGGCGCCAGCACCCCCCCGCCCCCCCCGCTCCCCCCCCCGCGCGCGCGCGCCCCCACTCCCGAGCGGGGCCTGGGCTCCGGGCCGCCGCGCCCGGCCCGCGCCTACCTCTCAGACTTGGTGAACTTCCGGAACGCCTGTCGGAGGTCGTGGAAGGAGCGGTAGGTCTGCGGCTCGGCCGAGATGCCCTGCGCCCGGGTGGTGCGCGGCCCGATGTGCGGCGAGGGCGCGGGCAGCACCGACTGGCATTTGTGCAGCTTCCTCTTCAGCTCCTGGATCTCCTCCTCCTTCTCCGACAGCCGCTTCTCCAGCTCCTTGATCCTCTCCTCCTTGAGCATGAGAATCTTGGCAAAGTCTTCCTCCAGCTCGCTCATTTTCGCCCGGAGCCCCTCCGCGAAACTTTCCTCGGGCGCGGCCGGACGCCGGCCGGGGGAGGCGAGCGCGGCGAGGGAGCCGAGGGGGGCGCCGAGTGCGAGCGCGCGCGGCAGCGCTGCCCCCGGAGCGGCCGGCGGGCGCGGGGAGCCGCTGTCTGCGAGCGCCTTCTGCGGAGTGGACTAAAAGCTCCGAGGGGAGGATGAGACGTCTAAAAGCGGTGGAGAGGAGAGGCAGAGTGCTAATCCCCAGCCTCTCGGGGGACTAGGTGATTATCTTTCATTGAGAAACCAATTAGAGCTGCCCGGCCTCCCCTGAGACCCCCCCTCCCCCGTCCCCTTTCCCGGTCGCTCCGTGAGAACCCCGCGCGCGCCACCCCACCGACAGCCTGGCTTCCAGCTGGAGGGTTGGACCAGAGAGCCGGGTCTCACCCCATCACACAGTAATCACTCTTCCACGCTATATGGTACCAAAGGGAAGGGGTGGGGTGGGGGGAGCTTTATGCCACTTGATCCTTGAAATAGCAACAATTACCATGTGATCTGGCAGATGACGCAGCGCTTGTAACTGGAGCCTAAAGACTTGGTGGGGTGTGTGTGAGAGACAGTGTGAGATATTTCATAAATATTAGGCTGCCTTTGAGTCAGGAACCTGCATAAACTCATCTTCGTTTTCACTATTTACTTCTCTTCTGCTCTGGATAAGGTAGGAGGGTGTGTGTGTGTTTGTGTGTGCGTGTATTTCTCTTACTGTGCAGCCCTGTGCTTGTGACCCCAGGGAATAAGAATGACAGGGCAATAGCAATTCCAACTTTTTTCGGCATAAAATTTTACTGGAAATAGTGAACCGTTGGTAGGAAAGTGGAATGAGTATGCATATGGTAATGAGCCAAATGTTTGGCGGGGTGGGGGGGAAGGCCATTCTGTTGTAAACTTCTTAGAGCCTGGATTTTATTTCATCTGGTACAGTTAAAATGTGTATGTGAGCATCCAGATTATATTACGACATCGTCTTCCACGGCTCGCCCCTACCAGCGCCAATTTTGGGGGGAAAAATTGCATCTGTAATCTGTGTTTTTCCCTTACCTGTGCATCCACCCCCTCAGCCTCTGCTAAAGGGATTGTTTTACCTCTTTGAGCCTGAGTATTTACTAATGCCTAAAATTTACTTTTCTTATCTATTGTGTGTGTCACAGAGAGCATTTTCATCACATAAATCATTGTATGAGTTTATCTGTGACTGTGGGAGAAGCATGTCTCCAGGTAATGATCAACAGAATAGTAAATCTTTTTTTAAAGGAAAAAAATAGATGCAGACTAAGATACCAAAGGACTTTCTCTGAAACAGTAACTTCCCTTTAAAAGAAAGATCAATGTACAACCACTGGCTACTTATTAAGAAAAAGGGGGGGGGCGCCTGGGTGGCTCAGTCTTTAAGCGTCTGCCTTCGGCTCAGGTCATGGTCCCAGGGTCCTGGGATCGGCCCCCATCGTGCTCCCTGCTCAGCTGGAAGCCTGCTTCTCCCTCTCCCAATCCCCCTGCTTGTGTTCCCTCTCTCTGTCTCTCTCTGTCAAATAAATAAATAAAATCTTAAATATATATATATTAAAAAAAATCTTTCTACCTTGCCTGAAACACCTAAGGAAAAGCAGGCATATACTTTGGTTTATAAATAAATCCTAAAATATATTTTATTCTGGAGATTTCTTTATTATTTACTGTCAGTTCTACTCATCTGATTATTTTAAATTAAAACATTCCAAACCACATCTGAATTTCTTAATCACACCAGATGCTCAAGGCTGGCTTTATTTACTCAGATTTGAGAAGGAGTTCTTGGTCTCATTGATAGTTACTATTTTGTTGCTTCCATCTATGAGCAATCTAAACTGCTGTAATCCTCTTAGGAACACTCAAAACAGTCGGCCTTTTAAAAATAATGCATTAGAAAAAACTTTATCACATTCAAAACTCTAGCAGAGGCTCAACTTTATGGAAGAGATAGAAATAGTTTTAAAATGACTCTTGGACAGGTTCTTTCAAGTTTTACACTATCTTAAATGCAGATATTCAAACGTTTCTCATTTTTTTTAAAAAGGAACATTTAGACCAAGATTTCACACACACACACACACACACACACACACACACACACACACACCTCAGAACCCTAACTGCATCCCTATCTTCCAAAATTAATCTTATTTTTTAATATATCAGTTTTAACTTAAGTAATGTTGACACCGAGTGACATTAAATCTTGTCCATTGGCTTAACAAATATTTAATTAGAGCGAAAGGAACACTTCACAAAGAGCTGGTAGAAGAGTAAACTGAATTATTAAAAATCATAGCATTTCAGAGCTGGAAACAACGTTGAAGATCATCTAACCAAATCACCTCACGTTATAAAGGAAAAAAATTAGAGCTTGAAAGGTAAGGTCCAAGGTCACCTAAGTTAGTAAGTGTGAATCCAGGATTCCCAATGCCCACACAGAATGTTTTCCCTAACATGCTGCTCCTAGCCTGACACCAGAAAATCTAGAAATTCTATGATTCTGACAACCTTTAGTATTCAAAGACGTGGCTTTACTCTGTATTGTTCGCTTTTAAATCTGCAGCAGTAAGTTTCAACTATCAAACCAAGAAAGTATTAATGAAACCTTAGTTTTATTTTGTGCCGTTTCCTCTTTTTCTTAAAGGAGAAGGTCGCCATCTAGTGCCCTTGGAGAAATTAGCTAAATAAAAATCTTAACCACAATGAGGTGAGGTCATGTCCTTAAAGACCCATACCAGTGTTTCCATGTTCCTCATTTGAAAGAAATAAAGAAAATATGCCGAATTTTGTATCTGAGTACAACATTTTTAAGAATTAAAAACTTACAATCTTTTGGCCACTGGATAATGACAAAAGTGATGATAAACATTTATTGAATGTTTAATATTTGCCAGCACAGGGCTAAGTCCTTTATGCAACTGAGTTTAATGCCCATAAGGACTCTATAAGGTAGGTACTATTATTTGTTCCCATTTTATAGGTGGAGAAACTGATGCTTAGCCAGATTAGGTAATACGTCCATGGTCACAATGTCCAGATCTGACCTAGGCTGTCTTAATCCCTGCTCAGCACTGCTTCAGCCTGAAATGTATTAAAATGTCCATTCTCTATGAGCCCATTGACAAGCAGAACTAAAAGTTTTTTGCTAATGGAAACACACTAAATTTAAAACCCCATATGAACCCAGATAAAGCTCTAAGATTCTGGCTTCTCAGCAATCTATTTACCAAAATTGCTTTCCTTGTGATACTTGGGGATCTACTCTACATTTCATACACAATTTAAAATTTTATTCATTTTTTAAAGATTTATTTATTTGAGAGAGAGAGAGAGCACAACTAGGCAGAGAAGGGCAGAGGGAGAGGGAGAAGCAGGCTTCCCGCTGAGCAGGGAGCCCGATGTGGGGCTCGATCCCAGGACCCTGAGATCATGACCTGAGCCAAAGGCAGAGGCTTAACCGACTGAGCCACCCAGGAGCCCCTCAAATGTTTGTTTGTTTGTTTTTAAGTACATGTACTTCCAAAACGTTGTTATGGTGCATTGCCTCTGTACCCCCACCAAAAGGGAACACTTTATAAAGAACCTGAAGCCTTAGAGATGTGAGTAGCTCATGGGGGATTCCTGTCCTTTAATCTGGGTCAGTGTCATGGGAAGTAATGGGAGGACAGGGTCTATTTTAAAAAATTTAAACTAAAAGTTTGCTTTTTGTTATCACTATATGCCACAAGTTCTCAACAATGTCAGTGATAAAATACTCCTCCTCCCAAGAATATTTCATTGGTCTAATTTCGAGCAATTGCTGCATTCACTGCTGAGCAGATGAACCATTCCCATGGCCCCACCCCTGGAGCAACATTGACCTTAGTACACGTTACACGTTACACGTTAGTACACGTTACACGTTAGTACACGTTACAAGGATCCAGTGCAAAGAGAGCAGTCATCGGCTGGTGGTTGGAGTGAGGTCCCATGTATGGCAGCAGAAGATAGGTTGGGGCAACTGAGAATGAAGGATAGAGGTCCGAGCTTTTGGAATGGTTGGCATGGGTGGGAAGGGAGGAAGGGATTGAAACCACCTCTCTAATCCCAATACTTTATATCCAAACACTTCTCTTGGTTGCAAAATGACAGTACTTGCAGAAAACTGCTTGGGATGCATTTTCCGTCAAGGGATGCAACTACTGAGCTGAGTATTGGACTTGGAGCCTAAAGATCTATACTTATGTCTCAGTTCTATCACTTCCCAAGCTGTGTGCTCTTGGGCAAATCCCTAAACCTCCGAGGGATCCACTTTCCACATTTGTAAATGGGGCAGTGGAAGCTACCTAGGGTCCAGAGCACTCTTCTACGTTCAAGGATTCTAGAGAATTCTGCTTTCCCTGTGACTCACATTTTGAAATTATCAGTCTGTTCTTAGGGGCAACATCCATCCATGAACTCCAGCTGAGTTTAAAATTTTGACAAGAAAGAGTTCAAAGGGAGTCTAGATGGTCCTCTAAAGATGGCCACAAACTTGGTGATGAACAGAAGCTTGAAGCATTTTCAGTTAATTTTACATCAGACTGGATGTGGCTTCAACATTATCGCCTAAACCACATTCTGGTGCCCATGAGTGTGGTCACACCTTATGCAAGATAAAAGCTCAAAGCCCTGAAACAGATCCACATCTGTGTTAACCACATAGAACATGAAAACAGCAAACGGAATGTTGCCTCCATTAAACTTCAAAATTAGCTTCCGTTTATTGCATTTACTTAATAAATCATAGGCTGTTTTAAAAAAAAAATTCCTCCAGAAACATACATAAGTGCTTTTTACCTTGTGGTCCTGTTGCTGTACGGGGAGCTCTTTCCCACACTGCAAGCAACCGGAAGAGCATGGCTGTGTATGATTTTCAGTGATATCTGGTCTACAGGTTTGGGGGAAAAAAATCATTTTTCCTAAAATTCTGAAAAATAAAACTAAGAGATGTTGCTACTTAAGTATTGTAGAAATCAAAGTCTGCAGTCTATTCAGAACCTTGCAATATGGCTTATTCCTCCTGGAATATGGAGATACAGAAAGCCGTGGGACTTCAGGCAGATAATACCATCTCCCTGAGTGTCCAACTATGTATGGATATTAAATTCTCTCGCACCTGCTCTTTTAAGGTTCACATGAAGCGAGATGAAAGCAAGATGTTATCACTTAAATAGGACCCTATGTAAATATGAGTAAAGTGGTAATGCTTCTCCTGCTTTTTTCTTGAAGGGAAAGTCGCCCAGCAGGGGGCGGAGCGGACAGGCTAGGAGGAGGTGTGGTGGTGGTGGTGATATTTATACAACATTCAGCCTCCTCATCAGTTATGGGGGGCTGAATTCGGAGACAGCCCCAAGATTCCCACCCTTGGTGTATCTGTACCCTCTCCCACTAATTTGAACACTAATAATCAAGGTACTCCTCCGAAAGGATTTTGCAGATATGATTAAGGTCCTGAGTCAGTTGATTTTCAGATAAGACCATCTGGTGACATTAAGATAAAATCAATCAGGTGAGCCTTTGGGAGGGATTGGGCTCTTCCTGGCGACAGGGTTTCTAAGCATGAGAAGGTTTTGATTCAAGAGAGATTCTCCATCGCTGCCTTCGAAGACAGAAGGGCCGCATGACAAGGAACGCAGGCGGAATCTAGGCGCTGAGAGTGACCACTGATACACAACCAGCAAGGACGCGGGGACCTCAGTCGTACACTGGCAGGGAGCTGCGTCCCATCACAGCCACAGGAGCCTGGAAGAGGACCCTGAGCTCCAGAGGAGAATGCAGTGTACCTGTCATGTTGATCTCAGCCTTAGGAGTCCTTGAACAGGGAATCCAGCCATGCTACCCCAGCCTTCAGAGCGGTGAGATTAAGTAGTGAGCGTGGCTTTAAGTCTCTAAGATCGTGGCACTGTGTGAGACAACGAGGTAAAGCTAATGAATTCAACTATCATTAAAAACATCCATTAAGGGGGGGTGGGGGGATGGGTTAGCCTGGTGATGGGTATTAAAGAGGGCACGTGCTGCATGGAGCCCTGGGTGTTATACGCAATCAATGAATCATGGAACACTACATCAAAAACTAATGATGTAATGTATGGTGACTAACATAACATAATAAAAAATATATAAAAAGGGATATTGTAGACTTAGGAAAATAAAGTAAAAAACAAAATAAAACCCATTATAGAACTAATGAATAATTTAGACACATCAAAAGCAACAAAGGGGTAGATTAAAGTAAAATTATGAACATAAAAAAAAAATCCGTTAAAAAAAAAATGCCAGAAATGGTTTACCACTCTTAAAAACCTGACTTTACAAGAGTCATTTTTAGGGAAACTACTTTAGTACATTTCAAGTAGATACTTGGGGACATAAAAAGTTGTTATAATTTATAACCTGCTTGAAGCACGCCGAGGACCGTCTGCATTGCCTTCTGAGTATGACAAACTCCGTTTGGTAAAAGATGTGTTTGAAAGTTTCAACGTTGTATCTTCTTGTGACTAAAGTACAAATCGTCCCACCCATAGGTTTTTACAAAGGATGGAGACCATTCACTAGTTTAAACTGCTCCGGGGCAGAAATGTCACTGTCATTTACCTCCTGTAGCAAACTAGCTCTGTGACCCTGGGCAAATTGTTTCACCTGCTGAGACTTACTTGACCCATCTGTGAAAGAGTAATAACTATTTCATAGTATTTTGTGGTTTTGATCATTTGTTGGGCTCTGGGAATACAAATAAATAACCTTGGATTCTTATTAATTAACTGGGTATTTCTACAGTCATCTATGGAAATTAAGTGCCCCTACATCATACTGCCTTCCAGGCTCAGGTACTAATCAAATATTTGAGAAGAGCAGAGGGAAAGAGCACAAATCCTGTATCTTTTTATTTTTTTAGCTTGATTATTTGGCTTGATTTTTTTTAAGTGACAGAAATTGGACTCATCTATTTGGAACATTTTTTTCCTTATAAATTGCTATGAAATTAAGAAAATAGATATAGAATTTAAAAAGCACAGAAGGATGTTTGGGTGCCCCAGCTACCCAGATCCCCTTTATGGAAGCAGTCATTTGCTATCACCTTTACTTGTGTATGCCTCATTAACTATTATATTCATATATAAGCATAGTTGTACATAAATACCTATTTTTACACACACTTGAAACAGAAGTTTCAGTGTCTCGTTTGTAAGCCTAACTCTGTCATCATCCCTGACTTTCAGAACCATTGGTCCAATGCCACGGGACACAGCTGTCCCATTGTGTGATAAAATGCTCAGTAATAAGGCGGGGACAGCATCATTTAGAGAATGTGCCCTTCCTTCACATGGTCATTATTTGTACTTCTTCTTAACCTTAAAAGTATTTTGGATTTGGGGCACCTGGGTGGCTCAGTCGTTAAGCCTCTGCCTTCGGCTCAGGTCATGATCCCAGGGACCTGGGCTCAAGTCCCGCATCTGGGCTCCCTGCTCAGCAGGGAGTCTGCTTCTCCCTCTACCACTCCCCCTGCTTGTGTTCCCTCTCTCGCTGTGTCTCTCTCTGTCAAATAAATAAATAAATAATCTTTTTTAAAAAAAAGTATTTTGCATTTGTTGCTTTATTAAATATTTTTGATAAAAACTTCGCAGTGGTCTGATACTCTCAGAGAACAAGCCAAACATTATTACATATGTACATTTTAAAAGCATGTGATAAATTTACCACAGGTCTCAATTCTTACCACCTGCTTCTGGTGATGGAGACCTTTGTGTATGCCTGTCTGACATTGTTTAAAATTAACAAACCCCGTAAAAGAAAAAAAAAGCTAACCATCGCTAGGGATAAGGAGCACTCTATTTTGACAGTCTCTTAAGCCTTTATAAATAACACGATTTTTTTTTTTTTTTTTTTGGTTTCCAGTCAAAAATGCATAGTAAGCTGAAGAGTTCACATACTATTTCTGGTTCAATGAGGACACATTTATTTGGAAATTATTTTCTCAACATATCTAGTCATTTATTATAAAAATAAATTACAACTTGTTTTTATATCCGTGGAAAAAAAAAATTGTTCCACGGAACCTGCAGGATTCCAGGATGCATTAAGACTCCTGGATTTACATTTACAGCTGACATTCCCAAGTGGGTATTAATTATATGTTCCCCACCTGTGCTATCTAGGGCTCCATTTTAGAAGCCTTACTAAAAACAGGCGAGGGCAAGAAACCCTCAAAACTCTTCCACGTTAACTGGACATGACTGCATTAGGCACAATGAAAAGCCCTTCTTTGCATGGAAAAAGGCTGTGGCTGAGCAGACCCCTTCCTTCCACAGCATCCTTCTCCTCCGCACCCACTGTCCGCAGGGAGCAGAGAGGTGGTAGAAAGACAGAGGATATTGACCCAGGAAGACACAATACCCCCGCCCTTCATTCAAGACCTCATCTAATAAAGGGAGATCACTTTACAACGTGCAGGCGGGCAGACATTACTCAGACTGTGGCTAAAATCATCAGCAAGAAAGTCTGCCAGGAATACCTCAGTGTAACATGAGGTAGTGCTGGAGAGAGAGCGAGAGAGAGCGAGAGAAAGAGAGAGAGAGCGTGTGTGTGTCTATCTGTGGCTTCAGCCACCGTATTTTCGTCTAAATAATTTTCTCTGGCGTGAGTTGGTAACAACAAGCTCTTCCTTTAAAAATGTCTCCATTCAGAACATTGGGACAGTTCCACGTTCCGAACAGACACGGAGTGATATTAAGCACAGATGGGAAATGCCACAGGTTGCCAGGGATCAGACTCCGGTGCATTGTCATCCATCAGGAGTGACAACTCCCTCCCCACTACGGCCAGACACACCGATTTACCTTTTGCACAAATGTCAAATTAGCATTCTAGGAAAGACATAGGGGAAGGGCTATCTATGTCAGGAATCGTTTTATTATGAAAGAAACCATGAATCTGGCCTTCTTCCTCCCCAAAGGAACCAGAAAGCAATGTGTGCGTTACCTGAGCAGCTGTCCTTGACTTCATTGGCTCCACAAGTATTTTTTGCTCACTTTCTGGAGGTGCCAGGCACACTGCTGGATGCTGAGGATACACAAGAGTCAAGGGAGACACGCTGTCCGCCCTCCAGAAGCTTACGAGAGGGTGGAAGGAGCAGCGTAGAGATGGACTCAGATACGTAAACGACTAATGTCAAAGCCACAGTGAAAAATGAGGTTAATACAGTGCAAAGAGAAGGGGAGGAAAGCATGAGTGTGGGTGTAGGAATGTGAGTGTGTAAGTGTGTGTGAGAGACAGACAGAGACATAGTGGCCTACAGAAAGCAAAAGTCACCAAATCCACCAGCTGACATAGTCCCACTTTGTTGAAACCAAAGGATTAATTTGCCAAGCAAATTAATGAGTTAGTTGAATTTCTGGTGTGGGAGACAGAAGGCCACATCCTTCCGGGAAGTTCTACAAGGAGGGAGGGCCTTCCTGAATGCCTCTCCAAGGATGGTGAATTTTATTCTAGGAAGCACTGAGGATTTCATAAAATGCCATAACCAGGGAAATTTTACAGTAAGTGACATATGGAAAGTTCCAAAGTGGTATTTGGAAACAAACAAATATATCTGCAACACCAATACAGTGATACTGTGGTCCTCCTCTCGGGGTTTGATGTTCATTTAACATTAGCTTCCTTTTTTGCTTCTACAAAGACTGCTTTTTCCTTGTGAGTATGAAAATCTGTTCACCAGGAAAATCAGGTTAAAATAATTAGATTGCTTCAAGAAATAGTTTCTTGACAGAGCTACCCTTGAAAATCCAAACACAAGTATTTGTTTAAGAGAAAAACATACCATACATTCGAATTATCATTCTATTTGTTGGAGAGCCAAAAATCCATCTATTCTTTATAAAAATTAAATCATTTTCTCAGTAAAGACAAAATTAATAAATAGCTAATAGACAAGATAGTAGGGAATACTTATTAGCTTGTAGCATGCAAGAGCGCAGTTTTTAAATTACTACTACTGATGAAGTACTGTATGTAGAAAACTGTAGAACAATTAGAGAAGGATTTTAAGCATAAGCAATTACAAAACACTTTATCAATAAAAGTAATTTTTAATAATAAAAATTGATTATGCTATATTCAGAAAACGAAGAAAAGTGTGATTAATCAAAATTCCCTGGGTACTAGGCTATATCTCACCAGATAGACTTATCTGTAAATTCAGTGCAATTCCGACAATAATTTTCAAGATAGAAGCTGATGAGCTGATTTTAAAATTCACATGAAACAAATATTTCAAGATTGAAAACATTCAAAAAACAACAAAAACTATGGCCCTGTACTGTCAACTATCAAGTATATTCTAAGGCTATAATAATTAAACCAATGTGACAATTTTAAAAATGGGCCAATAAGAGTCCATTTTTAGAAACAGATCCTTATCTATATAGAAATATAGTTTATTATAAAAGTAACCTTTCAAATTAGTGGGAAGAGAACTAATGTTCACAAATCAGAAGAAAATGTTTAATATATATTTTAAATGTATTTTATATCTGTTTATTCAAATACAACATATTTATATGTTTTTCCCACTTTTTAATATGGTGAAATATACACAAAACTTACTAGTTTAACTGTTTATAAGCATCTAGCTCAGTGACATTAAGCACACTCACATCATCGTGCAACCATCCCCACCATGCATCCCCAGTACTTTATCATCTCCTCAAACTGAAACTCTGTCCCCATTAGTAACAGTAACTCCTCATTTCTCCCCTTCCCCAGCCCCTGGTAACCACCAGGGTATTTGATTATTCTGGGTACGTCATTTAAGAGGAATAATGCAGTATTGGCCTTTGTGATTGCCTTATTTCATTTACCATACGTTCCTCTAGGTTCATCCATGTTGCAGCAGGTTTCAGCACTTCCTTTTTTTTTTTAAGATTTATTTATTTATTTTAGAGAGAGGGAGAGAACATGGGGGGAGGGGCAGAGGGAGAGAGAATCCTCTCAGGGGGCTCAATCCCAGGACCCTGAGATCATGACCTGAGCCGAAATCAAAAGAGTCACCTGCTTAACTGACTGAGCCACCCAGACACCCCAAGAACTTCCTTCCTTCTTAAGGCTGGATAATATTTCAGTGTATATATATATATATATCTCACATTTCATTTGTGCATTCACCCGATGATGGATACTCAGGTGGCCTTCACCCCTTTGGCTCCTACCTTTTGTGAATGAATAAGACTACTGTGCACATGGAAACCAATGAAAATGAAAACACAACTGTCCAAAATCTTTGGGATACAGCAAAGGCAGTCCTGAGAGGAAAGTATATAGCAATACAAGCCTTTCTCAAGAAACAAGAAAGGTCTCAAATACACAACCTGACCCTACACCTAAAGGAGCTGGAGAAATAACAGCAAATAAAGCCTAAACCCAGCAGGAGAAGAGAAATAATAAAGATCAGAGCAGAAATCAATGAACTAGAAACCAAAAGAACAGTAGAACAGATCCACGAAACTAGGAGCTGGTTCTTTGAAAGAATTAACAAGATTGATAAACCCCTGGCCAGACTGATCAAAAAGAAAAGAGAAATGACCCAAATCCACAAAATCATGAATGAAAGAGGAATGATCACAACCAACACCAAAGAAATACAAACAATTATAAGAACATATTATGAGCAACTCTATGCCAGCAAATTAGATAACCTGGAAGAAGTGGGTGCATTCCTAGAGATGTATCAACTACCAAAACAGAACCAGGAAGAAATAGAAAACCTGAACAGACCTATAACCACTAAGGAAATTGAAGCAGTCATCAAAAATCTCCCAAGAAACAAAAGCCCAGGGCCAGATGGCTTCCCAGGGGAATTCTATCAGACATTTAAAGAAGAATTAATACCTATTCTCCTGAAACTGTTCCAAAAAATAGAAATGGAAGGAAAACTTCCAAATTCATTTTATGAGGCCACCATTACCTTGATCCCAAAACCAGACAAAGATCCCATCAAAAAGGAGAATTACAGACCAATATCCTTGATGAACATGGATGAAAAATTCTCACCAAAATACTAGCCAATAGGATCCAACAGTACATTAAAAGGATTATTCACCACGACCAAGTGGGATTTATCCCTGGGCTGCAAGGCTGGTTCAACATCCGCAAATCAATCAACGTGATACAATACATTAACAAAAGAAAGAACAAGAATCCTATGATCCTCTCAATAGATGCAGAAAAAGCATTTGACAAAGTACAGCATCCTTTCTTGATCAAAACTCTTCAGAGTATAGGGATAGAGGGTACATACCTCAATATCATAAAAGCCATCTATGAAAAACCTACAGCAAATATCATTCTCAATGGGGAAAAGCTGAGAGCTTTTCCCCTAAGGTCAGGAACGCGGCAAAGATGTCCACTCTCACCACTGCTATTCAACATAGTATTAGAAGCCCTAGCCACAGCAATCAGACAACAAAAAGAAATCAAAGGCATCCAAATCGGCAAAGAGGAAGTCAAACTCTCACTCTTTGCAGATGATATGATACTGTATGTGGAAAACCCAAAAGACTCCACCCCAAAACTGCTAGAACTCATACAGGAATTCAGTCAAGTAGCAGGATATAAAATCAATGCACAGAAATCAGTGGCATTCCTATACACCAACAACAAGACAGAAGAGAGACAAATCAAGGAGTCGATCCCATTCACAATTGCACCCAAAACCATAAGATACCTAGGAATAAATTTAACCAAAGAGGCAAAGGATCTGTACTCAGAAAACTATAAAATACTCAGGAAAGAAATTGAGGAAGACACAAAGAAATGGAAAAACGTTCCATGCTCATGGATTGGGAGAACCAACATTGTGAAGATGTCAATGCTACCTAGAGCAATCTACACATTCAATGCAATCCCCATCAAAATACCATCCACTTTTTTCAAAGAAATGGAACAAATAATCCTAAAATTTGTATGGAACCAGAAGAGACCCCGAATAGCCAGAGGAATGTTGAAAAAGAAAAGCAAAGCTGGCGTCATCACAATTCCGGACTTCCAGCTATATTCCAAAGCTGTCATCATCAAGACAGTATGGTACTGGCACAAAAACAGACACATAGATCAATGGAACAGAATCGAGAGCCCAGAAATGGACCCTCAACTCTATGGTCAACTTATCTTTGACAAAGCAGGAAAGAATGTCCAGTGGAAAAAAGACAGTCTCTTCAACAAATGGTGTTGGGAACATTGGACAGCCACATGCAGAAGAATGAAACTGGACCATTTCCTTACACCACACACAAAAATAGACTCCAAAAGGTTGAAAGAACTAAACGTGAGACAGGAGTCCATCAAAATCCTAAAGGAGAACACAGGTAGCAACCTCTTCGACCTCAGCCGCAGCAACTTCTTCCTAGAAACATCACCAAAGGCACGGGAAGCCAGGGCAAAAATGAACTATTGGGATTTCATCAAGATAAAAAGCTTTTGCACAGCAAAAGAAACAGTCCACAAAACCAAAAGACAACCGACAGAATGGGAGAAAATATTTGCAAATGACATATCAGATAAAGGGCTAGTATCCAAAATCTATAAAGAACTTATCAAACTCAACACCCAAAGAACAAATAATCCAATCAAGAAATGGGCAGAAGACATGAACAGACATTTTTCCAAAGAAGACATCCAAATGGCCAACAGGCACATGAAAAAGTGCTCCACATCGCTCGGCATCAGGGAAATCCAAATCAAAACCTCAATGAGATACCACCTCACACCCGTCAGAATGGCTAAAATTAACAAGTCAGGAAACGACACATGTTGGCGGGGATGCGGAGAAAGGGGAACCCTCCTACACTGTTGGTGGGAATGCAAGCTGGTGCAGCCACTCTGGAAAACAGTATGGAGGTTCCTCAAACAGTTGAAATTAGAGCTACCATTCGATCCAGCAATTGCACTACTGGGTATTTACCCCAAAGATACAAATGTAGGGACCCGAAGGGGTACATGCACCCCAATGTTTATAGCAGCAATGTCCACAATAGCCAAGCTGTGGAAAGAGCCAAGATGTCCATCGACAGATGAATGGATAAAGAAGAGGTGGTATAGATACACAATGGAATATTATGCAGCCATCAAAAGGAATGAGATCTTGCCATTTGCAACGACGTGGATGGAACCGGAGGGTGTTATGCTGAGTGAAATAAGTCAATCAGAGAAAGACATGTATCCTATGACCTCACTGATATGAGGAATTCTTAATCTCAGGAACAAACTGAGGGTTGCTGGAGTGGTCGGGGGTGGGAGGGATGGGGTGGCTGGGTGATAGACAGTGGGGAGGGTATGTGCTACGGTGAGCGCTGTGAATTGTGCAAGACTGTTGAATCACAGATCTGTACTTCTGAAACAAATAACGCAACATATTTTAAGAAAAAAGAAAAAGAAGAAGATAGCAGGAGGGGAAGAATGAAGGGGGGAAATCGGAGGGGGAGACGAATCATGAGAGACGATGGACTCTGAGAAACAAACTGAGGGTTCTAGAGGGGAGGAGGGTGGGGGGATGGGTTAGCCTGGTGATGGGTATTAAAGAGGGCACGTTCTGCATGGAGCACTGGGTGTTATGAACAAACAATGAATCATGGAACACTACACCAAACCAAATTATGTAATATATGGTGATTAACATAACAATAAAAAATTAAAAAAATAAAAAGACTACTGTGCACATTGGCTTTCAATTCTTTGAGGCACATAGCCAGCAGTGGACTTGCTGGGTCATATGGTCATTCTCTGACTATTCACAGATAATGTTTTATAAACATGTAACACAGAGTTGGTATCCATAACATGCAAAGACTATCTAAAAATCAATAGGAATGCCGAAATTCCAACACAAAATAACAAAGACCTTCATCTTTGCCGATAAAACTCATTTTTGCCTGTCAAATTGGCAAAACTTAAGAGATTTATAATACTCCTTATTGTCAAAGTTGTCATAAATGGGCTCTCCTGAATACTCTGAAGAGGCTAAGTTGTTAGTCTTTTGCAGCAAGCAATTTAACAGTAGCCACCCAAATCTTAAGGATATGTTTGCTTTTATTCAGCAATCCTACCTCTAAAAATTAAACTTATAACATGATTCATATTTATATACAAAGATTTTTGGGGGCGCCTGAGTGGTGCAGTCAGTTAAGCATCCGACTCTTGGTTTTGGCTCAGGGTCATGATTCCAGGGTCATGAGATTGAGCCCCACATCGGACTCTGTGCTTAAGATTCTCTCTCCCTCTGCCCCTCCCCACTGTGCACGTGCACACTCACTCTCTCTTGCCCTCTAAAATAAAGTTTTTTAAGAAGATTTTTTGTGCTATTTGTGAAAGAGAAAAAATTTAGCCTAAATAAATAAGTAATTGATGATACAGTCACATTATGAAATGCTATGTAGCTATCAAAAAAGAATGAGTACACCTGCAGGAAGATCTCCACAACATGATGAAAAGTGAAGAAAAGCAAGCAAAAAGTTTTGTGATCTTATTCATGTGACCATTTTTACATATTACATTAAAACATGTGTATATATATTTAAACTTAGATCAAATTGTTAACAGTTGCGACCTTGGCCGAGGGGGTGGGAGTGAGGGGTGAAGGACTGTTTTACCACAGGCGTACACTGTTTGAACCCTGTACAATTGGAGAATGTTAATGTGCGTTGTGTTTTTACAGTGTGATGAAGAACTAATTTAGACACGATAAACTGCATATTTAAATTGCACCATCTGATGAATTTGGACAGATATGTGCACCCATAAAACCATTGCCTTAGGATAACAGGTCATAGCTAATCTTTTAACCAAGTCATTGAACTTCCAGTTTTTATACATATAGATATGAATAAAATGACTAAGCTTCACTAATAAACACTCTCCAGAAAGAGCTGAAAAGCCCTCCTTCCCTGTGCCGTTCTCCTTACATATGCATGAGGATGAGTAGGCAGCCCCCTCAGTAATGCAATGTGCCTTCCTAACATGTGGTACGCAAACTTTCGCTTCATATCTGCTGCTTTTCACTCATTCCTTGGGCATCTTATAAATGGCAGCCCCCAGGAGAGTCAAATAAATGGAAAGCATAGTATCTTACAGTTTAATGGATTTCAGAAATAACCTAATTTAATCCCCTGCACGTGCACATGCATGCGCGCGCGCACACACACACACACACACAAACACACACACAAAATCCCTTCTAAAATATCGCTGAGAAATAGCCATCTACACCAATGGCTCTATATGTGGATTGTTTAAGAAATTAGAACTGGAGTGACATTCCTATGACATAAATCGGGATTTTCTCAATCTCAGCACTAGTGACATTTGGAGCTTGATAATTCTTTGTTGTGGGGGACTGTCCTGTGCATTGTGGTATGATTAGCAACATCTCTGGCCTCCACTCACTAGAGGCCAGTAACACCCCTACACCCCGCATGGTGAAGACCAGAAATACCTCCAGAATTGCCAAGTGACAGTTGGCCCAGCTGAGAAACCCTTGTATAAACTGATGCTAAAGTTACTCATCAAAATCAATTCTTATGTGAAACATTCCCAATCATCTTCATCCATGTTTTTACCTTAATCTGCATCCACTGTCGATACATACATGGGAAGGGCAGGGAAGTCGATTGCGCCATGTTGCCACACTAACTCAAGGGGCTGACTGTTGAGACAGAGTTCAGTATAAACCAAAAGTAGCCTTGAAAAAAGAAGGCCAGACTGACGTCCCTCTGCTTCTCTCTGCCACTCTCGTCTAACAGAGTTTTAATGAACTAAACTGGAAAATACCAGCCCTTCCACTGTGCCTTCTTCCTTCTTTGATGTTGAGTTAATTCTAAGAGAGCAATCACAGAATTAATGAGCCATTCACACCGAACTTAAATCTAAAAGTTATCATGCAAAGACTGATGTGACATTTAATATTTTCTCAGACTCTATTCAGGAAGACAGAGGAGAATGTTATCAAATGGAGCAAAAACCTGTTTCTCATTTCCTTGAGTTATCCTTTCGAAGATTCTTTGTTTCAACAGGATTTCCATTTCTATTCTTTTCTCGACGTGTGCTTGACGCAGAAGTGATATGGATTCCTTAGGTAGAATTTAACCTTCTTCCCTCAAATAAAGCCTTTTACTTTAAATCTAAACAAATGATCAATGACATACACAGAGATTTGATAAAGACATCCTTCGGTCATCACTGAAAAAATAAGAGGTGGAGGCTATCCAGTAATTTAGTGTTCTGATAATGTAGTTTCAGATTTAATGACCCAACTTAATGGCTGGAGCTTGAAAAGTTTTGATTATTTAATAGTAAGTAAAGTTCTGTGACTTCTCTGCAAACTGGAGTTTGGATTGTATTTGCAGTCATTTCCAGTTAAAGCAAAATGTAGAACCAATTTTAGAAATGTTCTCAATGAGAAATTTAATACGTTAGCACATTTTTAGTTTTATAGCTATACGTGGTCTAAATAAATAAAATTCAAAATAAAATTTAAAAAATAATAATTGAACATGAGAGACTATTAGTATTTTACATGAATATAGTGTTCATATACTCACGGAATACTGTGGAAGTCTCCAGACTAAGTCCCATGTACACATTAAATTAATATATCCTTACAGCTCCCCAAATACAACTCCCCTTAGCTATGGTGACATTGGGCAAGTTGTCCAACTTCTCCAAGTTTCAATTTCCTTACATGTAAGGTGGGGATAAGAGTAATACCTTTCTCATTGGGTGATTATGAAATTAAATATTTATTAACAGTAGTGGTAGTGTTAAGAACCATAGTTCAGCATAGGATTTCATTTGAATAATATTAAATGTCTCCATGTAATGTCTAAGTAGAACCATTAAATTACCATAAGCCTTTTCTGAAAGTTATGTGAATATAAGCGTATTGTTTTATTACTATACATTATCATGTTGCAACTGTGTCTCTGTGGTAGGTTATTTGCAAAAGACTCCGCAATAATTCCCTTCCCATATCCAGGCCTTTGAGAAAGCCCCCTCTCCCAATGACACTGAGCTTAACCATATGACTTGCTTTGGCCAATGGAACAAGCAAATGTGGCATAAGCTCAGACTTAAAGAGTACCCATGTACTGGGACTGGCCCTCTTGCTGTTCTTGGGACCACTGTGACCACCACCATGAGAATGAGCCCAGCTGAAATTGCACTACTGGGTATTTACCACAAAGATACAAATGTAGGGATCCGAAGGGGTACGTGCACCCCAATGTTTATAGCAGCAATGTCCACAATAGCCAAACTGTGGAAAGAGCCAAGATGTCCATCGACAGATGAATGGATCAAGAAGATGGGGTATATATACACAATGGAATATTATGCAGCCATCAAAAGGAATGAGATCTTGCCATTTGCAACGACGTGGATGGAACTGGAGGGTGTTATGCTGAGTGAAATAAGTCAATCAGAGAAAGACATGTATCCTATGACCTCACTGATATGAGGAATTCTTAATCTCAGGAAACAAACTGAGGGTTGCTGGAGTGGTGGGGGGTGGGAGGGATGGGGTGGCTGGGTGACAGACATTGGGGAGGGTATGTGCTATGGTGAGCGCTGTGAATTGTGCAAGACTGTTGAATCACAGATCTGTACCTCTGAAACAAATAATGCAACATATGTTAAAAAAAAAAAAGAAGAAGAAGAAGAAGATAGCAGGAGGGGAAGAAAGAAGGGGGGAAATCAGAGGGGGAAGTGAACCATGAGAGACCATGGACTCTGAAAAACACACTGAGGGTTCTGGGGGGGGTGGGGGGATGGGTTAGCCTGGTGATGGGTATTAAAGAGGGCACGTTCTGCGTGGAGCACTGGGTGTTATGCACAAACAATAAATCATGGAACACTACATCAAAAACTAATGATGTAATGTATGGTGATTAACATAACAATAAAAAATTAAAAAAAAAAAAGAATGAGCCCAGCTGCGCCTACTGGATGAGAAGTGGGACGTGACCCAGTGACCTCCACCGTCCCTGCCAGCAGCCAGCCAGCAGCCAGATGTGTGAGTGAGATCAGCAGCCCCTGGCTGATGGCAAACATGAGTGAGCCCAGCCAAAAAAAACCAGGAGCAGACTCATCCCAACAAAGCCAAGCCCAAATTGCTGACCCACAGAATCGTGAACAAACACAATGATTATTCTTTCAAAGTTATCGATTTTAGACTGGTTTGTTACACAGCAAAAGTCAACTGATACAGTCCCCGTAGGCAACATAAGTGAGAATAAAAAAATCCTAATTCACAATGCAGCTAATGCTCTAAATTTATAACCCTCACTAAAAACACTGACTTGCTAATGAAATATTGACAATAGCATTAATTCATCTAATAAACTGAAATCAGTCTCATTTGGTTTTATACTCAGGGGTAAACATTGGACATTGGTATAATTAGGAAAGGTAGAATCCTCTTCTCCACAGAACAATACAACAGACAAGCTTCATATTTCATGGACTAACTTCAATCAAATGAATGATGACAAATTTCAGTGTAGTGTTTAGGGATGCTGAGACCCTCTGTCGTTTTGGTAGGGGATGGGAAGTATACGCACGCCATACATTTGCAAGCCTTGCCATTGCTTAGATGGAAGATGTGTGCCCCTACGAGGTATTCCTTACTTACTTGGCACTGCCTGTCTGTCTTCAGAGCTCACACTTAAGACACATTTCTTCACTCACCGGTATCATTTATACAATTTTGTTCAGATTATGAAGCTGTCACAAAAATATACTGTATAATTTTCCTCACTGAAAAGATACTTTGTTTTAAAGAGTAGAGCCAAGGATGTTCTGAAGTCAGTCAGCATTCTGGCCCTCCCGTTCCTGTCCTCGCCAGCCTAACTCCCCCAGAACGGCCAGGCAGGACGCTACAGAAAGTGACGGTTATTGTCACAAAAATTAACAGCCAGGAAGAAGGCTCATGACGAAGCCCACTGATATTTTTTTTTTTTTTGAGATTTTATTCATTCATTTGTCAGAGAAAGAGAGCAAGCACAAGCAGGGGGAGCGGCAGAGGGAGAGGGAGAGGCAGGCTCCCCGCTGAGCAGGGAGCCTGATGCGGGACTCGATCCCATATCCCAGGACCCCAGGATCATGACCTGAGCCGAAGGCAGATGCTTAACCGACTGAGCCACCCAGATGTCCCAGAAGCCCACTGATGTCTGTTGGTTCACTCAGACCACATTGCCTGAGGGGTGTTTGCATACTCAATAGATGGCCAGTGCCAAGGCAAGAAAACCAGGGGGAGGGAGAACTGAAGAAACACAAAATGAAACATGGCCTGTCCACTTTGAACCACGTGCTCATTCCCTCCCCAAAGGGGCCCTTCAGTTCCAAGGTCTATTCTAACCACCCAGTGTTCTTTTCCTTCTATTGCTATTACTCTTCCGTCATTATTACTATCTATGAGCTGACTGTCCAATCCGTTGGAATAGAAGCATCTTGGGTAAACTTTTCCCAGGTTTTCCATAGTTCCAAATAATCCCCTTAGTAATAGCTTTTATGATAATTGTTGAGTCTTCACTATGTGCCAGATAGTACGCTAGCACTTTACATAAATTAGCTCATTATCACACAGATCAATGGAACAGGATAGGGAGCCCAGAAATAAGCCCATATTTACATGGGCAATTAATCTACAACAAAGGAGGCAAGAATATACAACAGGGAAAAGACAGTCTCTTCAACAAACAGTGCTGGGAAAACCGGACAGCTATTTGTAAAAGAATGAAACTGACTACTTTCTTACACCACATACAAAAATAAACCCAAAATGAATTAAAGACCTAAATGTTAGACCTGAAATCATAAAGCTCCTAGAAGAAAACACAGGCAGTGATTTCTCTGACCTCAAAGAAACATTTTTCTATATATGCCTCCTCAGGCAAGGGTAACAAAAACAAAATTAAACTATTGGGACAACACCAAAATAAAAAGCTTTTGCACAGTGAAGGAAACAATCAACAAAACAAAAAGGCAACCTATGGAGTGGGAGAAAATATTCACACATGATATATCTAAGGTATTAATATACAAAATACATAAAAAAGGTATACTACTCAAGACCGATAAAAAATCCAATTAAAAACGGGCAGAGAGCCTAAATAATCATTTTTTCCAGAGAACACACACAGATGACAAATAATCACATGAAAAGGTATTCAACATCACTTATCATCAGGAAAATGCATTATCAAAACTACAATGAGATATCTCATTCTGACACCTGTCAGAATGTCTGGAATCAAAAAAGAAACAACAGGTGTTGGCGAGGGTGTGAACAAAAGGGAAGCCTCATGCACTGTTGGTGGGAATGCAAACTGGTGCAGCCACTGTGGAAAACAGTATGGAGGTTCCTCAAAAAATTTAAAATAGAGCTACCTTATGATCCAGTAATTGCACTACTGGGTATTTATCCAAAGAATTCAAGAACACTAATTCAAAAAAATATATGCACCGCTATGTTTATTGCAGCATTGTTCACAACAGTCAAGATATGGAGGTGACCCAAGAGCCCATCGATAGATGAATGGATAAAGAAGATGTGGTGGGTGATGGGCATTAAGGAGGGCACATGATCTGATGAGCACTGGGTGTTATACACAGCTAATGAATCACTGAACACTGCATAACAAACTAGTGATGTACTATATATTGGCTCACTGAATTTAAATTTAGAAACAGTTGCATTCTACAAAAAAAAAAGATGTGGTGTACATATATACAAGGGAATATTGGTCATAAAAAAGAAAGAGCTCTTAGCATGTGCGTCAACATGGATGGATCTAGAGGGTGTTACGTTCAGTGAAATAAGTCAGAGAAAGACAAATATCCTATGATTTCACTTATATGTAGAATCTAAAAAACAAATGTACAACCTAACAAAAAGCAGAAGCAGACCTATAAATACAGAGAACAAACTGATGGTTGCCAGAGAGAGTGGGGCACGGGCAAAAGGGGTGAAGGGGAGTGGGAGACACAGGCTTCCAGTTCGGGAATGAGTAAGTCACAGGATGAAAGGTACAGCACAGGGAATACAGTCTATGGTATGGTGCTATGTGGGGACAGAGGGTAGCGACACTTGTGGGGAACGCAGCATAACGTATAGAGTTGTCCAATCACTATGTGTACACCTGAAACTAAAGTTGCATTACGTCAGCTATACTTCGATGAAAAGAAAGGAAGAAAGAAATTAGCGCATGACTTAAAGCTTTATGATAATTCTAAGGTAGGTGAAATTCCCATTGCACAAATGTAAGGACTTATCTTAAAGAGGTAGAATAATTTGCCCAAAGTTACCCTCTAACTAGGTCCCGGGGCCAGTTTTAGAGTCCGAACCTTTACGGCTGCAACAGTAATGAGCTTATCCACCATGCCTCACTACCTCCCAGCATCACATGCAGTCCTTCTGTGTGCGCCAGGTGGTGGTCAAAGCCATGGGCTTAGACACTAATCTCTAGGTCAACAATTTAGTATAGTGATCTTGAGCAATCCCTTAACCTCTGTGGGTCTCAGTTTCCTGATCAATAATATCGTTTCCACTCAGAGTCCTAGAGAGATATGGGTGACATGGTATCATTAGAGGAGGGCTTAACAAATGCATTATTTACACAGGTGAGGTCTAAGTAGAGAAGAAATCGCCGGGGATAATGAAGGAGAGGGGCCAGCCAGTGATCCCTCTCTCACTCTGATTTCCTCCAGTGCCTCCCAATGGCCAAACCCATAAAACCAGAGGGAAGGGAGTCCTACTGGAGTAATCCTCATGGGCCAGTCCCCTGGGGCAAACAGCAGGTGGAGAAGGGCAGAGCATGAGTCTGCGAGACCAAATGGAAGACCCCACGTCTAACGGTCCTAGTTCCTTACAGAATCTTCATGATGATGAAACGAGATAATGTCTATAACACGCCAGAAATAGTGTCTAGTACTCAAAAATGATTAGCTAGTATTATTCTAATGCATTCATGTATTTCTCCAATCAACATTGATTGAGAACTTATTAGCTCCCGGCACTGCGAACATGAACGGTGGTGCTCCAGCGAAGCGTGCAATCCAGCCGTGCTCCATAAGGGGTAAACTTCGAGTGCGGATGGCAGAAGAAGCCCTAGTTGTACCTAAAGGTGCGGTTCAGACATGTCTGGAGAAGTCTGGCAAACTGGTGTGGTAGAGAGTTTTCGCCTCTTTTTTGTAAGTGACTCTCAGGATCTTTTCAGCCAGCGGCACACTCTGATGGGAGAAGTAGCGGCCCAGGAAGGTTCTGTCAGGGACTGAGCTCTGCCTGTCAGCAGGCAGGGGCAATAGGGAGTGCAGCACGCGGTCTGCCAAGTCAACTGATCTCCTGGCCAGACTTCCAGGACTTTGGACTGAGGCCACAATGATGCAGTTAGGGAAGTTGCAAGGAAAATGAACTAAAATTTCACAGGTGCTCCAGGCCCAAGTGGGCTTGAAATTAAGGGGAGGCATTCACCCCACTCTGCACCCCAACCATGCCTTGGCCCTGGCAGCGGTGGAGCTGGAAGTTCGGGGAGGGGTGACTGGTGGAAGGGAAGCAAGAATCTGAGCTCCTCATTTCTCTACCCGGGGCAAGTAGCAAAGGAAACAGCAGGGGTGGGCTCTGTGGTATCCACCAAGGCAGGACTGAAGCACAATAAGAGAAAGGCAACTTCCCAAGCAGGATCAATAGACCAGATGTGTTTGTGAGCTCCTGTTCATGACTTCAAGTGACTCCCAGGCATATTTGGAAGAAGTTAGCTACTACCGGAGATTAGGGCAAGGAACCAGGGAAGCTCAGTTCATATAAATTACGATGACATAGAGAATAAAAGGGCCAAGTGCTCTAAATCGTGCATGCAGAGAATGAGCTGCAGAGGTCCTGGAGTAGGAAGCAAGGAGAGAATCGGGTAGGTTTCTTCATTTAAGCTGACTCGAAGGCAGCTTGAAAGCCAGCTAGAAAGAACTAGTATGAAAAGGGCACGAAGAGGCAGGAAGAGGGGGAGCCTGGGAAGGAAGAGCCTCGGGGTGGAGGGATCAGTCTGCTAGACTCACAGGGGGGTCATGCACGTGAGTCTGGACAAGACCAAGACATCTGGTTCCATTGCTGGGGTCCTAGGACACCAGCCTCAGGAACGCAGTATTGATTCCATAAGCTACTGAATATCATCGGAGATTTCGAAGGGGGAAGATAATGGGAGCTAGGGACTTGCAGAATATACGGCACCAAAGTAAAATCAGAAGTCCGCAAAGCAAGGCAAGTCCCTCCGAGTTTACCTTAACAGCTTGTTAATAAAAAATAAATATATACATTTCTTAGTGCCAAACACTGTCATTAATAACAAACATCACAATCACGGCTACCGTTCATCGAGCTCTGGGCTCAGTGAGATGTAGGCTATTTCACACAGTCCTTTCTACTGTCCTATGGACCACATATTTTTATTTCCATTTCACAGATAAAGAAACTACAAATCAAAAGAGACGGAGCCCAAACTCACATACCTACACGGTAATGTTCCAAACCTAAATCATGTTCTTAACCACCACTGAGCCCAAAATTCTGCTGACAAACAATTAGGGGAAAATATCACTTTTACGGAACTAAAGACCATACACTCTGTATTAAAATTTTTTAAAGGTGCTAGAAGTAGTTTTAAAACTAGCCCCGAAAGCAGTCCTCATTACTGGAGGCTGCTAAGAACAGCTCAGGAAAGCAAATGACAACCCAAACACTCCTCAGATGAGCATGATAAAGTAGATAAGCAAATAGGTAGTATTTGAGAGAGACCAGGTGGAATTCTGAGCCAAGAAAAGAAGGTGCAGCCGAATGCAAGCTTGTTTTCTACGTAGCCAGGAATATTCAGCCGTGGTGGGGCGCCTGGGTGGCTCAGTCATTAAGTGTCTGCCTTCAGCTGGGGTCGTGATCTCAGGGTCCTGGGCTTGGGCCCCGCATGGGGCTCCCTGCTCCGTGGGGAGTCTGCTTCTTCCCTCCCCCACCCCCCCTACTTGTGTTCCCTCTCTCGCTGTGTCTCTCTCTGTCAAAAAAAATAAAAAAATAAAAAACTCAGCTGTGTCTCCCCTCTCCTAAAGGAAAGAGAACCTTCTCTAGGCCTGCACACAGCAGACGTGCAGGCAATTATCCAAAGTGAATAAAGGAAGAAACAAGTAAGTGAAGAGCCGATCCTTCTTAAGGCTTCCGGAAGAAAAGAGCAAGAAAGAATACTTGCGAAGTCTTTAACCCAGAATAGGCATTCATTAAAATGCTCATTGATTTGATTTAAATGAGAGTGGGTCAGGGAAGGTAGCAGAGGGATCCATTAGCCTCTGGTCTTGCTGAGCCCCACCCATCTCACCCTCCAGATGCTGTCACACAGACCTCTTGGGTCCTTGGATTTTTTTTTTTAATTTTTTTATTGTTATGTTAATCACCATATATTACATCATTAGTTTTTGGTGCAGTGTTCCATGATTCATTGTTTGTTCATAACACCCAGTGCTCCATGCAGAACGTGCCCTCCTCAATACCCATCACCAGGCTAACCCATCCCCCTACCCCCTCCCCTCTAGAACCCTCAGTTTGTTTTTCAGAGTCCATCATCTCTCATGGTTCGTCTCCCCCTCTGACATACTCCCCTTTTCTTCCTCTCCTGTTATCTTCTTCTTTTTCTTTTTTCTTAAAATATGTTGCATTATTTGTTTCAGAAGTACAGATCTGTGATTCAACAGTCTTGCACAATTCACAGCGCTCACCATAACACATACCCTCCCCAATGTCTATCACCCAGCCGCCCCATCCCTCCCACCCCCAACCACCCCAGTAACACTCAGTTTCTTTCCTGAGATTAAGAATTCCTCATATCAGTGAGGTCATGTGATACATGTCTTTCTCTGATTGACTTATTTCACTCAGCATAACACCCTCCAGTTCCATCCACGTCGTTGCAAATGGTAAGATCTCATTCCTTTTGATGGCTGCATAATATTCCATTGTGTATATATACCACATCTTCTTTATCCATTCATCTGTCGATGGGCAGACTATTTTTCCTAAGCGCAGAATGTTTCCATACCTGCGGACGCCCCCACTCACAGTGCTGAACAACACAACCGAAACGGCTTAAATGCTGACTGTGTCCTTAGAAATAGTTCATGTCAAAGCTGTTCTATCCACTAGGCACTGCTGTGTCGCAGAGCCTGTGAATTTTTCAAGAACTGGCCATGCGTGAGAAACAGTGTTGGCTTTACCTATCAAAGGAAAAGAGTATAGAATGTGCCATTATTCCACATTGTGTCAGTTTCATTTACTATTAAGTTAATTTTTTATTAGTATATTTCATGGCTTTATATTGTTCAATTTATGGATCTATTGCTAGATGGAGAAAGAGAGAGAATGAGAAATGATACCAATTAATAAATGTAACTTTTGTGATCCCCGATGTAATACTCAGGCAAGGATCATCAACAAGTACTAGATTGATCAAGAGGAAAATATACTTGCACAAGGACAGATCTGGGGTGCCCACACTTACCAAGTGGTCAAGCTTTGGGCTCTGACACTGGGACAGTCTGAAAAGCATCTGCTCCTGGTGTGATGCAATGTGAAGGTCACGATATCACAGTGACATAGTCTTCACAAATGCTGACACTGAACTCAGTCCAGGATCTAGACGTAACCACCAGTATCTACGACATATGAGAGATGGAGGTAAAGATACAATTTAAACAACACTGTGAAGAAACAGACAAAGCCGGAGTGGAAGGGTTCTAAAATGCCAGGGACTGGATTCTTTAAAAAGTCAATGTCATGGGGTGGGGGTAAAGGCTCGACTTCGAAAGAAAAAGTGAGGCATACTGAATGCCACTCTGTAACTTTACTGATAGTGATTCAAAAAAGTCAGTTACAGAAGACATTTGAAAATGGGCTGAATATTAAATGATTTTAGAGAACTTTACATTAATTTTCTGAAGTGTTATAAAAAGGATTGTGATTACATAGGAAATTTCTGCTGAGGTACTGAAGGGTGATGTGATAGGATAGCTGGCAACTTACTTCCAAATTTTTCAGCCAAAAAAAGGGGGAATATGGATACCAATTATATGTGTATATACAGATACATATATTTGTTATATATAATATATATATTTGTACATACAGATAGAGTACAAATATTGCAAAATGTAAACTACTGTTAAATCCAGGTGCAGAGCATAAGGGTATAAATTCAACTATTTTATCAGCATTTCTGTGTGTCAATTTTTCATAACAGAAAGCTGGAGGACACTTCCCCTGCATATTTGAAGGATAACCAAAAAAAAAAAAAAATTACATTTACAAAAATGGTATTCCCTTGAAATCTGTAGATCTGACCATTACCTCAAAAGAATCTCAAAGTAAGCACAGTGATTTCTAAGTAACATAAGTTAAATGAGTTGTCAATACTAAAACTTCAGAAAAAGCAGTCATAAAAAGTATTTTTAATTGTTTGCCGCAAAAAAAATTAAAAAGGATATTTAATGTGGGATGTGGGTATATGTTCATGTTTTATAAAATGTGAGATTCAACTTATAAAAGTGCCTATGAGTTTATTATTTTAAAGATTTTATTTACTTATTTGTCAGAGAGAAAAAGAGAGCACATGCACAAGCTGGGGGAGCGGCAGAGGCAGAGGGAGAAGCAGACTCCCCACTGAGCAGGGAGCCTGACATGGGACTCGATCCCAGGACCCCAGGATCGTGACGTCACCCGAGCCAAAGGCAGACGCTTTGCCGACTGAGCCACCCAGGCACCCCAAAAAAGGGCCCACGAGTTTATTAA
Source organism: Eumetopias jubatus (assembly GCF_037043125.1). Taxonomy (NCBI): domain Eukaryota; kingdom Metazoa; phylum Chordata; class Mammalia; order Carnivora; family Otariidae; genus Eumetopias; species Eumetopias jubatus. The sequence continues at coordinate 82,562,362 of NW_028274823.1, read as the reverse complement.
AATGAACCTGGCTGAAACTGGACTTGAAAGTGTCACACTTCATCCAGCCTCCCTGACCATGAACATCTCAGTCACATACCTTCTACCCTGATTTCCAAGGTATTACGAAAGTGTCTATTACTTATCGAACAGTTTGTATGTCGAAGACTGTGGGACATTCTGCGCAAGCATATCTCACCTAAACCGCATAATGCCTCCATGAATTAAGTGCTAATGATATGCCCATTGTACAGAGAAGCAAGACTGAGAGTCCAGGTTAATTAAGTTGCCCAAGACCATATAGGTAGTCCAGGCAAAGCTGGGATGGAAGCCTGCATCTATCCCAACCTTTGGTAACTCTGCGTGAAGGCTGGGCAGACAGAAGGTGGGCAGACAGAACCCAAGTCACATGAAGAAGTCACTAACACCTGGAGACTCCTGGTTGGAATTTTATGGTAGGGAGGAGAAGGTTCTGTGGTCAGCGGGTGAAAAAGATGGACATTTCGGAGCTGGGATCTTTTCATGGTGTCACCTGATTCACACCTTGGGATGGACCTACTCTTCACAGCAGAGAGCTGGCCTAGATCTAAAATAGCATGGAGGGAAAGGCCATCCACATGTCAGCTCTTCCAAAGCATCCCATTATGGGTGTTGGGGGAGGGGCTGCTCCCGTAAAAAGTGACAACATTCTTTGATCACAGAGCCACAAGCTCACAGCACTGATCTTGTCATTTTCCTGTTTACATTCTTGAGTGAGTTCCCAAAGCCTGCTGGCAAACAGAAACCCATTGTAGTCCACTTACACAGAACCGCCTGAGAGGTTGAGATCGAGGGGGACAAGCTGTGGCCAAGCTTCTGCCAGGGTTGATGTTTCTGATGCCGTCCAGGCCGGCACTGTGACCCTGGAGGCTGGAAACTTCGGCTGTGGGTTACACCACCCCTGGTGTAACCCACACTCAGCCACAGGCCATAGGACCCTTGCTTCTCCATTCTGTGCACTCACTGCAAAATCATCACCAAGTGACTCTTCAGGGTTTGCCTCAGCTTCTCAACCATCCCCTCAGGTCTCAGGGGGAGCGTTAGATTGACTAAACTCTCAGTTTCTATCTGCCAGGGAGCAGGGAGAAGAATCACCTGTTCCACTCAGCTAAAACACTGTGTCTATATATACATATACCTATGTGTATGTGTATGTACATGTGTGTATATGTGTGTGTGTGTGCATTTGTGTGTGTGTGTGTATGTCTATGTGTTTATATGTCTATGTGTTTGGAGTCAAGCCAGTGAAGTCCCTTTTGCTGTCTTTTTGTTCTATTCAGGTTTTCAATCCAGTAGATGAGACCCACCCGCATTAGGAAGGACAATCCACCTTCTTCAGTCTACCTATTCGAATGTGAATTTCATCCCCAAACACCCTCACCTCGAATACTGTTTTACCGAATGTTTGGGCATCCCATGACAAGTCACGCTAACACACAGAATTAACCATCATAGTGGGCCTTGAGGTTTTATTTAGCTTTGCTCACTTGTCAAAATGTTCTGTTCATCCAGACATAGACTTCATACATCCGAGTTCTTACTGCCAGAGAAGTTCTTAGAAACCGGGGAGTGTGTGTGTGTGTGTGTGTGTGTGTGTGTGTGTGTGTGTGTGAGAGAGAGAGAGAGAGTGTGTGGCTTTTGTTATGAGATAGTGGGGAGGGGGTGTTTTAGTTTCAGCTTCTCCACTCCCCCGTGTGACCCAGTCTGGCTACTAGACTTCCAGCCTCCTCGGCCGTAACTAGGACAACAATCTCAGTGGGCGGCCAGGATTTCCCACCTGCTCACCACCCTGCCTTTGATTTCTCTGTCTTTCCTGTCAGGCAAAGAGTTGTCTGTAGTTTGAGTTCAGATAGATGTGTGTTCCTTCTTTAACAACTGTTACCTTTTATCTGGCATTTTCTATGTCATAGAGTGAACACCTTCATAATTAGGGATTCTCCAGACTTGCCAGCAATCTCCACCTTATATTTTAAAAAACATTCCTTTCTGTTTAAGGCAAATGATAGTGATTTTCCATTTTTTGTGATAATAAAAATGTTTACTTTTAAAATAGTCTCACTTAGAGAAACAACAAACCGCTATCAGAACAGGTGTTACTCAGAAATAACTACTATCGGAGAGGAACAGGCAAATGGGAAACATGAACCTAGCACACTGCCCAACATATAGTGAGACCACAATAAATATTTGATGATTAAATGAGTAAATAGGAAAAAATACTACCCTCGCCAAAAGTTTTCCATCTTCATCGACTGTACATGCATCAAGAGGAATGCTGTCCGCACTATGAAATTCTTAGAAAATTTTCTTCAAACAGTAGACATTTAAATCAGCTTTGTTCACTAAAACTCTAACAATGCAATGCCTTTTATAAGCATGACTATTTGTTTCCTGTTTAGTCAAAATAAGTAATTTACATGAAATTAAAGACAAGCAAATGTATCTATGCAGGGTAAAAATCAGAACAGTTGTTGACCATGGGTCGTGGTGAACTGGAAGGGGGTATGACGGGAACTTTTGGGGGTGATATAAATGTTCCTATCTTGACTGGGGTGTTGGATAAATGGGTACATTTGTCAAAATGCATCTAATAGTTCAATTAAGACCTGGTATTTCACTATGTAAATTTAACTTCACTTATTAAAAAAAAAACATAGTAGAGATAACTAAATTACAAGAAAAAAGAGCAGGGGGGCCAACAGAAATTTCTATAGTTCTCTGTGCTGTTCAATATGAAAGCCGCTAACCCGGCCACATTTGACAACTAAGCACTTGTTATGTGCCCAAAGGAACCAACTTTTTCATACCACTTAATTTTAATTAGTTTAAATTTAAGTTGATCTGCAAACATGTGGCTAGCGGCTACCATAATAACAGCACATTTCTGGTCTCATTCCCAGCTTCACATTGAAATCACCTAGGCAGCTTTAAAAATACACCAGAGCCCAGCCCCTGCCCCCACCAGTTAAGTCAGGACCTGAAGTTGCTGTGGTCCAGGCACTGATATGTTTTAACTATGGGAAGCCTACTCCTCTCTTTAATGTTATCTTTTTAACAAAAAATCAACAAACAAGAAAGACATTGTATACTAGGTGTAAAACTTAGCCTTGTCTCACTGGTAAAAGCCATAAGAGATCTGGTTACGTATTCAAGACCAATGTCCCAGTGGTCAATCTGCTGGATAAATCCACATGAATTTCTTTTTTTTTTTTTAAGATTTTATTTATTTATTTGAGAGAGAGAATGAGATAGAGAGAGAGAGCATGAGAGGGTCAGAGGGAGAAGCAGACTCCCCGCTGAGCAGGGAGCCCAATGCAGGACTCGATCCCGGGACTCCAGGATCATGACCTGAGCCGAAGGCAGTCACTTAACCAAATGAACCACCCAGGCACCCCGAATTCACATGAATTTCTTATGATTTCATTTGTTTCCTTTGATGAGTTTCAACACCAGTGGTTTCCCCATCCTGGGTCATTTAATCCTCACACATGCAGATGGGCAGAACAGAACTCATCAACTATTCTGTGCATGAAGATCCAGGAGGTTAAATGATCTGCTGGTGGTCACGTGGTTGATGAGGGAAAAATTAAAAGTCAGGCCTTCTAATGGCTAGTACCATGTTATTTTTATTCCACAGTGAGACAAACAACTATTAAAGTGAACTGAATTAATACAGTGTTAAGGCTGGAAATTCTTTTCCCTACTTCTGTTTACATTTGCCGTTCTAAATATGGAGAATGGAAAACACATTTCCAAATCTATTTAAGAGCAATGTTTCATAAACAAAACACCACTGTTTAATGTTATATGTTCAGTTAAACTTGATTTTGCCGAGTCAAAATCAGAAAAATCTGCATTCATTTAAAAGTAAACAGATACACATTTTTTGGAGTACAATTTGAACATGCATATCAGAAGTCATAAATATGATCACATCCTTTGACTTAGTAATCCTCAGACTTAGCATCTGTCCTAAGATGCAGTGGGAGATTAATTAGTCAAAGAGTTTAGTGATTTCATGAGTTATCAAGAGTCTTGGAAGCATAGTTATGTCAACAGCCCAGGGAGAGTCAAATATCTGATAATATATTCTTAAAATGAAATATTATGCTCGAATTCAGAATCTCGGGTTTTAAGACCAACTAATGACACTGAAAACTGTTCATATTAATGTTGTTTTAAAAAGATACAAAATTGCATAGAATATGATATACACATGCCATAGGAGGGAAAAAAGACTAAAAACAAGTTGGTAAAGGAACAGAATCTCTCCTCTCCATTCTCAGCAGGTGTAAATTACAATGAAGACTTTGAAAATAGCTTAGCGCATCCCAGAAAGTTAAACAGGAGCCAATATTTCCACTATTAGGCATGCCCTTAATACTTTGTTTCTTCACCAGAGCTTTTACCTATGAGGAGCTTTTGAAAATCAATTTAATGGGCTGCAAGCAGCATTATTTTTTAATAAAATAGGTCATAGTACATAACACATAGTAAAGGACAGTATTGCCTTGCAAATGTTTGTTTCCATTACACACACACACATACACACACACAAACACACACACACACACACACACACGGGTGTTTCAGGGTTGTGACATAAAATGTATTAATTACTCTTGGCTATGATTAAGAGTTTGAAATCCATTGACTGTCCTAGAGAGACTCCCGTACATATGCCCCAAGAAAGGACTCTTACCAGAAGACAAGTAGGAAATGTTCATAATGACAGAACACAAACCTCAATGTCCATTAACAGAAGAACAGATTACAAGACATTTAGCATGCTTTGGCCCCCACCCACTAAATGCCAGTAGAGATAGTCATTGTAACAACAGCAAACACATCTTCAATGTCCCCTTGGAGGGAGTTGACAACCTCCATCTAACACTTGGTAAGCGCTCAACAATTACTTGTTGAATAAATAAACTAACACAAAAATATATAAAATAGCTGGAAGAACCAATGGCTGACAAGATTAAATTAGGCTAAAGGGTGATAAGAACCAGAGTTTTACAATGAAATTTACCATAGTGTTATCTGGTTAATTTCTGTAGAATTCTTTATTCGCTTACCCTTCTGGTCATCTTTCGGAAAATATTTGGGCATTTACTATTGGCTTAGGCTCTTCCTAACTAGCAAACAAACTGGACAGACAAGGCTCTTGGCCCCAGGGAGTTTATATTCTGCATGAGAACACACTAACCAAGGAGTAAATGGATGGGAGGATTTCCTGCTTTTGTATACCATTAAATAGTATTCTCCACACATTATTCCCTTCCTGCCTTCACGTTATACTTCCCACTTGCTCATGTGGAGGCAGAAACCAAAAGACCTACCTTTTCCAGGGTCTACAGGTAGGGAATCTATGCAGGCTAAGCCACTAGAAACACCTAATGTACTCCAAAAAAAATGTGTATCTATTTACTTTTAAATGAATGCAGATTTTCCTGATTTTGATGGCTAAATTGCGATATACGTATTATAAAGAAATGAAGTTAACTCAGTGAAGATAATTCACAGCCCTTACCCGTGACCTGCTAATCATCTTAAATAGACTGACTCTAGGTTATAATAAAGGAGAAACGTGAATAAGGCAAAGGCAACACATGAGCTACATTCTAAATCCCACCCCTGCCAAAGAGAAGTTTCCTTTTTATTTCTTTTCTTTTTTCTCTTTAACAACCCCCCTACCACACACACACACCCCACATTAAAATTCAGGTGTTATTCTCTGTAAAGTATATTTCAACTAATTACAAAGCAACAGAGAAACAATAGTTTATCTTATTGAATACTGAGACACAAGCTGTTGTAGAAGTATGAATGATTTATCTCAGGAATAAGATAAGAACACATACTTGGAGCTTTATGGAGGTGCACACTACACCCCCACCCCACCATCAGATATATCAGCTCTGAAGGCTTTTTTCTTACACACCACGTGGTTAACAACACGGCCACCCCGAGCGCCGTTTCTTATATTCTTCCCTACATAATGAAAGTTTTGGACCTCTCATTGTGTCACATGTCAGAAGAATGACATTTTTTTTAAGATTTTATTTATTTGAGAGATAGTGAGAGAGAGAGAGAACAAGCAGGGAGGAGAGGGAGAAGCAGACTCCCTGCTGAGCAGGGAGGCTGATGTGGGACTTGATCCCAGGACCCTGGGATCATGACCTGAACCAAAGGCAGACACTTAACTGACTGAGCCACCCAAATGCCCAGAATGACATTTTTTAAAAAGATTTTATTTATTTATGAAAGAGAGAGAGAGAGCACACACAGGAGGAGGAGCAGAGGGAGAGGAACAAGCCGACTCCACGCTGAGCGCAAAGCCTGAGGATGGGTTCCATCTCAGGACCCTGGGATCATGCCCTGGGCTGAAGCCAAGAGTCAGATGCTTCACTGACTGAGCCACCCAAGTGCCCCAGGAATGACATTTTTGATTGGCCAGTGTGAGTCATATGTCCATCCCCAGAATCAGGAAAAGTGTCAACTCTAGTTGAAGCACTTAGGCTGAGAATGGCAGTAGGCCTGGACCCATCAGATTCCCCTTAGCTATTTAGCATTAACTAAAAGAAAGGAAAATATATACTGGGTAGCCAAAAAGGAGCACATGTTTACCACAGATGATAAGTTTGTGTCTCCCAGAAGGAGTAAATGGGGTGCTGCTGCAAGAAGAGTAGCAGACCTGGACTAGAGGTCAATTTTCGAATTTGTAATGTTAGCTCATCTGATTTTAGCTCCATGACAGGCTTGTTGTAAGAAGTAAATCAGTATGTGGTGAAAGTGTTTCATTAACATCTGAGTATTACTTTATAGTTAAAAACTATCATTATTATCCAAGAGGCTGAGAATGTATCCTCTGGAAAGGTATTTTTTTAAATATCTGAATCCCATCAAAGCAACTCCAGTAACAAAGTATATGAACACAACAAGTAATTGGGGTTGATACTGTGTGTCCTTCCTCCCTCTCTTCTGATCTACGGAACCCCACTTTTATTTAAGAAATCCACTCTCCTCCATAGTACCATGCATTTCACTAAGCTACAACGGCAATATTATCTCTTGGCTCTGCCACCCACAAGGACCTTAGAGTCCTTTGAACCAGCCAACAAAGAAGAGTCAACAAAGTAGGAAGAGAGCACTCTTTTTAACTACCTTACATCAGAGGTAATGATCATCACTTCTGCTCACATTTCGTTGGTCAGAACTAGATACACATTTGACCATGATGCAAGAAGGACCAGGAAATAGAGTCTCTAGTCCATGGAAGGTGGAGTACATGGTTAGCCATGTCTACCGTGTTGACTGAGACAGTAGTCAACACGGAGACCAATTCTTATCAGGGGAAAGGAAAGGAGGTGGAAATTCTTTAAGTTAAGACACTGCCATATTGGTTCCCTATGGCTGCTATAACTAATTATTATGAATTAAGTGCTCAAAAACAACAGAAATTTATTCTCTCTCTGTTTTGGAGGCCAATGGTCTGAAATCCATGTGTCAGCAGGGCTTCATTCTCTCTGAATGTTCTAGGGATAATTCTTCCTTTCCTCTTCCAGCTTTTGGTGGCTCTAGGTGTTTCTTGGCTTGGGGATGCACAATTCCAATCCCTGCCTTCATCTTCACATGGTTGTCTTCCCTAAGACTGTGGTTTCTTCCCTTCTTGTCTATGAAGATGCCTTCTCTTCTAAGATCACCTATCACTGGTTTAGGGTCTATCCTAATCCCAGACAATCTTATCTCAAGGTCCTTAGCCTACTTACATCTTCAAAGTCACCTTGTCCAAATAAAGTCACATTTACAGATTCTGGGTGGACATATCTTTGTGGATGGGTGGCATCAGGGAGACCACCATTCAAGCCACTACTTATCTTTGTGGGCCTTAGAATGGTCTAGGTTTAGTTGTATATCTTCCATAACAGCTAAATAGGATGAATTCATACAGTTTAATGTAGCTAAGACGGTACAAAACTAGTTCTTCACTTAGAAAGGAGAATTATTTTGTATAAGAGCAATAGGCATTGCCAGAGGACAGCCTGCATGTGGGAATTAATGACAGCTATCAATGTTATCTTTTTTCTGGCTTTTATTAACTTAGCTGTTTGTGTATGAGGGGAAGTGGTGAACAATGCAAAGGAATGGGATAGACCAGGGTTCGGATACAAGCTCAGACACTTATAAGATGTAATCAAGATAATTTTCACCTTCTTAAGCCCCAGATTTCTCATACATAAAATGGAGACAATTGTATTCCACAAGATGTTCTTGATTGTGAAGAATAGAAAAAAATCTTAATAAGAACTACTATTACCTCATGTGATCTAATGTTCAGAGGTGGGGCAAGCTGAAGATATGGCTGGCATAAAGGTTCACTATTTATCCTAAGTCTCCATATTCTTACCTTCACTTCACTCTACCATCCTTAGCATCATCTTCAACCTAACACTGGTTCTTCTCGTGGCCAAAAGAAGACTGCAGCTGTTGCAGTCCATACTCAAATAAGACAACATCCATTGGAAGAAGAAAGACCGTCTCTTCCAATGAAATTGTTTAATGCAGGAGGAAACCTTTCTAGTAACCCACTGAGCAGTTTCCCCCTCGTGTCCCACCAGCTGAATTGAGTCACATGACTTGCAGCTTACCTTAAAAGGTGGATGGAGTGACCATGAATGGCTTAGAATCATCTAGTATCAAAGAGATGTTGAGAATTCAACCACAAATGTCTAATACAATCATCTACTCCCAATTTATGAATTAAATAGTGAAGGAATAAATATATATTGACCTAGCATATCTCCTGGCACTTAGAAAGCATTAAAATCACAGTGGCCCAAACCAAAGAAATTTAATCAATAATTAATAATCATCCAAAACAGAAAACACCAGACCCAGTTGGGTTCACTGGTGAGTTCTACAAAGTATTTAAGGAAGAAATTATACCAATTCTTTCCATTCTCTTCCAGAAGATAGCAGAGGGAATACTTCCTAACTGATTTTATGAGGTCAGTATCCCTCTAACACTAAAATCAGACAAAAACATTACAGGAAAAGAAAACTACAGGCCAATATTTCTCATGAACATAGATGCAAGAATCCTCAACAAAATATTAGCACATTGAATCCAACAATGTGTAAAAAGAATTATACACCATGACCAAATGGGCTTTCTCACAGGGATGCAAGGCTGGTTCAACATTCAAAAACCGACTAATATCTATCACGTCAACAGGCTAATGAAGAAAGTTTACATGATCATATCAATAGATACAGAAAAAAGAAATTAACAAAACCCAACACCCATTCATGATTTAAAAAAAAACCAAAAAACTCAGCAAACTAGGAATAGGAAGGAACTCTTACAACCTGATAAACCCGCAGAAACCTACAGTTACCAGCATTTACATGAAAAACTCGAAAGCTTCCCACTAAGATTCAGGAACAAGGCAGGGATGTCTGCTCTCACCACTGCCTTTCAACATCAGACTGGAAGTCCTAGCCAATGCAGTAAGATAAGACAAGGAAATTAAAGATACACAGATCGAGAAGAAAGAAAGAAAGCTGTCTTTCAAGATGGCATGATCATCTAGGCAGAAAATCCAAAGAATTAACACAAAAACTCCTGGAACTAAGAAGTGATTAGGGCAAGTTTTCAGGATACATGGTTAATATATAAAAGTTCATCACCTTCCTTATACCAACAGCAAGCAAGTAAAATTTGAAATTAAAAACATGTTGCCCTTTACATTAGCACCCCAAAATGAAATATTTGATATAAATTTTTGATATAAATATAACAAAATATGTACCAGATCTCATGTGGAAAACTGCAAAACTCTGATGAAAGAAATCAAAAAAGTATTAAATAAATGGAGAGATACGCCATGCTCGTGGATTTAAAGACAATATTGTACCATGTCAGTTCTTCCCAATTTGACCTATAGATTCAACAAAATTCCAATCAAAATTCCAGCAAGTTATTATGTGGGTATAAACAAACTGAATCTGAAGTTTCTACAGAAAGACAAAAGACCCAAAATAGCCAACTCAGTATTGATGGGGAAGAACCAAATTGGAAGACCGACACTACCCAGCTTCAAGACTTACTATAAAGTGACACTAATCAAGACAGTTTGGGATTGATAAAAGAATAGACAAATACATCAGTGGAACAGAAGAGAGAGTCCAGAAACAAACCCAAAGAAGTACAGTCAACTGATCTTTGGCAAAAAACAAAAAAACCCACAAAGGCAATACAATAAAAATAAAGACAGTCTTTTTCAACAAATGTTGCTGGAGCAACTGGACATCCACACACCAAAAAATGAGTCTAGACACAGACTCATCCCTCACAAGAATTAACTCAAAATGGATCATAGATCTAAGTGTAAAATGTGAAACTATAAAACTTCTAGAAGAGATAACATAGGAGAAAATCTAGATGACCTTGGGTATGGCAATGGCTTTTAGATCCAACACCAAAAGCATGACCCATGAAAGAAATAGTTGATGAGCTGGACCTCATTAAAATTAAAACTTCCGTTCTGAAAAAGAACGTCAAGAGAATGAGAAGACAAGCCACAGACTGAGAGAAAACATTTGCATATGACAGGTCTGATTTAAAAAAAAAAAAAACAACTGTTACTCAAAATATATGAATAATTCTTAAAACTCCTCAATCAAAAAATGACCATCCTGATTTTTAAAAATAGCAAAAGACCTAAAAAGATACCTCACCAAAGAACATATACAGATGCCCAGTAAGGATATAAAAAGGGATTCAACATCATGTGTCATCAGAGAAATGCAAATTAAACAATGAAATACAACCCAACACCTACTAGAATGGCCAAAATCCAAAATATTAACAACACCAAATGTAGGTGAGAATGTGAAGCAACAGGAAACTTCATTCATTGCTGGTAGAATGCACATGATACAGCCGCTTGCCAAGACAGTTTGGAGGTTCCTTACAAAACTAAACATATTCTCACAATATGACCCAGCAGTCATTCTCCCTGGTATTTATCAAAATCAACTGAAGACTTATGTTGACACAAAACCTGAGCATGGATGTTTATAGCAGCTTTATTCAAAATTGCCAAAACTTGGAAGCAACCAAGATGTCCTTCAGTAGGCAAGGGATAAACTGCTACATCCAGACAATGAATATTACTCAGTGCTAAAAAGAAATGAGCTATCAAACCATGAAAAGACATGGAGGAGACCAAAATGCATATTACTAAGTGAAAGAAGCCAATCTCAAAAGACTACTATGATTCCAACTGTATGACAGTCTGGAAAAAGCAAAACCATGGACACAGTTAAAGGATCATTGGTTTCCAGAAGTGAGGGGCATGGAAGATGAAGAGTCAGAGCACAGTGGATTTTTAGGGCAGTGAAACTCTTCCGCATAGTACAGTGATGGGTATGTGTCATTATAAATTTGCGACACCAAGAGTGAACTCTAATGTAAACTATGGGCTTTGGGTAATAATGACGCCCATATAGGTTCATCAACTGTAGCAAGTACACCACTGTGGTACAGGTTGTCCCTATTGGGGGAGGTTGTGTGTTGGGGCAGACAGGGAGTATATGGGAACTCTCTGTACCTTGCATTCAATTTTGCTGTGAACCTAAAACTACCCTAAAAATTGAAGTTTATTATTTTTCTGAAAATCACAGTGAATTGCATGATACGCAAAGTTTATATACATACACAAAAATACGCAATATTTGATCAGCTCCTGCTTACTGCCTATTCACTTCCCTGTAAATTCCATCTCAACACGCCCCTGTCTTTGCAAATTCCTTGTTTATTTTCCCTTCCTATGTAGATCTTCTCCTGCATCTAAAATCCTACATCTTTAATCCACAGAAATGAAATGTGTCCTCAAAAGATCTATTATTTCAGGTTTTCATGTGTGAAGGTCTTAACTCATGCTTAAAACTGCAAGCTATTCTTTAAGGAATGGGACCATACTTTTCCATTGTTCTTTCTCTCCTTTAGCACCTTGAGTTTTCTCCAATACATAAAGAATAATTAACCATTAATGTCACTGAAAAATTGTTTAAAAGACAAGCTATCCAAACCATCTGAACACGTGTCAGAAGAATCATCCCTTTGGAAATAATGATGTAAGATCAAAAATAAATCTTTCAATTTCTCACCATGAGAAGTCCAAATAATATGGTGTCAGTGTATTTGCTGGTAGTGTTTTGTACTTACATAAATATTCACATACACAATTGAAACCTAGGTTATTAGCCCCACATCTTATTTTCTGTGCCACATAATCAGTGTGATAATTAAAGTTTCTAGGAGTAGCACACAGCTGTTAGGTGCCACAAATATATTAAGCCACAAAAGTCTATTTGAAGGCGACATTTCTGAAAAAGGCTCACCACCTCATCTGTGGTAAGTCTTAGAGCCTTTCACTCATTATAATTAGGTTCAACAGCCAAATAAAACTACTGCATTTAAGCCTGACAACTGAAGGTCATACTCAAAGCTGGAGGGAGGACATAGCAAAACATATGAGGTAGAGTTTCTATAAAAAAACTTTCCCTTACCCTTTAGTGTCTGAACACACATCATCCATGGTTTGGGGCTGGTTATTTGTCTCACTCCTAGAGATGCTGAAAGAAAATCAGCCCCAGGCTGGGAAAGTCTTATATGAGTAAAAGAAATCAGCATTTAACAATTCTTAATATTTTAAGTGTCCAAACTACCCAAATGAGTCTACAGATTCAGAGCAATACTTATCAAAATTTCCAAGAGCATTTTTCACAGAAACAGAACAAACAATCCTCAAATTTGTATGGGACCACAAAAGACCCTGAGTTAGGCAAAGCAATCTTGAGAAAGAACAAAACTGCATCATGTTCCGTGATTTCAAACTAAGTTACAAAACCACAGTAATCAAAACACTATGCTATTGGCATAAAAACAGACACAGAGATCAATGGAACAGAATAAAGAGACCAGAAGTATACCTATGCATGTAGGGTTAATTAATTTATGACAAAAGAACCAAGAATGTACAATGGGGAAAAGACAGTCTCTTCAATAAATCGTGCTGAGAAAAGTAACAGCCATGTGCAAAAGAATGAAACTGGATCCTTATCTCACACCATACACAGAAATTAATGCAAAATGGAGTGAAGACTTGAATAGAAGACCCAAAACAATAAGACTTTTATTGGAAACATAGGGAGAAAACTCCTTGACATTGCTCTTGGTATTGATTTTGGGGGATCTGACAAGGCAACAAAAAGCAAAAAGAAACACGTGCAACTACATCAAACTAAAAAGCTTCTGCACAACAAAGGGAATCATTAACAAAATGAAAAGTCAACCTTCTGAACAGGAGAAAATATTTGTAAATTATATATCTGATAATGGGGTTAATATCCAAAATATATAAAGAACCCCTTACAACTCAATAGCAAAACACCCAGACAATTTAAAAGTGGGCAGAAGATCTGAATGGACATTCTTCCAAAGACATATCATTGGCCAACAATTAGTGCTCAACAGCACTAATTATCAGGGAAAAGCAAATCACAACCACAGGAGATGTTACCTCACAGCTGTCAGAATGGCTAAAACCAAAATAACAAGAAATAACAAGTGTTGGTGAGGATGTGGACAAAAGGGAAGCCTCATGCACTGTTGGTGGGAATGTAAATTGGTACCAGCCACTGCGGGAAACAGTATGGAGATGCCTCAAAAAATTCGAAATAGATCTACCATATGACCTAGCAATTCCACTTCTGAGTATTTGTCTGGAGAAAACAAAAATACTAATTCAAAAAGATATAAGCAACCCTATGTTCATTGCAGCATTACTTACAATAGCCAAGATACAGAAGCAACCTAAGTGCCCTCTGACGGATGAACAGGTAAAGAAGATATTGTATACACACACACACTGGAGTATTATTCATCCATAAATAAGAATGAAATCTTGTCGTTTGCAACAACACGGATGGACCTTGAGGGCAGTAAGCGAAGTGAAATTAGTTTGGCAGAAATGCTATATGATCTTACTTATACATAGAATCTAAAAAAAATAGCTTAAAAAACAAGCTCACAGATACAGAGATGGTTGCCCGAGGTGGGGCTGAAGGTGGACAGTAAGAGTGAAGGGGTCAAAAGGTATAAACTTGCAGTTACAAGCAAGTCATGGGGATACCATGCATGACATGGAGACTATAGTCAATAATACTACATTGCATATTTGAAAGTTGCTAAGAGTAAATCTTAAAAGGGAAAAAAATTTTGTAACTGTGTACGGCGATAGATGCTAACTTATTGGTGTAGTTTTTGAACTTTGGTAAGCAAGCTTCTTTCGGAAAGCCCCATCCTTCATTATATCATAGATATTAAGACATACAACTCTTAATAAAACTAATTTTTGAATTTTGAAAAGGATTTTATCCTTTTTATTAACATTTTTTTCAGATAAGTTCATGAAAAGCTTATAAGCTGTGAGCATGAGCTTCTTCTACTACTTACTGAATAAAATGCCCTTTTCATATCGGGTGATTTGCCGATGTCGACCCTTAAAGTAGGGATTGTTTTCTTCATTGTATAGATAAACTGAACTCAAAGAGCCTAAGGAAGATTCCCGGGATTATCAGCCCGGTAAAGAGCAGAGTTAAGGTCCAATGTGGTGTGGCCTCAAAGTCCCTGATCTTTTCTCCATCTTTTGCCTTTCAGGAAAATTTGGGTCCTCACAAGCCTGCTTGGCCTCTATTGGAATCTGAACATCTGACCGAGACTTACTGCCTATAATTCAGTAGCAAATTAGTCATCTGCCTTGGAGCTGCCCTGCATGGGTATCTGACTTTGGACACAAGCATCATATCTTCTCCTAACTACACTGTAAACAATCTTTGGGAACATCGAGGTAATTCAGTCATCCCTACCCTACCCTCTCTGGCATCGGACCTGCATGCCTTCAAAAGGGAAGGCGTATAACACTGTCAAGGAACACACAACTTTGGCTAACAAAAAATTCAAGGTTTCTATGGGAAAGTCAAGGGGAGCCCGTTTTCTGTAAATACCATTCTATTGAGTTAAAAGTAAAATGATGATAGACAAATTATTGTACAGATCGTAAGTTAAGCTGTACAAATATAAACACGTGATATAAAGCCTACCAAAACAGACTACCCTTCATCCCCTCGAGGTTTAGGTGGAAGAACACAGTCTCAGTAGCCTCTAAAAAGAGACTGTATTTGAACAGAGGAATGAGACCAAGATGATGAAGGGAATCATTCTCAGGCAGGTGGGAAAATATTAAAGAGACTATGTCTCTAAAAGCCTCTAAGATAATAAAATAGGTAATGTCTATTTTTCCTTTAAAATGTTTATTTTGACATAGTTTCAGATTTAAAGGAAAATAGCACAAAACCGATACAAATTCCATATATTCTTTTATCCTTTACCCAGATTAGCCAAATGTAAACATTTTACCATATTTACTTTATCCCCTCTCCCCACTCCCAACCCCATATGTACACAGACACACACACTCTCTTTCCCCAAGTTTGAGATTAAGTGTGGACATAAGACCACTTTGCCTTAAATATATTAGTGTGTATTTCCTAGAAGCAAGAGCATCTCTTAAGCACAATACAATGATCACAATTAATTTTTTAAGACTTTATTTTTACATAATCTCTACACACAACATGGGGCTTGAACCTACAATCCCAAGAGCAAGAGTCACTTGCTCTACTGACTGAGCCAGCCAGGCACCCAGTGAAAATCAACTTTTTAAGAAAGTGGTCCTTTGTAAGAAAAGAAGGTCCCAGATCATGAGTTGCCTTCAGTTACGTCTTCTTAACTGGGAATAGTTTCTCAACACTTATGTTTTAGGATACTGATGTTTTTTGAAGCATGCACCCCAGGCAAGTTAGCCTTTTTCTGATGTTTCGTGATCTGATTCGAGTTTGCGCTTTTGGCAGGGATTGGTGATGCTGTGTTTGTCTCAGTGCACTATATGGGGAGGCACTTGATGCCAATTTGTGCCATTGATAATGAATGGTTAACTGCGGTCTTGGGTTAAGGTGGTTATTGCCAGGTTTCTCCACTATAAAGTTACTATTTTACCCTTTGTAATTAATAAACATTTTGTGGAGGAGGTATAAACGCATTTCTAAAATCTTACTTTAAATCCTAGAAATTATCGATTAAATGCTTCCCCCCCTTTTTTGTTCTCATTAGTGTAAGTTATCCGCAATCCTGGATTCTCAAGAGGTTTAAAAAATCCACTGTATCTGAAACACTCATATGTCTTAAATGATATTAAATATGTCTTTTATCTAAAATATAAACTTCTCTCATACATTTTTAAGGGCAAAAATACTCTCAAGGTTATAGGTTAATAGCCGCTTGATGAAGGATAAAACATTTCCATTTTTATATTCATTCTTATTATTCTTGAAACTACAATCCTACTCACCCCAAAAATTTAGATGGCAACTGATTGTAGTTCAAAGTAAGGCAGGGTCTGGTAATATCTTCTAAGAAATGTTTATTTTGGAGACGTGCCCACTGGCACATCTTATCCTTCAGCATTAAATATAATCTAATTGCAGAAAAAAAATCAGCATTGGGGATGGTTCAGAATAATTGTGACTTTCTTCTGGATAAAGTAGCAAAAACACTTGTTTACAGACATGTCTCATTATGTAATAATGAAATCTATGAGTTTTGTAACAATGCCTCTGACTACTCCATGCAGAATGGTTTGGGGTGGGGGAAGGAGTGAAAACAGACACCACATGGGAAGTTGCTGCAGTAATCCAGAGAAGAGATATTGATAAACCAGTTTAAGATATGAGTCAGAAGCGGGGCACCTGGGTGGCTCAGTTGGTTAAGTGTCTGCCTTCAGCTCAGGTCATGAGCCCGGGGTCCTGGGATCGAGTCCCGCATCCAGCTCAGTGGGGAGTCTGCTTCTCTCTCTCCCCCTGCTGGTGTTTGCTCTCTCTCTGTCTCATGCTCACTCTCCCTTCCTCTCTCAAATAAATAAAATCTTTAAAAAGAGAAGATAATTCAGAAGATGAATCAATAGAAATTGATGAATATATGGATAGTAGGAGTAAGATAGAGAGATGTCAGGACAATCCTCTGGATTCAGTCTGAACAACCGTGTGGACAGGTTGTCATTTACTAAGAGGGGGAGACTGGGGAGGTAGAAGGAGTCCTGCGCATGTTGCTTCTGAGATGCCATCGAGGTATCCTCGTGGACGTGCTCAGGAGGCAGTGAAATGTACAAGTGCAGAGCAGAAAAAAAGGTCAGAGGGGACCTACTGGGTTAAGTGCTCCCACGTGTTGACATTAATCTGGTACTTTCTATTTTCCAATTAGTTTCCACCAAATGGGAGCTTTTTTAATCCAACCACCCTATTAAACAGAGGAAGTGAGCGTGAACTAGTTTCAGAGCACAATAGAATACTACTTAGCAATCAAAAGGAATTGTTACACTTAGTGTATGAGTCTCATATACATTATGACGAGCAAAAGAAGGCAAAGCCAAAAGGTTATATCCTGTATCATCCCATTCATAGGACTTCCTGGAGAGGCAACACTACAGAGATGAAGTACAGGTGAGTGGCTGTCAAGGGTTAAGCGTTGGAATTGACTACAAGGGAGCAGCATGGAGAAATTTTTTTGAAGGTGAGGTTAACTGCTTTGTATCCTGATTGTGGGGGTAGCTACAAAGCTCTGTAGATTTGTCAAAACTCACAGAGCCATGCAAGTAAAAAAGTGAGTTTTAATGTATGTACATTTTTCAGTGTCCATTTAAAGGATTTTGAGCAAAGGAGGGTGTTTGGGAAGATCTGTCTGGCTTCAATGTGAAGAATGGATCAGACACATCAAATAATAGAGACAACGAGGCTTGGCTGGGAGCTGTTGCATTAATTCCAGTAAGATCTGGCTGTGGCATAAAGTAGGGTGGTAACGATGAGGATGGAGAGGCGCAGATGGGTTTTAGAGATAATATGGGGGAAAATTGGCAGGAAGGGAGGAATGTGAAATAGGCTCATGTTTTTCACTTAACCAAGTGGATGAATAGTGAGGTCACTCACCAGGAGGAGACCGGCTATGAGAAAGGTTTCAGAGGGAGAGCAGTAGCTCAGTCTAGGATATGTTAAACCTTGTGATGCAATTGTAAGTTTTTAGACTATATTTAAGTGGTGCCATAGCTAAAGTAAAATACTTGTATTCTGTCCAAGTAATGGAGAAGAATGACATAATATACTATATTTATATAGTTGACATTTCCAGGAACCCAAAGCAGTTCATAAAAAATGCAAAGTGTGTGTGTGTGTGTGTGTGTGTGTGTGTGTGTGTGTGTGGTTTTTTTTTTTTTTTCAATTCATTGAATTATTATTCCTGGAGACACCTTCCAGTTTGGGACTTGGAGCCTTCTTACATCAATTGTTGTCCACACTAAGGTACAAAACTGATGACTAGAGCTTGAATAACAAGGGCCAATACTGGGTTCCCTGAAATAGCTTCAGCCTCTCTCTAGCTCCTGCCACTGGTCAACTCCACTGAGAACAGGCTCTTAAAATTAAAAAGGTGAGTAGAAGAGATGTTTTCAGAAGTCCTTGAAAGTCTTTCTTCGACTATTGAGGCTCAGGTCACATTTAACTTTACAACTCAAGGACAGTAAGGAAAAACATCTGCCCACATCACATCATATTTTTCAGTAGGTTTCGTTATGTTCATGGTGCTTCATACTTAAAAAGACTGGTTGGCTTTTTTGTTCTCATTAGTGCTGGCAGAGTTGATACAAAGCCTGCCCAGCAGAGCTAGAAATAGTCATTTTTCTCACTACCCCCTCCAACAAAGCAAAAATAAGCCAATAAAGCATAGGCGTTCTCAAAACCAGAAATGATGATGGTACCTCTCCTACGGTGTTCTGAGCTCTGTTGTTTCAGCTGTATACGTGATCTTCAAGAACATCGTATTCCTTAAGAAGCGCGTATCTATTGTTTCTGGATGGTTCTTCTTTAACCTTGACACAGTGCTGGACAGGCCTTCAGAAATCAAAAGGTACCAGTCGATTGTGACATCATGAATCCTAAAAGGTTTTGGGGTCTGCTTTACTTTGAGTCAGTATTTAGATATCTTTCTTTCTCCATCTTACAGTCTGCTCCATTCTTCAACCTCAACCCACATGCAAACTATTTTCTTTACTTCTGTGTCTCCCTCCCTCCCTTCCTCCCTCCCTCCCTGTCAGGTTCCTAAAGGGGGGCAGGATCCTGCTATGCATGTGAGGGGATGAATCAAATGCCCTATGACAGGTCATTTCAGCATGTCTGGGGGAGCCCGCTGAGTCTAAGTGGGATTCAGAGTCTGCCTAAATGTGAGGTCGTGGTTTTACTGACCTCTCTGGAGAGTCGTCCTTTCCGGGGAAGCTGGGGAAGGGGAAAAGGACCCAGAGGAGAAGATGTTGTGCGCGGATAGGCTCAGGGTGGAGGCAGAAGCGCCCTGGTGGAGAGAAGAGGATGACGTCAGTCGCCTTGCCCAGACCTCAGGACGAGCTTGGATTCTTGAGAAGAAAGAAATATATAGTAGTTCTGCACAAAATTCATTGTGTGATGTATTCTTTAATGACTTCATGAGTCACAGGACACAAGCAGAAGTACTATGAAGCCACAGTGACCAAGTTTATACCTTGATTTAATACACTCAAGGGTTTTTTTAAAAAACATCACCAGAGTCTTTCAGAATATGATTCCAAGCACTCCATCTTCATGGAAAAAAAAAAAAGAGAGAGAGAGAGAGAGAGAGGGAAAGAGAGACTAAATGGTTGACCAGCTAAAGCCTGGGGAGGAGGGGAGGACATTTCAGGTAAAGCAGATGGATTATGCAAAAGCACAAAAAACCAGAATCTTGAGTAGTTCATTACTGATGGAACTTGAAGTTACAAGACGGAGTAGTAGCAAGGCATTACAATGAAGAGTCGGCACCTTATAAAGCAAGGATGGCCAACTCCAATCCAGTGTCAGTGGCTTCCTGAAGAGTTCTGTACAGGTGGAGTCTAGGGTTGCATTTAGAGTCATCAGCAAAGTCATGATCAGAGGGAAGGGAGGAGAGTGACGGCACATATGTCAGGCTCTTAGGTTTCCACCTTGGCAATGAGGAGCCATTGATGGTTCTTTGCCCCTGGCAGATGTGGCCTTACACACGTGGATTTTATACCACTGGAGTATATTCATTACATGTGGCCCATTTTCCTAGATCCTGAGAGATCACTGATCAATATTCAGTGATTACATTCACAGCATTTGTTGTATCCTGGTTCTGTCAAGGCATTCTAGAAAGGCTGAAACATATGCTGATTTAGCCAATAACATAGGTCCCCTATGACTCCTGAAGAATTGGCTGGTACAAGGCTCAGCCGAGGTACAGCATCTACAGTTTTTAAATCCCCTCATCTCATGTCACCTCTGGCTTAATGAGTCTCAAAAAGGCTGCCATGACATTGACCAGCCAGGCAGCAAGTCACCTTACCCCCTTAGTAGCTAACTCTAGGTTGTTATTCAAGACTTGCAGGTTTGATTTCTCATTTTCATGATTTTCTTTGGGTTTTCCTGAGATTTTTAAGCCAAGGAAAGATCTCCATTTGAATGTACTCAATTATAAACCAGCAAAATTAAAAAAGAGAGAACTTTGTCTTCTAAAAAGAATTACCTTTAATGCTATTATACAAGGTAGATGTTGGGGTAAGGAGAGACCATCAGTACCCACGACTTAGGGGTTTACAGTCTGGGTGGTGAGTTGAGCAATGCCATGCTGAATCATAACAAAATTTGGGAAACTGGGGGAGAGGAAAAAGACAACTGATTTAAAGTAGACATATCTAGCTGTTAAATGTGAAGCCTTAGTTTGTATTATGGCATTATAAAAGTATATATTAAGACTTGATCAACAGCCTATCCATAATAAACTTCTTTGTAGCTATAATGTAATTAAGATTTTTTTGTTTATTTGTTTTAAAGACTTTATTTATTTATCTGAGAGAGAGAGAGCAGGAGCAGGGAGAGGGGCAGAGGGAGAAGCAGACTCCCCGATGAGTGAGGAGCCTGATGTGGGACTCGATCGCAGGACCCTGGGATCATGACCTGAGCCAAAGTCAGACACTTAACTGACTGAGCCACCCAGGCACCCCATTAAGGTTTTAAGATCATATTATTTAATAAATAGTTACAAATCTTTCAGTGTTTTGGCAGGCATTCCTTTTCAGCCATTTAATTTTCTCTACAGCTCTCCACAAAGTTTTTTGTTTCTCTTACATTTTGGTGCACGGAATTGAATATAATATACCTGCCAAGATTAGAAAATGTTGGTATTTTAACTTTTTAATCTTTCTCGTTCTTTGCATACACTTATGCTGCCAGTAGCGTGCTAGAGTCCTCCATTTGGGCACTGTACAACTCACAGACACTACGCCATTCCTGTGTACTACCACCCTTACCATGCTGGCTTTCATTCTAAGGCTTCTCTCCAACAATAACAGGATGGCTGCTACAGTCCAAGCATCACCTTCTCACGTGACAGTATCTCAAGAAGGAAGAAAGGGGACAAAGACATAGTGTACATTTCTCCAGTTTTATCAAGGAAAAGAAATTATCAAGATGGCACCTAGATAATATCCCATTATTTCTCATTGGCCAGAAGTGAATCACATAGCCACTCCTAGGTTCAAGAGAGGATGTGGAAATGAGTATCTGGCAAAACTCAATGGGATTGCCAAGACTAAAGTAACCCATAACTTATCTCTTTGATCTAGACACATCAAAAAAAAAAAAAAAAAGCCAGGGCTCTCTTATCAAAAAAGAAAAAAGTCAGGAATACTTTTAAATAGGTAGCCAACAATTTCTAATACATTTCCCCTTGAAGAATGAGGAGTAGCATACAGAGGTGAAGGGTTTTCTTGATGTACAAATTTGGTAGATCATAGAGAATACCAGAAGATGCGAAAGTTGAGGTAGAGGAAGAGATGATTTTCATTTTGGGACGCAGAAACTTTGAAAAGCCTGCAGCGCAGTGACATGGTGGTGTCCAGGCAGATGGGGTGAAATGTGAAGCTAGATCTTCACAGAATGCTGTGCACTGGAGAGAGATGTGAGAACCATCTAGAGAGAGAGAGAGAGAGAGAGAAGAGGAGAGGAGAGGAGCTGGTGTGGAATGCCAGTATTTAAGGGATGAGAAGAGAAATTTAGACCCTGGAAGGCAGCTCAGAAAGATAAGTCACTCAGAGACAAGAGAGAAACCAGGTCAGGGTTAATACCATAAAAATCCAGAAAAGGTTTCAAGAAAGGACTGATAAAGAGAAGTCAAATACTGTGAAAACGTCAAATGAGATGAAAGTGGGACATGTCAATGATGCATCTTGGACAGTCAGAACATTACTGCTTGGTAACGGTATTTTCAATAAAATGATTAAGAAGAAGACAAATTATGAGTGGCTCAAAGAGTAAATGAGAACCAAGGAAAAAAGGGGAAAAGTGTTTAAGTTTATAACACACAAAGAGACACAGAGACATGCACACATACAATGTGGTTACCACTAAGGTTTTTAATATTTTAATTTAAAAAATGAAAGTGATAGACATTTTGAGCACTATGATTTTTTTCTGTGTGTCTTTTCAGACATCCCTTAAATGATCTCTGTTAATGGTGGACATATGCATATATTTGCTATGAATTCTTCAATCTCATAAATGCTGTATAATTCAACCTGGGATTTAAGCTTAATTCCAATCCTTACTAGCTTTGTGACCTTGAGCTATGTGGTTTGTCCAAGGTAACACACCCAGTTTGTAAGGTAATTGGTCTTCAAATTCAGGTCTGACCCCCAGCCCACATTATTTGCCACGGAGTCTTCCAGTGAACCTACTGGTGTATGAGTCAGCTCCAACTGTTATCAGTGACAGCACGACTTTAGTTTTTCCACATGAATCTGTCTATCCTCCCTTCCTCAGCACACAGAAAAAACGAAGGCTATATGAGAAGAGATTAGAAAGAGGTCCTTGGGTCAAGAATTTTGTCAAGAGATTGGAGTAAAGGGAGCCTGGGTGGCTCAGTTGGTTAAGCGTCTGCCTTCAGCTCAGGAGTTCCGGTCTCAAGTCCCACTTCGGGCTCCCTGCTCAGCGGGGAGTCTGCTCCTCCCTCTGCCCCCCACCTGGCTCTTGTGCTCTCTCTCTCTTTCTCTCTCTCTCAAATAAATAAATAAATAATCTTAAAAGAAAGAGAGAGATAGGAGTAAAAGTGTTAGTTTCCATACTCCTAAGGATGAGAGGTCCACGCCTTGCTCTTTCCTGGAATTCCCAGCCAGCTATAGCTCAGAAACAGATAACCTGTTACACAGAAACATTCTCCAGCGAAGGGCTGTGTGCAAGAGGAGTGTAACTAAGAGGTGCCTATGATATAAACTAATCATATGCCACATGCACAGGCCATGCTATATTCCTTGTGGAGACCTGCCAAACAGCATCATCGATGATAATAACCAGTAGGTTAATGATGCCATCATCAGAGTAAAAAAAAAAAAAAAAAAAAAAATGTCAGGACAAAAAAGCTCTATTCATTTGAAGTCAACCACTCATATTTTAAATGATTTAGACATGTAACATAGGGAGCTGTTTTTCATTGGAATGGAGCAAATAAATTATACAAAGAGTTTCAAAAGAAAAATGATTGTTATCTTAAATTTCAGCTATTTTTTATGGGCTTTCCATGGCCTTTGGTTTGTCTTTTTTTGCACTTTACTTTCTCTCTTCTATTAGTGAAGAGACAAAAAAATGACAGCAGCTGATGCCAGGTCCTTTAAGCAATTGCTCTATAACAAAGCAATTTAGGGAGGCAGACAGAGGATGGAGTCAACTTTTATGAGAAAGTTGCTCATGTTTTCCTCTGATACAACTTTTCCATTCAGATGTTTTATAACTACAGTCTCTACAGACCAACTATGCAAAGTTAGACTGATATTTTGTAATAAGACTTCCTTTATTACTTAATCACTGCAATGTGACAATAAAACTATCTGCCTATAAGGGGCCAACTCCGTGAGCTGCTCAAGTCCAGAAAGCCAACTGTCTACAAAAATTCATTGTTTTATCCTGGGATGCCAAGTTGTTACTTTCAGGCAGACTTTGAGTCTGAATTTTCTGATGCCATCAATGGGGTGAGCATTTTGCTATTTTTTTTCACCACGATGAGAATATAAAATTTTAACAATCGGAGTGGTTTTCCATTAAATGATGAAAGAATCACCATCAGAAGTGCTTAGAATGATATAGATTCTCATATTTGGTAATCTGTCATTGTTCCATAATCAGAAAAACAAGAATTCCCAAGATGTATTGAATTGTTAGGCTGCACAGTGTGCTCCACAGGCAATTTCTCATTCAATGCACACAGAACCTCCAGGCTAAGATCTACTATCCTCTCCATTTTCCAGAGGAAAAAACTAAAGTTTAAAGCCATTAAATAAGCTTCTGGAGTCACACAGTTACTAATGGCAGTGGGGAGACTCAAACTTGGGAGATTTGAGGGGTGCCTGGGTGGCTCAGTCGTTAAGCATCTGCCTTTGGCTCAGGTCATGATCCCAGGGTCCTGGGATCGAGCCCCATGTGAGGCTCGCTTCTCAGCGGGAAGCTTGCTTCTCCCTCTCCCACTCCCCCTGCTTGGGTTCCCTCTCTCGCTGTGTCTCTCTCTGTCAAATAAATAAATAAAATCTTAAAAAAAAAAAAAAAACTTGGGAGGTTTGAGATGAGAGTCCAGTACTCCCAACCTGTGTTAGAAAGAAAACAGAAGACATCCATTACTATAATGAATGAGAACCCTCACCCAGAAGATCATGTCAAATGAGTTAATTAGTTAATACAACAGCAAAAAAGGGGAATAATGAAGTTTTATTTAAACTATATATATATATAATATTTAAGAGACCTATAAATATGAGTCTTTTAATGTCATTTTTAATTTTTGGTATACGAGAACATTTTGAGAAAAAGAGACAAAATTAAGTGGATGACTTTTGGTCAGAACTACTTTAAGAAGACTAAAGCTTGGGGAGTACCGCACATTACTACACTAAGCACTCGGGATGTTTGCTAACACCTTACAAGAGAAGAATTGTTTCTGTCAGTGCATTTGGTTTTTAAAGACTCAAAGGAGAGAAAGAAAAATATGCATTTTGTTACTAGTGACATACTTTCAAGTTAGACCATTTTTTCCTGAATCGATGCTTCATGACAAGCTCCTTGTGTCACATGCTGTTACGAACTGATGAACTGAAGGCCCATCACTGACCCACTGACCCAGTGGTTCCAGAATGGAACCACTGAATGAGATGAAAGTCATGGTCTCTGAGGTGCCCAGGCTTTTCAGTCTGATTCTGTGTAAAAGGAGGCACTTTTGAGAGTGGAAAGGAGCACTCCTGATTATGGGGAGTCAAGAGACAAAAAGCTCTGGACCTTGCATCTCCCTAGCTAATGCCCACCCTCTCTGGTCATCTCTTGGTGCTGCCACGGTCTGTCGCGGTAGGAGAGACCCTTTCTGGAGCTTGAGGGTGCTAAAACAAAACAAAACAAAACAAAAAACTTTTGATGAGAGTGAGTGTGGATGAAGCTCTTGGGTCCCAGCGAAGAGATAAGATCAAAATCCCTGTTTGGGGCCATGTTTCTTTAAATGCAAAACCACTCCAGAGGCTGGACTAGTGGGTCATGGCGTTTATGAGTTTTACTAGAGTCCATACATAAAAGAATCAACAGAATACATATGGACATAATCAGAGCAAGGCTGGTAGAGGCTGGAGGGGTGAAATTCATGTGAAAAACAAGAATGAGAAAATAAAAGGACGGAAAAGGTCCTGGCGGAAGAGGAGAGAATGGGCAATGTAGTTTGTAAGGAACAGACTGAAGTTTCCCCTGCAGTGAAGTGTTGTTTGTGTGTTTGTTTGTTTGTAGCATACATGTGGAAGTAAGAACGAGAAGACCCATCACTGAGTGACCTAGGCTTACATAAACTCATAAATAGCCACACTGATTGGCTTCCCATAGAAGTAGAAAGTAGAAGCTGGTTTAGAATCCAGCGTAACGCTACATAGTGGCTTGTGTCCTCTCCCTGGGCAACAGGAGCTCTTTTGTTTCTGGCTCTGCCGTGATGAACCTCAACAACCCTCTTTGCCTCTGCTCTTTTCTGTAAGTCATTGGCCCTTCCTTCCAAGTACTCCCACCTTCTGTGGGTCTGGCATTCAGCATCTCCACGGCAGAGGATCCAATTTGTTCATCAGCCCGCCATCCAGTAGAAAGCTCCTGCTGGGAAGAGTATTTGTGTCAGAAAACCTAATATGCTTCTAATTAGCCAGAGGCCAGCTGCCATTAGGTCAAATGCCTGCCTCTTGTCCAGCAGCTGTGACCAGGTCAGTGAGATCACAACAAAGAGAATGTGGTCACCCACGGTGCTGGGGTACCACACTCTCCTAGATGTCCTACTACCCCTCTGGCTATTCCTTGGGTTCTTTTTCAAGCTATGCTCCTCTGTCTAGACATTAAATGATGGATTTCCTTGAGGTTGAGCCTTAGGTTTCTTCCTCTTTCCCCACTATCTTTCTCCTTATATAATCTCTACCATACCCACGGCTTCAGTTCACATAGATGTGCCTATGTTTTCCAAATGATTATCTCTTGCCTAGACCTCTCCTTTGAGCTCCAGATTCAAGATCTAATTGCCAACTTGATATTTCCCCTTTTCTGTCTCAGAGGCAACTCAGTAAGTCCAGCGTTTTGGACTTAACTTGTGTTCTGTCTCAAATCTGTGTTTTCCAGTATACATCACTATCCATTCAGTTGCAAAAGCCATAGACTTAGGAGTCATCCCTGACATATCCTTCTGCCTCCAATCCATTTTCAACCTATCCCCTTGTTCTGTCAACCTCACTTCCTACACATCTCTTAAAGCCATCCGCTTTTCATGCTCTTCATGGCCACTTACCTAGTAAGTGCTAAAGAACATATTCTGAATGGATGGATGAGTATACAAATGCTTGAGGACCTACCAACAGCCATTTCCCTCAATAGGAGATTATAGGAACGATACAGTTTCTTTCTGAAGGGTTTCTCGTCATGTTAGTCACTCAAAGCATCATAGATTTCTCTCAAGATAAGCTAAAAAACAAAAAGAAGAAAATATGTAAGAGTTATCCACTGGTACATTTACTGTGGTAGCAACAAAATTAAATTCCTATATTCAAAAATGTTATTAAGCTGAGGAGGGTAAAGAGGGGCAGCCCAAGCTCCAAATTGAATATGAGTTTAGAAAGAAGCATGACGTAAGAAATGCAATTAAGAAGATGCTGATAGTTAAAGCCTTCGTCTAGAGAAGGTACCTTGAGTTGTATTTGTAGAGGCTTCTGTGTAGGGAAGACAGTGGCAGAGACGAGATTTTTAAAATTCTTAATCTTGGGACATCTGAGTGGCTCAATTGGTTAAACGTCTGACTCTTGACTTTGGCTCAGGTCATGATGTCAGGGTCATGAGATCAAGCCCTGCGCTGGGCTCTGCATTCAGTGAGGATTCTGCTTGAGATTCTCTCTCCTTTTCCCTCTGCCGCTCCCCCTGCTTGCACTCTTTCTCTTTCTCTAAAACAAATAAATAAATAAAATATTTTAAAAAAACAAAAATAAAAATCTCAATCTTAACTTGAGGTTGGAAGTACAGTATGTAAGCAGATTCCATAGTGAAAAATATAAATGAATTTAGGAAGATCTAAATAAAACAATGTATCAAAAATCTACAATTGGCTGATAAAAATAAACATGGAGTATTTGTTATAGTTATTTACTCTCTGAAGAACACATATGTCTCTTACTCAGAGACCAAATTCTTTTAGAATATCTATGTGGTAAGGTAATCACAACACCAAAAACAAAAAGTATAAAAGATTAATAGATCTGACAGTGTAAAAATGTCAAACATCTTTATGCCACAAACACACACCAGCAAAACACCAACAAATACTATCAGCAATTAAAAGAAAACAACAAACTGAACAAGAATTTGCAACACATAAAACATGAAGGATTAAAGTCTTGAATCTAAAAGAATATAAAGTCTTAAAAATACATGGAATGGGTTGCAGCAAAAGCAGTACTTAGAAGGAAATGTATAGCATTAAATGCACATATTAGAACAGATGAAAGTCCTAAAAATCAATAATCAAAGTTTCCCCCTGAGGAAACTAGAAATAAAAGGGCAAATTAAATCTAGAGTAAGCAAAAGAAAAAAAGAAGGAGAATTAGAACAGTAATCAATGTAACTGAAAACAGGAAATCAATAGAGAAAAACCAAAGAAACAAAAAGGTGGTTCCTTGAAAAGATCAATAAAATTGATAAGCTTCTTTCAGGCAAAGTTAGAAAAAAAGAGAGAGGGCAGATTCAAATTGCTAATATCAAAAATAAAAGAGAGACATCATTAGAGATCCCATGAACATTAAATGGATAATTAAAAAATACTATGAATTACTCTATGCCAACAAATTTGATAATCTAGATGGAATGAACCAAAAGCTACAACTGCCAAAATTCACACAAGAAGAAATAGATATCTGAATAAGTTTGCATCTATTAAAGGAATTAAAGCAGTAATTAATCACCTTCCAAAACAGAAAGCAGCAGGTCCAGACTGGCTTATTGGTACATTCTACCAAACATTTAAGGAAGAAATACTAACTCTCTATGATCCATTTCAGAGGACAGAAGCAGACAGAATACTTCTTAGCTCATTCCATCATGTCAGCATTATCTGAATACCAAAACCAAACAAAGACATTTTAAGAAAATTACAAACCAATATCTTTCATAAACATAGATGCAAAAATCCTGAACAAAATATTAGGAAACTGAATCCAACTATATATAAAAACAATTATATACCATGATCTAGTAGAATTTATCCTAGGTGCACAAGCCTGGTTTGACATTTGAAAATCAATTAGTATAACCCATGACATCAGTAGGGTAAAGAAGAAAATTCACGTGATCATATCAGTAGATGCAGAAAAGCATTTAATAAAATCCAACACCAACTCCTGATAAAAACTCTCAGTAAATTGGAAATAGAGGGAAACTTCCACAACTTGATAAAGAATATCAACAAAAAAAAATCTACAGCTAACATCATATTAATAATGAGAAAGTCAAAGCTTTCCTACTGCAATCAGGAATGGGGCAAAAACATTCCCTCTTGCCACTGCTTTGCAACATTGTAGTGAAAGTCCTAGCCAATGCAATCAGACAAGAGAAGGAAATCAAAGTTACACAGATTAAGAAAGAAGAAACAAAACTGTCTTTGTTTCAGATGACATGATTGCCTATGCAGAAAATCCAAAAGAATCAACACAAGAACTCCTGGAACTAAGTGATTATAGCAAGGTTGCAGAATACAAGGTTAATAAACAAAAATCAATCACTTTCCTAAATACCAGCAGTGAATGAGGAGAATTTGAAATTAAAAACACGCTACCATTTACATTAGCACCCCCCAAAATAAAATCCTCTGGCATAAATCTAACAAAGCATGTACAAGGTCTATAGGATGAAAGCTATAAAACGCTGATGAATGAAATCAAAGAACTAAACAAATGGAAAGATATTCCCTGTTCATGGATAAGAAGACTCAATATTATCAAGACATCAGATCTTCCCAATTTGATCTATAGATTCAAAGTAATTCCTATCAAAATTCCAGCAAGTTATTTTGTGGATATTGACAAACTGATTCTAAAGTTTATATGGAAAGGCAGGGAAAAAAAAAAAAAAAAAAACAACCAGAATAGCCAACCCAAAACTGTAGGAGAAAAACAAAGTCCAAGGACTGACACTACCCAACTTCAAACTACAGTAATCAAGACAGTGTGGGATCGGTCAAAGCATAGACAGATTAAGGGAACAAAATAAAAATCCAAGAAATAGACACACATAAATGTAGTCAACTGATCTTTGACAAAAGAGCAAAGGCATTATAATGGAGCAAAGATAGTCTTTTCAACAGATAGTGCTGGAGCAACTGGACATCCACATGCAAAAAAAAAAAAAAGTGAATGTAGATAGAGTTTACACCTTTCACAAGAATTAACTCAAAATTGATTACAAACCTCAACATAAAATGTAAAACCTTAAAGCTGCTAGAAAATAACATAGGAAAAAACCTAGGTGACTTTGGGTATGGAGATGACTTTTTAGATGACAACACCAAAAGCATGATCCATGAAAGAAATAATTGGTAAGCTAGAAATGAACTATCAAGCCATGAAAAGACATGGAGAAACCTTAATGCATATTACTAAGTGAAAGAAGCCAATCTGAAAAGGCTACATTCTGTATGATTCCCACTATACGACATTATGGAGAAGGCAAATTATGGATACAGTAAACAAACCAGTGGTTGCCAGGGGTTGGGATGATGGGGAGTGATGATCAGGCAAAGCACAGACAATTTGGGGGGCAGTGAAAATACTCTCTATGATACTACAGTGATTTCATGATGATACTACGTATACATTTGTCCACAGAATGTATAATACCCAGAGTAAACCCTCCCATAAACTATGGACATTGGGTAATTATAATGTATCAAAGTAGGTTCATCAATTGTAACAAATGTCCTGCTCTGCAGGAGGATACTGATAATGGGGGAGACTACGCATGTGGAGGTAGGAGATTTATGGGAAATCTCCACACCTTGCTCTAAAACAAAAACAAAATCTTTTTTTTTTTTTAAATCTATTGAGGGCGCCTGGGTGGCTCAGTTGGTTAAGCGACTGCCTTCGGCTCAGGTCATGATCATGGAGTCCCGGGATCGAATCCCACATCGGGCTCCCTGCTCTGCAGGGAGTCTGCTTCTCCCTCTGACCCTCCCCCCTCTCATGTGCTCTCTCTCTCTCTCATTCTCTCTCTCTCAAATAAATAAAATCCTTAAAAAAAAAAATCTGTTGAAAAAGACAAATATCCCAAAGGAGTGATCAACTAATCATACAAGCAGGTGATTCACAAAGGAAGAAATATAAATAGAAAAAATAGCACTTTTTCTAAATCTATAAAATAATTGGACATAATTTTTTCACCTCTTATACTGGACACACTTAAAAGAATAAAATTACCCAGTTTTGGCTTAAGTGTTAGGGAAATGGGCCTCTCAAGCACCCTTGGCAATAACAGAAATAAACTGGTCCAACAACTCTGGTGGACAATCTGACAATATATGTGTCAAGTTTTTAAAGATGTATGCCATTTGATCTAGAAATTTAACCTGAGAAAATAATCAGAAAAGTATTTTTGAAATATTGAAAATAAGGATGCTAAGTTCAGCATTGTTAACAATAGTAAAAATTCCAAAAACAAATTGAAGTGGTTAAAGGAATAATTATAATAAATCTACTCTATGGAAAACTCTGTAAGCATAACTTTTTTTATGTTGATATATATTTAGTGACATAAAATATGTCTGTGGTTTATTCAGTAACATTCACATTACAAAATAGCATTTCCCATATATCTACATCATTTATATGTGCATTAAAAAGTCCCCAAATCTCAGAAACATTTACCAAAAGGTTAACAGGGGATATTGGGAGACAATGAGATTATGAGACTTTCACTTTTATTGCTTGCTATACCATTTACATTTTTAAATGAGCATCATTGCTTCTAAAATAAAGTTGAAAAAAGGGCATAGAATACGCTCAGTGGCCGGTTTTGAAAAGCAGGGAAATAAGTCACACTTGCACCTATATCAAAGCTTTATCTTGCTACTTCAGATGTCTACTTTTCTCAAGGCAGAAAATTTCCGTGCTTTGGAGTATACTTCCCTTTCCAAGAATAGGATGATAACTCCATCATGCCATCTAGTGTTAAGAACTTGTGATGGTATCTTGAGAAAGATGCACTACTCAGAAAGATTGTTAAGTATTCCAATTCACAAATCTATAGGCAATTTGAGCAACACAAGTACATCTTTTAAAAGGACACTGAGATTTGTTGTGAGTGTATAGCTAGGTCAAAGTCCAAGTTGCAAGTTTGCAGCTGTGTCCTTTTAACTCAGTTGTAACTGAAGAGATGACAAAGAAATATCTAAAACCCAGGGTGGCTAATATTTACAGTGGTAAAGGAGGAGAGTGAGTCTCTGTCCTCTCACCTCATCCCTGCTCTTCCGATACGCCCACCACCACTATGTTACCACCATCACCTAGAAAAGTTGAGAATCAACCAGTTTCTTTAAAAGGTTACAAAAACAACAATTCGATTTGAAGATATACCAAGAGTCAACTTACTTTTGCCCTAAGGATAGAAAAGCAAAAAAGGTGAATAACAGATTTATTTTCTTCTGTGCTACCGATACAAATTAGTCCTCAAAGGAAGTTGATGTTCTGTTGATAGTTTGGCTCCAGGCTCATCTGGAAATAACCAATAACCAATACAACTCTAAGTAGAACCATATGTCAGTTAGACAAAAATACTTATTGAGTACCTATATGCTGGGCTGTTTTAAGTGTTAGAAAACTATTAGGTGTGGGCGCCTGGGTGGCTCAGTTGGTTAGGCGACTGCCTTCGGCTCAGGTCATGATCCTGGAGTCCCGGGATCGAGTCCCACATCGGGCTCCCTGCTCGGCAGGGGAGTCTGCTTCTCCCTCTGACCCTCTTCCCTCTCGTGCTCTCTATCTCTCATTCTCTCTCTCTCTCAAATAAATAAATAAAATCTTTAAAAAAATTAAGGAAAAAAAAAAGAAAACTATTAGGTGTTAGGAAAGAGTTGCCTAAAAAATATAACAAAATCTCTGCTATCAGGGAACTTACAGACTAGTGTCGTTTTCTTTTTTCTTTTTCTTTTTTTAAGATTCTATTTATTTGAGAGAAAAAAAAGAGAGAGATCTCGAGAGAGAGTATGAGCAGTGGGGAGAGGGAGAAGCAGGCCCCCCCCCCGCTGAGAAGGAAGCCCAACATGGAGCTCAATCCCAGGTGAGATCATGACCTGAGTGAAGGCAGACATCTAACTGACTGAGCCGCCCAGGCTCCCCCAGACTAGGTTTTCTTAACAAGACTTTTCTATTTTGAGACGATGTACCAAGTACCTTAAAATATTTCCTATCCTATGACTGGTCATTTGGCTCCTGAGAGTGTATCCTAAAGAAAAAAAAAAAATACAAGAAACTCATCTCAGAAATATATAATAGTGACAAGTTGGAAACCATCTAAGTGACCAAAAATAGAGGGTTAATTAAAAAACCATTCATGCAGTGGAATATTACGCAGCCATTAAAAATAATGTGTCAAAGGATTTTTAATAGATTTTGCAAATATCTGTAATATCAAATGAAAGAGAGAAGAAACAATAAAATGCAAAAAATCAGAAGCTCTTCTGCAAGTGGGGTAGTCAGCCACAGGTGATTTGACCTGTCAGAGTATCGGTGACTCCTATGAACAATGGGCATGGCAAAATCCCAGGGCAAGCTTGAATGGTGGAGCTCTCCGGTTCGCAGGAGTCTCTAAAGAAAGCCTCTAATACTGTGAGAGATACACAGACAACCAGGCTCCTTCACAGTCATAGGAAAGAAAGTTTGTACAGACCAGGTGTGGCTGTACCTTATCAGACCTGCATCCCTGACTGAGGCAGAGCTAGGGGAGTCTGAAGAATCCGAGAGCACCCCCATGTTAACAGCTTTCTGAAAACCAAGTATTGGGGTGACAGTAGACTTCCCTTCCCACTCCAGTTTTCTGAGTATTTTAATGTATTGAGTGGAGGAAAAGCAGAGTATACCACCCTGAAATATGCCTCTTTGGCATAAGGATGATTTTGAGCTGGTTATTTCTGAGAAACAGCAGACACAGAAAAAGGACCCAAGAACTGAGTAAGAACTACCCTTTTGTACGGATCACATTTATAAGGGACATCTCCATTTGCAAGGGTGCCTCCCTCTCTGTGCCAGGAAGAAGTCGAGTAATTCTCTAGAAACTCTTATCAGTGGAGAAGAAAGCGACTTCAATCTGCATGACAACCATACCCCTGTTGATAGTGCCTTTCTGGTAACCTCCCACAGCTGGCCTTCCCTTTTCCCCCAACACCTTTTATCTTTAGCTTAAGAGGGTATTTAAGGTGGTAACTTGGGGCATTTCGAGGAGTTACTGAGTTTTCCTGGGCATCTCCCAAGTATACAGAAGACATACATGTTATTAAACTTGTTTGTTTTTCTCCCATCTATCTGCCTTTTATTACAGGGAGCTCTCAGCCAAGAACCTAGAAGGGTAAAGGGAAAATTATTTTCATCCTCCACAGAGTGAGCAAGCAAGGCTTATGTCCTGGTCTATAAGATGGATTGGTGGACTAGGGGTTTTGGAATGCCTTCTCCACCTTCAATAGTCTATTGTATTGGCCCTCCTGTGCCTACATTGGTTAGTTGTATGTGTCCTTGCCAAAGCACTGGAGAATGATCCTGGGGTGACGAAGCCAGCTATCACAAAGTCCAGACTAGCAGTGAGCAGGGAACCCGAGTTAAATTAAGAAATAGACAAAGCTTGTCTCCTAAGCAAAAGTCAGTAGAGAGCTCCTTCTATCTGTTCCTCCTACCTCTTCTTAGTAACTGCAGCTTGATCCAGACACCAACCACACCAAACCTGCCTCAGTGAAACCAGAATATCCGTCCACAGCAGTCAGTTATTCCACAACACGTGTTGAGAATGTGCTGTGTACCAAGAACTATGCTAGGAGTGGAATGGAGATGAGAAATGTCCACAGGCCATTCCCTTCCTGAGCTTATAGTCCTCAGGATGGAGGGGAAGGAGGGAGGATGATGGGCACAAATTGAATAAACAAATAAAAATGAATAGCATGAGAGCCAGAGTGCAGGGAATGGAGCCACTCGTTGTACGAAGAAGGGAGAGCTGGGCACATGAGGCCAGACTCAAGGTTATGGTCTTTATTCTGTTACAAAGAAAACCACAGAACCAAAATGGAGTCACTTGTGCTAAGCCATGTCACCAAATGGGGGATTAACACCTGACCTAACTACAGATTCAACCTTCCCCAAAGAGGTAATCTTAGAGGGTCACTCTGAAATTTCCTGGTCAGCCCCAGTGACGTAATCTGCCTACTAACACCCTTTGTATCCCAAGACTTTGCCCAAAATTATTCTTTTTCTGTTTGTTTAAGACCTCCTTGTTCTGCCTTTCAAAACCTGTCCCTTTTGGGGTGCCTGGGTGGCTCAGTCGGTTAAGTGACCAGCTCTTGGTTTCAGCTCAGGTCATAATTTCAGGGTCGTGGGATTGAGCCCCGAGTTGGGCTCCATGCTCAGCAGAGTCTGCTTGGGATTCTCTCTCCCTCCGCCCCTCCCACTCTGCTCTCTCTCAAAATAAAATAAAAAATAAAATAAAATAAAATAAAATAAATAAAATAAAATAATAAAATAAAATAAAATAAAATAAATAAAATAAAATAATAAAATTAAATTAAATTAAAATAAAATAAAATAAAATAAAATAAAATAATAAAATAAAATAAAATAAAATAAAATAAAATAATAAAATAAAATAAATCTTTAAAAACCAGTCCCTTTCCATAGCCCTTTGGAGCTCCTTTCTATTGCTTGGATGGGATGTTGCCTGATTTCATGAATCATCAAATAAAGCCAATTCAATCTTGCAATTTACTAGGCTGAATTTCTGTTATTTAACAATTCCAAGAGTCAGAGGCCCTGGGGTCCATATACAGCTCAGCTTCTGCCTTCTGCCTCGCTTCATGACAAACACATTGTCTTAGCAGTTGTGGTTCCAATGATCTTTTTCTCCTTTGTAAAATGAAAAGGTATAATTAAATGAGCACTAGGTTTATTCCAGCCATGAACTTGTTCCTCTTACACGCTCTGCAGTTGACTTCTGCTTAAATAACTAGAACATTATGAAGATTCCCAAGGATTTGTTGTGATCATGGAGTCATTAGCCTTTGTATATCCTTTCTTTTCCAAGCTTGACATAGTCCCCATATGAGAGTTTATACTGCAAAGCAAGTATTCATGAGCATCTCACAAAGCCAAGTAATTAAGGATAGTGAGACTCAATCACTGTATTACCATTTGTTTCTTTAGTATGAAACACAATACAGTCAACTGCAAGAGAAGTTTCAGCAGCAAAACCAATACACTCTAATGCTTCGTACACCAAAGCAGATTTGGACTGATGCCATCACCACTACACTTATCCATTTTCTTCTATCCTTAGCCTTCTACTTTAGCAAAATGGGCTCAAATGAACAAAGAACATTCTTTAGAACTCTATGCCCCGCGGTGTCATGTTTCTGCAACTAAGATGTTTAGTCTTGCTTTGGCTGTAACTCTAGTCTAATCCACTCTTCTTGCATAGTTTTGAAGAGGGCTCAATTTTGTTTCCCCCTCACAGTGCATTTCCCAATTCACGTTCTAGTGTTTTATTAGCTATGAATGTCAAGAGCAGGGAGCCTGAGTATTAAATAGGCAGCTCAGAAGAAAGCGATGAAACATTTTTACAAAGCCAAGTGAGCATCCGTACCCATAATTATCACCTGCCTTGTTTGAAGACAGTCTTGCCGTCAAATTCAACTGAATCCTTTTAGGATGTTGTGCGTAATGGAAATGTCTTATATGTGGACAATGGATTGAATTCAGTAAAATACACTGAATTTCTTTCTTCCTGCACAGTGATCTTATTATATCTCAAACAAGAAGTTGTGACTTGAGAGTTGACTTTGAAGCAAAACAATTTCCCTGGATCTTTCAATTTTGTCTAAGTGGTTGGTACAACTCTACTGCTTTTGTTGGAAGGGAGAGAAGGATGGTCTGCTCTGTGAAAAGAATCTGAAGTTAAAGTTCAGAAAGCAGTGACTTTTTCAGATGTCATGAGAAGTAGATATATATTGAACAGAATGAAAATATCATTAAAAGAAGCCAAAGTAATGCTATAAATATGAGAAACGGGTTTTAAACACGAGGAGATTAACAGAATATTTTGGCGATTTAAGCCTAAACTTTTGTAGATTTTCCCCCTTTGATTAGTTGCATTTTTTTTGGTTTGATTTTTAGTTTTTAATTTAAAAAAAGTAGACATTTGTGGCCTTTCTAGGGGAAGATGGGGGGAAGACAGCAGGTGGCATGGTGACAGACCAACGGGTAGTGAAAACCAGCAGGCCGCCTGCAGGAAGGAACCATGGTGTGGTGTACGGTGTGGGTTCTCGAGCGCACAAACCAGCTCCACCCGTACCTTGTCTGCCTTATACAGGCAGTGGTAGCCTTCCACAAGTCTCTCTGTGGTTCAGATTCTTCACCTGTGATACAGGTGTAACAGTACCTATGGCCTAGAATTTTGTGAGGGTGGAGAGTGAATCAAGTAGCGATCTGGGAGCCTTCCCCGCAAATATAAGAGGATGACCAAGCAAAGCGAACACGGCCAAGGATGAGCCTTTTCGGTCAAATAAAAAGAATATTCCACTAATATACTGCTAGGTAGATTTTTTTTTTTTTTTTTCTGGATGGATACTCAGGGAGCTATTTAAAATCTTACCTCTGGGGATGAAGAAAGGGGGTAGAGAAATATACTTACCATTCTGTACTTTTATACTTTTTTAATTGTTTTTACCACATGCATTTAAAAAAAACACAGAGGTACAGATCCGTGATTCAACAGTCTTGCACAATTCACAGTGCTCACCATAGCACATACCCTCCCCAATGTCTATCACAGATCTGTACCTCTGAAACAAATAATGCAATATATGTTAAGAAAAAAAAAAAGATAGCAGGAGGGGGAAAATGAAGGGGAGTAAATCGGAGGGGGAGACAAACCATGAGAGACGATGGACTCTGAGAAACAAACTGAGGGTTCTAGAGGGGAGGGGGGTGGAGGGATGGGTCAGCCTGGTGATGGGTATTAAAGAGGGCACGTTCTGCGTGGAGCACTGGGTGTTATGCACAAACAATGAATCATGGAACACTACATCAAAAACTAATGATGTATGGTGATTAACATAACAATAAAAATTTTTTAAAAAAGAGATTACCTAGGTATTGAGATAATCAGTCATTCTCATTTTCTTCTTTATATTTATCTGTGCTTAAAGAAGAAAAGCACAGTTGCTGAACTTTTTTTTTAGAAAATAATAAAGAAATTTACCTAATAACAATTTTTTAAGCCATCAACAAAACAAAAGGGCAACCTATTGAATGGGAGAAGATCTTTGCAAATGATATACCCAATAAGGGATTAATATCCAAAATATATAAAGAATTTCTACAACTCAACATCAAAAAACAAATACATTGATTAAAAACGGGCAAAGGGCCTGAACAGATATTTCTTCAAAGAAGACATACAGATGGCCAACAGACACATGAAAGATGCTCAACATCACTCTTGTAGTTGACTCTATTGAGTTTCATACTAAAGAACAAACAGTAATACAGTGATTGAGTCTCACTATTCTTGATCAGTTGCCTTTGTGAGATGCTTATGAACACTTACTTTGCAGTGCAAACTCCCATATGGAAATATACCAAGCTCCTCAAAAGAAAAGAATATAAAGTCTAATGGCTCCACGATCAGAAAGAGAAGGCCACAATACAGTGTTCTGCAGAGAGTAGATATCCAATAACCATTATTAAACTGACTTCCTAGGCCCTGCTATGTACCCCACCACCAGCTAAGAAGGAAGTCTAACATAAACTTGTGTAACTCTATGATTACTTACTTGTTAGGTGCATAATATGTTCCAGAAGTGAAGACGAGGAAACAATGCTGTCTTTTAGAGTCAAGGAAAAGCACTCAAGGTCAGTAAGTGACATTTAAGATATGTATTGAAAAAGGAGGAGTTTCCCAAGGAAAATGAACACGAAGGCATCCCACACAGTGAGGGTAACATAACCAAAGGCATGCGATTAGGGCAAATGCATGATGTTATTCTGGAAAGAATATTCTGTTAGACAGTAAGCTCTCCAATGAAGCCTGGACCCAAGATTTTAAAACCTTATAAATGAGATAAATCAAATTAAATGTGGTAAGAGAGGCAAAACTGCCTAACACTGTGCCCTAAAGCACATGCTCAACAAATGCTGGTTTATTTCACTTTATCCTGTACACCAGGAGTGGGCGAATTTTTCCTATAAAGGGCAAGATAAAAATTGTAGGTTTTGCAGGCCAAAAAGTTTCTGTTGCAACTAGTCAACACTGCCGTTATACCACTAAAGCGGCCATACACAATAAACAGATGAATGTGACTGTGTTCTAACAAAATTTTATTTACAAACAGTACAGGGGCTGGATCTGGCTTGCACACATCTGCTGAGTTTTGCTGTCAACCAGCGTTTCCCAAACTTTGCATCAAAAAACCAACCAAACAAGAAAGCTCAGTATATGACATCACGGTGGTGCCCAGAAAGGAGCCATGTAATTTTTAGTACTCACTGGTGGAGAAAATACCTAACACATAACTCATACATGTACTAACACTGTTCACGAAACTTCTACATACAGATGAAAGATAGTAGTACTTTACATATATATCATTTATTCAGCCTGGAGATCATTGGAGTGTGAACCTTAGGGCTTTTGCAATGATGTGCAGCTTGTCACGGTCAAGATCAAATGGAAGAAGGTGCAGAGTGCTCAATTTGTGCATTTAGAAGGGTAGGGTAGAGGAGGGATTGAAGGAAAAGCATGATCGATATAAGATTTTGCTTTCAGAGCATTTCCTGATGTACAAGTGAATGCAGGAAACAAGCAAGAGAGCTAATACCTCAGCAGTCTTTACAGGTGTGAGGTCATGTAAAAGTCAATGATTTCTGAGTCTATGAGCTGCAAAGCCCACAGAATTTGAATTTATAACACTAAGAATAAAGAGAGGAGGAGCCTAAGGGCGCCTGGGCGGCTCAGTCAGTTAAGTGCCCAATTCTTGATTATGGCTCAGGTCATGATCTCAGGCTTGTGAGATCGAGCCCCGCATGGGGCTCTGCGCTCAGTATGGAGTCTGCTTGAGATTCTCTCTCTCCCTCTGCCCCTCCCCCAGCTCAAGCTCTCTAAATAAATAAATAATATTAAAAAAAAAAAGCAGGAGCCTTAATATAGTAAGCCTGGGCTTCTGTGTGTTTAGGAAATCATACATCTAGGGAAGCAGAAACCAAGAGCCACCTGGTTCCATTATCCACATTCAGAGAAAATAACAATCATCTTTCCCATTTGATAACCAGGTACCTGCGGCTGCTAGCAGGTAGGTTAACAACTCTAAGGTCAAGAACGGTGGGAGAAAGGATGAGGAATCTCTCAACACAGTACACAGCTTACTTTTCCTATTACATCTGAATAGAGAGAAACTGCGGCAAAACCAAATAGTGCGGGGGTATGCCATTGCTAACCTGAAAAAAAAAAAGCCATCACTGTTATCACTGTTCAATTGCCTTTGTCTAAAATAAACACTCTCCTCTTGTTGTTGTTTTTTGACACCATCAAATCAGCGCCTTGGATTTGATGAGGACACTGATACACATGGAGTTTAAGCAACTTACCAGGTCACGACGTAGTCTATGTCTGATGGCACTGTCTGCCTCTGGAGCATGCAGTACTGTTATCCTAACAACCTCTGGAAGTGTCTGGGCTCCAAATGACTTTTCAACCTTTCTGTGTGTGTCAGTTTAGTACTCACAGGTATCAGATTCTCATCCATGCTAATCATGTTCTTTAAACATGCTTCTGCATCTGTACATATATGACTGAATGAACATGCAAAGAGAGGCATCTGCAAGTCAGCCAGCACCATGAGGACTATTCTTGTAAATCCAAAGACTGAAGAACCTGTAGAACTCTACACAGCTGGAAATATCTCAACTCCCAATGTCCCACTTCAACCAGGATCCACTTCACATCCAGGTTCCGCTTGAAAATGACTCTGGGGCGGAGCAAGACGGCAGAGGAGTAGGAGACCTGGATTTCGTCTGGTCTCAGGAATTCAGCTGAATGGGGATCAAACCATTCTGAACACCTACGGACTCAACAGGAGATCGAAGAGGAGAGTAGCAACAACTCTCTGAACAGAGAAGCGACCACTTACTGGAAGGTAGGGCGTGCGGAGAAGTGAATCCGAGGCGATATTCGGGAGGATAGACGGTGGGGAAGGGGCCTCCGTCGGCCGCTTCTGGCAAGTGCCAGAGCCGCGGAGCACAAAATCGGACCTTCTAGAAGTCGGCTCCGCGGAGGGACGTCGCTCCAGTGGCTAAGCGGGGGTGGAACCCTCGCGGGACAGTGTGGTCTCAGGACCCTCGGGGTCACAGAAAGACCGGGGGTGCCTGAGTGCGGCAGAGCTCCCAGGGATCGGAGCGGGGAAGCCGGCTGCAGAGACGGAGCCGAGGCACGGGCTCCCAGCTCGGGGTGGCCATAAACTGTGATCCGCGGCCCAGTCGGGCCACTGCTCCTCCAGCAGGGACCCAACAAGCGGCAGAGCCGGGGAGACTCCCCGCCCTGCCCCGGGAGGAGCGGCGCGGGAGCGCACCGCAGGGCTCTGCTGGGTTTGGAGACTCCACACGGGGTCGGGGGCCAGAGATAGAAATGCTCGGTCACAGGCCGGGTGAGCACGGAGCGCGGCCGGAGACCGGGGACACGGGAGTGACTGCTTTTCTCTGGGGGCGCACTGAGGAGCGGGGCCCCGAGTTCTCAGCTCCTCCAGGTGGAGATTAGGAGGCCACCATTTTCACCCTGGTCCTCCAAAGCTGTACCAAGAGCTTGCAGGGAACAAAAGCTCCTGAGAGCAAACCCGAGCAGCTTGCTTAGCCCGGACCGACAAGGGCGGGGCAATTCCTCCTCCGGCAAAGACATTTGGGAACCACGGCAACAGGCCCCTCCCCCAGAAGATCAGCCCGAACAGCCAGCAAGCCAAGACCAAGTTTACCGATCAAGGAGAACGGGAGAACTCCAGCGCTAGGGGAATACTGCACAGAGAATTCATGGCTTTTTTTACCATGATTCTTTAATCTTTCAAAGTTAATTTTTTTAACTGTCTTTTTTTCTTAATTTTTCTTTTTCCCTTTTTCAACCAAAATCTTATCAATCTCTTTTTCTTTTTTTAAAGATTTTATTTCTTTTTTGACAGAGAGAGACACAGCGAGAGAGGGAACACAAGCAGGGGGAGTGGGAGAGGGAGAAGCAGGCTTCCCATGGAGAAGGGAGCCCAATGCAGGGCTCGATCCCAGGACCCCGGGATCATGACCTGAGCCAAAAGCAGATGCTCAAAGACTGAGCCACCCAGGCGCCCCCAATCCCTTTTTTAAAAAACATTTTTATTTTTCACTTTTAGAGTCATATTCTACCCCTTCATAGTAGTTACCCTTATTTTTGGCATATATATATATATAAATTGTTCTCTCTTTAAAATTTTGAGGTAGAGTTTCTTCTAACAGATCAAAATATACCCTAAATCTCTAGTGTATGGCTTTGTTCTAGTCTCCTGCCTGATCACATTCTATCCTTTTTTCTTTTTTTTAAATACCCTTCTTTCTTTTTTTTTTAAGTTTTTGTCTGTGTGGGTTTTTTTTTTTAAAGATTTTATTTATTTATTTGAGAGAGAGAGAATGAGAGATAGAGAGCACGAGAGGGAAGAGGGTCAGAGGGAGAAGCAGACTCCCCGCCGAGCAGGGAGCCCGATGCGGGACTCGATCCCGGGACTCCAGGATCATGACCTGAGCCGAAGGCAGTCGCTTAACCAACTGAGCCACCCAGGCGCCCCTAAATACTCTTCTTTCTTCTTTCAAACAACTTCTTATCTTATAAATTCCTTTTATGAAATCTTTTATAATTTTCATCTTTACAGTCATA
This sequence comes from Eumetopias jubatus, assembly GCF_037043125.1. Classification (NCBI taxonomy): domain Eukaryota; kingdom Metazoa; phylum Chordata; class Mammalia; order Carnivora; family Otariidae; genus Eumetopias; species Eumetopias jubatus. The sequence continues at coordinate 82,519,429 of NW_028274823.1, read as the reverse complement.
TTCCATCCCTTCATCGTATTAACCTTTATTTTTGTACATATATAAGTTTTTCTTTCTTTAAAATTTTGGGAGGCACTTTCTTCTAACATACCAAAATACACCCAAAATCTACTGTGTGGCACTGATCTATGCACCAGCCTGATCATATTTGATCATATTCTGGTTTTTTGTTTTGTTTTGTTTTGTTCTGTTTTTGTTTGTTTTTATCTTTATCTTTTTCTTTTTCTTTTTTTCTTTTTCTTTTTTCTTTCTTTCCCTTTCTTTTCCCCCAGTTTCAGGTCTTTTCTGATTTGTTTAGAGTATATTTTCTGGGGACGTTGTTACCCTGTTATCATTTTGTTCTCTCATTCATCTATTCTCCTCTGGACAAAATGACAAGACGGAAATAATCACCTCAATAAAAAGAACAAGAGGCAGTACCGACTGCCAGGGACCTACTCAATATAGACATTAGTATGATGTCAGAACTAGAGTTCAGAATGATGATTTTAAAGATACTAGCTGGGCTTGAAAAAGCATGGAAGTTATGAGAGAAACTCCTTCTGCAGAAATAAAAGAACTAAAATCTAACCAAGTCGAAATCAAAAAGGCTATTAATGAGGTGCAATAAAAAATGGGGGCACTAACTGCTAGGATAAATGAGGCAGAAGAGAGAATCAGCAATATACAAGACCAAATGATGGAAAATAAAGAGGCTGAGAAAAAGAGAGAGAAACAACTACAGGATCATGAGGGCAGAATTCGAGAGATAAGTGATACGATAAGATGAAACAACATTAGAATAATTGGGATCCCAGAAGAAGAAGAAAGAGAGAGAGGGGCAGAAGGTATATTGGAGCAAATAATAGTAGAGAACTTCCCTAATGTGGGGAAGGAAACAGGCATCAAAATCCAGGAGGCACAGAGAACCCCTCTCAAACTCAATAGGTCAACACCCCGATATCTAATAGTAAAACTTACGAGTCTCAGAGACAAAGAGAAAATCCTGAAAGCAGCTCAGGAGAAGAGATATGTAGCCTACAGTGGAGGAAACATTAGATTGGCAACAGACCTATCCACAGAGACCTGGCAGGCCAGAAAGGACTGGCATGATATCTTCAGAGCACTAAACGAGAAAAATATGCAGTCAAGAATACTATATCCAGCTAGGCTGTCATTGAAAATAGGAGAGATAAAAAGCTTCCAGGACAAACAAAAAACTAAAGGAATTTGCAAACACGAAACCAGCCCTCCAAAAAATATGGAAAGGGGTGCTCTAAGCAGAGAGAGAGCCTAAAAGAAACATAGACCAGAAAGGAAGACAGACAATATACAGTAACAGTCACCTTACAGGCAATACAATGGCACTAAATTCATATCTTTCAATAGTTACGCTGAATGTAAATGGTCTAAATGCCCCAATCAAAAGACACTGGCTATCAGATTGGTTTAAAAAACAAGACCCATCAATATGCTCTCTGCAAGAGACTCGTTTCAGACCCAAAGACACCCCCAGATTGAAAGTGAGGGGGTGGAAAACCATTTACCATGCTAATGGACACCAAAAGAAAGCTGGGGTGGCAATCCTTATATCAGACAAATTAGATTTTAAGCGAAAGACTGTAATAAGAGATGAGGAAGGACACTCTATCCTACTTAAAGGGTCTATCCAACAAAAAGATCTAACAATTGTAAATATGCCCCGAACATGGGAGCAGCCAATGATATAAGGCAATTAATAACAAAAGCAAAGAAACACATCAACAACAATACAATAATAGTGGGGGATTTTAACACCCCCCTGACTGAAATGGACAGATCATCTAAGCAAAAGATCAACAAGGAATAAAGACTTTAAATGACACACTGGACCAAATGGACTTCACAGATCTCTTCAGAACATTCCATCCCAAAGCAACAGAATACACATTCTTCTCTAGCGCCCATGGAACATTCTTCAAAATAGATCACATTCTAGGTCACAAATCAAATCTCAACTGGTACCAAAAGACTGGGATCATTCCCTGCATATTTTCAGACCACAACGCTTTGAAACTGGAACTCAATCACAAGAGGAAAATCGGAAAGAACTCAAATACATGGAGGCTAAAGAGCATCCTACTAAAGAATGAATGGGTCAACCAGGAAATTAAAGAAGAATGAAAAAAATTCATGGAAACCAATGAAAATGAAAACACAACTGTTCAAAATCTTTGGGATACAGCAAAGGCAGTCCTAAGAGGAAAGTGTATAACAATACAAGCCTTTCTCAAGAAACAAGAAAGGTCTCAAATACACAACCTAACCCTACACCTAAAGGAGCTGGAGAGAGAACAGCAAATAAAGCCTAAACCCAGCAGGAGGAAAGAAATAATAAAGATCAGAGCAGAAATCAATGAACTAGAAACCAAAAGAACAGTAGAACAGATCAACGAAACTAGGAGCTGGTTCTTTGAAAGAATTAACAAGATGGATAAACCCCTGGCCTGACTTATCAAAAAGAAAAGAGAAATGACCCAAATCCACAAAATCATGAATGAAAGAGGAGAGATCACAACCAACACCAAAGAAATACAAACAATTATAAGAACATATCATGAGCAACTATATGCCAGCAAATTAGATAATCTGGAAGAAATGGATGCATTCCTAGAGATGTATCCACTACCAAAACTGAACCAGGAAGAAATAGAAAACCTGAACAGACCTATAACCACGAAGGAAATTGAAGCAGTCATCAAAAATCTCCCAAGAAACAAAAGCCCAGGGCCAGATGGCTTCCCAGGGGAATTCTACCAAACATTTAAAGAAGAATTAATACCTATTCTTCTGAGACTGTTTCACAAAATAGAAATGGAAGGAAAACTTCCAAACTCGTTTTATGAGGCCACCATTACCTTGATCCCCAAACCAGACAAAGACCCCATCAAAAAGGAGAATTACAGACCAAGATCCTTGATGAACACGGATGCAAAAATTCTCACCAAAATACTAGCCAGTAGGGTCCAACAGTACATTAAAAGGATTATTCACCACAACAAAGTGGGATTTGTCCCTAGGCTGCAAGGCTGGTTCAACATCTGCAAATCAATCAATGTGATACAATACATTAATAAAAGAAAGAACAAGAATCATATGATCCTCTCAATAGATGCAGAAAAAGCATTTGACAAAGTACAGCATCCTTTCTTGATCAAAACTCTTCAGAGTATAGGGATAGAGGGTACATACCTCAATATCATAAAAGCCATCTATGAAAAACCCACAGCAAATATCAATCTCAATGGGGAAACACTGAGAGCTTTCCCCTTAAGGTCAGGAACATGGCAGGGATGTCCACTCTCACCACTGCTATTCAACATAGTATTAGACGTCCTAGCCACAGCAATCAGACAACAAAAAGAAATCAAAGGCATACAAACTGGCAAAGGAGAAGTCAAACTCTCACTCTTTGCAGATGATATGATACTGTATGTGGAAAACCCAAAAGACTCCACCCCAAAACTGCTAGAATTCATACAGGAATTCAGTAAAGTGGCAGGATATAAAATCAATGCACAGAAATCAGTTGCATTCCTATACACCAACAACAACATAGAAGAAAGAGACATTAAGGAGTTGATCCCATTTATAATTGCACCGAAAACCATAGGATACCTAGGAATAAATCTAACCAAAGAGGCAAAGATCTGTACTCCGAAAACTATAAAATACTGAAAGAAATTGAGGAAGACACAAAGAAATGGAAAAACGTTCCATGCTCATGGATTGGAAGAACAAATATTGTGAAGATGTCAATGCTACCTAGAGCAATCTATACATTCAATGCAATCCCCATCAAAATACCACCCACTTTTTTTCAAAGAAATGGAACAAAGAATCCTAAAATTTGTATGGAACCAGAAAAGACCCCGAATAGCCAGAGGAATGTTGAAAAAGAAAAGCAAAGCTGGCAGCATCACAATTCCGGACTTCCAGCTCTATTACAAAGCTGTCATCATCAAGACAGTATGGTACTGGCACAAAAACAGACACATAGATCAATGGAACAGAATCGAGAGCCCACAAATGGACCCTCAACTCTATGGTCAACTAATCTTCAACAAAGCAGGAAAGAATGTCCAATGGAAAAAAGACAGTCTCTTCAACAAATGATGTTGGGAAAATTGGACAGCCACATGCAGAAGAATGAAACTGGGCCATTTCCTTACACCACACACAAAAATGGACTCAAAATGGTTGAATGACTTAAATGTGAGTCCATCAACACCCTAAAGGAGAACACCGGCAGCAACCTCTTTGCCCTCAGCCACAGCAACTTCTTCCTAGAAACATCACCAAAGGCAAGGGAAGCAAGGGCAAAAATGAACAATTGGGACCTCATCAAGATAAAAAGGCTTTGCACAGCAAAAGAAACAGTCCACAAAACCAAAAGACAACTGACAGAATGGGAGAAGATATTTGCTAATGACATATCAGATAAAGGGCTAGTATCCAAAACCTATAATGAACTTCTTAAACTCAACACCCAAAGAATAAATAATCCAAACAAGAAATGGGCAGAAGACATGAACAGACAATTTTCCAAAGAAGACATCCAAATGGCCAACAGACACATGAAAAAGTGTTCAACATCACTCAGCATCAGGGAAATCCAAATCAAAACCTCCATGAGATACCACCCCACACCAGTCAGAATGGCTAAAATGAACAAGTCGGGAAACGACAGATGTTGGCGGGGATGCGGAGAAAGGGGAACCCTCCTACACTGTTGGTGGGAATGCAAGCTGGTGCAGCCACTCTGGAAAACAGTATGGAGGTTCTTCAAAAAGTTGAAAATAGAGCTACCATATGATCCAGCAATTGCACTACTGGGTATTTACCCCAAAGATACAAATGTAGGGACCCGAAGGGGTACGTGCACCCCGATGTTTATAGCAGCAATGTCCACAATAGCCAAACTGTGGAAAGAGCCAAGATGTCCATCGACAGATGAATGGATAAAGAAGAAGTGGTATTTATATACAATGGAATATTATGCAGCCATCAAAAAGAATGAAATCTTGCCATTTGCCACAATGTGGATGGAACTGGAGGGTATTATGCTGAGCGAAATAAGTCAATCCGAGAAAGAAATGTATCATATGACCTCACTGATATGAGGAATTCTTAATCTCAGGAAACAAACTGAGGGTTGCTGGAGTGGTTGGGGGTGGGAGAGATGGAGTGGCCGGGTGATAGTCTTTGGGGAGGGTATGTGCTATGGTGAGCTCTGTGAATTGTGCAAGACTGTTGAATCACAGATCTGTACCTCTGAAGCAAATAACACATGATATGTTAAAAAAAAAGGAAGAAGAAGAAGAAGAAGATAGCAGGAGGGGAAGAATGAAGGGGGGGAAATCAGAGGGGGAGACGAACCATGAGAGATGATGGACTCTGAAAAACAAAGTGAGGGTTCTAGAGGGGAGGGGGGTGGGGGGATGGGTTAGCCTGGTGATGGGTATTAAAGAGGGCACGTTCTGCGCGGAGCACTGGGTGTTATATGCAAACAATGAATCATGGAACACTACATCAGAAACTAATAATGTAATGTATGGTGATTAACCTAACATAATAAAAAAAAGAAAATAAACTCCGTCTTGTTTTGTGGGTTACTACATCTGTTACAGTGGAGAGGACATAATAATGGTGAAAATATATGCAAGATGTCCGTTGGCTCTACATGTTTCTAATATAACTGGCTAAAGTATCTCTGAAAATCTAAGAGCTGGTTGAATTCAAACAAGAGAGACTGAAATACTAATTGTGAAGCTTCTATTTAGATTCATTTTGGGTCTTTCCTGGTCCTGTTTCCTTTGAACTTGAACCTGCACTCTCAACATCCACTCCATCCTATTTCTACACGCCATACGACACCAACCTTCCCAGTTACTCAGGACACAGGACTTTGAATATTAAAACCAGGATAATCCCAGGCAAATCAGGACTATTTGCCACACTGCCTATTGTTCACTGAAAAAAAGGCTGGTAGAAATATAGCCACAAAGGTCCCTTCCCCAAGGAGCCTGATCCACGGAGCTTGGTCCCATTGCTGAGAAGTGAGCTGACTTACAGTGAAAGGCTGGGATGAGAAAAGGAAAAAGTGCCTGGATTCCTGATGGTTTCCTGAATTCTGACTTCACTACAGGAGGGCCAGCTGCATTGCTACCTTTTAGTTACATAACACACGCTTGTATAGCAAGTTGCCTGGGTTTTATTTAGGAATTGTTTTGGTTTAAATTAGTGGAGGTACTTTTCTGTTATTCAGAACTAAGATAACTTTGGTCATTATAATATCCATCACCAGCACTGTCCAAACAATTAAAAACTTTTTTTAAAATCTCATGCCCCACTGATGGGTCAGTAGTACTGTGTTTGTGAACCAAAGGGAGAATTATTAATAGCTTTGGAGCAGGAACAAGGTCTATCCATTAATGCTTCAGAAAGAAAAGCACTAATGGAAAAGTGGTACCTCATTTCCAATTTTCTTTGTTAATGAGCACATTTCATTCTCAGGCCAGCAATGACTAGTTCAGAGTCCCTGGTGCTACAAAAGCTCTAATCTAAAGGCTAGCTTGCTCTGTCGTGAAATCACAGTGCAGATAAATGCTTAGATGTCCAGGCTTGAAAACAGATCTGGAAATTACAACTACACAAAATGTTTTAAAAATTGTTATCTCCTAAAATCTCAAGTCGAGTGCAGTGATATTCGGTGAAGGAGAAGAAGATGACAATCATTTATGAAAATCTCAGGCTCTGTCTGAGCCCTGAGTCACCTCCTACTCACCAGGGTTAAGGCCGGTTCTCCTCCTGGTCCCTGTTGCCTGCCTCAGTCTCTCCCCCATGAGGGTAAGAGTATAAGTCACAAAGAGACAAAGAGAAGGCCCAGGGTGGCTGAGTGAGCTCTCTCCTTCCTAGGATAAGGCACTAGGGAAAGCAACACATTTTGAAGTAGGAATTGATCATGAATCTCACCACTTTGCTGATACCAACACAGTGCACACCACAGTCATCCCTCGGTTTGATAGAAATGACCTCCTGACTCATTCCCCTGCTCCCTCCATTTGCCCTGAAGCCAAGTCCTCACAAGAGAGGCAGACTACAATTTTCTGAAGCCAAACATCAGACTGTGCCTCTTGGCCTCTAACACTCTTGAGTCCCCGTCATACTCAGAATAAAATTCTAACTCCTTACAATAGGGCTTATAAAGCCCTATGCCCTGTGGCCCCTCCTCTCTTTCCCCAACTGTGATTCCTACCACTTTGCTCCTTGCTCACAGTGCTTTAGCACCCTGGCTTTGGTTGTACTTGAATGTGCTGAGCTCATTATTCTTTTAGAGTCTCTGCACGAGTTGTGCATTCTGCCTGGAAGGCCCTTACCTCAAAAATTTGCAGAGTTCTTCAGTGAGGCCTCAACTCAGGTGTCACTTCCTCAGAAAGAACTTTTCTGCCACCCTATCTAAAATAGCACCTCTGCCCCAACCCAGTCACTCTTCTTCCCCTTATCCTGCTTATATTTTACAGATAGCATGTATTTCCTGATTGCTTATACATATATGTGTGTATATCATCTATGACACAGACACACACACGTTTACTGGGTCTGACAATACAAGCCACTATTCTAGGTAGTGTGGAAAAAGCAGAGTGTGCGAAGGATTTTGGTTGGAATTTAAGTTGCTGTTGGCATTGTCTGTCTCCCTCACTAGAATATAAAATCCATGAGGGCACAACCTTGCCTCCTCAAGCACTGCCATAACCCCAGCTCCCGGAACACAATAGGTCTGCGATCGAGGGAGGGAATGAAAGACTACTTGGATGAACAAAGAAAACACAGCCAAGTTCAACAACTAGCTCTTCCACTTCCGGCCATGTTGCCTTTAGCAAGTTACCCATCTTCCCTGGACCCCAATTTTCTTTACCTTTAAATTGAGCGTAATTACCTCCTCCTTCAAGAGTTGTCATTGGGAATAATTGAGATAATTCACCTAAATCCTCTAGAGAATGAGCTAGAACTTAGTAGGTGCTCAACAAATGTCCTGCCCCCTCACTCATTCCTCCGCCTTTCCAGGGATACCAAATCAGAGTAAAGCGATGCTTCACAAGTCAACAGAGTAGCTACTGGGTTATGTGTCACGAATTCATGAATCCGCCCAGGTACTGAAATTCTGCCATTTATTCAATTAGATTTCTGTGTCCCTGCCTAGTCCTATAAAAAAAATGCAGATATTCCTGGAAGAAAATATTCATAAGGTTTTCTCCATCTTAATAAACACCATTTTTTGAATGATTTTTCTTTACGACTGAAAGCCCTGCAGAGTAGAAATCAGAAACCAAAGATGCCAAAGAGCAGCTTCCTAGATGCCTAGAGGGTGTGCCATCTACCATCACAGCCTAAAATCAGAGTCACAGCTAAATCATCAGAGATAAAATAACTGATTCTTGGACAGGAATGATGAAAGAGATTTGTCTTCAACACAGATATCCCTCGAGGTTGGCAGGTTGGTGGCTACCCCACCGATGGATACTCCTGGTGGAAAATTCCTGAGTGGCCGAGCCAGATACAAACTGAATTGTTTTATTGGCTAGAGAAGTGATCCTATTAAACTAGTGATGACATCATTCCAAAAGACCTTAAGGTTTCTTTATAATTTAGCCAAGATGGCCCCAGTCCCACCGTGATTCAGCTTTATACTGATGCCTTCCGTTCTGCTTTTACTCCTAGAGGGAGAAGAGGGAGGAAGAGGCCCCAGTCAGCTACTTTCTTTCTTCCCACCATCCCTCCTACCAAGATGCACTGAAACAAGCTCACCTAAGCCACTCCAGGACACCACTAGAACCCCTGACACAGTCTGAACCTCTGATGTTGGTACCCTCTCCTCTCATCTTCCTTCAGTGGCCCTGAAGTATCTCACCAACCTTGTCTCTTCTGGCCTTATAGAGTCAGTAGCCTCAAAATACCTAGGCTCCCTGGATTACAGAGAATTTAGAATCCAGGAAAAGTCCCCAGAAGTCTATCACCTTGTGGGTCGGTTCTATGACACCATTTTCAAGGACATTCCTTTTACTCATTTAATCTCCTTCAGTGATGGGCTTCCTTTCCCCACCCCCATCTACCACCCCCAATCCAGATAAGCTTTTGAAGCTGAAAGTCCTTTAGAAAATAAGTGAAATTCTATCATTTTATAAAATGTATTCTGTTTGCATTCCAAGATATGTTTTTAAGTCTATCATATCCAAGTATGTGCCATCATGGGTAGATTGTTACTAACCAACCTGGTTTGGCTGAGATGCCGTAGCTTACTTTTGGTTCCCTACATAACCCCTTGCGTAGTTTTAAGCCCACATTCCTAATATAAATGGTTCTTGATTCAGTAAACATACATAAATAAGACTGATCTTTGGATAAATATAAACTTTATTTTTATGTAAAGTGTTGTTCACTTTTGACACACCCATACCTGAAATCCAGCCAAGACAGTCTCCTCTCTTACAGAAATCTGTGCAGCTGCTATTTCTTAGAGAAAGAATTCTAAATCAGGGAGCTCAGAGGAATGACCTAAAATCTCATCAGTGTCCTAAAATCTGTGCTAGTAATTTTGGAACCATAATTTTGGAACATGAGATTGCACTGATAGCTAATAATACTGCAAAAACTTGTTGCTATCTTTTCCAAGCCTAGATCAAAGGTTTCATAAGCAAAGAACATTAAAGCTCTAAAAAAATTAATCATTACCCTGACATTTGCAGGACAACCCAGGTTAATCTTTTGTTTTGAGGGGCCACCTTGTCCTCTCTATGTACTAAAGGCAGAAGAAGTGGGGATGGACAGCAAAGTCTTGTTTAATATCACCTTACTTCAATGGTTAAAGAAAGATTTTTCAAGTAAAAATTTCCTGACCTGTGGCTTAATATTATGTAACAATCTTCCTTGCTGTTTAAACTTTGCTGATGAAGAGGAGAAGAAAACAGGAGACACCTCCTGGGGTCATCGTTTATTTAAAGGTCTTCCCGAGAACTCTTGTGACACATCAGTGACAACTGTGCCCCATTGGTTGTTTTCTCTATTTTCAATTCATTTTGTCAGTAATTGAGTGTGTGCTAGCGGCCAAGCATTTTGCTAGGGTCTGAGGGGCAAGTTGACCCATTCCTACTCTCCACGTAAGAGCTCAGTCTTAGAGCTCGTTGTTGTGACCAGTGCCCCAATGAGAATGACGAAATCATCATTTGCTTCTGGAGCCCGCCCACCCTCCTCTCAGTGCTTTGCTCTCTCCAAAGGCTCAGTTCTAAAGCATTGCTTGGAAAATAGTTCATACTTATATGAGTAAATCCATCACTAACTTCTCCTTTCTCTTTACCTACAATCCATCTTCCCCAATAGACTAGGAATTTGCCGTTATGGAAGAAATACAGTAATACATGAGCATTGCATTTCAAGGATAACACTTTTTAAAGAAGCCCCCAAGAGAGGATAAAGTTTAGCTCAGCAAAGAACCTTCAGGCTATGAGACATCTAGTTACCTGATGCCTTTCATCTCTTCTGGTTACAAGAAGTAGAAATATACTAACCTCAACACAAAGTAGAATTAGTGAGTACATGCATTTCATGGACCAAGAGCAGAAAGTGAAGAATAGATGGCCATTTGGTGGCATCCTAACTGGAAACTGGAACGATCCAAGGCAGTTATTGTTCTCCATCCCTCCCTTTCTCTCTGAGGGATGACAGGATTTCTAACTCCTGTTCCCCTGAGTTTGGTCCATCTTGTATCCTCAACCAGCTTCTTCTTCTAATGCACCTTGTGTATGGCTCCATGTGGCCAGCAGGCCTAACTCCATTCAGTTTCAGCCCTTCTACCCATCACCAACTATTATCAGTCTTAGTTCTTCCATCCAAATATGAAGGAGGAAAACAGGAAGAGAATATATGAGTCAGAGTCTACTTGGTCCAACTCATCTCTTCAAGCCAAGCTATAAAATTTGCTGACTAACCAATGCGCAGGCAGATACTGGATAACGTATTCACTTCTAACCCAATTATCTGGACCCAGAAAGTATCAAGAGACCAGAGTACGTAGGGCTGTCTACATGGGATCTGGACAGGGCAGAATGTTCAAGAAGTCTGGATAGGGGCAGGGAAGGAAACATCCTTCAGTGGACCCAACCTCTGTATTCCTAACCATGAAATATCTGTAGGATGTTATACACCAGGATCAGCCCCTCCTCTCTTCTTCCTTTCCAATTATTACAGACTTTTTTTTGTTGTTGTTTAAATCCATTTCACATTTGTTTGCTTGCCTCCCACATCTCTTTTGTTCTCCTTTACTTTAGGCTCTCAACCTTCAGGACATACTTAGTATTGAAACAAAGCAAAATCCACATGGATCATCCAGCAACCATGATTGCCCACTTCTGTAGCAGTCATGACAGAGGGTGCTCAGACAACCTCCATCTGCAGTTGGCCATAACATTGAGTATCATCGAGACAAGTGGGCAAAGAGAATTGGATGTCCCCATATGCCCTTCACAGTGGATCCAGAGAGGAGCCCAGGGGTCTCTGCATTGCCCTCTTTTCAGCTCACGAGATCAGACTGACCCTGCCTCACAACAATATAATTTGGTTTCTTTTTTATGCCTACATGATCTCTTTAAGTCCCTCTCTCTCTTTGTCTTTCTCTCCCTCCTCCCAGGATGTTAGCCCTAATTTCAGTTATTGAGGGGGAAAGAATTCACTGCTGATGGCAAGTTCTCCACTTGCACACAATACCGTGGCTGGAAAAACTGTGCCATGGCAGGCAGAAAATAAAATCTTTCCTGATATAAAACTCTGTTATAAAATGTTCCACTATTCTACAAATTCAACTATCCTTTGGTGACATAGCAAACATCATGTAATAGTGATGTATTTGATGGCATGGAAAACTTGCAAAGTAAACATAATTTTCCTTCCCTTCAGATGGGACTTTTTGATGGAAAGTCAAAGTTTGATAGGAGTCCCTTGAATATCAGAGGAATGCAAAACAGAGTGGAAGGTACTCAACCAAGTTCCCTGGCTCCATTACTGGATCTATTATTGACCAATCTTGTGACTTTGGACAAATCGTCTTACTCCTGCTGCAGCTCAGTTTCCTTGAAAGTCACGTGCTGTGTTGGATGCTAAATCAAAGTCTGTTGGTTGCCAGGAGTCATTCCTCTCACCACCTCCCCCCTCCCCTTTCTTGCTGGTGGAGCTCATCTCCCACAATAGAGGCTAAAAATGACCATCTCACTTCTCTAGCCTCCTCTGTAGTTAGGACACGAGCATCTAACCAGTCTTGGCCAAAGGAAACTGATCACTCTGCCTGGGGTCTTCTGGGAAAGGTGCTCCTTCCTACTGAAGGTAAATTTCCCTCCTATATGCCTTTGGAGGCTCTCATGCCCAGAGCTGTGGTAGCCATCATGACACAAGGACAAGAGAGAAGGATTATATAGAATCCAATCCACAACCCTGCCCCCTTGTGAGCTGCTGAATTACCAACCCTAGAAGTTATTAAACAATTTGTTCTCATTCTATTCTCAGCCATTTTCACTTGGGAATTCCATTGCTTACAGCCAAAATAGATCCTTATTGAATAGATGCCTTGGTCTCTAAGACCCCTTCCAGCTTTAACAACATACGATCAGATAAGAGACAAGGAAAGTTGTCCTCTTGGTAGATAAACTACAGATCTTGATTTTAAGGATCAATAGTGAAGAGACTTCAGAAAACAATACCAGACTTAAAAGCATTGAGAGCAGAGAGTTGTTGATATGCTATGGCTTGAAAAGCACAGACATGAACCCAGCCCAAACATCTCCCACTGTCTTTATACCTTGGTTGGGGGAAGGAGCATCTATAAGTGCATATCCGTAATATCCTGACTGCCCATCACTTGAACACCCTTCCTATTTTAGGAATCTGTCTCCCACGATAGAAGCCCAAGGGAGATTTACCCTCTTCCTATTCCTGGCTACCAGAGTAAGACAAGATGACGAAGGCCTAGCCAATTGAATGCTTCTACACAAAATTTTGAATCTTGGAAAGTGGGGATGAGGGGTACCAACACCATACTAAAGGTATTGACATCAGAGTCCTTAGCCTTGACGGGGCAGTGAACCTGTCACCAGTGGTGACTCCCCAACCAGACTATGTCTGTGGTGTGAACTTGAATAAGAATTCCAGATGCCCAGTCTCCCTTGGTTCTGCCTGCAGTTTGAGCCTGGTCTTTCCAAAAGCTTCTGGCAGCTATCCCCAATATATCCCCGTAATTACTGGTTTCTGGTTTTGGCTAGCCAGAGCCTGCTTTTGCTTATCATAACCAAGAAACCCAACAGACACAGAGTCAAAATCTTGAATGTGAAGAAATATATCTTCAAAAGTCTAGATTTCAGACAAATCTTTGAAAATAGAATTTGGAAGAATAGCTAGAATGTTTGAAGGACAGCTGGAACTTTACAATACCTCTGGTCCTACCAAGAGAGGAATATCAGCCTTTGGAGGCACTGAGGGAAGGAAGTCAGTCCTCCCTGAAGCAACCTCAAGCCTCCCCAAAGACTTCAGAATATCGTTAGCGGTCATTTATAACATCAGCAAACACTCTCATTTCTCATTGCGTCCCTTCAGGGAGAATCATGATTGTCCTTCAAAAGTGTTTTTGATAAAAACTAATGATATATTGTGTGGTGACTAACATAACATAATAAAATTAAAAGAAAGTAAGTCTGGGCATAGGATGCACGTCATGAAAACAGTAATTGTGTCTCTAATAAAAACATCTGTGACTTGAAAAAAAAAGTGTTTTTGACATATGCTTAGTGAGGTGTGTGTATTTGGGAACCAACGTTGAGTAGAATGACTTTTATTAAGAGTGACACCTACAGGGATGCCTGGGTGGCTCAGTCACTTAAGCGTCTGCCTTAGGCTCAGGTCATGATCTCAGGGTCCTGGAATCGAGTCCCACATCGGGCTCCCTGCTCAGTGGGAAGCCTGCTTCTCCCTCTGCCTGCCACTCCCCCCTGCTTGTGCTCTCTCTCTCTGACAAATAAATAAATAAAATCTCAAAAAAAAAAAAAAGAGTGACACCTGCAGAATTGTCTGGGGACAAAAAAGCCTACACATTCTCCATTCACGGTGGAGTGGTTTCCCTATCCCTCAAAGACCAGACTTCCTGCTGCAATTATAAAAACAGGTTACAAAATTAAATAAAACAAAAGGAAAACATAAATGGAGCTATATCAAAACAAAGATAGTACGTTCACTGTAGGCTAACATTGTTGGTAAAAAATACAGTGAACAAAGTAAGAGGGAAGAATATTAGAGAGAAAACAGTACAGTTGAACTATAATATAGTGAAAGAAAAATCAAAGATTCAAATCAATAAAAGAAATCAAAAGATCGGATTAAAATAATAGTGAAAAGGAAAATAAGGTCACAAATAGAGATCCAAAAGGTAACCTGAATCCAAAAGGAAGCACTATTTTTAAAAACTCTAATTCAAAATAAGAAAGTATATCAATGGATGCAAAACCCTAAAACATGTGTGTGTTTTAAACAAAAGCCACTCCATTCTCAGTAAAGATAAGGAAACAGCAAAAATCAAAGCATTGTCTTTAGAGGAAGCTTTAGTCTCTTGAATGGTCTTCAGGAACAGAGACCAAGGGGGACAAAGAGCAAAGCAAGGTCCATCTATAACCTCCCAGGACAATTATCTTGTTCGTTCTTACCCAATTACCCTAAGTGCTCTGTCTCAAACGTGAAAAACAGCCCCGACAATTAGGCAAGCATACAGCCTTCTTAATGTTTGCTTTTGCTGTCACCTTTCAGTGAGCCCCTACTGTATGCACTGTATGAATATGAAGCCAGTCACGTTCACGTAAGTTCTCTCGTTTAATTCCCTCAACAACCCTGGCTCACTGATTGTCAAGCACTCTCCATACACCGGGTATTAGTTTGCTATTGCTGTCATAACTAACCACACAAATATAGTGGCATTAAGCAATAACCAATTTTTTTCTTATAGTTCTGAGGTCAAAAGTCCAAAATGAGTCTTATAGGGCCAAAATCCAGGGGTTGGGGTCAGCTGGTTCTTTCTTCCTGCCTTTTCCAGCTTCGAAAGACTGTCCTCATTCCTTGGTTCATGACCCTGCCTCAAAATGCCTATTCTGTCTCTGCTCCCACCAGTGCATTGTCTTCTCCAATGCTGAATTTTCTTCTCTCATCCCTTATGATTATAAGGAACTTGTGACCACATTGCGTCCATCCAGATAATCCAGGACAATGTCTCCATCTCACAATCTCTTAGTACATTTATGTGGTCCACTTTTCCATAGAAGGTGGCATCCACAGGGTCTGGGGGCTTAGCCCGTGGGCATCTTTGGGACCATCATTCAGCCTCCTACACACCGGTTGTGCCAGACTTTTTCAAGGGGTAGGTAGTTTAGTTAATAGTAACCACATCACTTTCTCCATTTTAATGATTATATTAAAATGAGATGAACTGTCAACATCAGGAGAAGCCGGATGAGGGGCATACGCAAAGTCTACTTTTGGTAACATTTCTGTAAGCCTAAAATTAGTGAAAAACAAAAGGATATGAACAACAACAGAAACAACAAAGATTTTCCTGGGAGTTTTATGAAAAACAAAGGTCCTCGGGTCCCTCCCAGGATGATAGAATTGCATCTCCAAAGGATGGAGCCTAAGGATCTGCAACTGAAACAAGCACATGATCCTGTTTCACAAGAAACTCTGAGAACTGCTCATTTGAGATTCTGCCAGGGCTCCTCAAAAGGTTGCCTGGCGTCTTTCAGAAATGTAAATTCTCAGGCCTACCTCTGACTGACCAGTCAGAACCTCTCCTGGGCATGGGGGTCTGGGACTCTTGTGTTTAAACACATTCTCCAGGTGATTCTCTCGTACAACGTATTTTGATAAGCACCTGACTGCACGCTTTTAAATGGTAGGTTGTAACTATTACTATTAGCAGTCACTTCTAGCCTGAGATCACTGAGGATCAGTAAATAAAATACTGCAAATAAGGTAGCTACGACGTGCCAAAACTGGAACAAAATTCCAGGTTCAGCTGAAATCCTCATCAAATTGTCCTTTAAGTCTGATAGTTCACATTTAAGTGTATAGCATTCAAATCTTTCCCAAAATGAAAATATATTACCCTGCAGGAACAAATCATTAAGATGAGCCAATTACAGGGGCACCTGGGTGGCTCGGTTGGTTGACTTTGGATTTCGGCTCAGGTCATGATCTCAGGGTCGTGAGATTGAGCCTTGCATTGGGCTCTGTGCTCAGCACAGAGTCTGCTTAAGATGCTCTCTCTTCCTCTCCCTCTGCCCCACTCATGTTCTCTGTCTCTCTGAAATAAATAAATAAATAAAATCTTTTTTAAAAAATGAACCAATTACGTTCATTAATCACACATGAATGAGGTAACCTGTTACCACCAGACTTGAATGAGACTCAGGATCGTAGTTCTTTTTTTTTTTTTAAGATTTTATTTATTTATTTATTTGACAGAGAGAGAGAGAGAGAGCACAAGCAGGGGGAGGGAGGGGCAAAGGCAGAGGGAGAAGCAGACTCCCCACTGAGCAGGGAGCCTGATGTGGGGCTCGATCCCAGGACCCTGCAATCATGACCTGAGCCGAAGGTGGACACTTGACCAACTGAGCCACCCAGGCGCCCCAGGATCGTAGTTCTGACAGCCAGAGGGAAATCTGATATCACTGACCCAACCATATACGTCAAAACTATCAATCCAAATAGTCCTTCCTGCAATTATTTATTCTACTGTCTACATAAGCATACGCACACTTCTCGGATGTAACTCCCCAATAATGAGATCCAGAAATGATGCGAATCTTACTTCTGGAGGGATAGACGAGGAGGCAGTTCCTATGTGTGCTGGAAGGAAGAATCTATTCCCACTCCAAACCCACTGCCTGCTTCTTGGGCCCAGCACACTGAAAGGCCAAGAGACCAAAAGGGCACTTGGTAATGCAACTCAAAGCAAAGAAAGAATATGTCACCAAAAAGTACTCTGAGAGATTGACCATCGCAGCAGGTCCTGGGTCTGCTCACAGACTGGGGGCATGCCTGCAGGGTCTAAGCACCTGCTCAGTACCACTGTCCACCTTGGTCTGACCTGGGTGGAAGAGATGGACCCTCATGATTGGCAGCCAGCACCAGAAGCGAGGCAGGGCCCCAGGAAAGCAGAGATAGACACTTAAAAGCTTCCAAAGGAAGAAAGAAGTTTCCGCCAGGACCTTGAGCAGAGTAGTGAGCGGTGGAGTGGGGGTTTGAGAGGCAAGCCGATGAGCCACGCACACCCACCACCTGCCTGCAGACGCCACGTGAGTTAAAATGTACACTTCGAGCCTCAGTTACATTTTGCTGGACCTGGATGTGTCCGGCTGACTGAAAGGATGTTCACTAATGAGCCGAACCCCCATCCCACCCACAGGCAAAGACAGAACTCCGAATGGGCAGAAGGGCAGGAACAGGTGTGGGGCCAAGCCCTGAGCGAGCCTCGGTGGGAGAAGAAAGTCAACTTCCCCAGAGCGTCTGGAGGCTCCGTGGGTGAGCCCAGAGTCACTGTGTGGGCCTCAGTGCCAGGCCATCCTCCAGATTCCAGAACCTGGCTCTGTGCGTTACGTGGGAAGCTGGCCGGCCTGCCACTCTGAGCACTTGCAAATATTAGAGATCTCTCAAAAACTTGCTGATTTCAGATCCTCATTTGTCCAGCCCATAAAACCTCAGGCTATAGAGAAAATCTATTGATTTTTTTGAAGGAAGAAAGGTGAGGGAAATAAATTCTAGAAATGATTCTGGGGCCTGTTTGATGGTGGCTCAGCAACTTCCGTCAAAACCACCTACAGCCGGATTTGACTTAATTTTAAGGTGTTTTGTAAACCACTCAAGTCCTTAGCAGCTCTTGCCCGAGGGATGGAGGCTAAGAGCCTCCAAGCAGAATGCAAGGAGGGGAGAAACACGCTCTCTCTGCTCTCGGAGCTGTCCTGACTTGCTGGCCAGCTTCCACACTACCTGATTAAATCAGGACCTAAATTTATCACTGACCTGTTTTCCCATCTCTGGTGTAGTCAACTCGTGTAAGCCCAGTGCTCTGCAGTTATTTTTGTGTGAAACTCGGGTTTAACCTATTCTTTCATACCTGAATTTTGCAAACAGTAGCCTATAACTCTAGTTATGGTCAGAAGTGGGGAATGACCCAATGGCATGGGGGCCAAAGACGCCCAGGAGAGATCCAAGCCAAGAAAACAAGATGCCCCTCCAGGAATGAGATCATACACGTGCTATTTCCAGATCCCTGCTGAGGACACAAAAGGCTAAGGAGAAATCTGAAAAATCACTGAGCTGACCTGATTCCATTCAACATTTTTGAAAGACGTAGCTCTGCACTGATTGAGAACAATCTCACCCCAGCACCTGCCCAAGCCCCTGGGATTGAGAGCTCTTTGGTGAGGTGTTCGATGCCTAGAATTCTAGAACAAGGCACACAAAAATAAAATACACAGCTCCTGGCCCCAAGAATGCCCAGTCCGGCGGAGGAAAGCCGTGTGAACGTTGACAAGGGGACGCAGCAAGTGCCTTTTTGGAGGGGAGCCCTTGCCGGAGGAGCAGGGACGCTGGGCGGCCAACCCAGACTGAGGGGGCGCAAGAGCTGAGAGGAAAGTATACTTGGAGGGAGCGAAAGGGACCGAAAAGGAGAGAAATCCTATACCACAAGGACAATGGTTGCCAAGCTTCAGTGGACAGAAGAACCACCAGAGGGGCTTTTGTCAAAATGCAGATTCCCAGCCCCCCACCCCCTACTGTATTGTGCACTGGTGCCTCAGGGGATCCCAGGAAGCTGATTTTTCACAGCCTTCCCGGGGGATTCTCTGACACCTGGTCCAAGTCTCCCTTCTGAGAAACACGTTGCCCAAGCCAGTCCAAGGTCACGGCCAGTCTGGCAAGCGTGATGCTCTAGCACACCGCACAGAAAAGGCATCAGGACTGACTCTGCCTATTGTTTCTGGTCTTTCAGCCACCAACTGCTCATACCCCGCTGCTGGCATCCCGGGCACCCTCAGGCCCTCCTCTGTGGCAACAAGCTCTCTGGAACGGACACCCTCGGCACCCCAAGGTCAGGGAAAGGTCTTGAGTTACCAAGGACCAGGATGAATTCGCTTTTCATCCTGACCTCCGAAGAACAAAAATCTGTCTTTAATGAAAAGACTGAAACATCCTCAGGGAGGCAGGATTGTTTGCAGGAGGGTCGGGGAACCTTTCCCGGGGAGCAGCAAAATCAATCATGCCTTGCGGGCGGCCATTTATTCAGCTTGCGGGGAGAGCTGCCCCAGGGCTGTGCGGGCGGCCGGCTGGCACTTCAAGGGCTCACCTAGCCCACACCTGCCTCTCGGGGCGCATGTGCATTGGACGGGGCTGCCTCTCTGTGCGGCCCCGTGCGTTTGAGGTCTCCCTCCCAATTTTCAGACGATAAGGGGTGACAGCCTCTGATAAGGCCCCAGGGATTCTCCTCTAAGAGTGCTTGAGCAGCTCTGCACTTCCCTGAGGCATCCAGAAGAGGAAAGAGGTTTTGAAGGGCTGATGCCAACAGGACCTCCCCCCCCCCCCCCATGGATATAGCTCTGTAGGACAATCCACACCGACCACCCACGCTCTAAGGCAGAACCGCTCAGGACACAGCCCTGGGCACGGCTTTCCCCAACCGGACGGGTCCTACTTTCTTCTGTGCCCTGTGCTCCCTTTGCTGTATCGTGTCCCTCCAGGGCTGATGCGCTCCCCGACTCGGGTGCATCCGCCTTCCCAGGCTCGCCCACTGCCATCCTTCCGCCTGTGCGCCCCACACAAGCCCCCTGGAGCCTCCTTGCAGGTCTCCGGGGGGCCCGCAGTAACCCCAGGCTCGGAACCAGCCTCCTGACTCCAGTCCATCCCGCCAGCGCTGCCAGGCGGGTGTCTGCTGCGCACAGCTACCGCCTAGGGACGCCTCGGCGCGGGCGGCCCCCAACGCCCCCGTGAAAGAGCTTCTTCCCCATCTTCACCCCAAGTGGCAGCCAAACAGATCTTCACGCTGGTTCCTTCCAATGCCTTGTTTGCATTGTTGTGGCTGCTCTTGAACTTTGTTTTCAGAAATGTTCTAAGTGCAGGTGGTCAACATCGAAACAATGCAGAAGGCAGGAGGTGAAAAGTACTGTCTCCCTTCGCCGTTGACTCCCCTCTGTGCACCCCCTCCCCGAGGTAACAATGTTGCTGGTTTTGGAGCTGTTGGCTGCATTTATGTCTCTGTGGATACATGCCCCCCCCCTTTCAAAATAAGTAAGAGCACACTACATACACTCTTCTGCCCTTGGCTTCTGTCACCTAATAGTGTCTTAGGGATTGTTCTGTATCAATACATAGGATCAGATCACCTTCATCCTGTTCAGCAGCTGTAGAATATTGCATTATAAAATTTATCATAATTTATATCACCAGTACTCCAATAAGCAATTTGATGAGTGCAGCCTTTTGGTACTAAAACTTAGGGGCTAACCTATACATCTAGCTCTAATCAGAGGCAGGTTTACTGAAACTAATGAAGCCCAAGCTTCTGTGTCCCCCCCTCGCAGGGGTCCTTCGGTATATTTTTTCCCCATGAAGAGGGAACCACGAAATTATATATATGCCTCAAGACCCACAAAATCCGGAGCAGCACCTGGATGTAGTATAAATTGTCTATGAGAGCAGAGGCCAAGTGTGTATTTTACATTTGAATAATGTTGCTGAATTCCAAAATCAAGTCCATAATCCATGTTCTTGCCACCTCCCACAATGCCCCTGGGCTTCTCTTGACACCTCTGGTTGGATACAACCCTTTGCACCTTGCTTCAGTTACTCAGGTGGTTGCCCTTTCTTCTTCACGGGGCTGCAAGCACCGTGAAGTCAGCACTCAGGTCCTCTGTCTACTCTGCCCAGCACCCATCATAGGGCCTTTGCCCAGCAGACACTCAAAAATGTGCTCCATCTGCTTGAAGTCCTTTTCAGATGCAAAAGATATATAATCAGTCAACAAAATATGTATTTAGGTGAATATTAATATTCTGCATCACCTTAAATACAATTTATTTTTAGATCGTGTCCGTGAGATACCAGCTCTGCCAACTTTACGGATTTAATGACTATGTTCTTTCGCATCATTAAAGTCATGTAAAAAATAGTATAGAGTGGTGGCCCAAGGCCAAAGACCTACAAAATATTACCTAATATGTTCCTTTCCCCTCTTCATTATTAATATTAAGCCACTGATATTGCAGTCTAAATAGAACCTTGCAAAGAAATTTAATTTGCAAATATGAAGAAGAAAAGTGTATTGAAGCCGACACAGGCTGGCTGCCTCATTCTCATTATCTTCTATTACTTTGCCACGGAGGCAAATTTCATTTGTTAGACAGAGTTCATTCTTGACAAAACAGCACCAGGTATTAGAAAACTCTTCAACTTGTTTGCGGTGTTTGCCAATAAGTTTGGAGGCATTCACGTTGAGGTGACCAGAATATGCAGGCATTCAATTGGATGGGATACATCATTTCTCATTTTAAGCAATATTAAGTTTAACAATATTGGAATCTGTGCCGAAGGCCTCATTTGTCCTTGATCTCATAAAAACTTACATTAGAGGATCCCCAAATTCCATTCTAGCATTACTGTACATTAATCTGAGCCTCTTTGACTATCATTAGATATTTACTTGATTCCAACCCAGGCAGTCCGTCCGTGCTTCCTAAAATCTCTTTGTTCTTTCATCAACCCCAGTATCCTATAACTTTGATATGCCTCATCATCCCCTGGGAAGTTTCTTAAAAACACAGCCCCCTAGTCCCATTCCCTACAGTGTCTGACGCAATAATTTCTCTAGTCAAAGTCTAGTCCCTACCGCAGAGCCTTGACATCACCTGGGAGCTTGTCAGAAATTCAGACTCTCAGGCCCCACCACAGTCCCACTGAGTTAGAACCTGCCCAGTTAACAAGATCCCCCCGAGAGCCATATGTGCACTAAGTTGGGAGAAGCACCGAGCTATACCCCTCTTCTGTTTGTCTCCTTGACTCCATCCCCTGACATCTAGTCAAAGACATTATTCCCTAAATCATGTCTTTATTTTCTTCTTTCTTCACCATGTGAGGTATTGGAAGCATAGCAGTAAATGAGTCAAGCAAAGGTTCTACCACCGTGGAGTTTATGCTATCTTCACGAGGACAGGTAACAAGAGCAACAAATGAAAGAGAATAGGGAATGACTGGGATCGGTTAAGAAAGAAAGAAACAGGGGCGCCTGGGTGGCTCAGTTGGTTAAGCGACTGCCTTCGGCTCAGGTCATGATCCTGGAGTCCCGGGATCGAGTCCCGCATCGGGCTCCCTGCTCAGCGGGGAGTCTGCTTCTCCCTCTGACCCTCTTCCCTCTCGTGCTCTCTCTCTCTCATTCTCTCTCTCTCAAATAAATAAATAAAATCTTTAAAAAAAAAAAGAAATCTTTAAAAAAAAAGAAAGAAAGAAACACAGCAGAATGAGCATAAGGCAGGAACCACCATTTCTATTTAACAGATGAGGAAACGAAGGTCAGAGGTGACAGAATCAGGAGAGGGTCACACAGCTAGCAAATGGCAGGTCTCTCTAAAACCAGAGTCTACTGTCGTGACACCTCTGCTAATATGGCGTCATGTAAAACCAGGTGGGATTCATCCACACCCCCTTGTTGCTCTTGTGTTCCCAGGATTTCTGACCCCTCTGCTCCTAATTTCATGGTGGGGAGAAAAAAAACCCAACCTTTCACCCCAACCCCAGAAGGTCCAACTGTCCCTCCCATGCATAAGAAAATTGACCATTTTGTCCATAATTTAAAAATTCCATCATCTTACCTCTGGGGCAAACAAACAAACAAACAAACAAAACACCTGCTTCTCTGTATCTACAATAGTAGATGCATCTGTATCACCGATAATGTCTCCTTGAATGTTTCCCAGAAGTGAAGCAGGTAATAAACTAGAACACACCTAGCTTACAGAAGAGATCCCAACTCTTCTCTCTTCCAAGGTAGAAAAACTCTAGGCCGATACCAGTCAACTTTAGGCAAATACCTTCACAAAGAGGAGTGTTTCGTTTTCACAGGTACTATGCTAAAATATCCTCACCCAACTCTGATTCTCTGAAATGTTGATATCATTTGTAACACAATAGAAATATTCAGGGTTCTAGAATACTTTAACAAACCAACAACAAACACCACACGTGTTTGTTCCAAGAAAGTCTTTTACCACTTGCCCATATTTAAATATGACGACTACAAATAGATTTCATTTTGTGCAAACCCCTAAAAGAAAATTGGGTGCTTGGGACGCCTGGGTGGCTCAGTCGGTTGAGCGTCTGCCTTCAGCTCAGGTCATGATCCCGGGGTCCTGGGATCGAGCCCTACGTCGGGCTCCCTGCTCAGCAGGGAGCCTGCTTCTCCCTCTGCCTCTGCTCCTCCCTGCCCTGCTCATTCTCTCCCCCACCCCGCCAATTAAATATATAAAATCTTTAAAAAAAATAAGAAAATTTAGTGCTTGTTGAGTCAGGTAATGGGAAAAGGTTTTGGTTTCAACAATAGTATTAAACTTTAAAAGTGTGCCTTGAAGGAAATAGTGCCTTGGCATCTTTAGTTCAATGCAAAGTAAAAGAAAAGCATTGTACAGTTGCCTTTCAACATTTTTTTCACCTTTCCCACTTTGTGTGTGATCCCATGTGGTTTTCAAATTTGACCCTGATTGCTCTTAATCATGAGTATTGCCAATAATTGGCTTATAAAACCAGACAGAAGCTATGCAGTAGATGGCTTTTCCCTACAGACAAAGGCTAACTGAAGAATGGGCCCATGAAGATCTTTCTCTTCCTCTGGATTTTGCTGTGTGGGGATGTGAGGCCTGAGCCAACCTACTGATAATGAGGCTGACACATTAAACCAAGAGTGTTGGCTGAAAAATGGAGCCAGAAGTTCTAAAACAAACCAAAAGCCTACACTACCTGAAGACACCCAGCTACCATATTTTATCAAATCTAATATGCCATCCATTGTAAGATATGCCATTATTTTATGCACCACTAAGAGAAATCTCTATCCCTGTGACATAACGCTTTCTTACATTTAGACTTTTTCGAAACTCTGTTATTGAAATAGTTCTTTTAGACTTATTTGGGCATAGGTTTTCATTATATCTCCTTTTAGACATAATAATAGGGCGCATGGAAACAAATTTAGGGTCATCTCAACACTTCACACTTAGTCTGACTCTCCTTAGATCTAGTTTTTCCATATATCATCCTTTTCTGTGCCATTAAGGCCATTGGTGATGCATTTTTTTTTTTTAAAGGAATGGTCCACTACTCTCTTCAGGACATTCCTCCAACCCAGTGGCACCCTATTCTTCAAACACTGATACGCACGTCAAGCAATGACCACGTCACACTTACTGCCTGGCCACCAGCGATTGTGAAACACGTTGAAATAGTAATATATAGAAAAAGTGTGTCTTAGAGTCACTGGAATACAGTATGTGTGCCAATTCTTATCCTTCTCGTTGTCATGGACCCTAACCATCAACACGCGAACATGACCGCCAAGAGGCCACCTTACCACCTGCTATCACAGACTGCTAACTGCAGCTTCAGAATCAGGTCCAACAACTGGAGAGGGAGGGCCAAGAAGAGGGTCTGAGTTGCAGGATCCTATAAGGCAAAGTGATTTACTGCTGAACGATGAATCATTGGTGAAACTTTACACTGTATCAGAAAGCAGTTCTTCAAGGCCATGGAAACTGGCTGGCAATCGAGATTATAGCCACATTATAATTCACTGTCCAACACACCCAACCTGACTGAATAGTGTCTGACATTATTTGCCGTAATGCAAAGAGGAATTCGGTGTCACCGGTTTAGAATACAATGTTCTTAAGTCAGTGTAGTAAGTGACAGTCTATGTTCAGAGTCATTAAAAAAAAAGAAAAAAAAAGATGTGTTTATCACAGAGTATGAGGGGTGCCAGGTGAACAGAACTTGGAAGCAATCTTTATATATCAGAATACAATTTAAGAATAAATATATTCAAGCTGATAATATATCCACAAGGAAAAGAGAGACTCATCTTGAAATTAAACGTCCTCCAAAATCAGTCATGTGCAGTGAATGAGTCCTCAGCTTGTCTCCCTACATTCCCTATCAGTCCTCCATTAAAATAAAACACTTAAAACACTCGAATATACTTTGGTCTCCAGAGAAGAAAGGGAACAATAATAATGATAATAAAAACAAAAAATAACTATCATGTCCTGAATTCCCTGCGACAGGCATTGTATTATGCTCTTAATTACACAATGCCCCACTTAATCTACATGTGTGAGGTGGGCGATTTGAATATCATCATTTCCTAAAGGAGAACACTGAGGCTTGCAAGTGTCAGGGAACTTGCCTGAGGTCTCTAGCTGGGAAAGGGCAGAGCCATGATGAGTCAAGCCTTGAGAAAGACCTCAAGGTCTTTCCATCGCCTAAGCTTAGCTGCTCTCCCTTACACCTCACTGCCCGTTGTCGCTAACTTATAAGGTGATAAAATAAAACCAGGGGTCCCAACTGAGCCTTTAATGAAGATCAGAGGGGTGCTTCATTCAACTCTCACCAGGATAGCAGAGTCACCTGCACTGATTTAAATATGTAGCTTACTCAGATTTTGGAATCCCTCATGTAAATTGGGATATGTGAGAAATGGCTGGAGGACACATAATTTACCCATTGCGGGAAGGATTGACAACACTTAAATATTTTCTTGAGACTTACACCGACTCTTTTATTTCCATTGACAACAATAGACAGTACCTGGTTTTACTGAAGTATGAAGAAAGAGAAAGAGACAAAGAAAGAATGAATGATGGCAGTGATGACAGACATATGGACATAACCTATAATTAGACTTTTTGGAGAGTCTTATCATTTTTCTCAGTAGCAATATTCAGGGCTGCCTATGGGCATAAAGTGAGGCCATCTTGCTTACTGGCTGTGTGACCTTGGGCATATCTATAAACGAGGTCATAGTGTCTTCTTTTCAGAAGTTTAGGACTGGTGTATGGGATGTGCCGTACACAGTGTCTGACCCATCTTTCACTCATTCATTCACGGATTTTTCCGCTCCCTGTTCACTGAACACGTACTATGTTTCAGGAATGTCTCTAAGTACCAAAGATACAGCAGTAAACGATGAAACAAAGTAAGACACATACCCTACTGTGATGAAGTTAGGAGTTTTGTGAGGAAAACTACATTAAATAAAGAATTAACTGTGAAAACTATGCTCAAACAGAACTACTAACTGAAAAAGCTTCCCCAAAGCAAAACCCGGAACAACAGGAGCAAGAAAACAGTATTCGATTATAACCCAAAGTATAAAATAAATATTCATGAATCCATACAGATACAAATGAATGAATGAGTGAATGGGGGAGAAGAGACAAATCTCCCATGCAGAAGATTTCAAAACACAGGATCCTGGGTGGCTTCATTGGCTAAGCAACCAACTCTTGATTTTGGCTCAGGTCATGATCTCAGGGTTTTGGGATCAAGCCCTGCACTGGGCTCAGCGTGGAATCGCTCGTCCCTCCCTCTCTCTCTGTTCCTCCCCTACTCCCACCTCTCTCCTCTAGAATAAATAAATACACAGCACATTACCTCTGTGATCTTCCTAAAAACACATCACTCTAGTCTAATCATGAGAAAAACTTCAGATAGATTCAGTTAAGGGTCATTCTACAAAATTCTTGATCGGGACTCCTCAAGACTGCCAAGGTCCTCAAAAAGAAGGAAAATTAGAGAAACGGTCTCAGCCAAGAACTTAAGGAGACACGATGAGTAAATGTATTTGGTATGCCTGAGTGGGATCCCGCGACTGAGAGAAGATTAGGTCAAATTCAAGGAGATCAGAAGGAAGTATTGATTTTCATTAGAAATAATTTATCAGTATTGGTTCATCAACTATAACACATGTGCTATATTAATATAAGATGCTAACAATAGTAAAACTGGGTGCTGGATACATGGGGAGGTACTGTCTTCACAAGTTTTCTGTAAATGTAAAACTGTTCTGAAACTAAAGTTTATTTTAAGGAAACATTTGTAAAAAATCCGGAATGCACTTGTTCTAAACTCTGATAATCATTCTTTCAAAAGCCTTCTTAAAAAGTGCTCCTAAAGACAGGCCTCTGGAAGTAGGAGAGCAGGCAATTGCTAGATTTGACTTCTGACTTCTGTTTTTGCACATTTATAAATGGTTTTCCTGAGGCAGTGTGGGAAGAGCTGAATTTGGGCTCATTAAAGAGTAGCTAAAGTTTTAATTCTAAGATTTGCTTATTTAAAAAAAAAAAAAAGGATCTCCTTCCTTAGCCAGAAACCTATACCACTCACTACTGGAGTCACTCCTGTAAGTCAGGCTTGCCCAGGGCCACTGACTGGGGGAGGGCACAGTGTTCCCCCCGTCCCCACCGCCCCAGAGCATGATGGTTTTGTCCAAAATGCTGTCATTAATTAGGCCATCAGCCTATGAAGGAAACTAATGTGTATTAAATGCCCGCATGTTCAGCAAGGATGGCAAGGTCCTCAGTCAGAAAATCCTTACTCTTTTATAGCACTTCTGAAGAGAAGTATGAAAACCCCCATTTTACAGATGAGGAAACTAAGGTTCGAAAATGACGTGGCGGACCAGCCAGAGCTGGCTCCCTGCTTTTTCTATCTGACGTGGAATAACTGTTTATTTTACATGCCACAGGAGAGTCCTAATGAGATGGAATCAGTTTTAAAGGCCTGTCCCAGCTACAGTCTATATGAGAATGTACAAAGTTCACAGAATGGTAAGATGTCAATCTACTTTTCCTACTAAAATTTAAAAAAAAAAAAAAGAAAGAAAACAACTCCTCTAGCAGAGTCAACAGTCAGATATTGGAACTCAAAGGAACTCGGCAAAATAGGTCTTGCTGAATTAAATGTGCCTTTAATTGGTGTTTTGGTTGAATGTCCCTTTTGCAGCAAAAGGAATCCAAAGTGAGTGCCATTAACAGGGAGCTCGTTTTCCAACTGAGTGAACAGAATTGGGGGAGGTTGTAAAGTTTGGTTGTTCTATTTTCAGTAGTGCTCTGTTGTGTGAAGTTAATGGGTTAGAAGTAATTTATGTGGACAGGCCAAAGTATTCCCAGTCACCAAATCCAAAAATATTCTAGCTGGCCAAAGCAAACAGAGGTTGTTCTGCATTTTATACCTCGAGTCACCTTCTCTCAGCCCGGGACTTGGGCATCACAACAACCCCCCGCCCCAACACCAGGCGTGCGTTGTGTGTTTTGACACAAACTGCATATACGGTGAGCCCTGACAAGGTCTCTTTTATGTTTCTGTCAGATAACAGTATAAAGGAACTCTTCCCTTCGCGCTTCATTAGTAAACCTTTCAGGATAGGGAAGTAAATCATTGGAACTCCTGTTCTGCTTCAATAATCTATAGCTAACATCCTCTGAATATTTCAGAGTCTGCCAGACAAGAGGGAAGCACTTTCTATAATTATTCTCAAATTACCCTGTCTCAGAGAGAAGGAAATTAAGCATCAGGAACGAATGGGCACCCGGGTGTGTCAAGGTGGTGAAGCGTCTGCCTTCGGCTCAGGTCATGATCCCGGGGTCCTGGGATCGAGCCCCGCATCGGGCTCCCTGCTCAGCGGGAGGCCTGCTTCTCCCTCTGCAGCTCCCCCTGCTTGTGTTCCCTCTCTCACTCTCTCTCAAATAAATAAACAACCCCCCCCCCAAAAAAGAACATAAATAATCTCACCAAGATGTCACACTGGTGGATGGGAGAACTGGAGTCTCAGTCAGCAGGAAAGCCGGCTCAGGCACCCCACCAAGCCGCCAGGTGTGACGGCTCCGCCCCGCATCCCAGTGAGGCCCGCCCTGACCTCCCCACTGAAACCACAAACCAACAACTTCTGAAGTTGGAATTCAGGTTTGGGAGCTGCTTCTCCTTTCGCCAGCCTCGGGGGTCACTTCGTTCTCAATTTTTCAACTTTTTAGAGGAGAGGGTCCAAGACTCTCCAAATCTCATTCTCTGTCTCTTCTTCCTGTTGTTGGGAGCTGCTTCCTGGATGCTCCACTGGGCGATCGGCTCTGAGCTTCTGGCTCGCTAGCCCAGAGCTAGAGCCCCCCACTGCACACTTGCCCTGCAGGGGCTCACATTACAAAGGAATCAGGGAGTGTTGCTGCTGGGAGTGAAGTCAACACTTAAGTGGTGTGGTGATCACCGAGGGCAACACCCCTCTTCCAGGCTTTCTGTAGTGACCGCCATTCCTGGGACAGCAATAAAATGTAAAGCGAGCCCTCCCGTCCTCTGCCCTTCTCTTTTCTTGACCCCACTGCATTCCAACACAACAAATTCAGTTTTAATACATATTTTTTTTCCACCAACCAATGTATTCCACCAACAGCAGTATGTAGAGTTTACCTTAAAAATAATTACTATTGTAAGTAATAACCAAACACATTCTTATTGTCAAAATGCAAGTAATACTGAACTATTTTTAGCTGCCCATCCTTTCTCGTTCATGGTGACCTATTCTTTGTTTTAATGAATGCTAATGTCTATCAGATCTCTCCGAGGGTAATAACTCTTGGACATTCTATGTTCTGAATTGGCTGCTTCAGCATGGAGCTGCCTCTTCTCAAATGCTTTTGGACCCTGACTGTTCATTTCTTAATTTCCTCATCCCTGTTTTATGATTATCAAATGTCTAATGTAGGTTGTATGGTAGCAACATCTAGAATAATGTTTGACCAAATATCTGGATACCAAATATCTGGTATCAACTTGGCCTAGCCAAGTTGACCTATGAAATTAACCACCACAAAGAAAATCCCTAGGTGGATGCAGATTAGAGAATTGAGATTTGGAGACCTGAAATTTCTCCCTAGTGATTCGATCACTAGGTATACGACAGTATGTCCCTCGGGATAAAAGTCCCATGAAAGCCGAGACTGTGCCTGTTGGCTCCTGTAACCCCAGGATCAAGTGTGATGTGAGCACTCAATGAAAACTCTTCCTTCTGCTGCAATCCTATAGGCTAGACATCTTGATAAAGTTCTCACTAGGGAAAAGACTAGTTACCCACCCGAAATGTGTCTTCGTAGGAAAAAAAACTTTATCTTATCTGGGGCAGCCTTGGAAGGACAGTCCCCCCAAATAGAATCTGCACTGTTATTTCCTATTATAAGAACCCAAACTTAATTCAAATTCATATAATTCCCACTAAAAGATCTGGAAATGTGGATAGAACAAAGCACATTCATGTAAATGCATAATTGATCTCACGAGAAAGAATACAAATTTAAGGAGGGTTAAAAAAAAAAAAAAATCAGGGAGCCAGGACTCTTAAATGAACTGCACCAACCAAAATGAAACATAAACTGGAAAATATTTGCCCCCTGGCAAAGGGAAATGAAAATGGAATTTGTCTCAATCTTTACTCTGAATGAGATACAATTTCTGCTATTTTTAACCACTGCTCTTTCCTTATGTAAGTGTTAGGATATATATATAAGATGTACCCTACATCTCTCTATAAAATATATATACTTACACATGCATGCACATATACGAATATCTCATCTACATTCCATGTTGGCTCAGAAATCCTAAGGGAAGAAAATTAAGATAGAAATACGTCCCAGAGAAAACAAATGCAAAACCTCTTTGGAGGGACACTCCCTCACAACCCAGTGGGCAAACTCAGGTTGCCCAGGATTCCCACATACAAGAAGCACCTACTGAATAGAACCTCACAACCTAAAATGACAAACTCCGAGGACACAGGACACTTTCAGAGAGCAAGGACAGAAACAATAATTCGACCGCTGACCGCCTCATATACTGTAATTATCATGTAGGGTCTATAAAAGAAATATGTTCACCATGTTTATGAAATAAAAGATGGAATTTAAAACAAAGAAAAATAAACAAGACTGCACCGCTCTGTAAAAAGAAACTAAGCAGAACTTCTAACACACACACACACGCGTGCACACGCATCTACGTTTATGCATATTTATTCAGCCAAGTTTAAAAACTCAATGGATGGATTAAATGGATGGTTCTAAAGCAGATCACAGTGTGGAGAAGGAAATGCATGAACTGGAAGGTGTATCTGAAGAAGTTACCAAAAGGTATCTAATCCGACTTGTAAACAGACGAGAGTCGCTCGGTCCAGGGACACCTGAAGACATGAAGACCAAGAATATCATAGAAATGAGGGAAGGTGTGCATCCCCAGGTGCAGGAAGCAGAAGGCTTCTCGAGGAGTCTGTGTGAAGACAGGTCTGGCACTGGAAGGGCCATGCCAGAAGCCAGGTCTGCCGCACCTGCATGGACCATGGTGTAGCACAGTATCCTGAAGAAGAAAAAGAATGTACAAAGTGCCGGGCCCACACAAACACATTGCTCGTTTAGTCCCAACAAAGTATGGTAAGCCAGAGATCATCAGTCCCATCTTACAGAGAGAAAACTGATGATGTTCAAAGACATTAAGGAAGCTTCCAAAGCTGCTCAGAGTAAACAATAAAGGCTCATTCCTTTTGCTCCTGCCCTGTGCCGTTTCCTGGTGTGAGACCCCTTTGCACAAAACATGAAACCCCTTATTATCTCATCTTCTCTTCTTCAGAACAAGAGGAAATCGCCCTCCCGCCCTAATCACTTCCCAGAGTGGCTACAAGGATAAAACGCAAGTATATGCAACATCTTAACTTCTAGAGATCTGTGATTCTCAAAGCACATTCGTGTCGCCGCCGACCCTCCAAGGTAAATGCATGGTGTCGCTAACCAACCGTGATGGTGATCTTGAAGCTCCTCATGCAAGACGCTAGTTGTCAGAGCAGTGCACTTTGAGGTCCCATAAAAATCTCAGTTTTCGGTTTGCTGGGATAACGGAAGGACAGTTCACCTTCGAGACTCCTTGTAAAACTGATTAATATAAAATTAATATAGATAAAAATTTCCTATGAATCTGGCTCTGAGCGAAGCATTTTCTGCACCTTCTCTCTTGTGAGCCTCACCTGGACCTAGGAGGTAGGTATCACTCTTGTCCTCATGTCCAGACAGGAACAGAGAAGCTCAGGGAAGTTAGAAGACACACCTGAAGTTAGCTCACTCGCTAGTCAACAGTTAGTTGGTACTTCAACCCAAGCAACTGGACTGTAAAGTCCATGCACGTCCTTAAACATTATACTCCACCAACTCCTAATACTGACTTGGTTCTTGTGAAGACCCAACAAAAGTGCTTTGCAAATGGCAAAGGCACACTTGAAAGCTAAGTTTCCATTTTGTATAAACCACAATGAACACAAATTGGGAATTAGGCCCATTATGGCCACAACCTCAATTTTGTTTGAAAAGTTAATGCTCTCTTTACAATAATCTTGCCATTGACTTTAGTTTTATCATTTGAAAAGGTATTAATGCACACAATTAGCATTTGACTATTCTACTTCTGTTATTAACCCCCAAGTTCTTCTAGTCTTTACCAAGAACATTTTTTAAAATCACCCCTTTTAGTTCATTGATCAATGTTTTCTTACTTGGATGTGGAAAGCCTGGGTTTGCTGAGTTAGCTAGAGGTGGTTTTATTGCAAAGAAAATTCAAGATGCCCTATATAATGCTACATATAACTTCTCAGGTCCTTCGTTAACCTGGAGAATTCAAAATATCAGTTGAGCATGAGAAGTAGTGTATTGTGTGAAAGGGGGGTAAGATTATGGTTAGGCCTGGAGAGTGTGTGTGTGTGTGTGTGTGTGTGTGTGTGTGTGTGTGGTCAGTTAAGTGTCCGACCCTTGATCTCAGCTCAGGTCTTAATCTCAGGGTCATGAGTTCAAGCCCCATGTTGGGCTCCACGCTGGGTGTGGAGTCTACTTTAAAAACAGAGAAAGAGAGAGAGAGATGGTGTGATAACGCTTCCTGAAGAAATTATCTGAAAGCTAGGAGAGATTTTTCTGTGGGAAGTTTTTCTTTACAGTAAAGAAAATAGAGCACAGCAAATTATACAGATTAAAGACCCAGTGATTGGTGTTCTCTAATATTAATAAAGGAAAATACCAGATTGGTACCGGATTTTTTTTTCTAAAATTATTCTTTTACAAAACCCAGTATTTGCTTTTGCTTTGGGGCTGAACTAATAATATTGCTTAAAAAAATAAAACGATGCGACATCTGGAAACTCTAATTTCAAGATCATTCACCAAACCCAAGAATGACCATGAGAAAGAACAGGGACCGAGAAGAGGAAGATACTCCATTGACGTTTAAAGGACAGAGTGTGGCGTGCCCCACTTGTGGCCATGATTTTTAGAGGGAACCTGGACTAGATAAATCCTCAAGTCATTTTATCCTACAATTAGGTCATATTGAAAATACTATTCAAAGGTGTCGGGAGAACCAAATGCTATTTCCTAGAGCACAAAGCAAAGAGTGTGTGTGTGCGCGTGTGCATGTGTGCGTGCGCACGCAGGTGTGTGCATGTGCATGTTTTAATCAATTCAACACTAGATGGCTCTAGTTACAAAACCAATACGTTTCACAAGTCTAAAATCCTGAGATGTGATAGCAGAGAACAGATGGATTCTAACCTTGTGGATCAAATTCTGCCCTCTTCCCAAGTCTTAGAGGCATTAAGAACAGCACCAAGCTTTCGGGTTTAAAACGCTGGGCACCTCTGAAAGAGCAGGCTTACCTCCTAGAAGTTCTTACCTCACCGATTCAAACTCAGCACTGACATAGCCTTGAGGATGTAGGTTTAATTTGCTCTGTAATTATTCCACTCCGCACTCTGCTAGTACCCTAGTATTTTCAAATCACCTTCACATATGCCAATTCATTTGACCCTCTCCATAACCACAGGGGAGATGTTGTCCTCATCAAAGGCAAGGACAGTGAGACTCACACAGGGGGCAGAAACTTGCTCAAGGTTACTCCTGTGTGATAGCTCATAAGTGATACAGCTCATAAATGATAAGGCTGGCACTGGATTCCCCAAGTCCCAGCTCCTGGCTCAGAGTTCTTTCTACACCACAGACAAGAAGAGAGAATTAGATGTTTGCCCTATGTAGTCTGTCTGGCATGGCCCTTTCGTTTTTAAGAATACTCCATTCCGATTCATTAAATACCCCCATTAAATACCCAAAATGTATTTTGAACTCTTAAGAAATTGAGAACAGTGAAGAAATCTTTTTTTGAGGGAGGAGAGGGAGGATTTTTGGCTAGGAGGGAAACTTCTTGCTATTGGTAGTCTTTGGTTTTGAATTGCATTTGAAGTTTTTTAAAGCTTTTATGTTTTACCTAAACCATCAATAAATAATCAATGCTTTTTACCCAAATATTCCAGCTCTGCAGGGTGGCAAAGTCAGTTGGATATTTAAGGCAAGATTAGTTAAAAGCCATAAGCCAAATAATTCACATGCAAATGATTGCTGATAACTAGCATTTAATGAGCATTCACTATGGACCACTCTGCATATTTCTTCCTTCATCCATTCTTTCTTGCTCCAATTCCACCACCCTAATCTCAACCACCATTACCTGCCACCTCTCTAAGTGGTCTGCCAAATACTTCACCTGCCTCAAATCCAAATCTCTAACTTTTATTTGAATATATATATGAATAAATGACTCTAAGACAAGCACATATTGATTTTTTTAAAAAGGAAAGAGGTAGGCAATGTTATCCCACAACAATTTGTTCTCAACCTTACAGCCAAAATATACAAATAGATCATGTGGTTCACTTTCTTAAAATCCTTCCAGTGACTTGCCATTGCCTGGGGACAGCACTGGAAGTCTATGGATCCAGCGTCTTTCCCTCACTTTGCCCCCCACACCTGGCCTTCTATCAGTTATCTGAATGTGCCAAAGTCATTCACACTGTGCTCTTTCCACCTGCAGTAATGTCCAGCTTCGCGCCTACCCCCTTCAGGTCTCAGATGTTCTGGAAGTCTCCTCAACTCCCTCCCAGGTCCACACTAGCTTAGGTCCCTATGTTGAAAGCTTTGTTTAGCATCCTGTACTCCTCCTTTGTAATACTTACTCCAACTCTATTTAATTAAGTATTTGGGGGAGTATTTGCTTAATGCGTATATTCTACATCCAGTTTGTCAACTCCTGAATCCCTGAAGACTAATATATTATTTTGAAGCTTTTAAAATTTTGCTTCACAATAAATTTTAGATCATAACCAGTACACACACGCACAAAACAGAAGAGTTTCATGAACATGTCCCTTCTGCAGGCAACTCACTTGATAATTTCTACTCTGTTTTAAAAATGTTGGCTACAACTCAGTTTATTGAGTTTATAGCCCGCTAACAGACTCAACCCTCATTTGAAGTAACCACTCATCTAACACAATGCTCAGTAGATAGTAGGTCCTTGGTGATCATTTATGGAACAGACAAATGAAAAAATACTTACCAGTTACTACTTAAAATGATTTGTTTTTGTTTGCGTTGGATAACGGTTGACTGATTATGGCTTTGTCCCTCCCCGGAGAATGGGGCCCCAGAAGGGCCAACCCCAGCCACTCTGGGTACAGTTATTTCCCTTGGCTGGACTGATGGGATCGGGGTCACGGGGTGATTTCCCCTTGTCCCTGTGCCGCAGACTGTCCCCTTAACTACCCCCCAGAAAGAGAGATTGTTCGTTATTTCCCTGTTTGCTGCAGACTGTTATATCACTATCACTGCAAAAAGAGAGGATTTAGAAAACAAAAAACTTCCTAGCAATATTCTAATGACACCAAATGCATTATTGTCTTTGCTCTTACGATTCATATGTCAATTGTCCCATCTAATTATCAGGCTTTAGGGCTATCTTATTTTCCAACACTTTGGCTTAACATGAGTACAGCCCTATCTTGTTGAACACCAGGACCCCTCAAAGAAGAAAACAATTCCTTTGATTAACCAGTTAATAAATGCCTTTATTTACCTGTTGTGTTTTTCTGTTTCCACCAGACACCTAAAATCCCGGGCTTTTCTCTCATCTCTACTTCTCACCATCCAGGCATCTACCACGCAACATGACAAAGAAAACCCTCCCAGGACTGACAGTCTTAAAATATCAACCATTCTCTGCAGGACCAGGCAAAGTCAAGGTCAGGATTCTCCCTCCATGTGGGAACCGTTAGAGCCCAGGCTGAGCTTTCTCCAGAGCAACCAGGGAAACTACTCAGTGGGGGGTCCGGTCCCAGGGGCTTGTGCAGGGGTGTGTCCTTCATGTAGCAGCGGTGCAGCCACAGGGAGCTTGAGTCCTCCCGTCCCCCCCCAACCCCTGCCGAGCTCACTCCCAGGGCACAACTCCAAGGCAAAGGGCGTGTTCTGTCACCCCTGGTCACGCATCCATTTGGGAGAAGCGGAAGCAAATCAAAGGCTTCCACGAGTCTGAGAACTGAAAACTGGAAGCAGAATGAACATTCCAGCAACAAGCTTTACATTCAGCATTTTAGATTCCCACGTGTGTGGTTGACACCTTTTCCTCTACGTCCATATTCTGGAAGGATTGTTCATTCCGCACTTTTCCTGTGGCCCATGTGCTTCGGCTAATAGTTGGCTCCTAGAAAATCAGACTCCTCTTATTTGAACTGAAGCCAAGTGAGGGTAGCCTCTAATTCTAGGGGGCTGGGGGCTTCTAAACCCTTAAGCCAAAATGTACTCAAAATTGGGAGGGTTTTGAGTTTTTTTATTTTTTTTAAGTGGGCTTCACACCTTTAAGAATTTCCTCCACACGCTAGAGCTCTTACCAGAGAACTTAGAATCTCCAGGTTAGATCTTTGAAAATGTCACTTTCTTTATTTTTCAAGAAACACAGTTACCACTGAGGTTTCAAGCCATGAACTTCAAGCTTCAGATCTCCCGTAACCCAGTCCACAGCTGACAGTTATGCTTTCACAATGATGGGCCCTCTTAAAATCCGTAGGAGCAGCTTGCATAAAAAAGAAGCCTGTTTCCCCACCCCAATCTGACCCTATTTACTTGGTTACATAAATGCTTTGTGTACTTCATTTTTATAAGCCAGCATTTATCTGCATACTTGACCTGAAACTCCACACTTTACTCCATGCAATACAGTGATATAAAAAAGCATGAAAAAAAGGAAGAAAGAAAGACTCTCCCAAATTTACTTTAGCCTTCATATCCCTTTGACGGAAAAGAAAACAGGGGCACTCACATAAATAATAGTTACCCAAACCGCAGCGAGTTCTGCTTTTTAAATACGTAACTCACGAAAACAGCTTCAAAAGCATTATTCACATCAACGGTTTTTAAGGCAAAATATATTTTAATGTTGTAAACAAAGGAGCCTGGCTGTTTTGTAGATTCTGCGGGCTGTAGTGACCCAGTTATCTGGTCAAAGGGCTGTATGGATGCGAGGGACAGAGCGAGTTAAAGTTTAACTTTCAGGAATTGTAAACCAAACCTAAAGCCACTGAACCTTTGGAGTTTGATATGTTGATTAGAGAATAACCAGAGTGACACGTTGAATGCTCCATAATCAAGGAAACCTTTTCCGGGTGGGGATCTCTGATCACTCAGGTACAGTCCATGTGTTTTGCTTTTTCTTGCTTCAACTCTGTGAAACTGTGCAGTGTGGCTCAGTGGGAATGCAATGAGAAGAGCTTCTATCCTCTTCTATTAGTCTAATACAGGGTGCTTTCTGGCTGGTTTTTATACTAATGGAGCAACCTGAACACAAGAGAATATATTGGAGGAATCATATAATCTCAGAATGAAATGGCAGCCATCTTCGGCTTCTTGGTGTAATCAATTTCTGGGGCTAAAGAGTAGATTTACTGCCTTGGGTTCAAGAGCGGGGCTAACATTTCCGAGAAGTTTATTTAGCCATGGCCAGACAGCTGGGAGCGTTGTGGTTGACTGTTTCTCCTGGTCCCAGGACCCCCAGAAACATAAAAAAATGTAATTAAAAGAGGAAGAGCACTAACATCACTGGCAGATTCTGACTTCTCCGTGTAGGTCGTAATTTCTACCATACCTTCGATTTCGTATTTTCAATTCTCTCCTTCCCTCACCTTTGTCCTTCGCAACCACCCGAAACCCCAATCTAAAACACAAAACCCCACAGAAAATAAACCCACCCAAAATCACCTGGGTGAATTCTTGCTATTTCATTTCCCAGGATCCTACTCACCAAAGGAATGCCTTAAGCTATTTGCTTTTCATTCTAGCAAAAGTAAAAAAAAGAAAACAAAAACACATGGAAAATGACTGGCTATGAATGTGTTAAATCGCAACCTTGGGGATAGCTAATTATTAGATCTTTTTCTTGGGTTGGTTTGGGCAACCATGCTGCTGTGGATATACGTTTCACATGATCATTTTGTTCACTCCAGAAAGATGATTCACAACCAAAATACGCTACGATTGTATCTTAAGAAAGGTGTCAGAGCACTTAGCAGGAATATCCATTCCTACCAGAAATCTCTTAAACTCTGATTGAAATACTTTTGTCCCATGATTACGAAAACGAATTCTGAGGCTCCAAGTTAAACAAGTGTATTTACGGTAGGACCGTTCAGATGTGTATTGTGTATCTTCAAGAAGGTGAGGGACACAGTATTATTTGTGCACTGCGCAGGATTGGTGTTTTGCAAAATATACACCGACAAGCTCAACTTTTGTTAGAATTTAGAAGCTTCAAAGGTGTGTTGGTCTGGTCTGAAATATCCTTTATGATAATGTGCTGAGGCATATACGGTAGGAACGTAAGTCTAGAGATGATAGTGCTTACTAGAATAAGAGCATTTACTTGTTGAAGGGCAAAGGCCTTCCCCTGCGAAATACAGAATAACAGACAAATGACTTATTGGTTCATATTGCAGGGCCATATTTTCTGGAATTATATCGATACTGCCCATTTGAGACAATTCTCACATTTTGCTGTTCCAATTTACTATTTATCAGGTATAAGGGAAGGGGGAAGGGAATCGGGAAAAAGAAAGGAAAAGAAAAAAAACTTAGTGGGCAAATATGAATTGACAGGATGGATAGGAAAAACACTGAATATTTAGTTATTATTTTTAACTGGGCTAATAATACCAAGTTGTTTTGTGTTGTTTCAAATATGACAGTTCTTACGCTGTACTCAGTGGACGTTAATAAATGTGGCTTAAGAAAGAGGACCCTGTTGTCAAGTTGAGGAAAGGTAGTCAGACACTTTAAAGCAGATCTTGTTATTAGGCGGACATTTGCAGGGATACTAACAATAACAGATGTTGATTGAGCATTATATGGCCAAGTGTAGTCCTGAGCACTTTCCGTGCCTCCATCTATATTATTCTTAAACCAGTCCTATGAGGTAGATACTATTACAACGTTTTACTAATGAGAAAATTGAGCAGGGACTCGTTACCTAAGAAGGCTCCACATCATCCGGTTGGGAAGCAAAGAGCCAGATTCCCCAGCCAGATGGTCTGACGCCAGAGCCCACACGTGTCACCATCATAACTGCCCTCCCAGGGACTGAGGATTTACTGTGTGTGTCAATGTATGCACTTCTTCCGAGCATCTAGGACTTTGAGATGTTTCATTTCCTCAGCTTCATTTACAACAGAACATCTTTCAGGAACATCTATTAACATGTCTCTGAAAGCGGATTCCTCAGAACACAGTTTAAGAAAGAACAAACCCCTTTTAGAGCTCCCATCCAGCATTCATAAAACCAGAACCAACTGAAATCACCACAGCTAAAAACATCTGAGGGACCTGATGGCTTAGCTATCTTCCATCAAACAGGACCATGCCTCTCGTAGAGACTTTCCAGATTAATTCTAGAAAGAACACCAGACTCTTCTCCTGACAGAGCGTGGCTGGAAGGCAGGTTCCCGAACTCCCAAGCTGTGTGACCTCAGGCACACTACTTAACTTCCCTGAATCTCAGATTCCTCGAGTGGGCCGTGGGGATAGAATCCACCCTGCAGAATTCAGTGAAGATTAAATGAGATGACACAGCAAAAGAGTTAAAGCATTATCCCTGGGACTTGGTAGGAGTTCGGCAAAACTCTCTTCCCCTTCCCATTTCTCTATTTGTAAACATCTCCAAAAAAATATCCTGAAACTTTCCAAACTTACCCATTGGCTGCTCTTTGTCAAAACTCTACTGATATAATAATAATAAAAAAAAAAACTCCACTGATATAGTAAATCAAAAACTACAAGCAAATAATACAGTCCTGATTAGTCACCAAGAGTAAACGTGTTCTATTTATCCAGACAAAAAGACAAAACCTATTTTCTTTTATTCTAAAAAGACCGCAGCAACAACAACAAAACATAATATGCTTTTATTTTAGAGAATGTTGCTCAGGGAAACTCTTAGCTAAACACCCAATGCCCTTTTCTCCGAAACCCACCGGGCAGCCTGCGGTGGTGGGTGTTCATTTCATCACACAGCCAGTCGATGTTACAAATCTGTTTCAATAACTGTCTTTTAAAATCCTGTCATCCCTCAGCAAGCTGGGGAGTACGCTGGGTACTGTTGCACAATTGTTGTCATTACCTGATGTGTATCTAAATGACTCAATCAGTTTAAACAAGATGGTACTGATCGATGGTGGATAAACACCATTTGATCTTATTCATGGAAACAGTAACCAGGCTCCTGTAAAGTGCAGTTCTAACAGTCCCAACGCCCCCTGGGGAAAGCATCTGGAAAAGGAGAAGCACCGTTGCAGTGACATTACCTATTAGAAATCTAAACACCATCTGCTCCTTGGCAGATACTGTAAGATGCAGGAAGTTCTTAACCAGTGGTTCCTGCTGATTGGATCAGGAGAGCTGATCCATCATTGGAGTGCATCCAACTCAATCCAACTAGAATCTCAGTCTTAAGAACTATGTAGAACATTTAACTTAATAAATTAAGGTTTTTGTGTTGAATATTTTCGATTCATCCAAACCAAAAATTTCAATATTTCCTTTTATAATCACGGCTGCCTCGACTAAAATATGCTGGTACTTTGAGCTCCCTAATTTGATCTTTTTAAAGATATATAAACTTAGCTTCTTTTTTTCCTAATACGGATATGTATGTGGAATTTTATCTGTGTAGGGTATTAGCAACCATGTGGAAAATACTTTCCAGGTTTGTTTCTTCCGACAGGGCTCCGTCCCTGGTAATAGTAGTAGGAAGGGCATAATGTGGACTAAGATAACCCCCTCCAGTTTGCAGGGGTGTGCACAATGTTCTGCCCCCAGCAACAATATGGCTAAGAGAATTTGCACATGACAATCTGGCCGGATGGAACGACTACGTGAGCAAACTGGCTGGCAAGTCTATAAAATCCCGCCTTCAGTGATGCAGTAATGTCTCCCTTCTTCCCGTAGTTAAAAATGATCATTGTTTTGGGGATGCCCAACTGATTCAAAGAACATTACACTTAACAGAGCAGAATTAACTACTGTTACTACCTCTTTTCTATAGGATATTCTAGCTTACAAAGCATTTTAGACAGAAGCATTTAACTTAAAAAAAAAAAGATTTATTTATTTGAGAGAGAGAGAAAGAGAGACAGAAAGAGCATGAGCAGAAGAGGCAGAGGGAGGATCTGAAGCAGACTCCGCACTGAGTGCAGAGCCCAGCGCAGGGCTCGATCTCCCGACCCTGAGATCATGACCTGAGCCAAAATCAAAAGTCAGACACTTAACCGACTGCGGCACTCAGGTGCCCCTAGACTTTTTTAATGCCAAATTTCTTCATGGTCAATTCAGCATGCCTACTTTCTTCAGGGAGCTCAGTCATTACAGCTCATTCCAG
The DNA here is from genome assembly GCF_037043125.1 of Eumetopias jubatus. Classification (NCBI taxonomy): domain Eukaryota; kingdom Metazoa; phylum Chordata; class Mammalia; order Carnivora; family Otariidae; genus Eumetopias; species Eumetopias jubatus. Next base: position 82,477,477 of record NW_028274823.1, on the reverse strand, counting down.
TTGTGCAAACCTGTTAACCGCAAGATGCTCACGCAGAGTCTAGAAGCCCAGCTGGGCTCACGCAGCAGAGAGCGGATTACACAGGGAGCTTCACCTACTGTACTGGACATAACTGCCCCGGTGATGAGTAACTAAGAGGTTAGATGAAACTAGGAAGAGAGAGGGCACCTGGGTGGCTCAGTCGTTAAGCGTCTGCCTTCGGCTCAGGTCATGATCTCAGGGTCCTGGGATCGAGCCCCGCATCGGGCTCCCTGCTCTGCGGGAAGCCTGCTTCTCCCTCTCCCACTCCCCCTGCTTGTGTTCCCTCTCTCACTGTGTCTTTCTCTGTCAAATAAATGATAAAATCTTAAAAAGAAACTAGAAAGAGAGGATGAGAATCCCCATAGAAGGTGAGAGGAAATCTAGTCCCATAGGAGTCCCAGAAGGAAATGATCCTACAAAGATTTCGAGCACGGCACGTGAAAGAAGTGAAGGGAGGGATGCCGGACTATCTCCCGGAACACTGGCTGGACGTTCACAGGGTTTTAGGTATCAAGGCAACTTTCTTTCCTTCCTCTCAATTCACCTTTACATTCTTCTGTCCAGCTATTCTGTTAGGATTGCGTTTAGTGCTCATCTTTCCAGCTGGGGGCTTCTGCATGAAGTTAATTCGCTTCTTAGATTTGTTTAAACCCCTAATCCCTCCGGTTACTTTCTGTGGCAGTCAGAGGTCAGACGCTGATACCATGCAGCGGGAGTCTGTGTTGGCACATGGAAATGACCAGGTCAGGAATCCTCTTGCCTGAAGACACCCCGCAGTGCCTCACAATGCGAGCAGTGACTGCTGACTGGTTAGAATCAGCACCCTATGATGATGATGATGATAATGATATGAATAATAGCTCTTCCATGCTGGCATAGCTCCTGCCACATGCGGGGCTTGGAGATTCACTCCTTCAACCCTGTGGGGTTCTGTGGAGTGGGTGCTATTGCAATAAAGAGGTCAAGTCTTAGGACCATGGAGAAACTTGCGCAGGGTCACGTGGCTAAAAAGTGGTGGAGACAGGAGTGAACCCCAACAGTCTGGCGCATACCACTCTGCAGACAGGGTGTGAATAGAGCATAGAGAAGCACTGGATCTTGGGACTGGAACTAAATTTTGAGGTTCTTTTACTGGACAGAGAAGAGTTACATGAGTTTCCCAAGGATAAAAGACATTTTTGTTGTTGTTGTTAGGGTAAGAACCCAAGTGTAGACCTCCAGCCCTTAGTAATTGCCCTGAATGACTTGGCTTCCTGACACCTAAATTCTGCTAGGGTCTGAAGACACAGCACCTCCCACCTGGAGGCCACACCCTCCCCCCCCCCGGGGGGAAAGAATAATTGGGCTGCTAGGTCTATAAATGCTCAGGGAGTCCCATATTTAAACTGCCCTAATTTGGAGCTTTAAATGGAGACCCAGATATTCCCAAATAGCAGCTCCACCAGCCTCAATGGAATTATTCATTTAGGATAATAAGAGTATGCTTCCAGAAGTTCCTTGTTAACATACACATTAGTTGGGAGACAGGGTATGAGTGATAGGGACACTTTGAAGTATTGACATTCAGGAACACATTAGCCTAAAATCACTTAGCAAATTAACTAGCCTGGCAAAGCCGTTCCAAGAAGAGCATTTAGGACATGTAAGTTGTGATGGTAGGGAAGAGAAGAGGGAGAAGAGAAATGGCCAAGGATGGAGGTGTTCTAGGGAACCAAGAAGAAAATTTAAGATATTCGAATGACAGCTATTTGTCTGATCTTTGAGGAAGAATTTACTTATTAATTTTGAATGATTACTAAAGACATTTGAGCATCACAATTACCAGATTCCTCCATGTTTCTCCCTCACTGTAGAACAGGTAGTTAAGACAGGAGCACTGGCCAGAATTGGAATCATCCAAGAATGCTAGTACATGGCCCTTTAGGATATTTTAAGACCAGAGAAAAACCCGTAAAGCCTAGAAACTCTTCTTCTCACTTGCCTTTCAAAACAAGCTATAATGTCAAATACTTCCTATAATAATAATTTAGTATCTCAATATTTCAAAGGATCCCCTAAAGCACAGTGATCTAAAGGATGGATTTATAGCATGGCACATGGAGAAGAGAAGACATTTGCACTGCTAAAGAAGGAGGGTCCAGACCCAGAATGCCTGGGCTTGAATCCTGGCCCCACCACTTCCTAGCTATGTGACCCTCAGCAAATTATTGAACTTCTCTGAGCCTGTTTCCTCTTCCATAAGATCAAGATTATTTTGTGGATTGGATCAGAAATTACACATAAAGCGCTTAGAACAATAGCAAACGAGTGTGCACAAACCTTAGCTAATGCAGCTGGAACAGTCATCTCATTCCTGTGCTGCTTTCCTAGAAGAACATGGCTAGAAACAGGGAGAGGCTATGAGGTCAACATGTAGAAAATTGGAGGTCAGGTGGCTGAGAAATAACTCTCCCCCGCGCTGGCCTGTGGAGCAAGTTACAGACAATTTCTCTCTGACATGGTTGCAGTTTTTCCAAGACAGAGACGTTCTCCGTCGCAGTCAGGGGCTCCTAACTAAGTCAGGATAAAATGATTAGAAGGAACCTGGGTCATTAGCAAGGTAGCAGAATAGAAATCTGAATCTTCACACCAGAGGGCAAGCCTCTGGGCCTGTGTTATTTTCATGATGACAACAAAGAACCCATCAGGACTCGAAGCCACTTTCAAAGATGCAGATTGAAGAATAGCAGGATTCTTAGCATGACAAAAACGCAGGCATGAGATAATACAACCTGTCCCCAAATCAGTCCCCTGCGCAGGCAGGACAGCAGACCCCTGAAGAGAAAATTATGGGGGAAGGGGCAAAGTGGAGCATCACGACTGAGGAGGAAGGGGTTGGGGATTGGCGTCTACCTCAAGGGGCGTGGCTGGATGGACGGGCAGGAAGGAGATCCCTTGGGATTACCGCGTTAATCTGTCCACCGGGACTGCCTGATGGGCCCCTTGCTCAGGTTCAGCATGATTCTAGATGCTGTGTTAGATACAAAGATGTACTGCACTTTTGTCCCTACTTCAAGGGGCCCAGGAAGGGTTCCCCAAAGGCCCAGTCGCAGTCTTAGGATATTTCACGTCTCCCTTCCTTCTCCAAACTCTCTTACTTCGCTGGAAAATGCATACTATTTCCTATGCTACATTGAGGGTTCCTGAAAGGCAAAAAAAGGTATCCTATTTCTTTTTCAACGGGCAGACTTAACACATTGCTCTGCACATAACAGGTTCAGCCTCTTGTTTGCTGAACAGCAGAGCCACCTACCTGGGGAGAGCAGGAGAAGAGGTAGAAGAGGCCAAGGAAAACAGCACTGAGTGCCCCATCTCCTACTCTGCCCTATGTACTTGTCCTGTCTTTTTGCATCACTATGACAACACTGTGAGGCAGGCATCATGATCCCCAATTGCAAAATGAAGAAGCTGGGATCTGGGTAAACAACTTGATCTAAGTTCATGAAGTTCTTAAGGGTAGAGCCCCAACATTGGAATCTGAGTCAGTCCGAATCCATGATCCCATGGTGTGTCTAGCGGGCCACCCGCCCCGCTCGGAAATCAAGAATGAACACCAAAGGGCAAAATACTGGGTGTTTTATCATGTGGCGACACTAGAAAATTAGGACAGAGAGAACCACATCTGGAGTAGTCACAGAGGCTATATGAAACTTCCCCTCAGTCCAGCAAATCTGTATGATGAAATGTCTACAGAGTGCGGGGCTCGGTGGAGGGGCTGGAAATGAAAAGATGAGTGCCTGTCCTTGGGGACGGGATGGTCCTCCCTCTCTTCATTTTCCCACCTGTCCCTACACTAGTCCTTCTGCCTCTAATATATTCTCAGCAACACTCATGGCGTCTCCTTCCTAAAGTGCGCAGCTGAACCTGTCAGCGTTCTGTGCTGACTTCATAATAAAGCAAGGACACTCCATCATGCATTCAGCATCCCATCCATACTCAACTCCCCCACCACCCAGGCTGTTTTCACTTCTACCTCTGGCCTCTAGAGTCCCCATCTCCCTTCTTCTCTTGACTCTTAGGCTCCTGGACTAGCCCGAGTAGAGAGAAGCTATCCGCTGGAAGTTAATATAAAGTTGGGCACGTTTGATAGGTGATGACACTGGTTGACAGGGTTGTAGAATATGGAGCCATGGAAAGTCTTCATATAGAAAGTAACATAATAAAATGGTCAAGAAAATTAACAAGTGTCACGCAGAGGATGTTAGAGTTACAAAAAAAAGGCCAGAGGTCAAGGTAAGGAAACAATCCAGGTATGAAATCATGATTGCATACATGATAATTAATGGCCGTGGGAATTCAAAAGAAAGGCAAAGTGTCAGAACTCAGTGGCAGACCAGACATAAGGAGAAAGAACTTATAAGGACAATTCATGCCAAGGCATGAAAATTAGCATAAAACCAGAACTTCCACAATCCAGTTTCTTGAAAGAGAATATAAGGTTGCCTTCCATTACGAGTGTCAGATCACCTCAGGGCTACTGTCCTACAGAGCTTTAGATAGTTGGATTTTTGTAAGCTCCACTCGAGGATCAAACATATTTTATTAGTCAGTGGTTGGCAGTCTTGGTGAGAATTGAGTGTTCAACCTAATTTTTCCAAATTGGTCTGAAGAAACCAGATGCAGCAATTAAGTTCAAAAGGACAATCTCCACTAGGAAAAAAAGAGACATAATAACACGAATCCAAGGATGAATGAAACACAGCACTCAAAGCTCATCAGGCCCCTGTAATCTGCCACACAAATAACTGGTCCCAGGGCTATTGAATAAACATCTGCTTTTAGACTGAGAGACATCTACATGGCATGCTGTGATTACCACTTTCCCAATTTGTAAGTCAACTTAGAAATGAAACATAGATGCAAAGACATTTTGTTCTTCTTAAGAGCTATGCCAGCCTAGAATTTCTAACCTCTGCCAATTCTCTTTCCCAGGGATCCTTAAGAGAGTGGGGCATGATGGGAAGAGTTGGGCATCATGACTAAGTGAAGAGAACACAACAGCCATCTGTAGCCTGATCTTACAGTTACTGGGCACATGACTGCCCTGCAGCCACTTATGTATGTGTATTAGCCAGGGTTCTCCAGAGAAACAGAACTGGTATTCCAATCAGTACATACACAAAAATGGTTTGGTTGTTGTCATTGTTCTGGTATGTGTAAGATACCCGGACTAGTGACTAGCACCTCTCAGATACATCTACCAGTCCATCTAAAGGGATTTATTGTAAGCAGTTGGCTTGCATGATTATGGAGGCTGAGAAGCCCCAAGACCTGAAGTTGGCGAGCTGGAGGCCCAGGCCAGACGATGTGTATTTCCAGCCGGAAGTCAGCCGGCATGAGACGCAAGGGCCAGTGTTTCAGGCCAAGTCCAAAGTCCAGAAAAGATGGATGTCCCTGGGAAGGCAGAGTTCTCTCTCACTCAACGTTTTTGTTCTCTCCTGGTCTTCAATGGATTGGATAAGATCCACCCACATTTGGAGAAGACAATTTGCCCTACTCAGTCTATCTTTAATCTCATCCAGAAAGACATTTACAGACATACCCAGAATAATATTTGGCCAAATGTCTAAGCATCCTGTGGCCCCGTCCAGTTGACACATAAAATTAGCCATCAGAGTAGAACCTTAGTGGGCTCTAGAGTTCATACACTGTCTGATTGTAAAGCTCTGCATTTCTTCCCCACCACCCACTCCACCCTCCAACACATGCAGTTTCCACCCGCTGTTAATGATTTCCCAAATCATTTTTGGACTAAAAAACGTGTTCATCTCTCGATCTCCAGTGTTACCAACAACAGGTCACGTATGAGAGTCTTTCAGAGTTTCTGATCGTCTTATTCAAGCTGAGCTGAGGCTGAAGGATTTGGAAAGGAGTTGGTGGGGTCAGAGCCAGCTACAAAAGGAAAGCAGTGTATGGAGAGGTCTCCCGTGTGATATCATGCTACCAACACTAGCTGCCAGGAGTTGGGTCACACCCGTGTGTATATACACATTCATGTCCACACACGCATGCTTGGGAGTTCAGACATATACACACCCATATAACTATGCCCCTCCAGAGGCAGCAGCTTGAGTTTGTCTCAGCCAGGAAGACTGTGGAAAGGAGCATGGGAACGAGGCCCAGCAAGTCACAGTGGGAATATAAACAACTTATTGGTCGGTCCTCACAGAAAAAGAGTTGAAAACAAATCACTTGAGCCAGAAGCTAGTAAGAATGTGATTTTTTTTTTTTTTTGGCATTTCTAAACACTAGCATTAGGAAAACATTTATTCATTAGGAATGATGAAAATATAAACAATTATTAGAGAAAATATGGAATCATCCCCCCTTTTCTCCTATCATCTAGTATCTACCTTTCTTTTATAGGCTTTTTTCTCTTTAATACAATGTTCTTTACATGATATCTAGCCCGTCTCTTTAGCAGGTGGGATAAATTCAATTACCGTCAATTGTTTTGTTTTGACATTTAACACGTATAGACTCGAGCTTCATTCAGCAGTTCTCAACTCAGCTGCCAATCAGTACCACTTTGGAGGCTTACAAATAACCGTTTCCAGGCCCCTCTCCCAGACCGGGTGGATCTGAATCCCTCTAGGGTGGGGGGGATGCTGCCCCAGTGCAAGTGATTATTAGGTAAAGTCAGGCAGGGAGTCTGCTCTTTCTCCATAGCTCCTGCATCTCTTATCAGCTGTCAGCTCATGTTGACGAAAGCTATTCTTAAATGATTTTATTTTTAGTGCCAGTTTGGAGTATGCTGTATAGTGGTACCATATTTTAAGGATAGGGCCCTGCTTAGCAAGTTACGGCAAGTCACGATTAAGGAATTTGTTCAAACTGGACACAGCCTCTGAGCAGAAGATTACAGTGAAGTTGTTTTTTGGAGCATGATAAGGGGCGCCTGGGTGGCTCAGTCAGTTAAGCGTCTGCCTTCAGATCATGTCACGATCCCTGAGTCCAGGGATCAAGCCCTGCTTGATGTGGGGGGGGGGGGGCGGTCCCCGCTCAGCGGGGAGTCTGCTTGTCCTTCTGCCCCTCCCACCCACATACCCCCACTCGTGCTCGTGCACGTGTTCCCTCTAATAAATAAAATCTTTTTTAAAAATTCAGGAGGGGGAGATTTAACAGAGTGAATATGACTTGCTAAAATCCAGGAATGCTTGCAGTTAAATCTGAAAGTTCTATTTTGACAAAGCATGTGTAGGTTAATGATTTCTCGTCTGCATTTCCTTGTGTAATTTACAGTTTCAAGCTAAATCCCAGGGATTTAATGGCTTCTTGTTGATAATTTAAAGGGCATTTTAAGCAAATAAATGTGAAATGTCTTTTGAAGCGGATCAAATGTTCCTACTCTATTCTATCTACTTCAGAATATGCTAAAAAGTGGGAGGTATTCCCACTGGAACAGAAATTATGCATTTTTAAATACAGTTTTTAAATGAAGCTATATGGTTCTATTTGAAATTAACTTCCCCTCAACCAAAACAAAATGGATGTCTAGGTGTCAGGACTGTTTTGCAAGAATGATGATCTGTGCACCAGATGGACATGCTTAACTCTCCCAAGAGTTTGGGTAACTTTTTCTTTTCAAATGAGATTGTATCTGATTCCTGATTTTGAATTAGTACTTAAAAAAATAAAAAGAAGAAAAAAATTAGGAGGACACACCTCTCACGCCTTGCGTGTTTGTAACGCTGAGATTTAGTCCAGGCGAGTGTGTGTATGTAGATACGTATGTATGTACATATCTGCACAGACAAGGACACACACAAAAATTACAATACAGTCATTTGTCCATTATACGTCTGCTTGTTCCTTTTCTCCGATAACTTTAAGTCGGTAGCTCTAATGGAATTTTGTCTGGTATAGTTTCATTTTCTCCATAGATATTTTTACAACAGAGCAATTTCCCTAGTGTCTTAGGTTTTACTAGTTTCAGTTACTCTATCTAGGACTTCAAATGACTCCAAATAAGATGGTATATAGATTTAAACATCAACAAACAGTCATCAAAGTTTATTAAAAAAATTTTTTTTAATTAAAAACAAAACAGTTCCATCTTTTCTTCCAGTAGTTATACAGTGTTTTTAAAGATTTTTTTCATTAATCCACTTATAATTTTGGTATCTGCTGTGATATGGTAGGCCAACTTTTTTCTCAAAGTGTCTGTGATCTATCCTTTGAAATGACACCTATCAGCAAATTCCAACATAAACAAAACTACAGGTCTAGACTTTTTTTCTTTCCATTCATCTATTTGTCTATTCCTACGTCTGTTTTAATTTTAACTTTTAATGAGTCCAGTTCCCAGGAATGTTACACACTCAGTATATGTTGTGGTATTTCCTGAATGTTTTTCCTGCCAGGTGAACTTTAGACCCAATATGTCAAATTTTAAAAATAATTTTATTGAGGTTTAAATTAGTTTGCCTTCAATTAATAATATGGGAAGAACAGATACTTTTTCTTTTTTTTTTAAAGATTTTATTTATTTATCTGAGAGAGAGAGAATGAGAGATAGCACGAGAGGGAAGAGGGTCAGAGGGGAGAAGCAGACTCGCCGCTGAGCAGGGAGCCCGATGCGGGACTCGATCCCGGGACTCCAGGATCATGACCTGAGCCGAAGGCAGTCGCTTAACCAACTGAGCCACCCAGGCGCCCAGAACAGATACTTTTCAATAATAACACTTCCATGTATCCAGGCCTTACATCCTTCAGTATAATTTTATCATTTTCTTCATAAAGAGTTTGGATACTTCACATTACGTTTATTCTTATGAGTTTTGTTCATATTGTTCAGATCTTCTCGTTTCATTTGCCGTTTCTGTTTCAATGACAAACTTGTTTTTCCTGTTCTTGTAGTATTCCTTTATTCTAATTGTTCTGCACAGTTGATTTACTTGTCTTTAATGAGAATGATTGCTGTGCTTCCCCATTAAGTATATTTGCTGTGTTTTTCTAATGTTCTTCATCAATTTAAAGATGTTTTATTCTATTACTTACAAGGTTTTTTTTTTTTCCCTAAACCAATAGTGGGTGTTGAATTTTAAGTGCCAGTTTTAATTTACTGGGATGACTGTGTTTTTTCTTCCTTGTCACTGAAATGAATTAATAGAATCCCTAAAATTGAATAATCTTTGTATTTTGGTGATAAATGCATTGTGTTTATTGTATATTATTATTTTGAGGCTTTGCTATACGTAGTTTACATCTAGACTTATATGTGATATTGGGGCCTATAGTTTTCTATTTTGTGATATATTTGTCTGGCTTTGTATCAGAGATATGACATTGACAGATTTAGTATAAGTTTTCCATTATTTTGTATGCTTCAAAAGCTTTATATAATGAAATAATTATTTGTTTCTTAAATGATTTGTAAAACTTGCCCAATAAAACCATCCGGACCTTGTGTTATTTAGGAAGAAGACAGTGAGTTCTTTCATTACAAGTGTGTGGTTCTTAGCTTATTCAAATTTTTATTTCACCCTCGAGTTTTCTAGGTAACTGATCATTGCATCTGTATTTGTCAATATACTGATAAAAGTATCAAGAGTCAAGAGCCTCTCTCTCATCTGTGGCTAAAGCCATTTTTCCTACCTGTTTTTTAAAATAGGTTTCTCCTTTTTACTTTGTCAAGGTGGCCAGAGGTGCTAACTTACCAGCCTTTCAATCAGCTCTCACATTTATCAAGTCTACAGATTTTTCTGTCTCACTGGTTTACTTTTGATTCCTTCCGATTTCGTTACATCTACTTTGTTCTGTTCCTGGCCTCTTTAGCGGGACTTTTGTTGTAATTTTCAGCATTTTTTTCTAATTAACGATCAACAGTTTCCCCAGAATAGAATCTTGACCACATCTTAGTCTTTGATGACTTATTCTCACTGACAATTCATTAGCATCACTTAGCTTACTTTTTATATTAGTAGAGTAAGGGCTATATATTATATAAAGCTAAAAATAGTCAAAGGAGAATGGCAAACTGATTTGTTTACCTAGTTAGCCTTTTTTAATGCCTTACAAATATGAAAATTAACACAAGTGAAATCAGACTACACTGCTGTTTTTAACCTTTTTTTAATTTGATTCTATTCACAAATATCTGTCTGGATTATATATTCTACTAGAACAGTTTTATTAGATGCACTGTGCCACCACTTATTCAAATATTTCTTAATCACTGATATATAGATTGTGTCTAATTTTCATTACAACACTAATGTGCTCTTTCACAGGCACACACGCACACACACACACTGAAGACTTAAGGATTTTTCCTACTGGGAAGTGACAACAAAGACAAGAAACAACCAGATCAGTTATGGAAGCAACATGAAAGAAGTCAATATAACACTTTCAAAACTGCATTTCTCTTTCCCTCGGACAGTTTCTAGAAAGGAGAATAGCTTTGCAGAAGAACCCAGATGATGCTGAGTCAACCAAAGCAGCAGACAAGGAACAAGAAGGAAATATTTATTGAGCATCTTCTGAATGCCCAGCACTTTATTAGGTGCTCTCATAGCCATTATCTGATTTATTTGGTTCTTTTGCTAAAAGACCAAACAAACAAACCAACAATACCCTTCAAGTTTAGGTATCCGTGCTCCTGTTCTTAGAATAAGAACCAGGGTCTTAGAAAAGTTGAAATCATGGGGTGCCTGGGTGGCTCAGTTGGTTAAGCGGCTGCCTTTGGCTCAGGTCATGATCTCAGGGTCCATCGGGCTCTCTGCTCAGCAGGGAGTCTGTTTCTCCCTCTCTCTCTCTGCCCCTCCCCACCTCACTAGTGCTCTCTCCCTCTCTCTCTCAAATAAATAAAATCTTAAAAAAAGGAAAAATTAAAATCATGGTGGCAGGATTGAAATTTCCACGTAAGCTGGTCTTTCTCTGAAGACATGTCAACCTAGGATAGAAGGAGGATTTTTTCAATAATTTCAAGTTTACTATATCTACTATGAAAAACTGTCATTTTTCTTTATTTTAAGCCTTGTCTAGGTCCAAATTGCCCAGGCCCAAATTAATGTATGATTCATTACTAATGCCTTAATAACCGAGAAGGAATTCTGGTTAACTTAATTTTTTGGCTGATAATATACTGATTTTTTCAAAAGATTTTATTTATTTATTTGAGAGAGAGAGAGAAAGCAGGGTCCCAGGACCCTGAGATCATGACCTGAGCTGAAGGCAGCCACTTCACCGACTGAGCCGGCCAGGCACCCCAATACATTGATTTTTAAAAATAAGATGTCACATATTGGGACTTGGTGGGATGTTTTTATGGCCACATTCTGGAATTTTATGTATGCATATTCTCTGTTAATTTTGCCATGGTTCATGATACATGGCCAACTAAAGAGCTATCACATGAATTCACTTCCAAAGTAAACTTAAGACCAGTTGTAAACATTTCCAGGGAGAACATTAGAGCTGGTTTCTATTTCTTTATCGAGTAGTGCACAGTAATATTTACTCAGCATCAGTAGGCAAATGCATAAACTTTGGTCGTCAATCCTTCACAGGCCATGTCAATACAATTGGAACTCCTCCTGTGTAAAATTCCCAGGAGATATTAAACGCTTGGAACTCGTGATAAAAACCAGGTACACAACTGGCATGCTGTGTGAGAGTTATCATGCAACATCGGTGCACAAACACTGGGGAAGCCCGGATTGGGTCTGGAGAAGTCCCCGTGGCCCGTGAAGCCATCACCGACCTTGCTCGCACAGACCCCAATGTCTCCCACCCGGTCACGGAGGAACGTCTCTCCTCTGCTTACTAAGTCAGAAACAGTCTTTCCCTCCACTCCATGCCCTTATTCCTCCCCTTTAGAAAAAGTCCACAAAATACATACAGAAACTTTACCATTAACAAAACTCTATTTCCTGACTAAATTGTCTAGCACGGTGCCTGGCACATAGTAGATATTCCTTTAATACTTTGGACCTTTTTGTTAAAGTTGAGGATAATTATTTCATTGCATTTTTATTTTCTTTAAGATTTTATTTATTTATTTGAGAGAGAGATAGCAAGAGAGAGCATGATCGGGGAGGGAGAGGCAGGGTCCCTGCTGAGCAGGGAGCCCGTTGTGGTACTCGATGCCAGGACCCTGGGACCATGACCTGAGCTGAAGACAGACGCGTCACCGACTGAACCCCCCAGGCGCCCGCGTTGCATTTTTAAACCGAGAAAGCTGCTAACGTGAATCTCTGTCTTTAACGTTTCTCTCCATCCTGCCCCTGTTACCTTTGTCTGTCTTGCCCAATTTACTATTTTAAAAATTTTCCTACTTTCTCTGTTGCCAACGGCCACCAACTGATTCTCCGCTAGGGCGTTCATCTTCCAACACTGCCTAACTTCGGGCAAATCTAGATAACAAATATCACTTACAATGCCCTCATAGTTTTCCTTCCACAAATTGCAAGCCCCATTTATATGTACAACTTTTCCATATGCTTTTCTTCTTTATAGCCTGGGGTTATAAAGAACGGGCAACATACAGTATCCCCCTCACAGCTCTAGAGGCAGAAAAGTCAGCTTTTGCTCCCCTACCTGCTTCTCTCTCTTGCCTCCCCCTTACCTTTGTCTCCCTGCTGCCTTCCCTGAGCCAGGACCCGCTGGTACCTGAGGCCTCCAGGGTCAAGGGTCAGGAACAGCAGCTCTGACCTTGCCCAGCAGTGAACTCTGGAAATTTCTACTGAAAAGTCTCAACCAAGGTGAGATGTTCATTCCAATCCACCTGTGACTTTCAGGAAGGCAGAAATCTTGAACCCTCCATAACGTCTAGGCTCTTCTTTTCTGGATCAGGTAGGCTCCAGTGTTGCAGATTTAAAACCAGAAAGGCATTGAAAAGAAGAAAAGTGAATTCAGATGTCAACTCTATTTTTCAATCACTTTGTACTCTTTTACACTTCTTGTCTCTCTCCCAGAGACGAGAACGTATTTGTAAATGCAGTGAAACCACTGAAATCCATTTCTCACAGAACGCAAATTCACTCCAGGACAGAACTTTCTGGAAGTGAATGGAACAAGAAGAAAAATAAATAGTAGGAGATTAGATGCAGATTCAATTAACTTCAGATCAAGTGTAAGTCACTGTCGTTTATAAAATGCTAGTCCAAGGCCTTTCGTTTGTTCTCCAAGTTATTTATTGAGCGCTTAACATAATGCCAGGCTAAGCCTTCTGGGCAAAGAAAGAGGAGTCCAGCACAGTCCCCACACTCAGGGAGCTCACAGTGTAGCGAGAAAGATGGCTGTGCAAGCAGATAATTACAACATCATGTGCAACAGTACAAGGATGTACCGGCTCGCTTGAGAGCGTGAAGGTGCTGGCGGCACCTGATGTGAGCCAGAGAGGGTATCAAAGGAAGGCTCCCAGAGCAGACGTTTCGATCCAATCTAGAAGGATAACAGGGCCAACATAGTGAAGGTTAGATGTGGGAAGGGAAGGGGAAGGAACGATATTCCAAGCAGAGGGCCGACAAGTATAAGACAGCATGGTAGCCCCCAGTGGCAGGGAAGGGAATGAGATGGCTGGAAGAGAATCTAGCCCTGGAGGGAAGATGTCTAGTCTTGGAGGGACGATGTGTCGTGCTAAACACATGAAACTTTACCTCCCCAGAAACTGATTTTGAAATTTTACCCTTTGGAATTAGAGATTAATTATAATAAGAGGTAAAATAATCTAATAGGTAACCCTCATTGGGCAGTTATCAAATGCCAGGAACGGCTTTAAGTATTTCCCATCTATTCATATTTAATCCTTAAAACACCCCTGTGAAGTCGGAATTATTATTATCCTCACACTTTATACGTAAGGAAATGGAGACTCAGAGTCTCCGCTAGAATGACTGGAGGCAGAGGAACAGAAGAGGGGAACATCCTTATACAGCAGGTTTGCTGATGAGCGTCCCTTGAACCAAGTATCGCTTTGCTCAGAAAACACACGAAGGACCGGGACACATCGATGGCGGAGGAGAGAAAGTTGGCAGAGCTAGAAGAGTCCTCCGCTTTTCTGGATTGTGAGCCCCTCCCTCACCCTGTTTTCAGACAGAATACAAGGAGCAGGGAGAAGGGAAGGGACCTGTGCCGGGTCCTGCCTCTTCTAGCATTGGGGGAGGGGGGGAGAGTGGGGGAGGGCTGGAAGCTCTTGCAACACATTTATTCATGTAATACAACAACCCTGACAGAACCACTACTGCTTCCTGAGTTGAGGATGCAAGGGCGCCAAGAGGTTAAGGAACCTTCCGGACACACAGTCAGAGGCCGAACGCGGATTTGAATCCAGATATCTACATCCCTATTCAGGCTTCCTCTTACTTGACGTGAGAGGACATGCCCGTCTCATCACTCAATTGTTCTCAACATCCTTCCTCTACTTGGCTTTCCATCCACCTCCTCCTGCTCATTCTCCTCCTGCCTTCCTGGCTGTTCCAGCTCATTCTCCTTTCTGGGTTCCTGCTTTTTGTCTCCCTGACTTCCAAGAGTTGGAGTGCCTCAGAGATCAGTCCTTGGACCTACTTTCTACACGCAGCTCGTAGATGATCTCACCCAATTTTACAGCTTCAATATCATCCCTAGGCAGAGAGATTTCCAGATGCCCAGATCTTATCTCCTGCTTGGAACTCTCTCAGGGAATTTCAGCTCGTGGACCCAACTGTCCACTCAGCCTCTCCGTGTGGCTATCTACTGGGCATCTCAAAATCAGCATGCCGGCAGCAGAGCTCCTGCTCTTCCCCAAATTTGCTCTTCCCCATCTCAGCGAATAGCAGTTCTATTCTTCTAGTTGCCCAGGCCAGAAAACTGGATGTCATCCTTGACTCCTCATTTTTTCTCTCATGATGCATCCAGTACATCCAGTACAGATATCCGCTCTTCACCACCCCTGGTCCACCACTGCTCCCTCTTGTCCAGAAGGTGCAATGGTTTCTGACTGGTCTCCCTACTTCGCCCCGTGAGCTGTCTGCGGACCAGAGTGAGGTCAGGGGTGAGTGAAGCCCTGCCTCCAATGCAACATTGCAGGAGCATCAAAAAACTCAGGAATCAAAGCAAGTGGTGTTTTCATGCCATATTTTTTCAAATCAGAATCCATGCCAAAAATATCCTAATGAACAAAATCACAAACTCTTTCATGAAAACAGGACAAGAGTATTGGCATCACTCCCCCTCCACCCCGGCCCTGCCCCACCTCCCTTCGGTGTTAGAGGGATCCCGTTAAACACCTTGTTGATCCTCTGGCCTCCCATCTCAGAGCAAAAACCAAAGTCCTCACCGTGACCTGCAAGATCCTTTATGGCCTGGGCCACCATTATCTCTCTGATAACGCCCACTTCTGACCTCATTCCCTCAACCCCATCCCCTCCACACAGGCCTGCTCCCTCTTCCATCAGGAAGCTCCCACCTCAGGGCCCTCATGCTTGCCGGCTCTTTGCCCAGAATGGTCTCCTCCAGACACACCCCTTACGGCACCAGGTCTCCTCACAAATCCACCCCATCGGGATCACACTACCATTTCACTCCCTCCACCCACCCACACACTTCGTATTCCTTATCTCTTTATTTTTTTTCTCCTCAGAAACTATCCTTAGCACCTGCATATTTCACTTGTTTATGGTTCTCTCACCCACTAGAAAACTCTGTGAGATTTTTGAGGGAGGGGGATTTGTTTTGTTCTCTGTTTTCCTAGTGTCAAAAAATCCTTGAATGACAGTAGGTACTCAGTACCTTTCTTAGTGGCTAAGTGATACTTACTGAGAAGTATACTCATGTACTTACTACTCGTGAGCGTTCTCCTTTGGCGCCAATGTTCCTAATGCCCACTTTGTATCAGTTTTGAGTCCTATTGCCTCCATAAATTACCCTGGGAACTACTCTTCCAAAATGCAGTGGCCTGGGATCTGAACAATTATGGGATATTAAATTAGAAAATGTATTGCACAATCTTTCTTCCAAACTGACCAAATTTAAGAGATGTTTGACTTGCTTAAAAAAAATATTTATCTGGGATCCAAGTTCATCCTTCAGATTAGATCAGTGTTGGGAGAAATGAACATCGAAGATGAGGTGTCTCTTGTAGCAAATCCTGAATTTTATTTCTATGCCCTGATTCCTAAGGACTTGACGCTATGTCAAGATGTTATAGAGATTTTCTCAACAATGTCCGAGTGAGTTTCTGTGATCCAAAGACCTTTCTGACGTAAAAGTGTCTTCAGTTACCTTTACTAATCATTAACCAAAACTGAAGGTAGGCCTTGCAAATAAAACTTGTTATTTCGCCATGAACTGTTATGTTTTGATGGAAAAGATGAAGCTCAGCAAAGAGCAAATCTACAACTTGGCCAAAAGACAATAGACTTTGCCTTCAAACATCTGGAAGACACACGACGGCCAACATGACTAATCTCACCAGACTCCAGTCCACTGGTGGCCTCCCTGCTTTTGCAGGTTAAATCCAGTACGGGGGCGGGGCGGGGGGGGGGGGCGCGGGGTGAGGATGTCCTGTTGAAAAGACAATTTTAGCAACATTTGGGGAAAGTGCAAGAGTTACATTTTGTCCTACAGGCTAGTTTTCTTTGGAAATCTTCCAAATGTCTTTCGTAGTTTTATTTTTTTAGGAGGATTTATATTTTCACAGAGCTGTCTAGAACTGTAGTCAGCAACCAGTTAGCCTTATAAGCTGAATACAGGTTTCCTTTCACCCCTACCCTGTAGCATCCATAGAAAGAGGATTTACACTATAAAGTTTTCAGTAAAGCTCCATGTCCTAAACTGGATGCTACACGTGTATCAAATCCCCAATATCTGGAAAATAGTTTCAAATTTGTCTTAGCCAAGATATAAAGTTAGGATTAGAAAAAAAGAAAGAAAGAAAGAAAAAAAATCACTGCCTTTTGCCAAGGACAGCAACAGAAACTGATACGTTAACTTAATAGATGTGCCTTAAAACAGGGCAGGAGGGATGAAGCTGATTTGCACACAGTTCTGACTTAATACTACCTGAGAGAATGAATGAGTAAAAACGGAACTGGCCGGGGTTAGAAACAGGCAAGAATTACTAGAACTATCAAGGGCAGGAATGGCAATGCTTACATGTGAGGCATGAAATTACTCTGTCCCTATAACAACTGATGAATAGTCTCTCTGAAATTTTTTTCTCTTGTTCTCTGTATTTTATTGGAAGCCTTACTTTCTAGACAATGCTAGACGCTGCTTGTCTATGAGTTTGTCTATTAGTTATTACCTTAATAGAATATGTTGAATCTTTTATTGACACGATCACCTCTGCTTTACTTTTCACCCGATATTTTACGCGTTTCCCATACTAGTAATGGCCCATTCATCTGACTCTTTAAATGACCACCTAAAGTAGTGTAGGAAAGCTCAATGCATAGCACAGAAAAGTCTTAAAAGGGTCTCCGTTGAAAAGGCATTCAATCTGCATGTGATTCAAATCACTGGGAAACACCCTCCTTTGGTCTTGGTTGGCAGAGCCCAGTGGGCAGGGTGAAAGCCCAGCACAGAACCTTCCTGAGCCCTGACACTTAAGCAAGCAGGTCAGTGTAAGCCCCTCTGTGCATGGGAACCTACAGCGCACCCATGCCACCGCAGCCTGGACCATTCAGGATGGCCACACCCTTGCCCTGTCAACCTCTAACTAGGAGCAATTATCACATTTGCAGTGGGGTTCAAATTATGTCCCCAAATAAAAAGTACAGATGACAAAATGCTGAAATTGCATCTTCATATCTGCATAAGCATGGAGATGTGTAAACTTTTAGAATTTCTTATATTTTTTTGCAAAGGGCTTCCTGTCCTCTCCCGAGTGGCCTAAGTGATAGATGATCCAGGTGTTAGTAGACACCACTTAAAAAAAAATCTATTGTTCTTGTTTTGTTAAAACCAATATGACACCTTTATTACACAGACTAGTTTGCATGACTCCTATATATCTGACACCAGCACAGTCTATTCTAGAAATTTATCTTTGGAGATTAAGTAGATAAATATTTTAGGTAACACCTTGAGTAGATAGATAAAGCTCAGTCTCTCAGGATTTTAATACTTTATCCTAGTTGGTTTGATTTAGGAACCATGTTCTCTTCCCGCATCTGCAAGGACCATTCTGCATATTTTTAATTGACATGAGCTAATTTGTTTTGAGCATTTGGTGACATTCTAAAATAATTGGATTGAGATTTACTGATCTGTGTTCTAATTGGAGAAGGGGTATTATTCATTTGTGACTTCTAAATCCCAACTAAAATGGAACCTTTTTCAAAAAAAAAACCTCTTTTTTAATGAGGACATTTCACCAGCCGTGTTTGTGTGTGGCTGTTCATTGCTCTAACCTTAATGACTTATTTATAGAGAATGTTTCCTAAAGATGTCCTTCATGAGAAGGACAAGTTTGGCAACAGTAATTTACTTAATTTATCTTAAATTTGGTTTCAGTGAGCAACCCTAATTAACCTGATTTTTTGCTGATAATCACTCTCAATGGAATCAAATCACAAATCCGGGGATGGATTGAGCGGCACCCAGAAGGAAGCAGCTCTCCGCGCACTGGTCCAGCGCACAGGATATAGCTTGGTCCAGGTAGGAACTTCTTGTGACATCTGCTGAGATCCAGCACTGAATTCACTGAATGGTGGGAATATTCGTGGTCCTAAGATGCAAAATGTGAAAGGTCAGCTGTGTAACTCTTGATGAATGTTCTTCCCCGGGGTGGGGGTGGGGGGCACAGGGGTGGAGGAGAAGTCACATCATTTCAGTGTTGTAGGTGACGCTGCAGAGGATGTTCTTTCTACCTGGGGTTATCAGCTTCACCTTACTGGTCATTTGAAAGCAGAATCTGTGTTCACGTCATAGAGACTATTTATTGTAGCTTAAAAAAAAAAAAAAAAACCACTTTGGTACATGAAAAGGCAATTGGAATTTACTACCCAAAGCTTTCTGTGAAGTAGAACCATGCTAGTGTTTCAAGAATCAGCAGAGAACAAACTGTCCCTGAACTAGCCTTAGTTTCCAGAGAGATTTCTCACTTCAGATGCAGGAAGACGTCTGGATGCGGGATCCCAGGACTGATCCTTTGGTCACCGTAGCTGTTCCATGATGTTTTCTCACAATACCTCCCCCGGCCAAGTTTAGGATCTGTAAGAATTTCTCTCCATGTTCAGCATTTTTAAAAAGGAAAAAGAAAAAGCCCTAAAACTCACTTCGTAGATGTCGGTTAAGAATTATCTATATGTTATTGCTGTTTCTGTGAAAGCCTCCTTTAGAGAGGTTAGGACACATGGAAAAGAAAGCTAGTACTAGGCATATTAACGATCTTACTTGAAGAAATAATGTTGCCCTTTTTACAGTAAGACAAAGTATTTTAATTCCCAGCTGTAGTCTTTCACCCACATACTTTTCAAACTTAACCAAACCCATATGCTATTACAAATACAAATTTCATTTGGATAACAACAAAACATACAGCATCCTTTTATTTCATATTCCTTTGTCAGATTGTTACAAAGGGTACTACATTTAGTTATGTTAGAAATGTTACCAAAATACTTAAACTTTTTTTCTTTTAACCTTCTTTGTATCTGAAACACTCATGCAAACAGTGGTAGTAGAAAGCAATTTAAACTTAAACCCTTTTGAAAAGGAATTTATTAATATTTATACATAAGGATGTTTGCCTTCTGGAAATCAATCTGTAATGGTCCAAAATATAATGATAGGAATACATGTAAACCAGTCTAGCATGGCATTATTTTTGAAACCTCAATATCACAAACCTAAGTGTATAAAAGAAAATTATTAAGTAAACTATGAATATCTAATCATTACATTCAACAAGAACTTTATGAGAATTAACCACAAAACAATGTAAATTGTTCGATTTTATTCAAAACACTAGTTCTTCCTTTCCCCCCAAATGAAATTCAGGGCAAGTCTGATGGCTTTTTTGGTAACTTTTAGGTAATAAAAAAAAATCTTCCACTAAATAATAATATGTCTAGTGCACTGTAATAAAAACTTCAAAGTTACAGCTATTTCCTTTCCCAAGTATGTCAGGTTAGATGGTGATTTCTATGTTCTTTTACGCTTTCAGAAGCATAATTTCCCATGCCAGTCTGCTAACTATGCTTTCTGACTCTGAGCTGAGGCAGAAGGAAGGGATCAAAGCAAAGGAGAAGGGGCAGAGTGTGCCTGACCCAGGATGTCAGCCCTGGGCTCTCTGGGCCCAGCAGGTAGGCAGGATCATCAGAGACATCCTTCATTCCATTGTTAGGCATCTCTCACCTGGCTTCACTCTCCTCTAGCACCACTTTCCTGGGCCTCCGACTCCTTCTGCAGAGCTCTTTTGGACACTCTAAGCAGCCCTCCTGGGGAAGAGGGAAGATAACCCCTGATTCCTCCATGTGGCCAAACTCTAGTCCCCTGAAAGTACTCACACATTCTCTGACCGGTAAAACCTGGAGGGACGGCGGCCACAAAGCAACCACCTCTCCTCACCAACATCAAAGCAGGAGAACCCACTGCTCTCACCGTTACGTATTTCAGGAATGAGTTAGACCCACCGGCCTAGTGTGTTCCCAAACACAGGGGATGCATAGCAAGCTCTCTGAGTGCTTTCCTTATTTTACCCTGCCTCAGGTAAATTGAGATGCACCTCACAATTCCTCTCACTTGGGGGAGATGAGAATCCACAACTCACCATCAGTGGTCTCCAAATATCTCTGAATGGACTCCAAAACCCCCTCTCAGACTCCCTTACTGCTTTCCTAAACTCAGGGATGGGGGGCGGGAAGGAGGTGTACTGTCAAGAATGTAAAACCGCTTCTTGCTACCGCCTCATCCTGCTTGGTGGTCCAGTGACTTGATTTCATATCCAAGCCAGGGGCCAAAAAGAGTCCCATCCATCTTAAAATCCTGGTGCAAATTAAACAGCATTCAGTCATTAAGTAATCATTTTCAAAAATTCTGCAGCACAGAAGATTGTAACATATTATTACAGCTATGTAAAAAGTTTCACAGATAGTATATTTTTCAAAGACTCAAATAGTGATGGAGATAATTTTACAAACCTAATGCTAGGATTTAAGAACATCTGCAGTATAAAGGAAAAGAAACCAATAGGGCTACTTTACTTTCATAAGTAAAAATCTTTCCCAATAAAATAACTAAAAATATATGGCCGATCAGCATATTACTTTCAACTTATATGTTCAGTTACATACAGAAAATGTCAATAATGAAACCTCAAGTTAATAGCAACTAAATAACAGTAAACATTTAGTGGGCACTTCTATTCTAGCTGCTTTGTATAAATACATTCATTTAATCCTTACAACAACACTATGATCATCTCCAGTTTCCAGATAAGAAAAACAAGGCACAAGAAGGTTAGGTACCTTGCCCACGATCATATAGGCTATAATTCCACTGCTATTGGTCAGAATTTCTGGCAAGATTTACAGAACTAAGAGCTGTTATAATAATATCTTTATGACTGCAATTTTAGAGATTAGCATGATAGGGCATACAAAACTATTTTGTTGAGCTTAAACTCTGTAACATGATTCACTTTGAGTAGTACTATTTGTTAGCAGAACGACTAATTGGGTCAGAAATTCTTCCATAATGTAAAAACCTAGAATTCTAAAACCCAGCTATCCAGATCTAAAGCCTCTGATTAAGGTCTAAATACATAGACAACTCGGTTCAAGCATTTTGAATGCATTGGAAAATCCCTCCTGATTTTGGTTGCAAAGTATAGGAAGTCACCCAAGACTTCAAATGGGAGACCTGTGGTTTAATATCCTCCTTGCCACATACAAGTGGTATGACCTTCAGCATGTCCTTAACCACTCTTGGTCTTAATTTGCCGAATACTGGCTAGGTCCTGCTCCCACTCGGCTAGTCACGATGTTGCAATCCTGGGATCTGCCCAATCTAGTCACTGGTCAGCAGCCCAGATTAACTGGCTGGAAAAGGAGAACAGCACGTTGGAGGCACAGCCTCAGCACTTTGGGACTTAGGGGAGACTCTTCAGTCTTCTCCATACTTCAGCCTTCAAAAAGAGGGCAACATCGGGTTTCCTTTTACAAAAAATTAAGATAAAGAAATAGCTTAATACAATTCTGGGAGCATACCCATAAAAGGACCATTTAAAATTTGATGGTATTTGCTAAATTCGGTTTTGAAGGATTTCTTTTGTTGGATCTTTGTAGCCTCTGAGATTGAACGTTGAATACTTGCAAAAGGAGAACTCAAAAACCAGAGAGTGACTAATCTGTGCTCTGTTATCACTAGCAGGACAAATACAGCCGTCAAAAATAGAATTTTGCAGGTTACTTAATAACGTGAGCCAGTCTTTTATATCCCAACTGATGCAACACTTTGTGCCTGTGAGCCTTTGAATTATTGTAAAAAAAAAAAAGAGATCACAAAGTACATCTTTGGTTATTGATGGCTGGAAATTTCGTCAAAATACCTTGGAGAATAAAGGAAAGTTAATGCCATACCCTGCATTTAGTAGACCTTCAATAAATATTGATAAAAATGTGTAACATTGACAAGTTAAACTTTCAACTTCACACTTGTGTTAGCGCCACATAGAAATATTTTGGAAGGAAGTATGCTGCAACGTTGTTACTTTTGTCAACAGTCTTTGCCTCCAGACAATGGAATTATGTGTGGTGTTTTTTCACCCCCTTTTTCATTCTTAACTGAACTTGCCAGATTTCCTAAAGCAAGTATATTTTTGAGAGTCAAAGAAAAAAAAAAAATCAGATCATGCTGACCCTTTCTTCAAGAATGCTTTAATGATGTGGGTCATAAACTCTGACCTATGATGATCCTTCCATCTGGAATTTTCTCCTTAATGCCAGAAAAATACATATTCATAGATGAGCATTTTCAGCCAACTTCCCACCCAACGTGTGATTAGGTTATGTCCATTTTGATTCTAGTAAAGCTAAAACTAAAAATATATTTAATAAAGATCACCCTCAAGTAGTCCAAATGTTTTTAGAAGTAGGATACTTTATCATATATTTTAAAATACTTATATTTATCATGTATTTTCCATACTTAAATATTATTTTTAAATAATTCAAAATATGGTATTAGCACTGTTGTCCAATTGCCCTGACAATCTATTTTCTAAAAATCATCAGGACACACATTTTTATAAATTATGACAGTCCCAATGCTTTCTTAATCCAGCGGTTGTCTTTAGTATGCATAAAGGATTTTTTGCTTCTCTGTTTTGTTTCCTTAGTCCTTCTTATTGAACACAGTGTGTTATGGAAGGTCTTGGAATTATAGAAGTAGAAATGTAGCGTCTGACCTAAAATGCATATAAAATTGTTGCGATGAAAGTGAGTTCATCCAAAAGTAAAAAGGTAACATAAGACACATTGAGTGAACAATGCAGCTGTGGGTGCTTCCTTTCTGTATGGAGCTATCAAACGGACCATACCCTGACCTAATGAGTGGGGAGAAATACTTAGACATAAGGATGTTCATCATCGTGGAATTTATAATGTCAAAAAATAGATCTATCCTAAATGTCCAATAAAATATGACTGGTCACAAAAAAATAGGGTCACCCTTCTATTTCCCAATTATATAGTCATGTAGAATTAGGATTTCAAAGAAAGACACGGAGAGATGTCCAAACATGGTTGTTGACCTAAAAATGAGAGTGCAAAGCTGTATATAGCTTCCAAATAATATTCTGAGAAATTCTCTACACACAGTAAAAATACTGGAAAATAACAAAATGTGATCTCTGATTAGAGTAAGTTTTTCTTGCTTGATGCTCTTTTCTTCCAAACTTTCTATAATGAGTGTGGACTATTTTTATGATAAGGGAAAAAAAAAAAATCTCATGAAGTGGAAAAATGTTCTAAGCAGCATTCAGTCAGCAGTCAACAAATTGGGAAATTTTCATGGAGAAAACCTCATTGTTAAAGGTTTCCTTTAATAATATTTATAATATTTATATTTATATATTATATTATATGTATTATAATTATTATTATAATAATAGTAACCATTATTAAAGGTACAGGATAGGTCCCTGGGTTCATTAGGCTGGTCTTTCAAATCTTTGTAATGTTTGAAATTTGCTTAATATTGATACCGTCCAACCCTTTCATTTCGCAGTCAGAAAACAAGCCCCAGAATTCTACAGTTCAGTAGAGACATGAGCCAGAGGTCAACCAACTGAGCCAAGACTCAACTTTGGCTACCGCCTGTTTTAGTTATGATTTTTTAGATTTTTAGATTTTTAAAGAGTTGTCTTTTAACAAGCCAAAAATATCAACTACCTGGCCCTTTCCAGAAAATTTTGCTGACCTCAACTCTAACGCTTACTCTGGCACTCTGTGTGAGAAGCGAATCCACAGTTTTTAAAGAAAATTCCCCATAGCATAAATGAGTGTTTAAACTTCCTTAAGAGAAGCGGGCACACCCTCTGTCTTACCCACCCCAGCCAGCTCCCGCCTGAGCCTCATTCGCTCATTCATTCATTGACTCCACAAAGAGGGCCACGTTTCCTGCCTTCGTGAAGGTTATCCTCGAGGGGAGGCAGAAAATAATCAAGTAAGGAAACCAAAAAATTGCAGATCGTGGTAAGTGCCAAGAGTATCATAAACCGGGTGGTGTGACAGAGCAGAGCAGGGGACCCTCTTCAAGCAAGAGGACACTGCAGCTGGAACTTGGAGGGTGAGCCCAAAACAGAGCCGTGCAAGGAGCCAGGGACAAAACAGCATCCGTGGCAGACGGGGCCACAGCACTTTTGAACGGCAAAGACATTAGTGTGTCTTAATTCCAAAGACCCAGGAAGATTGTACCAGATAAAGAGAAGAAATAAGTGGGCTCCCTCCTTCCCTTCCTCTATTAATCAACCTTGAGGCTGGGTTCCTGGGAACGGTTCCCTCAAACTAGGAATAACACGCAGCTTCATTCCCACCCTTCAAGCTTTGCTCGCTGTGCATGTTCTCTGATGTGGGATTTCAGTACCACCACATATTTTCATGCTAATTCGCTCATCTCCTCAACAAAGATGTGCAAGTCAGAAGGCAGAAAGGATGGGGCTACAGCCACTCACCTGGGATAAGGACACCATCCTTCCCCTAGAGGTGCCCCAGATTAACTCATCTCTCCGGGTTTGTCCTGCCTTAATCTTACTTGGGTAGTCAAGTTGCAATTTTTTTTCTTATGAATAATGCAAAGAAAATAAGCAACTTAGGATCCCCGTGTTTACCACCGGCTTCGTCTAGATGAGCACAGGGAGAAGCAGATGGAAGAACACTGTGGCGCTGACATTCTTTTCCAACCACCGCACGAAAATCCTAGGGACAGAAATAGGAATTCGACTTCATGATAAAATATAGCTCCCAGGTCCTACTTTTTCTTCCATTGCCTGGTACCACCTGCTCACGTCCCTGCCATCCAAGGACTTAAGTCATTCACCAAGTGTGTTAATACTAATTCTTTAAATGGGTAGACTGAGCAGGAGAACAGGATGGGGCCCGTAGGTCACAGACACGTGTTTCCCTGAGCTTATCACCCCAGCCACCCACAGACCAGCTTGAAAACTCCTCAGAGGGCTTTGCTTTTACTAGCCAGAAATGCCAAAGCATGGGGTGGAAGACTCCAAATGAAGGAACAGCTCTGTGAATCTTTCTGTGGAAAATGTATGCCTGTATGCCTGACAGGTGACGGATGGAAACTTCAGGATGCCAAGAAATGGAAATGGATTCCCGAAGCTGTTTTGAAACGGCCATGAAGTTCTCCTCTAATAGCCTAATAGAGAATTGGTTATATATGAGCTCTTCAACTGACGGTTCAAAATCTTTGCAAGCTACTCCTGAGAGTGTTTCCCCTTTAACTAGAAGCACGTGGGGTTTTCCATTTAAAAACAGGTGTGAATTTCACGACTTAAAGATGCAGAAACATGCACAGCTCTTTGGGACTGTGGACTTTGCCTGCGGGCAACTTCAGCATTTCTTAAGTTGTCACCTGTTTAATACTGATCAAAAGAAGGAGTATTATCCAAATAAGTAGAAAATGCGGAACCAAAAATAAGCGACTCTTCATCTTCAGAACTCAAAACTTTAGCAGGAGATTCAAAGGCAGCTATCTAACATAGGCAAGGACTAAAACAGTGAGACCACAATACCATACCATCATGAATTTGCATAGGATGTCAGTAGTTGTGATTTTTTTTTTAACCTTGTTTCAGAGGTGCAGGGTGGAGAGGAGAGACGGTGTTGAATGGCATACCGACACAGCATTAAATGACTCTGAGTCTCAGAGGAAGAATTATTCTACAGCTGACCCTTGAACAATATGGGAGTCGGGGTGCTAGTCCCCCCCACACAAAACTCTGCCTGCTAACTTCTGACTCCCCACAACTTAATCACTATTAGCCTCCTGCTGACCAGAAGTCTTACCAATACCGTAAACAGTTGATTAACACATACTTAGTATGTTGTATTATATACTGTCTTCTTACAATAAAGCTAGAGAGATGTTAAGAAAATCATAGGCAAGGGACGCCTGGGTGGCTCAGTCGTTAGGCATCTGCCTTCGGCTCAGGTCATGATCCCAGGGTCCTGGGATCGAGTCCCACATCGGGCTCCCTGCTCAGTGAGGAGCCTGCTTCTCCCTCTCCCTCTGCTGCTCCCCCTGCTTGAGCTCTCTCTCTCTCTCTCTCTCTCTCTCTCTCTCTCTGACAAATAAATAAATAAAAATCTTTAACAAAAAAAATCATAGGGAAGAGAAAATATATTTACAGCACTGTAAAAAATCAGCACATAAGTGGGTGTGTGCAGTTCAAATCCGTGTCGTTCAAGGATCAACTGTACTTTGGATTCTCTCTCAAACTTTCTGATAAGAAAAGTTAGTTGTGGGAGATACATCTTAAACACCGTCTTAAACACAGAGAACAGGACTTGGGCTCAGAGGTTTTAGCAAACAAGCCTACCTAGAAGGTGATCATGATTTCCCACTTTGCAATTATTTTTATAATCACCTTCAGTTGCAAGAAAGGATCCTGATATTTCACTTATAAGAATGATTCATTTCTAAGAAACTTACAGAAAAAAGTTTCTTTAAGAAAGGAAACTGACGCCAAGAAAGTCATCTAGTAATAGAATAGGTAGCAAGCAGACATGCAATTGGAGACACGATGATTTTTTAAATCCCTACAATCCCTTTCAGGGTCGTTTTGACTCACAAAACAGTCTCTGAACATTTTCCCACCTTCGGCTGTGGGGTCAAGGGCAGGCCTCCCTTTCACCAGCACCCTCCCACCCTCGCAAGCCCCTTGCCATCACCCGGTCAGCCCTGTCCCTTTATAAACGAAGAATTTAGTCAAGAGAGGTTAAGCGTCTTGCCAAATCCCTCCGCTTGTCAGAAATTAAAATTCATGGGGGATTTGGTAAGGAGAATAATGACCATATAAAATTCCTCATGCCAAAAAACAAGTGCATTAGGCGGAATTCTTCCTGGCCCATGTTGAGCTCGGTAAGACAGGACAGGAGGGCAATCACCCAAACCAATGTTTTCCATTGCACGTGGACAAATGTCTTTATCTGTATGTGGACGGCTCTCTATACTTTAACCGGATCTCCATCTGCTATAATATTACCCAATTCGAAAGGGCAAATTGTATCTATAATAAAAAGTGGGCTGGGCCTCTTAAATCCCACGTTCTGAAAGTTAAAAGCCCCCAGTGGATAAAGGAATCACCGAAGCCGTCACCCAGTTATGTGTTGGTGGGGATGGAGAGGCTCCCGCAGACTGCCGCAGTCAACAGACGTGCGCGGAGCTGGAAGCCAGAAGGGAGCGTGAGCACAGCGAATCCAGGCTCCCTCCAACAGATGCTGGGCGGTCCCTCGTTAGCTGGACTTCCTTGCAGAAGGTGAACACGGGGTCTCAGAAGCGGGTTGGCATTTTACTTGTCCTCTTTCGTAAAAACAGATACACTCCAAAAAGTTTTTCTGATTTTGAATTGTAAGGATACCCTTGAATTTAATAGTCCCATGAGTTGGCCAAAAACTAGTATTATAAAGAGCTTTACAAAATACAAGCTGTGCTTAGAAGCCTGTTTGCTTTTGAATACTTCAAATATTGAGATCCTGAATTCTGAAAGTTTGCCACACGTAATCCTTTAGGGGAAAGGGCAAGTGTTACAGATTATTAAATGCCTCCTTTGATAACACAAATTAGTTCTGCCTCTAAAAGACAGTGAACAACCTGAGATGATAGTAGGAATATTTTGAATATTTTGCTAGGCAACAGGGCTTCAGTGTCAGCTTTCCAAAGTGAAACAAGAACAGGATTCCTAATTTGCTAAAAGTCATTTTCGTGGAAGAACCGTATCATACTTTTTTTTTTTTAAGATCAAATGGAAGGGCTCTGTGGAGAGTGAAACAAAGAAATTGTCAAGAGCCAGAAGCTGTGCGCATTTTTCATTGTGATTTTTGCCATAAACACGTGCCACCAATAATACTACTCAGAATTCATTACATCAGCTATTTCTATTCAAGTTAATTTTAAAAGTAAATTTTTCTCACTTATGTAAATGGAAAAGCCACAAGTTTTATACGGTAATTACATGGTCTCTAATGTACAATAAAATGCATGACTATTAAGATAAACCAATGGCCTTTAAACTAATGTCTCACACTCTATACTTTGAGAAACACTAAGCTATAGGAGGATAAAACTAAATCTATATTTGCCTATTATGTTCATGTGTTAGCTTTTCCTCTCGGTTTCCAGACACAGTTCTATAAATTTTAACATCCTGATTTTTCAGCCTTTACATCACAATTATTACTGTTCTTCTATCATTAGAAAAGTAATACCTGACCTGCCTATTGGATATGCTTGGTAAGGACTGTAGAAAATATAGCTAATGAGGGTAATGTCAAGTTGCACAGTATATAAGTTAAATAAACTCTGCTTTCTAAAATTCCTCAGCCTAAAAGAGATTAAGCCAACCTGAGATCGCTGATCTTATGATGTAAAGGCAAATAAATAATACACAAGACAGATCATTATCTTTACATAGAATTAACAAAATGAGTATTCCCCATAGCACTGTCTGTTGGCCCTCATGGGACAAAAAGGTCGTAAGCAGACCAATGGCAAAAATCACATATAGGAGGAAGCTGATCTCTATGACATGTTGAACTCTATGACATAGGAGATAAATAGGTGGTATACAGGTGGCAATAGAAATAATATCTAACAGAGAACTTTATTCGATCTCACAAATCAATAACTGGGGAAATATGGTATTAAGTCACAAACTTCAAAAGACACAGTCCTGCAACATGTTCTCCGTACACTGACATAGGCTGTTGAGAAGAGTCTCCAAGAGTCTGGCCACAGCACCAGTGTCCCGGGCATGGTCCTGGTGACTCGAAGAGTCTCCAAGAGTCTGGCCACAGCACCAGTGTCCCGGGCATGGTCCTGGTGACTCCCATGCTTGTGAAGGCGACAAATGCCACCGAGCAGGAGTGGACTGTCCAGCACTAACAGAAACAGAAATAAATATACACACAGCCAGCTGGAAAATGGGCAGGAGAACATCTGAAAGCAGTTTAGTAAGGGAATACACACAATTTCTTCCCCTTGGCAAGAAAAAACAAAGGACCAAACAGAACCACAAAGGGGATTACAGATGATTTCCAAAGAATCGCTCAAGCAATGGAAATTACTGCTCAGGAAACTTAAAAAAAAAAAAAAACAGACTGCATGAGGGTTTATTAATTAATCTCCTTCTAGTTTATAAATGGGCTCACTAAGAGGAGAAAACCAACCATCTGGTCTCCATGTTTGGTGAAACTGAAAAGTAGGCATAGCACAACACGAAGAATTATGAGGCTTATAAGCCTGAAAAAATTGCCATCACAACTTTGAACAGTTATATATGCCATGAAATTCACCAGGATGAGAATCATAGGACCTTCATTCTAGTGTTTTGTGCAATAAATTAAATCAGTGTGACTTTAAGCAAGTCACAGAATATCTCCAGTGTCAGTTTCCTTATTTGTAAAATCGAGCATATTGGGTTAATACAAAAACCAAAGAAAAATATTATTACAAGCGTGGGCTTGGGATTCAAATTTTGTCTTTGTCACTTACAGCTTGAGTGACTTTGGACACAGTCTATGCCTTGGATTTCTCATCTATAAAATGAATAGTATTATCCCCATAGCTTTGTTGAGGACATAAAATGAGTTACTACATCGAGAGCCCTTAGCACAGTACCTGACTCAATTAGGGTCAACTGTTGGGTTTTTTGTTTTGTTTTGTTTTGTTTTGTTTTTTTGCTGTTGTTACTATTATGTGTAAGTAACAGAAGTTCACCCTGGCCGGTTATGCAGAAAAGGAGTTTATTAAAAGAATGTTTTTTTGGTGGAAACTTTGATTTGGAGAACTAGATTTAAGAGTAAGCTTTCAGGAAGGTTTTCAAGGTTTTTAGGAAGGTTTTAGGAAACCACATCGCAAATCTGGAATGATAAGAAAATGCATCATGGGGTGTTCAACACAAGTCTGCACCATTATGATTTCTGCACCAGAACTCAATTTTACTTTATTGTAACCATGACTATCCCAGCAGCAAAAGAAGCTGGAATAGCAAGTATGTGGCCTTTTTTAACCCCTGTAGGAAAATGCAATTTGGCTCAGATTCCCTGGACATATAAAAAGGTCAGATGCCAGATGGCCAAAAGGAACTCAATCCTTTTGACCTCAAGCTGAGATTTATTGCTTACAATCATTTATGAAAGTTTGGGTGGTTTTATTCATCATCAAGACGATGGTATCCATCATTTCTTAAAGACTCTATGGTTCCATAATGGAAGGGCTAAAATATCTGCGAGAGAGAAACTTCCAAATACTCTTGATATTTAAACTGAGTTACTAGGTGGGCTCAGTATCCAGGGTACGTGAATTACACCCACTGGATTTATAGTTAGAATTAGGTCTTCAATTTTTAATTTACATAGCTGAAGTTTTCTATCTATGTGCTACGAGAGATGGTAAATGGTTTCCAAGTCTTCGATTAGAAAAATAGAAGTTCCCAGAATTTAATGAACATTCTCTCATGAAAAACAAAAACCTATATTCTTTCTCTCTGAACTATTAATACATTTGTACTACTGGGGGAATGCATCCCACGAGAAGGACATCAGCCAGGAGGGGAAAGAGCCATTATAACTGGGCTTTATCTATTTTAAACTCAACTATAAAAACAGTGCCAAAAATACCAGCAATCCAGCTCCCAACTGTCCTGAGTAATGGACAGCTATTCTAATCCCATGACTCACGCCCAGCGCTGTCTTAAATTGGCGCGTTCGGCCACCACTGGTGCATTCCAAGCCCAGTGGGTGGTTCGTAGAGCAGATCTCCCCCGTGCATGAATTTCGTGGTGTCTCTGAACCAGCCAGGCTCTGTGATCCCAAAAAAAAATACCCTTGGGGAATTTTTGTCAAGTGTTTATAGAAACCGTAGAAAGATGATTAATAAGCTTTATTGCCCAATTATTTTGGCTCATAAGCAGATGAATCCTCCTATTCACGTGATGAGCACAAAATAGTTCGGTGATATTTTTAGCAATTATAGCAAGAAAGAAAAATTTAAAAGGTCAGTCTGTTGCCTGTTTTCAAACTATCAGACAAAGCCTGTCAAATCAGAAATTATGGGATGAAAGTTCGGTTTCTTCAACCTAAAGAATAAAACTACTACTAAGTTTATACGACGTTTATTCCAATAATCCATTGAATAGACCTCTAGACATTTAATACAGCTCAAAATGGTCTCAGAAGGACCATCATTAACCAAATGGTGAGCGTCACACCAAGCAGGTGGATTTTAGTGTGGCAACAGAAATATGTCTCCTTATAAGCAATAGACATCAGATATGTCCTTCCAAAATTTGTGTAATAAAATGATTAGAAATTGGAAAGGATTTTAAATGCAGCAGAGTGTTTGCCGTTTAAGGGCATGATAATTTTTTTTGACAAGTGAGTATGTAAAGGTATGGATCTGTTATAAATGATTAGACTTCCATATAACAAGGCAAAATGTGGGGATTAAGCAGATGGTCTCTGAAACCAGATGGCCTGGGTTCAAATCCTGGCTTTGCCTCTTCCCAACCATGTGACTTCAGCAAATTACATAATCTCTCTGGGCTTCAGGGTTTTCTGTAAAAAGTCCTTAACCTCGGACCCTGTTGAAGCCTTATGACAGTGTCCGGCACATGGCAAGTGTCATATAGGTTTTTGTTAGAAAATAAGTAGCCAGAACTTTTAATATATCTCTGAAAATATCAACTTCATATTTTTCTGAAAATTCTTGATTGAGATAGAGCTCATCGAATTCTTAAGGCATTTTTTCCCCTAGAAATATAAAACATTTCATTTCTCAGTGCTACAAAAGTTCTGCTGCTAGAAGTTTCTGCGAGAATATAGAGGAAGAAAAAAATGCAAGATCTCTTGAGGCAAATATTTAAATATTTAGTGAAATAAATAAACACCCGGTTGTTGGGAGGCAAAAAATAATCAGGGCGAGGTAGAACACCCACCTGATACCTTTTTTAAAAAATTTAAAGCAATACTATAGAAACTAGGAATAAAAAAGCGATCACAACCGGAGACATAATTTACACTGTGATCCAAAAACCTTTGAGCTAATACTTACAAAAGAATTGAGAAAGTCCCAAGTTGGTTTATATAAAGATTTAACAGTGAAACTGGAAGTTGTTCTATGTTTGATTTTAAACAAACTATCATATAAAACAATGTCTTTAAACAACTAACATATGACTTTTAAGAACACACATACAAAAATATTTGGAAAAGCAAACCAATTTAACAGGAACTACTCCGATATATGGGCAGAGTGATGCACTGGGAGATGTTTCTCTTAATCTTATACATTATTAGGTTTTTCGCCTTCTGCACTACAGTTTTTTCCAACAACATGTATCATTTTGTAGTATAAAACTTCTGAAAGTATTACTTGTAGAAGTTAGCAATGAATGCTGATATTTGGTCCCTTATATTCACTTCTATCCAAAAATCGCAGTCAAGTCTAATGACCGAGAGCTCTGACTACACCCAAGTGGGAGGAAGTACGTGTACCCTCCCCCAGAAAATACGCTATTGCAGATCAGCAGCAATGGATCAGACCCATACTCGACTCGGGGCCCCTGAAGTTGCTTTCAGGTCTTTAACCTCTAGAAAAAATAAAGATGGCACTGGTGTATTTAATATCTAATGTCTAATAAAGACAAGAACCAGAACTACTCCTCCCCATAAAACACCAAGGATTTTTACCAAGGGTTGGTTGGTTTTACCAAGGGTTGATATTCTATTTGGCCTGAGAACAGTTTTGTTCCCCACAAGGAGATCAAATATCAGTAAACCCCTCTCATCATCTTGTCGGCTTTGAAAACAGATTTAAGTCCCCCACTAGCTACCCCATTATTAGCCAGTCCACTTCTTCAAATGTTCACCTTCATAATGTTTCTATTTAGGGGCTTACATGGCCCTGCTTGGCACATGAGGCAGCCCAAATCCAAGGAGGCAAGAAAAGAATTAGTAACCGTTGACTATATTATCACATGCCTAGAACAGTGCCATGCATATTTGATATATTATCTCCTTTAATCAAAAAGCCAACATTATCCCCACTTCGTATGTGATAATACTGAGGTTCTAAGAAGCTAAGTCATTTGCCCAAAGCCCCATAGCTCTCGAGTCATGGAGCCAGGCAAGCCCCTTGCTGCCACCCCATAGAGACTCCATGTTACAGCAGAGCCCTGGATTCAAAGTACAGTCAGATCCCATGATGATCAGGCATTGGTGAGTTTGAATGACAATAATCATGATTAATTTGTCCAGCACTTCACATGTTTTCACAACACTTATCAAAAGCAAGTTGCTGAAGAACGAAGCATGGTATTCAAATCCACATGAAGGAGACCTTGACTTTATCCTCTGACCAGGTCACTATTACTTGTCGATGATAAACAGGTTCCTTATTACGATTTTGAAAATAACTGAGGAACTCAAACTAAAGGTTTTATTGTTTTCTTCTCTGCCTCATACAATCCACCCGGGATTTGCAGGAAAATGGACAAAGAAAATATGGCGGCCCTCCACCGGGCTGGGATGCTGCACCTCCAGAAAGAGGCTGTGAAATTTTTATTGGAAAACTTCCCCGAGACCTTTTTGAGGATGAACTTATACCATTATGTGAAAAAGTGAGTCCAAATTTAATATATTTTCTTATCTTTCAGGGGAAAAAATACTACACACTTTGTTTAGTGCTCATTCTTCTTGGTCAGTGATGGCTTCTCTTCCAATTGCCATTCTTCAACATGGACAAACTCAAAACCTTCCTGTTAGTGGCCGTCCCCTTATTGTCACTGCCTCGATGTAGCTCTTCCTATTCCTGATGGCTTGAACTGCCGCTGCTGGTAACTTTTCCATCAGTCTATAATAATACTACAACGACCTCTCCAAAATAAGATATTGCTCCAACTTGACATTTTAACATGGTTTTCTAAAGTGTACCATTTCACAAAGAGTATGTGTATGTTTGTCATGGCTCAAATGTATACCTACACATATTGATTCAGAATGAAATTTCCTTCTACAGGTTTGATCTGCCTGCCCTAATGCATCAACAAGATTAAGAATGGGGTTTCTCAAAGTCATTATATAATTAAGGAACACATTTCCTTGGTTTTAATTCCAAGTCTTATATTGTTACTAAACCTAAAGCTATAGGGAGAACAGAAAATTAAAATTTTCAATATTTTACCAAGTGGTGCTTCAATAACCACATTCCTGGAAAATTTAGAAAAACTAGAGTCTTGCTATTTCTTTCCCTAAATGCCAAAATCAATTGTGTGTATGTGTATAACTCAGCCTCTGATTCAGAACTGCTCCTAATTTTACACAAACAATCTCACTTGGCATGTGCACAAATTATGAGGATTTAATTCTGTAAGAATTTTATATACTGAACTTGAAAATGAGCCCCAGGAAGCACCTGAAACAGATGAAACATGCTTGAACTCTTTCCTAATGAGCCCTGGATAGATAGGTGTCCACCACTGAATACCGCGGGGTGGAGTGGGGGAGGCTGAGCCAAGGGGTAACCAACCACCAGGAAGCACACATTTAATGACACCTCTTCTCCCTGCATGCCTGTCCTATCTGTTAGGGCCACTGGTCATACAGCAGCCAGCAAGAATAAATTCCTGAGTCTGCGTTGCTGGAAAACATTTGGGGTAGCAGGAAGGAACAGTATATAGGCAAAGCAAAAGAGTTATAGTCAAAGGGATAGAGAACCCTCCTACTGTAGAGCTCCTGACCTTGGGCCGATTGTGTCGAACAAACATCTACCTTCAGCCTACAGATCAAAACAACAACAGGAATCCCCAGATCATCCTCTGAAACACATCTTCCCTGGGTATCTTGAGGTCATGGTGGGAGAAAGACAGATAAGAAATCAGTTAGCAAGGTTCCAAGTGGAGAGCGTCCCGGGTCGGTGGTAGAGTATGACCAAGTAAAGATAAAACTATGGAAACTTGAGAGGCCAAAGTAGAGGGCAAGGACAAATCTATCGTGAAATTGTGTTTCTGATGACAAATGCGTTCTCAGGTCCCAAGGACAATGGATAAATCCACAGATAATTGTGTGATGAAAGGCCACTTGCTCTGTTGAAAACATATTCTGTTAAGTCAAGCCGAAATGCACTTGTATACGTCTTCTTTATTTAACTTGACTTTGGCCAAGAGTCAGATAACAGATCTGAACCCAGCATGAGAAAATGCAAACCATTCCCCGTGGGATGCAAATGCCAAATATGGCAGAGATAAGACTTCAGAAAATAGTGTGTGTGTGTGTGTGTGTGTGTGTGTGTTTTCATTTGGAAATACAAATGTACAAACGTGGATTCTCTCTTTTACTTGTAGATTGGTAAAATTTATGAAATGAGAATGATGATGGATTTTAATGGCAACAATAGAGGGTATGCATTTGTAACGTTCTCAAATAGACAGGAAGCCAAGGATGCAATCAAGCAACTTAACAACTATGAAATTAGGTAAGATCCACTTCTTCTGATTAAAAGTGAAGCAGACAATGCACCCTGTATCTGTTCTTCCATCAAACTTCTCTAATATAGTATATGCAAAAGACAGGCAAATCAGAAATTAAAAAAAATAGGTTTCTTTGGTGCAAATCAATTTGATAAAATATGTATTTAATGTCAACACTATATAAGGTGTCAAACTAAGTTTTGTGAAATGCTCAAAGAAACAAAACTCATTAATTCAACTGTCTCATGAATATGGTGATGGGCACTGTTCAAAATATTGGAAATATCAAGATGCCTTTTCCCATCCTCATAGTAAACAAATGGATATAGATTTTTAAGAGTATGAAAATCCATATGAGGACTCTAAAAAAGCAAATAAAACAAACAAAAAGCAGAACCCGACCTATAAATACAGGGAACAACCTGATGGTTGCCAGAGGGAGGAGGGGGAGGGGGAAGGATGAGGAAAATGGCTGAAGGAGAGTGGGAGAAATAGGCTCCAGTTATGGAATGAGCCAGTAAGGGGGATGAAAGGCACAGCAGAGGGGATGTAGTCCATGGTATTTTAAGAGCGGTCGTACAATGGCGAGTAGAGCGTAATATACAGAGAAGTCAAATCACTGTGAAAGTCATGTCACACTGTGTGTCAACCACACACACAAAAAATTTAGGTATGAAAAAAATCAAACCACCTCTAAGGAGGTGGCTGCTCTAACTTGGTGTGTTTAAGAAAATACTCTCCAGGAAAGTACAATTTTCCCTGAGACTTGAAAGAAAAGAGTCAGCCATGACAGCCATATCTGGGGGAAGATTATTCCAGAGAGTAAGAGCAGCACGTGCAAAGTTCCCCAAACGCGAACAAGCTCGAGGTGTTAGAGAACAAAGCCAACGAAGTAGGAACAGAGAGGAGAGCTGAAGGCAATGTCCTCTGAGAGGCTTATACGCCATGATTCAAAATTTGCCTTTTAGTCTAATAAAAAGGAGAAGATATTTCATTAGATTCATGCTTTTAAAAACATAACTCTGGCTGTTGGGTGAAGAATGGAGGGTAGCAGGAAAAGAGGGAAGCCAGAGGGAAAGCTACAGCGGAGAGTAGCCTAGGTCTAGACGAGGGATGATGGCAGGTGCACAGGGACTGGTGGTACAGGTGGCCAGAGCGGTCGGACCTCGGGGGCGTTCTGGGGGTTGAACACACAACACTGGCTAAATATTGGATTTAGAGTGAGAGCAATGTTGGAATTCAGGGACAAAAGCTAGGATGTTGGTCCCAGTATCTGTGGATGAGATAGGGTCGTTGAGATGGGAAGACCTGGAGAATAGCCAGAAACTCGGAGAGCTTAGTTTGGGGAATTTACCTGTGAGAGTCACATTAGACAGCCCCAGGGGAGCTGTTGAAGTGGTGATTGTCTGTATGATATTGGAGCTAGGAGAGAGGCCTCAGAGCCAGCCAAACATAGGCAATATTGCAAATCATGGGACTGGTGGAGGATTCCAGGGCGTAATTGACCTGGTGCAATCAATAGCTGGTTTTTAATCAACTAAAACAGGGCTAACGTCGTGAAATTGCCTGAGTTCTAAAACCTTCACCTAGAGACGCAACCGTCCTAAATTATCTCTTAAAGGAAGCCGTGGGGCACCTGGAAGAAAGATCAGTGACGCAGTTGAAAAGCCACAGCTTTGGGGTCAGACAGGCTTCACCTGAGTGCCGGCAAGTGGCTTCACCTCCCCAAGCCTCAGTGTGCTCACCCCTAAAGTGGGATGAGACTTTTAAAGGCTTACAGACTTTTAAATGCTTATCCCAGTGTTTGGAACATGGTAATAGGTCAATAAATGATAGAACTCTTACATACTAACACGTTCAGCAATTCTAAGATGTAATTTTCATATATGTCCCTTCTGCATCTTAAAATTAATGTCATCTTAATGTGAATACAGAGAGATTTCCTACCACTTATTGTCTCTCACTTCCTACAGGCCCCAGAGAAGTCCTGCACTATCCTGAGAATTCTGTTCAATTCTGTTCAATTACTAGGTCATTTTTCTTAAACCCCTTAGCCGCGAAAAGATGGACTCGATGGGCAACCGTAGTAGCCTAGGCACTAAGTCCCAAGGTCGGATCCTGGAACAGAGTTTTGGAGGACAGTATAAAGGAAGTTCCCCTCCCACACATGCCTCCATGAATCTGAAAGAACTCTGGTATGTGGAGGCTTGTCTGGTGTGGGAACCAGGCGACCAGAGAACAGGTTTCTTCGGACAAATCCTGGGACCGTCAGCATCTAATTCCTCACACCTTCTCAGCATCTGTCATAGGAGATGACATACACTGAGCTGTTTTTGGAAAGGGCTCCAGAAAGCTCTACTTTAATACAGCTTTTTAATAGGACAGGTACAAGGTTTCAGGGATCAGAGGAGTCCCCATTCCTTGGTCCTTCGTGGAGCCTAGACATCTGGAAAGTGAGGGTTATTCTCAAAATGGCTTTTAGTTTGAGATGCATGGAGACTTGGCCACACAGGGAATCAGCACGGTTTGCTGTCTGTACTCAACACTTTGTTACACACCTGGGGCCTGTCCACGCTTTCTGAGAACAAATAGGGTGTGAAAAGCGAGCACAATCAATCCATTCCAGTCACTCCTATGTAACACTGACACATCTCTGTGAATTTCAGGGTCTTCATCTATAAAAGAGAGAAAGAGATACTTACCTCATGGGGGTATTATGAAAAATAAATAGATAATGCAGGCAAAGCTCACGTGGTCTGTGTTT
Source organism: Eumetopias jubatus (assembly GCF_037043125.1). NCBI lineage: Eukaryota > Metazoa > Chordata > Mammalia > Carnivora > Otariidae > Eumetopias > Eumetopias jubatus. The sequence goes on along the minus strand of NW_028274823.1, from coordinate 82,438,520 downwards.
GCTGAGGATTACAGTGGAGGAGGGGGGGCAGGAGCGGGCGGAGGGGAAGGAGAAATATTACAAAGCATCTGGAGAGAGCAGGCTGGTGGCCACATTCCAGTCAAAGTTCAGGTTGGACGCCAGAAACAAAGGTGAGGCACAGAGGTGCTCTAAACATCAAGGTGTAGGATAAATAGAATATGAAATAGTAGCAGAATAGATAGCCCAGAGCCAATCTCCCCTGCTTCCTCTCCATCCTAGATCAGTCCTGCCAGAACACAGAACCTTGCCTGCAGAGAAGATAATCTTCGATTTGCTTTTAGACACTCTTTCTCGGGGGATAGATAAGGTTCTTATCCGGAAAAGACCCATCATTGTCCTACCATCCTCCTCATCATCAAATATTCACTGAGATTTGTCTAAATGCCTGGCTTCTGGAGACATTAAAGCTGTGCCCTCAGCGTGTGAGAGATGGCTTTTCGTCTCCAAGCAGTTCTGGGAAAGTGCCTGACTTAACCATACAGATTTAAAAATAGGACACGGAGACTCCAGGCTCCACCTGCTGGTAACTGACACCTGACTGGCCCTCCATCAAAAACAATAAAATGTCTAAAGAAATTAGATTTTGGACTAGAGGGGTTTTTTAAGTAAGAAAAAAACAAACAAACCAACAACAACAACAAAGACAAAACCCCTGAGAGATGACTTTATCCACCCTTCCCTACCCGCAAGGAAAAGCACATTCCTTGGGCAACGCTCACCAGACTGTAACGGACCTGCCACAACTCTGCTAGGTGGTCCCCAGTTCTTCCGCAAAGCACAGAGGGCAGGCACGACAGGGGCCGATCCTGGTGAGCACACCTGCCGCCCCACTGAACACCGCCAATTCCGAGAAATCAGAGCAACCTCCCACTCGCCGGGCTGAGCGCTTCTCTTCGCGACATGCAGGTAGTTTCTGTGAAAGGAACTTTACCCATTTTAAGAACTTTAATAACTTTGTGTTATTACAAAAGTCACACAACAAAAGGCAAAAAAAGGGGGGGGCAATAAAAATTCAAACCATTCCTCCATAATCCCATTGCCCCAAGATAATCACTATGTTGGCTTTTTACTTTTTAGGATCTTCCTAGATTTTTGGTATGGTGTTCATCAAAATGGTCTTCTCGTATACTTATCTTGAAGTCTTTGTTTTTTAAGCCAGTAGCCTAGGGTGAGCTGGTTTTTTAACCAATAAATATTCTTCTGCATTACCGTGTTGAAATGACTATCGAGCATTCTATGGTATAAATGCCCAGCTTTTGATTATCAATGATTCTCAGCCAGAAGCAGTAGTGTCCACCCCAGGGGACATTTAGAAAGATGAAGAGGCATTTTTAGATGACCTAACGGGTGACTATTAGCATTTAGTGCACAAGAACCCGGGGTGACAAAGATACAACAGTGCACAAGGAGGAAAGATCCAGCCCCAGACTCATTATGCATCTCAGCCAAGATGCATTAAACTGGTCCTAGATGGCAGCACCTGGGTGGCTCAGTCATTACGCGTCTGCCTTCGGCTCAGGTCGTGATCCCAGCGTTCTGGGATCGAGCCCCGCATCGGGCTCCCTGCTCCGCGGGAAGCCTGCTTCTCCCTCTCCCACTCCCCCTGCTTGTGTTCCTGCTCTCCGCTATCTCTCTCTCTGTCAAATAAATAAATAAAATCTTAAAAAAATAAAAAAACTGGTCCTGGATGGTGGGATATTTTGGTTATATTCAATGTGGGGACTACTTAAATACTAGCAGTGAATATCCTGATACCAAAATGTTGGTTCATCTCTTTTTTAAAGACACTTTCCCAGAAGGAGCACTATTTGCCCCCAAAATTATATACAAAAGATTTTTGATACATTTTCCCAAGTGTCCCCAAGAAAAGCTTAATCTGCACTCTGCCAATGAAGGCAGACATGAACTTGCTCATCAGCAGCACTGCGCAGCAGAATCAGGAATGAATGGAGAGTCTGGAAATCTACAAAATCTTAAGCAAGTCATTCAATTTCTCAGGGTCTCGAGTTCTTCATCTATAAAATGGAAACAGCGCCTGCTCTGCCCATCTTCCTCGGGTAGGCCAAGTAAGAGAACATGTGAAAGCCCGGTCAGCATAAGGGACAACTTCTAAGGGCCGTCATGTCAGAATCGCTTCCCTATTTGGCCGGGAAGGAAAGGGAGCTCACAACCGTCTGGGGCCAGGTAGCCTACGTGAGTAATGGGGGCAAGGTGCACAGGCCTCGGGGTCAGGGATTACCCTGGGCAGTGAGGAAACAACAGGAAAAGACCAAACAGCCCACATCCGCAGACCCTCTCAGGTCCAGGGTCATACATGTTACAACTTCCATCTTAAGCCTCAATCACACAAGGATTCTTGCCGAGCAGAAAGAATGCCTGCCTTTTTTTTTTTCCTTTTTTTTTGCAGAAATGGGCGTCTCTTAGGGGTGTGCGCCAGTGTGGACAACTGCCGATTGTTTGTGGGGGGAATCCCGAAGACCAAGAAGAGAGAAGAAATCCTAGCAGAGATGAAAAAGGTCACCGAAGGAGTTGTCGACGTCATTGTCTACCCGAGCGCTGCAGATAAAACCAGAAACCGGGGCTTCGCCTTCGTGGAGTACGAGAGTCATCGGACGGCTGCCATGGCCCGAAGGAAGTTGCTGCCAGGTTGGCACCCCCTCCTCAAAGAGGAGACCCCCACACACACACACTCTGCTGCCTGCCTGCCCCAGGCCGCTGTACACCTTAGCAAAGGAGACAGAAGCTGGGTGTTGTGTGTTTGCTCTGGAGCTTTGCTTATGTGGTACTTTAAACCCCTTCCCCTTCTTATCTATGTCGCAGTAGATGCAGCTCCCTGAAATTTTCACCGACTAGGTTCTGAAACATATGCACGGAGGCTAATGTACGTGCGCTAACCCCGTGATGAAGCGTTACAGTGAAGAATCTTCTCAAAAGTGAATATATCTGCTGTTTTCGTATACAGAGTTTGTCATCAGGCTTACTAGGAATGGAGTAGATTGTCCATTACGATGTAGAATCAACCTGGGAGTGACACATTATCCCAGTGACAGCTAAGTGACATGAACTCGTATTAGGACTCCCCAGTGTCTAATATTTTCTAATGTGGGGAGAATAGAAATAATAGCCCTCCTCAGAAAGGCACCTGTTAGGGGCTACCACCACAGGGTGGGTCCCATTTGGGCAACAACCGTCAATTCCCGAATTTAAAGGCCCTGATCAACTTTAGGGAAATTGTTGAAAATCCTCTGCTCATTCTCAAATATTCACTAAAACTTACACAAAGTAAGTTATTAAGATGAATCAATATTAAAATGGTAAGAGGATTTCAAGAATGACAGAGTAGAGACATTGGAGTCCACTCTTCTCTTGAACACCATGGAGAGCCACCAGAATTAAAGACGAAACCACCACCACCTACATTTATATTGTCCCTGTACACAAGCTTAAAACCAAACCATGAATGAGTAAGTCATGGGGATGAAAGGTACAGCGTAGGGATATAGTCGATGATATTGTACTAGCATCATATGGGGACAGATGGTAGCGACACCTGTGAGCACAGCATAACGCATAGTTGTCCAATCACTGTCTTGTGCCTGACTCTAATGTAACAGCTGTATCTACTATAGTTCAAAACATAAAAAAAAAAAAAAGAAAACACAATAAGAGGGTTGGCTCTCTAGAAGTTTTCAAAATTGGAAGATGGCTTCTGATCTTGGGAAAGATTTATTTTTTAATATTTATTTATTTGGGGGGAGGGGCAGGGGGAGAGAGAGAATCCCAAGCAGACTCCCCACTGAGCATGGAGCCCAACATGGGGCTCGATCTCACGACCCTGAGATCATGACCTGAGCTGAAATCAAGAGTCGGTTGGAAGCTCAACCAACTGAGCCACCCAGGTGCCTCGGGGAGGATTTTTTATTAATATTTTCATGAAGGCAGGGGCGCCTAGGTGGCTCAGATGGTTAAGCGTCTGCCTTCGGCTCAGGTCATGATCTCTAGGTCCTGGGATCGAGTCCCACGTCAGGCTCCCGGCTCAGCAGGGAGTGTGCTTCTCCCTCTCCCCCTCCCTCGACCTCTCCCCCTGCTCATGCTCTCTCTCTGTATCAAATAAATAAATTAAAAAATATATTTATTTTCATGAAGGCAGCTGAAGTGAAAAGATAGGAGATAGCCCCCAAAGTTGCCAAATCCATTAGAGAGATGGGCATTTTTCAGATCGATGCTTCCTTTCACTACTGTCACCACCCGATGGTCGGATCCTGTGCCACACAGGCGCAGAGAATCCCCTGACACTCCTCATGAGGCATGCTTAGCCCTTTGGTGACCTGAACTTAATCTTTGGTATCTTCTTCGACCCTCCTCTTCAACGGTTCTTCCATGAAAAGTCCCTTGTATCCATCCTGATCTCAGACCATCGTTGGAGTCTAAGAACATATATTCCCAAACAGAGGCTGTTTTCAAAAACTCCAGATTACTCTCCCAGCTCTGCTCTCGTTTGGATGTACCCCACTCTCTGCCTCTTCCATCCTGAACATCCTCACCAGATTAGCATTCCCCAAATCTCATGTCATTCTTTTGACAATTCTGGCAAATCGTAGGAATTTGATCTCTCTACGTGTCGGTGGGCTGAATGGTGCTGCTCACTCATTGGTTCAACAATAATCACCCACTGCTTGCTGCCGAGGAGACCGAGAAAAAACTGAGCCTATTGTTCAAGGCTCCAGTCCTTTCCAGACACACTTCCATTTCCCAACAAAACCCTTCTTTCTAGCAGGACCAACTCCCCTGTGTTTTAGGCAACGCCATACTGATTGTTGTCTCCTTTATCCTGAAAGCTGTACCTCCCACTAGAATGACCTGCACCCTCCCCTCCTCTGCTGACCCATGGCATTCAAAGCCCCAGCTGAGCTGAGTTTCTTCAGCTGCATGTGAGTCTGAGGGCGTCCTCAGCAGACAGACCATGAATGAGCTGCCCAGAGCCCACTATTCATTGCTGTTGTACCTCGTGAGCCAAGTCTGCTACCCACTTGGACACCCTACCTATTACCTCACTGTCGATTCAACAACAACAAAGGATTCAGGTCACTGGCAATCGTCTGGAGAGCCTAGTTGGAAAGAAGGCGATCTTTAGCAAACATGATAAGCAAGAGCCACAAACAGCTCCTCCTTCTTAACTGATCCAGACTTGGAGACAGAGGGAAAACTGTTGTCTAATGTGACGTGTTGCTCCCCCAGCCACCTGTCTCCCCTGCAGACAGTGGCAGCTCTCTCCCGACACCGTATCCTTGCAGAGGTGTGTGTGTGCAACACAGTCTTGGCGTCCAACCCCTAGGCTATAGCAGAGCATCGTGAGGATGCTCCGAGGAAAGTTCTTGCAGTGGTTCCACCATCAACCAGCGCGGAGATCACCTGGAGGGCTCGTGAAAGTGCAGAGAGCGGGGCCCACCCCCAGGGTTCCTGACTCAGTGGGTCTGGTGTGGTGCCTGCTCATTTGCATTTGTAATGAGTTCCCAGGATGCTACGCTACTGAGACCCAAGTTTGAGAACCCTCAATCTAAGTCAGTGGCTGTCCGTCGTGGGCTGCAGATCTGAATACCCTGAGGTTTTTAAACAATACCAGAAACCAAATTAACCTCAGATCAGCTGAATCTGCTTCCCGGGGGTGCGGAGCAGGGCCCTGGTGTTTTAAGTTTTCCAGATGATTTTGTTGTGCGGCCAACGTTGTGATCCACAGCTACCTCCATCAGCTCAGGATACTGGCTGTCACCTGCTGGGGAGGTCAGTAAGAACATATGGAGGAGTAAATGGGAACATTTACGAAGCATGGACAATGGGCATTGCTCTCTTCCCAAGGAAATCCTTTTAAAACAACATCTATTGCACCCAAAGAGTACTCCAAAGAAACTATACACACAAGAGACCAAAAAAACCCCCAAAACAGTCAAGGGGAGATGCATCACTAGAAAGTGACTAAGTCCCTCACGTGCATCATCTTTATTTCCACAACAACACCAGGTAATACTTCTATTATCCCAAATTTACAGATGAGGAAATTGATATTTAGAAAGATGGCTTCCTAGCCAGGATCATGAGCTGATGTTTGACCTTGACTGGCTTCGAAGCCCATGTTCCCAAATCCCTCAGCAGCCCTGATGTCCATGGAAATATTTGGGGTGATCACTGCTAACCATATCTCCTCCAGTTCTGCCCACTGCAGCCTTCTGCAGACCTTCAGGCCAGCCGACGGCTTCCTGTGGTCCCAGGCCAGGATGGCAAAGGCTAATGGGCTAGAACAGGGTTCTCAATTTTAGCTGAATTAACTGAGGTGCTTTCAAGAATCCTGAGGCCTGGACCACTCCTATCAAATTCAGGAAGGGGAGTCCTGGGGTCAGTAATGAGCTGGTCAATCTTTCATAGACAACTCCCGGGGAAAATCCAAGCCCTGACTTGTAACGTTGCAGATCCCCGTGGAATGAATGGTACCACTGTGGCTGATTCCAAGCTACCCAGATGGCCTCAACTGGCTCATAAAACTCTGAAAATGTAACAGTCTAGTATAGCAAGTGGAAAGGAATTGGGTCCAGCACACCAATGAGTGAGACTCAGGTTGGATATTTCTTAAAGCTCTTCCAAAACAATAAAAACACACAAGATTTCTAATCAAGTTTAGAAATTGAGTTGACCACCCCACCCTACTTCTCTCCCCACGGAGTGACTGCGAGCAGGAACTGAGGTAGCGAATGGAAAACACAGTATATAGGGCAAGATGCTCAATAAATTGCAACTTTAGAAATACCAGAATAGATGTAGTCATGGGTAACGACTACCCCTTCAAAAAGAATTCAGTTTCTCATCACAGACCCTTCCACTGCTCTGTCTTCTTGAACGCAATAAAATATTTTTCTGCAGATTCCCAAGTTGTCCATGTGCTGTCAGGAAACTAGGAGGGAACACAGCAGATGAGAGCCCTGACCAAGTGTAGGATACAGAGAACAAACTAGGGGTCCCCGAGCCCTGCTCACTTCTGCCCACACACCAGTTTTTAGCTCAGTGGTGGCAACTGGTCATGCAGATCCCAACAAGAGCAGACATACTTCCTAATGACCTTTTTAATGCTTCATGAAATCAGACTCTAGGTCAGAGCCCTAAATCCATTTTTTCTCCTTTCTCCCCTTCTGCCACCTCCTTTTCAATGACTACCTTCCCCTCCGCCCACCCCCCCCCCCGACGAGAGCTGGTCCAAGACCCAAACCTGCCCATTGCTGCCTCATTTCTGTTCCATTTCAAACCGCATCCTAGTTCCCTTTATGCTCAATTATTACAATAAGCTGTCTGTCACACAGAACTCCCTTCTGGCCAGTTCTTCCATTTAATTGGAAGTTTTCTCAAAATCAGTCATCATCTCTTATATTATCGGTCTTCAGGCTCCCTCAAGATATGCTCAAAAGTATTGGTTGCAATTAAAAGGCCATCTCAGCGAACCGAGATGATATTGTCCTGATTTCTGTGTAACTAATCATACTTGTGATCCTTCTGAACAGGAAGGATTCAGTTATGGGGACATCCTATCGCAGTAGACTGGGCGGAGCCCGAAGTGGAGGTGGACGAAGACACAATGTCTTCGGTGAAAATCCTGTACGTGAGAAACCTGATGCTGTCTACCTCGGAAGAGATGATTGAGAAAGAATTCAACAATATTAAACCAGGTAAGACACACTAGAGAAGATTGTTTTTGAGGTGTACTTTAAAAACGCTTGTGCTTGAGATGACTTCCTATGACTTTAAACAGAATAGCTCTCATTTAGCATTCTTATAATTGCATGTGGACTACAAAAACCATATTGCAGCCCTGGGATTAGAGAAAAAGGGACACATGGTCCTGAAACATTTACAGACATTGTAACTCTACAATTATCTATGTGATTACTTAATTAATGCACATTTCCTTCACTAGACTATAAATCCCATAAAGGTCTTTTGGCTTCTATTGTCTCCTCAGCCCGTCTCTGGGCCTGGGTCATAGTAGATGCTCGATAAATATTAACTGTGTTGATGAATGCATGGCCAGAACTATATCTAAAGCAGGGTTTCTCAGCCTCAGTGCTCTTAACTTTTTAGGCCAGATAATTCTTGGTCGTGGGGGGTCTGTCCTGGAAATTAGAAGAATTTTAACAGCATCCCATGCCTCTACCCTCTAGATGCCAGTAACAACTCCCAAGACGTAATAACCAAAAATGTCTCCAGACACTTCCCTGGAGGGCAAATTTGCCCCCAGTTGAGAACCACTGGTCGAAGGGAATATGATTATGACTTCAGGTACATAAATAGGGAGGTGAGAATTAACTCTAGGAAACTCATTTGGGTAAAAAGGAAGGGAAAAGAACAGAGGGAGGTGGAGGGGGATAATTATTGCTGCTCATCTTGTCAGTACTTTGCAGTATCAGTTTTATACCATGAGTTTCAGCCCTCATCCCTTTTTGCTCCTATAGGAAACTACAATAGTGAGACAGGTAAAGCATTTCAGGAAACAATGTCCAAGTGAGAATTTCCCAAAGCCAGTTCTGCAGAACATTAATTCTGTGGACTGTTAGTAGATGCTACTGATAAAAGGGGTCCATGGTCAAATAAATCCATAAACACCAGATTCAGGACAATTAAACAGATTCTGTTTTATTGCAGGACTTATCAGAGTCCTTAACCTTCTAATATGCTTTGAAAGTCTCCAAAAGGAAATGTAGGATGGCTCCTCTCCCAAATTTTTGGACCATGGGTCTCATTTTTTGACCAGCCATCTTGTGGAATTAGCATGTTCTGGAATACACTCTGACCTAAGTTTATCACTGTGGTAGCATCTTTTCACTTTCACAGCATGAGTCACCTACTGAGCACCACGATCCTAGGATGCAGGTTACTGTGTCACTTCCGTTATTATAAAGGTGAGAAAACCAGAACCCAGAGCAGTTACATTGCTTGCTCAGGGTCATACAACTAGCAAGTGGCAAATCCCAGATTTGAATCCAGGTCTGGCTAAGACCACGTTCTTCACCACTCTGTGACCTCCATGCCCCATCCTCATTCCGCTCACTCACTCCTTCATTCAACTATCATTACTTTAGTAGCTCCTATGTGCCAGGCACTGTGGGAGGAGTGAACAGGTGTGCTGTGTGTGTGGAAGGAGTTTAAGATGTTCCAGAAGAGCCTCCCCCCCACCCCGGGTGGCTCAGCCAGTTAAGTGTTCGACTCTTGATTTTGGCTCAGGTCATGATCTCAGGGTCGGGAGATTGAGCCCCAAATCAGGCTCCATGTTCAGCAGGGAGTCTGCTTGGGATTCGCTCTCACCCTCTCCCTTTGTCCCCCCCCCAAAAAAAGGTGCTCCCGAAGAATAACAGCCATGACAGCCTATCCTTGGGGCACAGAAAAGACTCATGTTTAGGAGAAGTGACCTGTGAGCTGAGATCTGAAAGTTGATGCCTTTGTGGGCAGAGGAATGATATGTGCATGTTTAGATGTTATTGGGCTGCCTCCCACTATGTGTTGACTTCCTACCTTCTTATTTTTATTTGATACTTCCTTTTATTCAGTCTTTTCAGTAAACTGTATTGAGAGAATGGCATGTCCACATGCAAATCATAAAGTTGGTCTGAATTTATATAATAGGCAAAGTTGACTCAAAATGGATCAAAGACTAACAAAAAAAGCTAATATTATTAAAAAAAAAAAAACCCTAGAGGAATATATAGGGTAAAGCTTCATGACATTGGATTTGGCAATACACTCTCCGATGGTATTAAAAGTACAGGAAACAAAGAAAAAATAAAAACTGCATCAGAGGACACTTTCATCCCTGAAAAAGCAACCCACAGAATGAGAGAAAACATCTGCAAACAATACATCGACCAAAAATTAAGTCAAGTAAAACTTCAAATGTATATTTGTCCAATGGACAATATCGTGCAATTGTCATAGACACATGGTCAACACGCACATTAAAAGATGTTCACCGTCACTCGCTATTCACCCCAGAAATGCAACCCCAAAGCGTTTTCCACCTGCCAAGATAGCAACAGTAGTAGTAGTGATCATCAAAGAAGATGACACAGATGTTGGGAGAAGCTGGAGGAATGAGAACCACGTGCCCTGTAGATGGAAACACAAAATAATGCCATCACTGGGAGAACCACACGTTGGGTCCTAAGGAACAGATAATCACCATATAATCCGACAATTCCACTTCAGGGCATACACACAAAATGAATAAAAGCAGGGGCTCGAACAGACACTTGCATACCGTGCTCACAGCGGCATTATCTGTACCACCCAAAATGTGAAAACCACCCAGGAGGGGTTGGAGCAGTAAAACGTGGAATGTGCGTGCAGTGGACCAGCACTCACACCTAAACTGCAGGGAAGTTTTGAAACATACGACATGGCTGCACCTTGGACACACGCTGTATGGCGCCAGTTATCTGAGGTTCCTGAAGTAGGCACGGTCCTAGAGACGGGCCGCAGAACGGTAGCTGCCCAGGGACAGGGGAGAAAGAACTCAGAAAGGATTATTTCATAGATACAGGGTTTCAGTTTGGGTTCACGAAGAGGTTCTAGAAATGCACGATGATGACAGTTGCACAATATATTTCTTCCTTTTATCTAATTAAAACATTACTGTTTTGTTTTGCTTTGTTTTCGCTTTTTGGAAAAGTCTGGAATGAGACCTCCAAGACTGCTTCCTTTCCTGGTCACTGGTCATCAGCTTATCGTGTTAAAGAGAGACATGTGCTTGTGTCCTCCTGGTTATAATGAAAATAATAAATGCGGGCTCTCTCCCTCTCTCCTCTCTCCCTCTGGTGGCACAACTCAGGGCTCTATACTGATGTGTGGCACCTTCTCGGCACTCCACCAAAGAATATGAACTATAGAGGGTGGAGAACTAGCAGACACCTGCTGTATTGGGAAGAAAAAAATCAGAGCTAACCAGTTTATTTTCCAGTGGAAAGGGTGTGTTTATACTTATCTAGGAAAATTTTCAGAGAGAAACAGGAAAATACCCCTTTAAAACCCCTATTGAAAGTTTGGATCCCTCAGAGGAGCCCGAATATTCCCGGCAAATATTTGACCCTATTATTTTAACCCTGATTAACCTAAAAATACTCTACTGCCATTCAGAGAAATAAGTGACAATCAGAACAGAAACTGGGGCTGAAAACAGGTTCATCCCCAGTGTAGCCTAAGGCTATCTGCTGAAATTCCAACTATAGTTATTCTACAAAATCTGATTTTCCTAAAACAGTTTCACATCCGAATCACCAAGAGGGCATAAAACAGATTGTGGGCCCCTCCCCCGGGGCGTTTCTGAATCAGCGGGTCTGGGGTGGGTCCGGGCGCCGGCATTTCTCCTAAGTTCCCGGAAGAAGCTGATGCTGCTGGTCTGAGGACCGCACTTGGAGAACTGTGGCCCTTTGATCATCTTCCCTTCAGATAAAAGGTGTGTTTCCCTTCTGGTAATTGATGCCCTGCTGACAAGTTGACCATGAACACAGTCGTATTTTTCCAATTCCCTGTATTATGACTTCAGAGTCTTTTGCATCATTGCTAATGACGACCACTGATATTTTATTGCTTCTACCCTCTTCTACTCAACCAACCATCGGTAAACAAACTCCTATAGACTCAAGAAGGGGCATATTATCATAAGCCATGTAGTGAATACGATTGTGGAGAAAACCAAACTCTCACTTTCTAACTTGTTTCATACATTAAATCTTCATACATTAAGATTTCCAAAGTCAGGTTTAAACAACACTGAAGAGTGTTGTTTAAAAATGCAAGCCGGTTTCATTAAGATTTCCAAAGTCAGATGCAGCTGAAGAGTGTTGTTTAAAAATGCAAGCCGGTTTCATTATCTGCGAGCAAAATTTGGGGGCATTTAGATCCATCAGCTTCCGAAATGCCACCTAATGAATGAGAATGCTAGAAGCTAGAGTGTGAATTGACTGGTAATATTTGCTCGTTCCATGTATATTTGTAGAGCAGCCTCTGTGCACACAGTACTAGGCAGGACCTGGGTGATGCTAATACCAGGATGCCCCTGAAACAGATCCTGTTCTCAGGGGGCTAACGGTCGAGAGGAGCCTCGATGAAGGGCAGCACTGAAGAATGAATGGAGCCAAGCCTGGAAAGATAGAGACCCTCATTGCCGCCCCCCACCACCACCCTTTCACTTCTCAATGACCAGGACAAGCCATAAGGTTGTGTTTTGATAGTTACACTATCTGACACTGAAGGACTAAAGAGACGGCACGGGAAGGTCAGTTAATTCCGTGTCCCACGCTTTGTGGTCTCAAATACGTTTATGTATTTCCTAAGCCTCGCCAGACAATTGTGCTCTGGACAGCCACTGCCATAAGAAGTCAAGGGTTGAATGCTGAGGGACGAGAGGGGTGCCACAATGGTTTTAAATGAGCCCTACGTTACAGCCCTACCATTATTCCAAAAGACAACTTAGAGCCGTTGAACCATGTGATTGCCTTTGTAACCTTGAATCTAAGAGGATAGATAACTGAAGCCTGATAGCGAGAGGACAAAGGAGAACCCTTATCTGCTCTTCTGGCCCTCCCTGGGGAAGGGTCCCATCATAGGTTCTGTCTGGTGATTAGGATAAGAGAGGAAACCCAGTCTCTGGAGATACACCCGAGTCAGTGTTACTGAAGGAGCACAATTGGCACGTTAAACTGTTAACTGCTAACAAGTTGCACAAGTGTCCATTTCACCTTCCCTCCAGGAATAACTTTTTAAGGTTGAGTCATCAACAATATTTTCTAGCAACATTTTAATAATAAAGTGTTAAGTTCAACCATTTTGGTAAAACTTTCTATATATATATAAGTTACCACCAACATAGGCAGCAGCTCCTCAACATGAAAATGGGTTAGGTTGATCTGTTATTTTTTTATCACACAAATAATACCAATCAGCATTGCAAATGTTTGCAGAATACCGAAGCGTATAAATTAAAATATGAAATCTCCCTTTATTCTCTCCAATTTTTCTCCCCGTTCCTAAAGTAACCTCTATTTTAACAGTTTGGTCTCTATTTTTCCAGTTCTCTTTCTGTGTGTATTCCTACTTAGGTGTGCATATATATGGGTTGGGATTTTAAAAACATAAATGTTACAGTATTATACTTATTATTTTACAAACTTTTAAATTTAACAATAGGTCTTCAGTCTTTCCACGTGAGTCTACATAGGTCTATTTGTTCTCTTTAAAGACTCATTTTATTTCATACGAATGTACTAGGCCTGATCAGTCTCATGAGAATGGACTTTAAGTGGTTTCGCTTTTGCTACTTCAACAGTGGTAGAGTTAATGTTCTTACGCATGATGCTTTTGCATATAGGAGTGCTTCTTTAAAAGACATTCCTCATGGTAGAATTAGTGGATATGTACATTGTTTCCAACATTTAGATATTATGAACAGCGTGGTAAGGAACTATCTTGGTTTTCTGATGTTCTTTCAGAAACTTTTTTTTTTAAATCAAAAGAATATCAGATAAGCAGTTAGGAGATCTGCATTCCAGTTCCTAGCTGTGTCAACTCTTATGAATCTCACTTCCCTTGTCAGAACCCTAGATTCCTAATCTTTAAGTTAAAAATGCATACATGAAGGTCAAATGAATTTTTTAAAAAACTTAAAGTAAATCATTGCTGAAGTCTCTCCTACCTCTAAAGTTGTATTCCATAAATCAAGAAATAAAACATTTTTCTAGGGGAAAAGCCATAAAATTGTAAAAGGCAATCACCTAAGTATAGATTTATAGGATGACCAATAGTTAAGTTCAAATCAATTCAATGAATATTTCACCGAATATAAGCTACTATCTTTTACATTGTATGCCAGACAAAATAAGATACTGCTTCTATCCTTAAAGATCTAATAATCTAGGAAGTGGAAAACACAAACCCATAACTGGCAATAAGGCAGAAAAGAGGGGATATAAAAAAAAAATACAAACAAAAGCTTCTGTTGAACGTGTAGAATTGTAAACCTGGACATAGCGACTATTCTCAATGAGATCTTTACCTGAGTAATGAGTCTCCAAAAAAAAAACAAAACAAAACAAAACAAAAAACAAATAAATAAAATCATTCTCAGGGCTTTCTCAGGTTTGCTAATGGGGCTACTTTCTGTTTCCAGGTGCTGTAGAGAGGGTAAAGAAGATTCGAGACTATGCTTTTGTGCACTTCAGTAATCGAGAAGATGCAGTGGAGGCTATGAAAGCTTTAAATGGGAAGGTAAGGTAGGACAGTACACACACACACACACACACACACACACACACACACACACACACACACAAACAGGTTTCACCCAAGTGTGGTGTGGAAATTTTATTCAGAAGAATGATCACGCGAGTCTGTATCACTCAGGCTTTCTCCACCTCTGACAAGACTGCCTGGGTCCATGAAGATGAACAGAAGAGAAGTGACAGAAACACAGTGGAGATGCGCTCACGTATCTGGCTCTCTCTCTAATTTTGGGTGATTTGAACAAGTCACCGACCGTCAATTTCCTTACAAAGTGGGGGATTGGAGTCCATTATTTCAAGGTGTTTTTCTCAGGCCCGGTTTTCTCTCATTACTTCAAGGGATTATCACCTCGCTAGTGCAGTATTTTGGAGACTGAGGACCAGAAAACTGGTCAATTCTGTTGTTCTTCTGCCCTCAGAGTTTGCTCTCCTACTCTGGAAGGCTCTGGATCTCTTCCCCTTGCCAAGAGTGGAGTCTGGGGGAAAATGTGCTTCTTCAAATCCTTTCTCCTGACTTGTACATAGAAACCAAGATCATATTTAGTTATCAATGCAATAAACATTAAAACCCTTCTATAGACCACTTACCTTGCTAAACAATGTCTGGGACACAAAAAAAACAAAGAAACTTGCCAACAGGCTAGAAGCCTATGGAGGAATAAGACGAGTACACAAACATCTTTCATAGTTTAGCCAAATAAGTTCAGTTTCATTAAATTTATGGATAAATAGAGAGCAAGTGAGGTGAGAAAGTCCAAAGGAGGGAGGAGCGAATCAGAATCAGAAAATCTTCAGGGAGACGAGAAGATGGTATGCATGAGAAGCCCTAAAAATTGGGCAGAATTCTCAAAGGAAAAAACCACGGAAACAGAGAGACAGTCTGAGGCATGGAATTTGGAAAGAGCAGGAAGTGACTGAGGAACAGTGAAAGTAGACCGATTCGGTTAGAACATCACACACGTAGGGCTGCATCTCCCATCGGGCTTTGCACAGTTAGTCCTAATAGCAGACAGGTGGCGAAGGGACTAGGTACAGAAGGGTGAGTGTAGGGAAGGGGAATCAAGTGGAGGAACCAAGGCTCACAGTGCTACCAGAGTCAAGGCGACAGGCGGCGGGGCAGGGTGGGGGTGGTGCCTGGAGAAGTAACTGGAAACCTAATGGAGAAAGGATTGTGTAGAGCAGGTCTCCTTGGGAGAAGTAGGGATCTTTGGCCAAAGGACACAGCCAGGGGCCAAGGGAGCACCTCCCCGAGCAGGTGGCTGGGCTTAGGGGCCAATCCGGGGCCCACACACACGTACGGGCTCTGGAGGAAAAAAACATACTGACTCCAAAACACAAAAAGAAAACTGTTAAAGCAAAAATTGAATGCAAATTTAAATACATGTCCGTGAAGCAAAACATGATTTCATCTTCATTGGTGATTACATTTAGTATGATAAAACTGTTATTACCTTGGGAACAATTTGTAGGTTAGTTTCTCAATTTGAAAACATTCCTGAGGATACATGATGATTGCTGAGAAGGGACAGTCAGTCATAAATTAAGTGCTAAATAATTACATTGAAATAATCACAGCGGAAAAATATTCAAATTGTTCCCAATTTTAACAGCTAGAAATTTTATAGCAATGTGATATATTATAAGGTTAAATATATACTCAATATGTTAAAATATATACCAAATATTATATTTAACTATAATGTTGTATGGGAAAAATCAGAAGTAAATTTGCCTAGGAACTATACAAGCTTTGAGTATACATATGCATATTAATAGTTAACTTATTAGACAAGGTGAGACTGAAGCTTTTTGTGTAATGGAGTAATGATCACATACAATTTAGAGAAATGAATGTACTAAGAGTTGCAATTTTATGGAGTAGGAAGAGACATGTCATTGGTACTATTTGAAAAGCTACTACAGTCACCCAAACAGGAAGAAATAGGGCTTGAGGAAGGGCAGGAATAGAAAGTAGGAGATAAAGCTCCACACAGGGCTATGGGGGTATGAATTCAAAACACCCAGGAAATGATTGGATGTTGGAGTGAGCAAGAGTCATTGGTTTTCAGTACGGGAGGCTGGAGACAGAGAAGCCAGGAAAGGAAACCTATTTAGAGGGAAAGGTGATGACCTGAGCTTTGCATTTGATTGTTCATCTATTCTAGAAATACTTGTGAAGGTCTGTGATGTGCAAGGAATTTTGCTGGGCTTGGGAATATACCAATTAATAAGATATCATCCTAGCTCTTGAAACATCTAGACCAAATAACTAGAATACAATCCTGTGTTTAAACCACTATTACAGGGGCAGATGAATGCAGCACAAAATCTATTACAATGTGAGATCTGACTTTGCAGTAAAGAATCATTCCATTAAAAATGTCTCTTGGTATGGAAGTGCCTAGAAGCAGAGACCTATTTGGGTCTCTCACTTTCCTCAAGACAGGACTGAAGATAAAGAATCTTATGTGTAAGACCACCCCATTCCTTTGGATCCTCAGGTCTGTTTCTTCTAATTACATCAACACCAGTGTGAGATAGTTGAATATGACCGCGATTCTCTCTCTCGGTGTATTCCAGCTAACATGTTTGATACAGGCTCCTGCTCTTAAAAAGTAGGGCAGATATATGAAACTAGGAACAAGTGACAACAAGGAAGCACAACTTTGTCTAGCAGACTTCAGTGATCTCAGAACCACTGAAGCACTCACAAAATGGCGAGCTGCCGTGAAAGGGAATTCTTGAGGGAATGCTTCATTTTACTTCTTTTCTTTATAAAAATAGAAGCTTATAATAGTCTTATGCAGAAGAATCTACAAACGCTTCCTCACAACACCTTGTCCCATCGATAAGAAATACCTCGATCCATCAAGCGTTCGTGGAGAGCCATCTTTGTCTCGTGCGTGCGCAAGCAGTACGGAAAAGTGAGTCACGCGTGTAGCTCTACGCACAGCCTTTTTCTTCAACATCTGGATCTGTTTGCAAACTGTCCAAAACTTGCATCAGAAAGAAGCCTCTCCAATAAGTCTTGAGGACAAGTTTTTTAAGAAGTGCATGACTTGAGAAATCTCAGTACCGCCCCTGCTATCCCTGCCAGCTCCCAGCTCTTTAGCAGGTCAAAAAGCTGCTTCATAGGTACCTATGGGGAACAACACAGTAACCTCCACAACACAGTAGCCTCCTTGATTCTCTTCCTTAAGTAGGGCCCCACTTTTAAGCCTCTCTTCTCCTTCAATGAAAACTTACCTACAACGTGTGGCTGCTCTAAGGAGTAAACCATTTAGCTGGCTAGTGGCCAGAAAGACCTGACGAGGCTACCCATGCCACAGTGTTAACAGTCGATAAGATTTCCTTATTGGTTTCCTTCCACCTTCATTTTGCTGTGCTAAGATATAGACATTATATTCCACCCATTATTAACCTAAAAGGTCTTAGAATTATATAATATGTAACTTAAAACATATATCGCATAAAACTATCACATAATTCTCTGTCACAGTGACTGTGCCACATAATTTATAACCAGTATGTCAGTGGCCAGTGGCCGGTTTGTTCCTGTCAAACCCATTGCATAATATATGCAATTTTCCAACAAAACCACTCAGGAAAACTCAACTGACACACAAACATGAACCCATGAAGAGACAAGACATGTATAAGTGAGACAGTCTGTGAACAGAACAGCAAATTGACTAACACTCAAGAGCCCAGGGCTCAACCACACTTGGTTGTCTTCACATTTTCTCATGTTCCTTCTTCTTTGCTCTCTATGACAGGTGCTGGATGGTTCCCCCATTGAAGTGACCCTAGCCAAACCAGTGGACAAAGACAGTTACATTAGGTACACCCGAGGCACAGGTGGAAGGGGCACCATGCTGCAAGGAGAGTACACCTACTCTTTGGGCCATGTTTATGATCCCACCACAACCTACCTTGGAGCTCCCGTCTTCTATGCTCCTCAGGCCTACACAGCAATCCCCAGCCTTCATTTCCCAGCCACCAAAGGACATCTTGGCAACAGGGCCATTATCCGAGCCCCTTCTGTTAGAGGTAATGCTCATCAGCTCTTGCTCTAGAATAACTCTACAATTTCAAATGATTCGTATTGCAATAGCCTTGGTCAAATGGGATGGACCCACTGAGAGAAAAGGACTGGGAAAATCGTTTATGAAAAATCAAGTATTATATCAATAGTTGTCCTTCCATAAAAATCTTTTTTCACATTACAACTGGTTATTGAAAAAACTCGGTCAGAACATAGCACAAATGAGTCTAATGCATACATTTGATCTTTGCCTGGGCCCATAAAATTTGTGCAGACTAAGTAGTTAGCTTCTCCCTTATCACTGGACCACCATATTGCCATCATATGTGACTCATTAGAAAACCCAAGTGAGGGGCGCCTGGGTGGCTCAGTTGTTTAGCGTCTGCCTTCGGCTCAGGTCATGATCCCGGGGTCCTGGGATCGAGCCCCGCATCGGGCTCCCTGCTCTGTGGGGAGTCTGCTTCTCCCTCTGCCACTCCCCGCTGCTTGTGTTCCCTCTCTCGCTGTGTCTCTCTCTCTCTGTCAAATAAATAAAATCTTTAAAAAAAAGAAAAGAAAGAAAGAAAACCCAAGTGAAAGCAGGATGGTCCAATGGAAACCAGTTATTTCAAATGGCAAAAAACAAGTCAAGGCACATATGTATTTAACGGTAACTCAGTGGCATCATATTCATACATAAATCACAAATTATCATACATATTCTAACAGATATATGAGAGACTTTCATCTGACCTCCCCCTAGAAATATGTGCTATGTCTTCTAAAAAGCCCCACTATTGAGGAAATCAACTTATTTCCCCAGGATATGGAGAACGAAACAGTAAAGTCCAAATAGAAGACTGACTACCATACAATAAATCTTTCCTATGTAATCCTACAAGAATTCCAGATGATCACACAGTTCTCTGGGCTCAGTTCAAGGAACACAGACAATAAGGAAAGCGTTTTTTAATTTCTGTTAAACTAGTTTGTCTCTGCCTAATGGAATCCTTCAAAATAGTACTGCTAGGAGAGAATTAATGCCAAAAGAATCCCGGTTCTATCTTCCAAATATGACACCACTCTGGGCAATTTGACAACCAACTGTATTTAACTCTGTCCTTGGGTTTTACTTAGATGCAAAGGGGCATGTCCAGGTTACCGTGAAAACAATTATCTTACCGTGTTTTACTATTTTTCAGGAAAACTGAACTGACCATCCTAGAGGTTCTAGTCTTCAACAGCCTTAACCTTTCCATAATCATTATAAAATCACTCTATCCAAAATTATAATGCAAAAGAAATCATCAGGTTTTCCTCCAGGATAATCTATAACAAATTATGTCATTAAAGTATGGTGCATTTATAATCTGAATTCATATTATTAAATAATTTATACATTAAATATAAATTGTCAACCAGTTGTAATGTAGGAAAAAAAACAAGCCCCGCTCCAAGGGAAAAAATACCTTATAGCAAGAAAGGAATCAATGAATGATATTCATGGATGAAGGGTAATCAATTTGATTTTTTTATCACTTTACACCACCAATAGGGAATCAAAGTAGCAACATGGCAAAACAAAAAATCAATAGGAATCTATTAATGAAACTCAATGGAAATTTAAGCCTCACGTTGTCTGAACATAAAACAGAAAATAGTGAACCTATAAACACGTTTTCTAAATGTTCAAATGTTTCCCAACTGATCATTGGGGATGGGATTAGTGGGGAAGCTAAAATTCATTTCTGATTTACTGATCCATGATAAAAATGCAAGACTTATTTTAATACATGTGGTCATACCATGCTGGGATGTTTAAATACCTTCCCAACGTTTATTAGTCTATAGAGAAATGTCAACAGAAGGTCTACTGAAGATAGAAATTGCAAATTTTTTCTCTGTGTCACAGTTTTAAAGTTGCTCATGTACTTATCAATAGCCTTGAGAGTATGGCTTTCATCCACAGATAGTAAAAAAAAAAAAAAAAAAAAAGAAAAGAAAGAAAGAAAGAAAAAAAACAAGACACTTCCGGTGAACCCTACTTTATATTGAGTTTCATTACATTAGAATCCTAGAGTTTTCTATGCATCTTGAGGGCAATGATCAATGTGACTTGGGCTAACTTTTCCATTACAGTAAGATTCAGGGTGATCTTCTGGTGGTTTGATTCAGTTTAATGCCTTCTTACGTTCCTAGAAATTTACATGAATGTACCTGTAGGGGCCGCGGGAGTGAAAGGACTTGCCGGCCGCGGTTACTTGGCCTATGCAGGCCTGGGTCGCGGATACCAGGTCAAGGGAGACAAGAGAGAAGACAAACTCTATGACATTTTACCTGGGATGGAGCTCACCCCAATGAATCCCGTCACTTTAAAACCCCAAGGAATTAAACTGGCTCCCCAGGTAGGTAATGTTATTCCAGAGACACTTTCCTTAAGTTAGGCCAAAGACCATCAACATTTGCCTTTCATCAAATGACCTGACTGGATCCCTACTTGGGCTGTTGTTTTGTTTTGTTTTGTTTTGTTTTGCTAAATAGGTAAAGTGGCCAATCCACATAAGGTACTGTGAGAGAACGCTAACCGCTGAGTGCCACTCACTGTTCCAGCACAGGCTTTCTTATATTTCCCAAATAATCTGAACTGGAATGCAAAGGTCCTGAAAGCCATTAAGAATTATCAAACTTACACGGAAATAAAATGAAGCAAAGAACTCAAAATAACTGCCTACTGCGTAGGAGTTGGCTAATGGAGAGTATTCAAGACAGGGAATGAATAGGCCACTTAGGACATCTTTTATTGGAAACACTGGGTGTGAGAGAAAACACCATACCATCCATGCTGATATCATGGACTTGTACTAATGATAAGATGCCATCTATCATATCCAGTTAGGTCTCCCACAATGATTATGCTTGGGGAGGGGCATGATGGTGAATTTTTAATGCTTTCATTCCACAGCTCCAAGTTTCCATATTTCTGCATGAGGCTGTGGTTTTTATTATTGGAAAATGAGATGTTATAAAAGCTGTTCCAGGGTGGAAAGTGAATAACAGGGGTAAAAACAAAACAAAACAGGATCTGTGTGAGCCCTGAGCCTATTCCCTGTGGGTGTACAGTACATGCCAGGCTTTCTGTAGAGACACTGGCTGAAGAAGCCATACCCAGTTGTTCAGAGATAGAGTTTGTGGACCCTAAAGGAAACATCCCTACTCCAGGTCCAAAGGTATAAGCCCCAAATGTATGGAAGTAGCCTTATGATTGCAATCAAGTAGAAAGCATGGCTTTCTAAAAGCTCATCTTATTATTTTTGTTGGATCAATGGCTGTCTAATACATACCAATTAGCTCATCTAAGGTTTCTACTAACCCTACCCAGGCAATTAAAAATAAGGATCCCTAGCAGAGTGGTACACAGCCTTCATTTGTTTGTTCAAGAGCCATTTATTGGGCATCCACCATACACCGAGTACTGTGTTAGGTGCTGGGCATGGAAAAGGGAATATAATGCAGTCCTTGCCATCAAAAATCATATGACAATCCAGTGAGAGGATACAGACACATCAACAGATCATTATTGTCAATTCTACTAAGTGTCATGGTAAAGCTTTGCTTAGAAAACACAAAAGCTTGTCATCCAGTCAATCTTGGGTTAAAATCCAAAATAAGGAACCTCATTAAGGACCTGGAATACTTAGGAATCTTTCAAGAAAATAAAAAATAATAATCATTATAAATTCCATATAATAGTTCCAGGAGCTCCCACAGTGTGATGAATAATCTCTGCTGCTTCTATTAAACCCAGGTTAGAAATTGGTCATGGTTTATAGGGATATGTAAGGAACTCCCTCCCCAAACTAATGAAATTTCTTTAGTCTGAATCTCTACAAGGTCGGCTTAGAAATTGAAGGCTATGCCAACCCAAACCAATGTAGATGGAGCCTTAACAGCCCCATGGTGGGGTCATGGGCATCCGACAAGAGCAGGGAAACAAGGCGTGCCCAGCAGAGTCAGGAGTTAGCGTCCGTACTCTTTGAGCTTGTGTTTGCACAACGGGAATGTCTGCCAGCTAGAGTAGTCTACTGGTGCCCAGGAACCTTCAGGAATGCTTTGTAGACGACAAGAGATGCTACACAGCCAAGAGTAGTCACAAGCAAAAGTCAGTAAAGGAAATAGGAGCAATCCACAAATTTAATAAACTGGAAAAGGCCCTGCAATTGCAGCTGGACTCGTGTCAGAACCAATGAGATAAGAAGCTCCATGGAGTCAGCCCAGGGCACGGTTCTGTCCCCAAGTCTTATTCTTTTCAGACTTAGGCCCTGTTTTGCACAGTTTCCTGAGTCTGCTGACTCATGGGAGCATCGGGGCAGGTGGACCACTGAAAATGGCTTCAGGATGAAAAAAAAAAATTGGGTGCCTTTAGACGAGATTCAGTTTGGAGTAGTGATAAAGGCAGAAAAAAGCATGCAGGAAGATTCTAAAACTCAGGTCTTTGTAAAAACAGCCAGAAGTGGTATTTTGCCAAACAAAGACATTGTAGCTGTCAACATCCATCTATTGATGCTCATCAGTAACTGGTAACCACTAAACTTTTTAACTTGATTTTTTATGAAAATGTGAAGTTAAAACCCTATGACAAACGACATGAAGTTAAGAATATATTCTTAGGTTATTTTCTCTAAACCATTATAAACAGGAGGATGGACGGTAGTCATGAGGGAGTCCAACCACACAGTGCTGAAACGTCCATTTTTTTAATGGAAGAAATATATCAAACAAATCATAAAATTAAACTATTGGTAAAAAAGTTACAGCTAATGGACTAAACTAAAAACATATTAGAATAAATGGTGTGAAAATGATTTTTATGAATTGGTCGACATAACATTTTAAATGGAGTTCAAGTTGAGTTCATCTTAAATTTTATGAGTCATTAAACCATATGGCATTTTGTATTTTCTTACATTAGCTTAAGCACTGAAGATTAGAGTTTCAAACCCTGAAAGCTGGAGAAATAATGCAAATGTGACATTTGAAAGGGAAATCACTTTTTTTTTTTTTTTTTTACTCCTGTAGATACTAGAAGAAATTTGTCAGAAAAACAACTGGGGACAACCAGTGTATCAGCTGCACTCAGCCATTGGACAAGATCAAAGACAACTATTCTTATACAAAATAACCATTCCTGCCCTGGCCAGCCAGAATCCTGCAATGTGGGTAACATCTCCAAATTCCTAATCTTTTAAGCTTTTTAGAATAAGAGTCTCTTGTAAATCAAGTCTCTTGTAAAATCAATATTTTATCACTATCCATATAAGAGAAACACTTACATCTACTCCTTGCTCATTTTTCATTAAATGCAAACATTGAGATGTGTAGTTGGGATGTACGTGCCAAGTGGGAGACTGGCATCTCCGAGGCCCCGAATTTCACACAGACAATGAAGACTGTGTAGTATAATCAACCAATAAAAAACTACAGACATAAAATGGAACAGGAATCAGATCTATAGCCCATTCTTTTATCTGTGTAGTATTTAGTTTGAACCATATGAAACTGCCATTTTGTACATGACAACACCATGCCCGGTCACTTATATTTTGGATCAAAGATCCTCTCTGTTGTTGGGTATCACCACCTCAAGCCTGCATTTCTACATATTTTAGGAACCATCCTGTTTCACCTGTACCTTAGAAAAACCGTGTTAGAGTTACAGGTGTGCTCCAGGCATGTCCTATCAATCACCGCTGTCCTGGGTCAGGTCACAAACATCCCTACATGCATATACCTGTAGAAGTCTTCAATGCAAAGAGAACGAAGAGAAGACCACACACATAAAATTCCATCATCTGCTCATCTTAGCCCACGAACAGCGACTTGGGTTTTCCCCCATCTCGGGTCCTCAAATGTAATGACTGAATATGCCTTGCAGCCACCCCTTCACGCCTCCGAAACTGAGTGCCTACGTGGATGAAGCGAAGACCTACGCGGCCGAGTACACCCTGCAGACGCTGGGCATTCCCACCGACGGGGCCGAAGCCCCCACCACGGCAGCTGCCGCCACTGCCTTCCCAGGTAGGGAAAATGGCGCCAGAAATGGCACCTGCCCCGGGTGTTTGAGAAACACCCCCTTGGTACCATGAACTCTGAGAGTGTTTTTAAACTCCATCCGCAATAAATCCAATTTACACCATCTGTGACCAAAAACACTGGGCAGATGCGTGAACCATCAAGGTTCCCCAAGGAGTGGAAGTGGGGTCTAGTCTCAGCTTGGCCCCTGCAGCTGAATGACCTTGAAAGAGCCAGTCTCTGCGCCAGGTTGGGTGGGGTTTTTACTTTTTAGGTAAGAGAGTTTGGAACTACCTATTAGTAGTTGTTTATCTGCGTGCCAGGTGTTCCCCTAAATGCTCAGCATGCTTTATATTATGCCAGCAAAGGTCATGATGCTGCAAGAGGCAGGTTGTAGCATAATGCTACAGTTGAAGGAACCAAGGACAGGAATGATTAAGGAATTTGGCCAAGGTCAATGGCTTTTAAGGAGTCCTTGGACTCCCTGCACAACCCTAATCTTCGACTCAACTTGACTTTTATTGCTTTGCTTTCTGAAAGAAATGTGTAGCTCACATTTTTCTTAAATTGTTTTAAATCAAAAACTCTGTATGTGAGAGAGACAGAGAGAGAGAAAGAGGGAACCTTTCAATATTTAAGATAATCGGCTCTCATTTATTTGTTCTATAATTTTGGACTGGAGCATACGCGATTTGCTCAGAATAAAGCCTCTCTGCAGATCACCTTCAGGGTCCCATTTAAAAGACTTTTCCCCATTTGTTATGTACCTACAACAAAAAGCTAGTAATTTAAAAAAAATGAACCCTCTAGATATTAAAAAGTACCAGACAAGAAATTTGCTTTGGAAATCTTTCCTTAATAGTTAGTCTGAATAACCCCATTCTTTTTTAGCAAGCAAAGTTCATTTCTTTTGAAGACATTGGTCACTCCAATGTGTCATTGTGTCGACGGACCTCCCTTAAGACCAGTCCAGAGATCTGAATGGACCCAGACACAAGGCGTTTCTATCAATCCATTCAGTCATGTACTGGTCACGTTCAGGTGTGAGAACTGCTGTATTCCTCCCATCCACAGCACCTGGGCTCACTCTTGTTTTCTTTTGTTTCTCAAAAACGGCAAATATGTTTTCCATCCTGGCAAATAACCACGCTCCACACACGAACACGACCTCAATTCCAGCTTTGTTCTGTAGAATGTGGGGAGGAGGGGTCGTGCACCCCTGCAAGGTGACCAAGGCCGCAGCTGCTGCCTGCCACAGAGGGCAGGTCCCCTGGGCTGCGCTGGGGCCACCAACCCTGGGCTCGCTTTCCACAGAGTGGGGTGTTGAAATGTCTGTCTACTGGGGACCTGTGCCTGGGTTTCTCAGTTCTTGGAGAAAGGTGAGCCCCTGTCTCATGGAAAGCTGCACCCCCCAAAGACAGCTAACTAATGTACTATAAAAATAAATAAGCCCCTGTCAGAATTGTTACAGTTTGCTTGCAC
Organism: Eumetopias jubatus; assembly: GCF_037043125.1. Taxonomy (NCBI): domain Eukaryota; kingdom Metazoa; phylum Chordata; class Mammalia; order Carnivora; family Otariidae; genus Eumetopias; species Eumetopias jubatus. The sequence continues at coordinate 82,412,615 of NW_028274823.1, read as the reverse complement.
ATTGGAAAGGATTCGCTTTCACCTCAGAATGTTTGACCTTTTCCTCCCTTCTGTTTGCTCCTGCAAGAAGTAAAAAATATTTAGGGCATGGGAGTTGTCTTGGGAATGCCTAAGAATTTGAGAGCCTCTCTTATAACTCTGCTGTGGAGTCAAGCAAAGAATAATAGGCTCCAAGGGAAGAATCTGTTTAAAATCCACATACTCTTGCACTTAAGAAAGTACCTCTGAAACAAATAATACACTATCTGTTAAAAAAGAAGAAGAAGAAAAAGAAGAAGGAGGAGGAGGAGGAGGAGGAGGAGGAGGAGGAGGAGGAGGAGGAGGAGATAGCAGGAGGGGAAAAATGAAGGGGGGGATATCGGAGGTGGAGATGAACCATGAGACACTATGGACTCTGAGAAACAAACGGAAGGGTTCCAGAGGGGAGGGGGGTGGGGGGATGGGTTAGCCCGGTGATGGGTATTAAAGAGGGCACGTACTGCATGGAGCACTGGGTGTTACACGCAAACAATGAACATGGAACACTACATCAAAAACTAATGATCTAATGTACGGTGATTAACATAACATAATGAAATAAAAATTTTTAAAAAGTAGCCAAATTGAAAAAGAAAATTCAAAATCCCCAAGGATAAAATCTATGACACATGCACATACGCACACGCTCTCACACATGTGTATTTCTTACTCACTTATTTAGAAATACTATTTCCAAAATCATAATTGGTAACACATTTCTCACATCCTTGGAAAACATACCAAACTTCAGTTAGTGCCTTAGTCAGCATTACTGGCCAAAGTGCCCAAGCCAAGGAGTGGATTTAATTTTTTAAAAAATAGTCCAGCCAGCTCCGTGCGTCCACTTCCTGAGAAGCCACCAGAAAGAAGTCAGTGTGTCTGGGTTTGGGATGACTGCCACAGCACATAAACCAAAGGGACTGTTTTGTTGTTGTTGTTTTTTAAATCAGGTCCCTGTTTGTTGCTTAAGTAAAATTTTCCCCTTTTTCTTGTCATCCTCACACGTTTTTGGATCATCTCAGAAATAGCTTAATTTTGATCTAAAACATTAACAGGGAAACATTGCTTTTGTAGGATAGAGGTTATGCCCTTTTCTCTAAACGTGAATGTCAATCCAGCCAGACATGATACTAATGTGACCGCACATGATGGTCTCCTTACCACGCAAAGCCCTGGGCTGTCTGAAGGTGAGCACGAGCATCATCCAAATACACTGGACAGCTTGGTGGTGAAGCAAGAGGTCTTTGCCCTTCACGGTTAGGTCTAAATGTAAACAGGCCAGGTATTTGCCTTTATGGTGCTATGTAGAAACGTAATAAAACTTTCCAAATTCTTCCTACCGGTCTACCCACTCCCTATGTGTCGTCGGTAAAAGCAATGGTTTTTAACATTTCATTTAGGTGGGGGGCATGGGTACGGAAGCAGACCCGCAGAGCCCCACCCATCAGCCCTGCCAACCCATCAGTCACCTCCCCTCCCTTATAAGCTCTGAGAGCCTCTGAAAAAGTTCTAAATCTCAAGCTTTAATTACCTCGGCATCCTGTTAAGTTTCCATGTCTTGGACTCTCCCCCCGGTGTTTCCAGTTTTCTAAGCATGAAGTCGTTCCGGCACATGCGGCTGACCTCACTTTGAGGCACGCGGTGCCCTAATCAATGAGTCTAGATATTAGGTCCCCTGAGTTCACTTTTTTTTAAATGTGCATATTAACTTTTGGCTTTAAGCGAGGTTAACTTTTCATCTTCCAACGAGAAGACGATAAAGCAAGAGGGAGCGAGTGTGAATGGCTTTTGATGAAGTTTTCTCTGCCTCTCCTCCAGGATATGCTGTCCCCAGTGCAACGGCACCCATGTCCACAGCCCAGCTCAAACAGGCGGTGACCCTCGGACAGGATTTAGCAGCATATACAACATATGAGGTCTACCCCACTTTTGCAGTGACTGCCCGAGGGGATGGATATGGAGCCTTCTGAAGATATCTTCCTTTTAAGTTAAGACACGTGAAACTCTCTCTAGAAGAAATAAACCTCTCAGTTTCCTTACGATCACAAGTCCTGCTTTTCCTAAAGAGACGCCTTTCTTGAGACTGCACAGCTTATACTAATGGTAGAACCAGGATACGAGAATGAATTCCCAGTGAAATCAAGTGTCAAGAAGCCTTCTGTCTGCCAGAAAAGTTAAGAGCCATTGCCCCCAAAAGCTGGTTCTCCCAGGTTCCTGAGTGACTGGGGCGTGCATTATGCACCCTGATGATGTGGAGAGAGATCTCTCAACCCTTACAGGCGTTCCGGGGCTGAGCAGACCTGGCCAGTTAGGGGCAACAAAGGGAGGCAAGTAAACCCCAGAGTCTTAACCGTTTGATGGGGGCCAGCATCGCTTCTGTCTGAAAATTCTACCGAATCAACCTGTCCTAGATCACCATCTCCTTGCCCCCTACCGCCCCCCGGGGACCGCCTGGAAATCAATGGGAGGTGTTGTGGGTAAGGATACAATGAATCCAGGCCCACTGTTTATTTATTAATGCACCTCTTCTTCCCTGGAGCTCCCATCCTTCCCAAGGGTCCCCCAACACAATAATCACCCCAACTTAAAATGGCTTCTTCTCATTTTAAACATTTTGACTTGTCCACCTGGATTTATTTTCATATCAGTCGCATCTTCCTCATGTCAAATACCATAAAAAAAAGTACATCCAATATATAGAGTATCACATAGGATGCTTTTTCCTATTCAGCAAATGGGCTGAAAAGTCATTTGAAACAGAGAAGTGAAGGTCTACTCTCGTTTCTTGGGTGTTTTTGCGGCACCCAGACCACCATCCAGCATTCAGAGACGGTTCTATTAACGTGGGGTCAGCCTTGGACTGTCTAACCCACTTAGAGTCAAGCTGCCAAGGAACCTTCTACCTTGCCTTCCTTCTACTTTCAACAAATATCAGACGGCTTTACCATATCAAGCCCTTTGGTCTTGAAGTGGTCACAGAAAACCTTACACCCCCCACTGCTGATTAGAAGTGGATTCTTAGACACCCAGCAAGGGTGTTCGGGACCAAAGTTCCCTAGGGCTTTAGGCCTCTCTCCAGGAACATCTCATGAGAATGTAGGAGCTACAAAACCTGGGACGGAGGGAGCAGACGGCACTACTTTCTTGCCATACTCGTAAATGACAGCTTTTTGTTCAAAACAGAAATAATCGAGCTCTGAATTTCAAATACCAATCACCACTGCTTCTGTCTCATTAGTGGTTTAAGACATACAGCACCAGAATTTCCAGCTAAAAAACAAAAAACAACCCTGGCACAATTCTGCAGGACTCAAAGGAAAACATAAATACAAAGACAGAAAAATTTGTCAACTCTTGATTGGAATCCTGTGATCCAACATCAGCCCAGATTCCAGTCAAAATCAGCTAAATTCCAGCAACAATTAAAAGTCCTTATAACCTTTCAGTTCTATTAACTCCAATCAGACATCAAAGGCCTCAAGGCTACAGCTCACGCTCGGAAAGGCTGGGTGCTTTTGGCTTTACGTATTGTTCCTCATATGCCCTAGGCTAGTGGTTCCCAAACTTGCTGCACTTTAGGAACACCTGAAGCGCTTTTCAGACTGCCAGTGCCAAGATGGCGCCGGATACCCATTACATTAGAGTATCATGGGGAGAAGCCTGGCCTCAGCATTTAAAGATCTTAGGTGATTTCAGTGTGCAGCTAACTTTGGGAATGGCTGTAGTCTTTCTATTTCAACCCTACCCCCTAGCGTTTTCCTTATTTATTTCACTTCCATTAAGTAGAAAAAAATGCAAGAAAAAATTTTGTCTAAGTTAAAACAGATAGCCAAATAATATTTTTATAAATATTCAGCTCATAAAACGTACGAATTTAAATATAATTCATATTGGCTTCAGACGAACTCTTGGACCAAACTAATTTTAAAAATGAGAAAGTGAAAAATTCCTCCATCAGCAATTCTTAGGTCCAAATCAACATTCTCCTACAGACCTGCTTTTATACTCTAAAAGAGTAATGACATCGGGGCAGGCAAGTTCCTACTTAGTCCAAAAAGTCGTTATAGTCCAAAAAAGCATTCCAAATTCCAAGAGCAAAAGTTTTCATGTTCTTTAAAATCTTTGAAAATAGAAAAAAGAAAACAGTGCTCTGGATGTCTAGCCAATGCCAAATAGAAAGAAGGTCTGATCCAGAAGAGTTTTAAATGTAATCAGAATGAACAGTTAGTTAGTACAGGAATCTTTTATGAGAAAAATCTTTATTCCAGATTAAATCATTACGATTTTTTTTAAAGGCTAAGAACAGAAACCTAAATATACAAAATCATCACAGTATCGAGAAAATTGCCCCTGGAGCACCATCTCATTACTTGCCTAAGGAAACACAAGCATTTGTACATTTACTTTCTAAGGACCGATTTTATTCAAGTGAGTAGATGTGGTTTGACTTTTTACTGAAGTTTTACTTCACTCTAGTAAAATCTAGAGAATACTTTGAATTCCATTAGAACATACTCATAGAAAGTATCAGTGTGTCTACTGTACCATCTGTATTTACTTTGCCCAAACTAAGTATTGTAGGGCAACTACACAGCCCTATAAACTCATGATACGGCTCTAATGAGTTCGAAACTTTAAAAACTGGGATTTTTAAAAATCATGTGTAGAACCTAAGGTTTATTTTGCATGATGTTCACATTTTTAGACTTCGGAAATCAGCACCTATTTAATACCTATTATATCTTGTGCATCAGTATCTATTTTTTTGTTATTTCTTACTTCATTGTTTCCTAGAAAAAAACTCTTCATATAAAGAGGAAATTAAAATGAGTCAACCAACCAAAAATAAAAAAAAATAAAATGAGTCAACCAACCAAGTGATAACAGAATACCCAAACAAATAATTTAGAAGCATCTAGTAAGTAAGAACTGAGTTTCTAAATTTTGGTAATTAATAGCTTAGTGAAAATTAAAATCAACCACTGTTATTTAGGAGGAAATGGAGCAGCAGGGAGATTGCACATCAATTTTCTTACTTGTAAAAATGCTGCCTGTTCTCACCCCATTACCGTAGCTAGAAGACCATCCTTAACCACAACAACATAACCATTCTCCTACATAGCGAGGTTTCTTCTCCTACTCCTGCCCAATCCTGGTATCAGGCCAAACCACACTGTGTTTGGATAAAAAACACCCAAAATGCTGCTAGAAAGCTACCTCGTGTTAAGAAAATACTGACTTCAAAACATATCTAACAAACCATAGTTCCTTAACTTTTTAATGCTGGATGGAAATCACAATAGCTATGTATTGATAATAGTTATTCAGGAAATTAGTTTTAGTTTTACTTAAAATTAAACACACACACACACACACACACACACACATTCCTCAAATCACATAGATTAGCTTTTCATAAATATTGTCTCAATATAATTTTCAATTGATGTTCATTTTCACTGTATTTTTCAATGACTGTTTTATAGTTCTGCCTTGGACAACTGGGTCACAATTTGAATCCATGGGGCACTGGGGGATTCTCCAGGTTGCCTTTTCAAGAATGTGGGTTAGTAAAGAAAGTTAGTATTTTGAGTAGATTGTCTTTCCAAAGCTACAAAGTTGGATAAAATGTATTATTGCCGTGCAACTCCAGGCCTATCTAAGATTTCCCAAAAGTAACTTACAATTAAAAGTGAACAAAGTGTTCCAGGATTCACACGAGGCTATGATCACTTATGCCCTCCTTGCATTCATACAGAAAATCCCAGGAGATGAAATGTACCTACAACTGAACCTGGAGACTTGGTACTTTTTGTATCTTGTGGATACATTTTTACCTATTGTAGATACATCTGTCCAAGATGAAACTAGGTTTCAAATGTGACACCTTAAGTGAACTTTGTGATAAATACTTGTAAAAGAAAATATTGGTAGCATAATTTAGGAATTTTAATGTACTTATTGGAAGAGAAACTAGGCAATCGATATTCCTACCTGATATGTACTAGTTACGTGTTTAATTGACCTGATCATCAAATTTGATGCTGAGATTTTACTTCATTCTACTGATGTCTTGAAAAGGCTTCAAGCTTTACAAGAACATAGCCAAAGAAAATGTAATGTGGCCACCAGGATATATATATTTATATTTGCCAACATTAGAGCAAAGTAAAGCAAGTCCTGCTATAATGAGTAAAACCATTAGAAAAATGAGATTTTCTGGGCGCCTGGATGGCTCAGTTGGTTAAGCGACTGCCTTCGGCTCAGGTCATGATCCTGGAGTCCCGGGATCAAGTCCCACATCAGGCTCCTTGCTCAGCAGGGAGTCTGCTTCTCCCTCTGACCTTCTTCCCTCTCGTGCTCTCTATCTCTCATTCTCGCTCTCAAATAAATAAAATCTTTAAAAAAAAATGAGATTTTCTGACCCCCATGCCCTACCACTTTACTTATGGAGTAAAACATTTTTTTAAAATTTCAGTCAATAAAAACATAGATACAGAATATTCTATTGTTCCCAAAATATCCACTTTAAAAGCCATATTTTTTTACAGTGTTTATATAGAAAGTAAAATGTGTGAGTTTAATAGGGACAGCACTGCATACCTTGAACACATAGGTTCACTGATGGGAGAATGTTAACTGTTTGCATCCCCAGGTCACCTCAGTTTTGTAGAAAAGTTAAAAGAAAACGTTAAACTTCAGCTAATAGTGAAGAGAAATTAGTAACCAATATAAAAGTGAAAAATAATTCACTTATTTTTCTGGAAACGAGAAGCTTCCATTCATTCAAACGTGCCTGGAATGAAATCTAGAACACTTCTGCATCTCCCTCCTTCACTTTTCTCCTCTTGAATGTACCTTGTTTTCTCTTCACCTATATTCCTTTGTCTAAGGGGAGGGGAGATGCCAAGAAACAGTGCTTTAAAGAAAGTAAGCTGCCAGCAGGAAATTCTTGGAACCTGAAGAATGTTAACCCCACCCAGGGTTTAGCAATGTCTCTGGGGTGATGGTAGGTCCCGGTTTGCAGGGACAGCCCCGGCTTATGTCTGTGGTCCCACCGTAACCATGTTAACAATAGCCCTTCATACTCACAAATGTGTCCCAATTCAGACAACATACAGTGACCCCATCTTTATGTCTCCTTTTTTTTTTCTTTTCTTATTTTCTTCACTAAGATTAATTCTTACTCTTAGTGAAGAAAATAAACAAATTATAATCTCTACTGCTATAAAGCCACAAGCCTCTCCTTCATAGAATGTGTGATCCGTCTGTATTTACTATGAACCTGCTCTTATGCCAGAAACTAGGAACATTTGCGTGCGTGCGTGTGTGTGCGTGTGTGTGTGTGTGTGTGTAATTCCACAGTGGAGTTCACAGCCTAGTGATCCATTCTGCATTTTTATAAACTGAATATAATTACACTTAAGTTCACCAGTACCAGTCGGTACTTTGTTTCACTTAGTCGGAATCCCCACCGTTAAACCAACTCTGTTCTAAATTTTAAGTTTCAACTATTACTGCCAAATACTAGGCGGGCACAGTAAGCCTTTTTAAAGATTCATACAACTCTTCACCTATAATTATTGCTATTCAAGTAAGATGAGTTTTCAAATATGTTCCCCAGAAGAAACATAAAAGTGAAAAAAATAAAAAAGGAAAAACAATTTTCATTAGAGGTCCAGAGGCTTTAAAATATGCTTTAAAAGGTGGAATTGACAAGTTTACATACTGATTTATGACATTAAAGAGCAGGTATGCTTTGTTACTCACTTGAAAACATTTTGATTATTAACTATTTCTGTTTTCTAAATATACCCGTGTTTATAAAATTCGAAATCTTTTTAACAAGCCTTATCTATACCTATATGTTTTGCAATAAATAACTTGCAATGAGGTATACATGTTTTTTTCAAATGTACATTTTATTTTGAAATTTGGTACTTTCTTCTGTAATTCCTAAGAGATTTAGGGGCTCTCAGGAGAAGAGCCACAGATAAGTGTATTTAAAATCAATCCATCATTGTCACTGGTTTAAATGTTTCATATAATTATTGGTATTTTTGTTTCTATTCCTTCATGAATTCTTTTTTCCCCCCTACTTTTCTGACTGCAACAGAGTCAGACATCATTATTCCCTATCAACGAAAAAAAAAAATGCTGTCAGCAAACTGCGTCTCTGGTTTCCAGGTGTTAAACCATCTCTTGCTTCTTCTCCTTGTTGTTATTAATGACTTTATTTATGTGAAGTTAGTTAGCTGAGGTACCAAAAAAGAGAGATTAAAAACAGTATTAAAGAATGTGCATAAGGCACTTATTTTTGTACTTTGAGTACAGTATTTTATAGAACTGTGATCTATCATAATATAGCAAGTAAAATTACAACATCCGTTCATTGGGAAAACGATCATGAGTTTGGAAGATATAAACATAATGGTACCACAGGATCATAAATCACGTAAAATGAGAAGTAATGCAGTATTGTGATGACTAGTGTAATTTCAAGATGACAACATGGTTTCAATTGAATTTTCAAGTAACATTATAAAGTTTTAAAAAGTACCAACATGAGTTGCTGATTTCTCTTTTTCTCTCCTGAATGCCACAGTTTTACTCTTCTTTTGAGTAAATACCTCAATATTAATTACTATAATTACAGGTATCCTTTTGGTGATTTCTTTACATTCGCCTCTTTTGTAAAAGTTCCCTCTGGTGCATCTTCTGAGAGTAAATATGACGTTTAATAATTAGATGCATTATTTTCCAGTCAATAAAGAAAACAAGAGAAACACCCAGAGACTACACATAATGAGAAAGCGTGCCTCCAGAAAGGTCAGTGGGCACTGAGGCCAACATTTGCCCATCCCTAATGGACAAGACCAGAGGGTCAGAAACCATCCCTCCAGGCCAGAACCAGCTGCCTGTGTTTTGTTGGTCCTTGAGCTAAGAATGGTTGTGAGCTTTTCAAAGGACTGAGCCAAGACATTTTTTACATTTTAAAAGGCATTTAAACATAAAGGAAAAAGGGACGCCTGGGTGGCTCAGTTGGTTCAGCGACTGCCTTCGGCTCAGGTCATGATCCTGGAGTCCCGGAATCGAGTCCCGCATCGGGCTCCCTGCTCGGTGGGGAGTCTGCTTCTCCCTCTGACCCTCCCCCCTCTCATGTGCTCTCTCTCTCTCTCTCTCATTCTCTTTCAAATAAATAAATAAAATCTTAAATAAATAAATAAACATAAAGGAAAAAGCCGTGACAAGACCATGGACGGCCCACAAAGCCAAAAATATTTACCATTTGGCCCTTTACAACAAGTCCGCCAACCCTGCACTAGGCCAACACCCCCTATTTGGCCTCTGTTACAGGTGGCCCCCACTTCTAAGTTCCAAATTCCCTAGGATTGGGGTCGGCTGCCAATGACCCTACCCAAAATGGCAGTGCTTTACATCAGATAACAATTTACCATCCCTCGCCCCAGAAGTCCCAACAGCTAGTACGATGCTGGTATCGTGCTTCACGGTGTCAGGAACCGGTCTTTCTTCTTGTCCTCCTTACTGGTAGGATCTCGACCTCACGACTGAGATGGTGGCATATACATTCCAAATAGAAAGGTAGAGGAAGATGGAAAGAAAGAGAGGGAAGGACCCCCTAACTAGCCTTCCCTTGAGGAGAGCAACTGCACGTTACCACACTTCACAGTGGCTGACACCCCGCTGGGCAGAACTTAAGCACGTGGCCACGCCGAGGCACAAGGGACGACATGAACTGCCGTCCTCATCTGGGCAACCATAAAAAACCATTTTGCCATGGAAGAGTGGAATAAGGAGTGTTGAGGACAACTAGCCGAGCCCGCCACAACACCTGCCCCCCAGGGCAGTGGTGAGGGCAAAATGAACTACGGCACACAAGGTCCCCTGGCAGCCCTTCCTTCACCAACAACAAGGAAGCTGGAGGTTGACCTCAGAATTTCTTGACATCTTGTTACCCACTGACAGTACACTGTGGTAGGGATGGTTCCGGGGTCCCCCCCTCTTGGTATGCCCACCATTGTATCATCTCTGCCCCCAAAGGCACACTGGACCTGGCGGCTTGCCTCTAAAGAACAGCACTTCTAAGATGAGGTTCTAACACATCGTGTTTCCCGTCGCTCCGGCCTCTCGCTGGGGCTTGCTCGCTCACCCTGATGAAGCCAGCCGCTGGGGCTGTGAGCTGGGCCAAGGGCAAGGAACCGAAGGCAGCCTCCAGCCAACAGCCTATGAGGAACCCCCGGGCTGCCCACAGCCACGTGGCTGGGCTTTGGAAGCAGGTCTGGTCCCAGTAGAGCCTTGACGGACCACTGCCAGGGCCAACACGGCAGCTGCAGAGGGGGAGAGGGCCCGGAGCACAGGCCGAAGCTATGGGCCACCTGGATGTCGCTCTACAGGAGCTATGGCTCAGGAAGCATTTTCTGAAGTGACTAGGTTTCAGGATAGTCTGCCGTGAGCGATGGATAGCGGATACAAAAGTAAAGAGGTAGAAGCTTACAGGGCAAGCAAATGTGTTTGTCAGCTGAGTAACTGAAGCTGTTAGGCAAAATCAGAGGAACCAACCCCATTTTTTTTCACTTTTTATTTTAATTCCGGTGAGTTAACATACAGTGTTATATTAGTTTCAGGTGGATAGTATAGTGATTCAGCGCTTCCGTACACCACCCTGTGAAACCCGCCCGAGTTCTGAGTCTATGAATAAGTTGCTGTTGTCACTATGCAGGGGCATATGCCCAGTGGGGAGGAGAATAAAAGCTAAGGAAGTTGTATACACCCGGTGGGTGGCAGGTGCTCAGAAATGCTGATGGAGGGGCGCCCGGGTGGCTCAGTCGTTCAGCGTCTGCCTTCGGCTCCGGTCATGGTCCCAGGGTCCTGGGATCGAGCCCCGCATCGGGCTCCTTGCTCAGTGGGAAGCCTGCTTCTCCGTCTCCCACTGCCCCTGCTTGTGTTCCCTCTCTCTGGCTGTCTTTCTCTCTGTCAAATAAATAAAACCTTAAAAAAAAAAAAAAAGAAAGAAAGAAATGCTGATTGAGTGGAAAGAAAAAGAGAAAGGCAGGGAGGGATGAGAGTGAAGGATTCAGGGATGCAGAGAACGAGGGGGGGAAGGGGGAGAAGGAGAGGAGGGGGGGAGGGAGGACGGATGGAAGGAGGGAGGGGGAGGGGAGTGGAGATGGGAGGGGAAGGCATGAGAAGGGAAGGGAAGAGACTAACCTACTCTACCGTTGCAGTATTTTCCTCCTTTCTCAGCAAGCCCATCTCTCATTGCTTCAGTGAAAGTATCTGGCCAAACATCAAAAGGGCTCCATGCAAGTCTTTCTGGCTCCAGTTTTCCAAAAGCTTTAGCAATTCAAAGAATTTACAGGGTTTTTGGAGGAAGTTAAAGAGTGGGAGAAAGTGATTTATGGTACAGACAGAGTGTCATGGAAAAGCAAGGGGAAGAATGCATGCACCTCATCCCCCAAATAGAATGCGAACAGAGAGAGAGAGAAGAAAGAAATCCCCTAAAAACTAAGAACATAGGGAATCTGGATCCATTCCCACTACTATGTCAAGTCAAGTTAAAGAAAAATAATATTCAATGTCCACCTCAATGCAGTTCCAATCGTTCTTCTGAATCCCATGCTACCTTGCAGAATGATTAGGAGCAGAGGCTTGGGAACCAGTCAGACTGGAATCTGCTCTACCAACGACTAACTGTTGGAAACACAGGGAAAACAAACTGCTTGAGTCTGTTTCCTCATCTACTGAGGAGAAATTATAATCTCTCTTTTAGAGGGTTATGACAAGGATTTATTGAGATCATGTACATTAGAGTATTCATCCCAGTGTCTGACATGGTGAAAACCCAATAAATAGAAATCATTAGTATTACAAAAATCTACAAAGAGGACATAGGACTCTGATGGAAAGCTCCAGGGTCGCTTCTCTAAGGAACAAGGGAAAAATCAGGCTCGCAGACTTCTGGCGCTGTACAAACGAGTAACCCAACAGCATTCTATTTCCCCCACTGATTACAACAGAAAATTCTAGCAGCCTCCTCGAGGTGGAAAGGCAAAACTTGAAGACTAACCCATGATGGTAGTGACTTTTCTGGTTTTGTTGTTTTTTTTTTTTTTCTCCTTTATTTCCTTAGGACTTAACGTGAGGGTACCTGAGTCACAAAATTTGACAAGTACAAACGCTAAAACCTCCAAGGGAAAGCCCCCTTTTTTAACCAGAGTCCCAAGAAAGTAAGAACCAGACAGTGGGGAAGAGGGAGGGAGGACTGTCTTTATTTTTTTCTTTTTTTATTCTTTTTCTCTCCCAGTCCTGCCCATTGCTGACCTCCTTGCCTGGATGCAGTGACCAGACGGGCAGCAACAGCAGCACAGGGGACCCCATTTCCCCCTACTCCCCCACTCCCCCTCCCCAAGAAGACTCCTCTAACCAGGCAGAGGAGGAAGAGTATGGAGAGAATCCTCATTTTAACTATTTTCTCCAGGCTCTCTACCCAGAGAGCAGACGCAGTGGTACAGAGCTGCATGAGAACACAGGAAGACTCAGAAAACACACCCTTTTAGCCAAAGGGATGAAGCAAAGGAGCCCCTGGAGACAGAACATAAGAGAAATCCCAGAAAGGAGAGCGGGGAGGGGAAATCCCTCAACCTGTGTACTAAGGGACAGAAATTCCAGGTTCACCCCATGCTACACATACTCAGGAAAAAAAAAAAAACAACTCAAAAAGACATGGCAAAGATTATGGCCAGGGGTAAAGACATCTACGTCATAATGATAAAGGAGTTCATTTGAAGAAGACAGAACAATCCTAAATGTTTATACACTTACTAATAGAACTTTAAGATTCACGAAGCAAAAACTGAGGGAATTGGAAGGAGGAATAAAGAAATTCCTGATTATGGGTGGAGATTGAAATGTACTCTCAGCAATTTACGGAACAAATAGAAAATCAGTGAAAATATGAAAGATTTGAAAAACGCTAATTTTTTCAAATAATTTGACCTAATCAACATTTATAGACTACTCTACCCAACACCAACAGAATATGTGTTCTTTTAAAATACACAAAGAATATTTACCCAGATAGACCATATTCGGGGCCACAAAAGAAGTCTCAGTGAATTTCAAAGAATTCCAGTCATACAGACTACATTCCAATCACAATAGAATCAGATTGAAAATCAGTAACAAAGATATCTGGAAGGGGCGCCTGGCTGGTTCAGTCAGTATTGAGCTTGCGACCCTTGGTCTCAAGTTTGTGAGTTCATGCCCCACATGGGGTGTGGAGTCTAGTTTAGAAAACAAAAAAGCAATTTAAAAAAAAGCCAAGCCCCCCTCCCCAAAAGAAAGATATCTGGAAAATACCCAAATATTTAGATACTGAGTAATATGCTTTCCAAAAAAAAAGAGTCAAAGAAAAAAAATTAGAACGTAAGTTGAACTGAATGAAAATGAAAACTCAACATATTAAAGTATCTGGGATAGCACAAAAAAGTACTTAGGGAGAAATGTATAGCGCTAGATACATATATTAGAAAGAAGGCCTCAAATCATTTTTTAATATAGAAAAAGAGGGCACGCTAGAGCATGCTGAAAAGATAAGAATGAAAATCAACAGGACCAAAAGGCAGTTCTTTAGTAAGATCAATAATATTAGTAAGCCTCTAGCCAAACTGGTCAGGAAAAAGAGGAGAAAAGAAAATTAGCTAAGACACCACAGATTCTGCAGATATTAAAAAGATAATAAAGGAATATTATGAATATGTTAAAAGAAATTCGGCAGTTTGTAAAATGAGCACATTCCTTGAAAGACATAAATGACCAAAGTCTAATCAAGAAGAAATAGATAACACGAATAGTCAATGGTTATTAAAGAAATTAAAGAGGGGCGCCTGGGTGGCTCAGTTTGTTAAGCGACTGCCTTCGGCTCAGGTCATGATCCTGGAGTCCCGGGATCGAGTCCCGCATCAGGCTGCCTGCTCAGCAGGGAGCCTGCTTCTCCCTCTGACCCTCTTCCCTCTCGTGCTCTCTATCTCTCATTCTCTCTCTCTCTCAAATAAATAAATAAAATCTTTAAAAAAAAAAGAAATTAAAGAAATTAAACTTGTAGATAAAAACATCCCCCCAAGCCAATGTCATGTCTACATGGCTTCACTGATGAACTCTACCAGATATTTAAGGAACAAATATCAATTCCGTACAAACTCTTCTGGAAAATTGAAAAGGAAGGAATATTTCCCTGCTTCTCCTAGGAGGCCAGCTTTACCGCAATATCAAAATCAGACAAAGAAACTCTAAAAGCTTGTGATCATAATAATGTTTAGCCCCATAGGAATTAAAAAGAACTTCCCCCAAATGATCAAGGGGATCTACAAAAAAAATCTATGACTAACCTTATATAAATGGTGAAAAACTCTAGGCTTTCCCTGTGAAATCAGGAACAATTCTACCATTTCTTTTCAGCACTCTGCTGGCGGGGGCGGTGGGGGGGGGGGCTTCTTGCCAGTACAATAAAACAAACAAACAAATAAAAAATAAGATCTGTACGTTAATGTTCATAGCTGCTTCTTTCGTAATAGCTAACAACTGGGAAAAGCTCAAACACTTACCAATAGATGAATAAACAAATAAATTTTGATACATTTATACAAGGAATGTTGCTCGGCAGTAAGAAGAATGAACCCCTGATACATGCTATGACACAGATGAATCTCAAAATAAGTAGGCTACATGAAGAAAGCCAAACCAAGAGTGTACACACTGTGTGATTCCATTTATATAAAATTCCAGAATATGCAGACCCTCCTACAGTGAGAGAAAGCAGATCAGTGGTTGCCTGCGGGAGGGCAGAGGGATGGACTCCACCAGCAGCACCAAACCCTGAAGGAGGAAGTGCCCCGTTCATCATCTTGGCTGTGATGTTGGCTTTGTGAGTATATACATGTCAAAACACCAAATTGTACGATTTTATTATGTTTTTCGTTGACGATGTCAACAAGACCTCCGTATAAAAATAAACAAAACAAACAAATGGGTATAAAAATAGTAAAAGCAACATGGCAATTAGAGAAGTCAAGGGATGAAGATTCTGGTGATCTGGGTACAAGAAAGTATGTTAGCAGAAAAAGAAAAAATAAAAAGGGAAAAACGTTGGCTCAGCTAATTGCGACCCCCAGTAAGTCCTCTATCACCTGAGGGCCTGCATTTCCGGTTCTGTGATATGAAATGGCTGGACGTGATGCTCTTTAATATTTGTTCTAAAGGCTACACTATCTTCTTTCATTGACATAAGGATTCTTCATAACAGGCTTTAAAGATACTGCCAGTGTGCTCTCTTAAGAACCTTCAAAATTCGTATCAACTAACGAGATAGGCATGGCTCACCCTCCGCATTTCCAGCCCCCAAGGAAGGCACTGTATCTTCCCCAAAATGTGTGCAACCGGGGAACCAGTACCCTAGGCAATAAAACATTTTCAAGGGAAGCCTGATTTCCTCTTATCTTGGTAGCTCCTACAGGTGATTCAGTTCTGCGGACATAATCCCAGAAACAACCCTTCTGCTGTCCTAATGAGAACACAACCAGGGAAATCTTCCTTTGAGAGATAATTGCCCTCTCTGACGGGCTCTTTCCAAAGGCAGTGGGTAGCTTGCGAGCACTATTAGCCTATCCTCCATCTGGTAGTTATGAAAATTTAAACGTGTGTGTGTGTGTGTGTGTGGTTACACTGTAACTCATTAGTACCCAGCAAGAGCCCTGTTGGCTTGCTTTTTTCTGATAAGAGCTGGGATAAATCATGACCCTTGGCTTGTCTTCCTGGTTTCCTGTTGGAGGTTGTGGACTTTCTTGTTAGCCTAATATATCTCTGCTAAGTGCCTTGGGAAACATGCTCCAGTGTCCAACCACAGTCCCATCCCGCCAACCAAATTCATGGGATAAAACATTCAATCGAACGCCTATGTGAAAGCCAAAATATTCTGAGCTTGTCAACTGGACAGAGCTTAGGACAGAGCTTCAGCCCGATAATGATGCTTCTCACCTGCTTCTGCACAACAGGAATGTCCTGAAGGTGCATAATCTTGATTTATCTCGAAAGTGCCTGGCTCGATGCCAGGGGCCAACCTGGGAGTTAAGTGACACCAGCTCTAGTCCCACATTGACTGTGAACCTGGAGCCTGTGTCCTTGGTGAAACTGTGAAGGCATCTGGGCGGTAAGTCCCCTCGTCTATAAAGTGAGATCCGGCGCTCCTCACTTGATTGCCTCGAACCCACATGAGTGAAGGGCCCGGGGAGGACTCCGGGAAACGGGACAGTCCTAATGCATCCAAGTTTCATTAAAACTGAAAACAATAAAACACATGCGAAACAAAACTTGCCCGTGGCTTGCAGCTGACTCTGGTTTCAAAGATCACCACAGTCTACTCCACCTCGACAAGCCTAAGACCTGCCAAGCCAAGGTGCACTGGACCCTGTGCGTGTGTGTGCGTGCGCTAAGTTAGATCAAGTGTGACATCCAGTGGTCTACTTGGCTAATGACACTTCGAGACTTTGGACCAGCCTGGGGAATTCTGACCTGGTAGGCACTTAATCTTACTGAGAAGACTTCAGTTGAAGAAAGGGACTTGAGCTAACAAGTATTCTCTACTGGGTTGCCAGACCCTGCGAGGGGAACTGCCCCCGCCCCGTGTGTCCTACACACGCTCCACAGCAACTGTGAGACCTAGGTCACCGTCCATCAAAATGGAGAAGGAGACAGAAAGACGCAAAGAAGTTCACTAACTCACGCAGCTAACTTGCCAACTTGCGAGACAAGACATTAGGGAATCATAAATACAGTCTGGTACCTGAGTCTGCCCTGCATTCATCACTCCGAGACCTCAGGTTTCCAAATGTCCACTTTCTAAATGTGGAAATTAGTCTGACAAAGGTTGTGGGATGCCAAAAAATTAACTACTTGGGGACAGGGCTGAGGGCAGAAACCAAATTTTGCAGAAGACCCACCTATTCATTTTCTCATAATTAGCTGTCCATATTAGAAGCATCCTTTAGCTCAACCCAGGCTTCTGAAATGCAAACTGATCCCAAAGACCCTTTGCTTTAATTTAGACACGCCCACCACCCTGACAATGGGCATTAGCAAGGACCTTACTGCTTCTTATCAAGAGCAAGGACACGAACAAGAATTAATAATAATTAATTTTAAGAAACTTGAATGTGTAGGTAGTACTGTTAGTCCAGGGGCAAAAGGTCTAACACACTTAAACTCCAAACGTTTCATTTTATGTAACCAGGCATAATAATGTCCATAATGATGACCCTGAGCCATTAAAAACAATTGAATTATTCTTAGAGTCCTATGCTTAATCAAGTAAGGAAATATGGAATCTAATTTAGAAAGATTTAACCTCCAAAATGATGAGAGTGAACATTTTCTGGATAGTTAAGTAGCTTATCTCGAAGACTGGCTTGGGTTTGCCATATTCTCAACCCTGGAAGACAGTCTGTAGGAGTAGCCAGGTGACATCTCCCCTCTGGCCAGAGATTCTCCTACCATCAGTCTTCAGTTTACGCTGCAAACATGGGGGCACTGTTCCCAGGCAAAACGATTTCCAGGACCCCTTGCCTGTTTGGCCCTAATAAAACCCGGTTCGGTCTCCTAGCAGAGTCACATTGGAGAAACAGCTTGCAAGGAATTCCATTCACTATTTTCCCAAGTGACTTTGAAGGGCATTCAAGAAGTCCACAGTAATCTTGGTAAAAGGTGTCTTCCATCCCATTTTCTTTGCACACACACGGCACCTGCTCTGGGACCCACCTCTTCAAAACCCCCAGGAAAAACTTCCCCTGCTGCTCTACCAGTCGAGTCCTGTCTTCCGCCTGGAATTTCTCCCCTACGTCTACCTCCCTTCTTGTCCCTCTTATCTTTTTAGCTATTCCCACTTGTCACAAGGTACCTTCTGCTTTAGGGTTCAACTCAAATACAGTAAAACCTCGCCCTTGGAGGACTCCCCGATCCCGTCATTGAGAAAAGTCCTTCTGCTGCTGCCTTATGCCTGCATTTTTCGTTTCTGCCTTGCCCGTTTCTCTCATGTTCTTTCTCTCAATCGTGCCTTACATTTCTTTTATTTTTTTAAGATTTTATTTATTTATTGGACAGAGAGAGAGAGAGAACACAAGCAGAGGGTCAGAGGCAGAGGGAGAAGCAGGCTTCCCGCTGAGCCGGGAGCCCGATGCGGGGCTCGATCCCAGGACCCTGAGATCATGACCTGAGCCGAAGGCAGACGCTTCACCGACTGAGCCACCCAGGCGCTCCTTGCCTTACATTTCAATTATTCGTCCTATCGCTGTATCTCCCAGTTAGAATCTGAGTTCCCTGAAAGACAGGGAACGAAACGAAAGTGACCCCGTGGTAGGCACACATTTCGAGTTTATGAGGATTTCAGAGAATTCGCAGAACATTAATAACAGTGACCTGTAAGATGGCACCCCGGGAGCAGCCAAGTTTTATGGTGTGCAGAGGGGACTGTTCATAATCATTTGTCAAACAATAAAGAGGAATAGGGCAGACACCCTCCAGAATTTCCTAGAGCAACAGGTGGACTCGAAGAAGAGAACAGGTTCTCGAGCCACCGATCCTGTCTCTTTGATTTGTTCGCTCACCGCTCCCGATGCCCTTGCCATGCGCCAAGCTGTGCCCCGCGACTTTTCCACCTCTGCACTCATTTCAGCCTCCCAACTCTCCTGTAAGACAGGTACTCTGAGTCTCACGATCTGAGAGGCGACAACCGGGGCTTACAGAAATTGATCACATGGCTACCAAGCTGCACTGTCAAGTTTCAAACCTGGCAGCTTCCCTCCCGAACAGAGGGTATTTCCCTCTGCGGTGGCCATGGAGGTTAGCCACTCAAACCACCTGTAAGGGAGACATTGCCACAGTGGGATCTGCCACCTGGCTCATGACAGGGCCACACTTTCCCCGGGGATGCTCCCAGACAGTGATGGAGCCCAGCAGGGGTACGAGGACCAGACCATGACTTTCAAGCAAGCGTTGCTCAATGTTTCCCCATCCAGCCTCACCGAGACTTTCTCGAGATGCACTGTGGTCTGAGGATCTTCGGATGCAATCCCTCCTTCCCCCCTTACTCTCCTTTCACAAATGCCAGGTGGGCACTATGGTCTGCAGCTTCTCTAACCGGTTTCTGCTCCCTCCCCTAGATCCTCAACAGAGAGTCTCTTGCATGTCTATTCCCATTGGGCATCTGCTTCTTGGATGGCACAGGTGATCCCAGAAGTGGTCCAAGAAAACCACTGTTTTGTTGATTTGTTCAGCTACCATTGATGATGCCCTTTCTGGATGCCAATACTGTGAGGTTTCAGGACTGGCTCCATCATGACCCAACAGGCAGGGATGACTCCATCCTTAATGGAAGGTAGGGCACAGAGCGTCCCTTGCAGGCGGCAGCCTACTGGCTGAAGATTTCCCTGGTGTTACCCTGGGGAAATGCCCTGGTGGAAGGAAATGCCGACAGTACAGTGACTCAGCCATTTGCAAGATATTGGGGAACGAGTCTTGCAAAGATGAGAGAGTTGGTGAGTCATTACCGGGTTGTAGTAACGCTGCACAGAAGGACAGTGTGAAACTGAGGGTGGTGGACAGACAGCTCCGGGCTGAGAGAACCCGAGGACCTCGTCAGTAGCTTATCTCTTGCCGTGGAAAAGCAAAGAGCTGAGGAGCCTATTCCGAACCCGATAGTTGGAGTTGCAGAACTCCAGAGACATTTCAATAATAAAGCAGGATTAGTGGCTCTAGAACCTGTTCTCGTCTTTTCTCTGAGCATATACCTATTGCTCTTGGAATATTGTAAAGTGTCCCTTCTTCCTCTTTACCTCACAAATATTTACTGAGTCTACTGTGCCCAGTATATGATTTTGCTGACTCATGGAGTGCTGTCCTTGAATTCATACAGTGACTCACATTTAAATACTCACCCAAAATAGGTCAGTTAAGCTGAAACCATGTCTCTGGTTGGGAAAACATGGGACCCTTGAATGTGGGATGGGGACGTCTGGGTGGACACCCCTAAGCATCTTGGCTCTACAGATACCCTCCCCCCTCCAAAAGCTTGCAGAGTCCCTCCAGACCCTTGCTAGAAGAACTAGCATGTCCCCTGTGTGGGAAGACACTGCAGAAGCTTCTCCTGCACCAGGCAACAGGCGTCCCCCTAAGGCGACGCTCCCACCTCCTCGCCCGACTGTCAGGCCAACAGAAAGGGTCAAATCCAGCGTGACCCAGCTTCGGACACGCTGGGGCTGATAGGAGAGGAAAGAGGTTATACCCCCAGAAGGAATGACAAAGATTGCCTAGCAGATACGAGCAGAAGCCAAAGGAGAACCCCTGGGGTTGGATTGTGTGTGGGCTGGATTCGAGGGCCAACGGAGAAGGCAGAGTCCATAGACTTGAGGCACTTTGGAGACAAATCCCTAGGGAAGGGGCGAACTCATGGCAGGGGCTATATTAGTTCTCGGCTGCTATAACAGATCATCACAAGCTGAAACGGCTTGAAACAACACAGGTCTCATACCTGATAGCTGTGGAGATTGGAAGTCCAAGATGGATGTGACTGGCGAAAATCAACATGTCGGCAAAGCCGGGTTCCTTCTGCAGACAAGGGGAAAATCTGTTTCCTTCTAGAGGCCGTAGGCATTCTTTAACTTATGGCCCCTGCCTTGCATGGCGCCTTCGAATCTCGCTCTCTGACCAGCTGGTTCCGTCTTCCGCTAATAAGGACCCTGGTGATCACATTGACGTCCACGTGGATAACCGAGGCCCTTCTCCCCATCCTTAATTTTAATTAAATTAAGAACCTTCATCATAGCTGCGAACTTCCCGTTGCCAGGGAAGGTAACAAATTCACAGGTTCCAGGATTTAGGACACAGACATCTTTGGGGGTGGGGAGGGGTATTATTCTGCCTAATTCGGATGACTTTTTTTTTTTTTTGGACGTATAATATTGCATTAATTTAAGGTGTACAACACAATGATTTGGTATATGTATATATTATGTAATAATCACCACAACAGGTCTAGTTAACGTCTACCACCTCACACTGTTACAATCTTTTCTTGTGATGAGGACTTAGGAGACCCAATCTCTTAGCTACTTTCAAATACACAGTATTGTTAACCACAGTCACTCTGCTACACTTTACACCCCCAGAACTTATTCCTCTTATAACTGGGAGTTTGTATCTTTCAACCACATTAACTCATGTCACTCACCCACCACTCTCCTCCTCTGGCAACCTCCCATCTGTTCTTGGGATCTATGAATTCCATTTTTTTTTTTTTTAGATTCCATATATAAATGTGATCAGACAGTATTTGTCTTTCTCTGTCTGGCTTATTTCACTTTAGCATAAAGCCCTCAAGCTCCATCTATCTTGTTGCAAATAACAGGATTTCCTGCTTTGTTTTGATTTGTTTTATTTTGGATTGGATAATATTCCATTACATATAATAGGTGGCTCTCTTTTTTAAAGATTTATTTATTTATTTTAGAGGAGGGGAGGGGCAGAGGGAGAAGGAGAGAGAGAAACTCAGGCCGTCTCCAAGCTGAGTGCGGAGCCTGACACGGGGCTTGATCTCACGACCCTGAGGTCATGACCTGAGCTGAAATCGAGATCTGGACCCTTAACTGACTGAGCCATGCACGTGCCCTGCATGTAACAGGTGATTCGTAGAGTCTGGAGAAAATGATGACCCACTCTGATTGCAGTACGAATGCCTAAGTTGCCCTAGAAGGTGGTAGAGGAAATCGAAAGGTTCAGAGAGGTGGCATGCTGGCTGGAGATGCTGTGGGTCCAGAGTCCCACCAGTGGAGGGCCCAGAGCATGTGCCATAAGGGATATACCAGTGCGTGGCTCTCCTCTGCCGACCAGTGCTGACGGTGGGGTACGTCAGGGTGACGGGCCCCAGAATGAGAGAGACCAGGAGACCGTGCTCCCAGCCCGAAGCCAGGGAGCTGCCTTACCTTAGTAACCAGCAATGTCGGACGGGCAGCCCAGGGGCCCTCAGCCACACAGAGTTGTGGAAATGGTTAATAGGATATCCTGAATTCTCTTGTGTCCCTACAAGCAAACTAGGTAGGTAAAAAGTGAGGGTACAGAGGAGCTGGAGGCTGAGAGCCCGTTGCCTCAATAACAAGTCAAGATCCTTTGCTCTGTTCCCCGACTGGAAAGAGTTTTCAGATCCAAGACCCACTGACTGAAGAGATGGCCAGATCCCCAGAAGGAAAGGCCCCACAACACTGTGGCCAGAACATAGTGCAATGATCGCCTTCCCAAAAGAGCCCTAGCTGTTTCCTCGGGTGACTGCAGGCTGGTGGGGGGAGAGCTCAGAGGCTCTAAGATGACTGCCCACGGGATCTGAGGTGACACTGTTGCCCAGAGTGCCCGGAGCATCATCACTGCCTCCTGTTAGAGTAGGGCGTATGTAGTATCAGGTGACAAACAGAGACCGACTGAAGTCTGGCTTACGGGGGCTCTACCTGGTCCATCAGTCCCTCTCTGGCCACTTCCGTTCGTCTGAGCCAGCGGTGGTGAACAACTGGCTCTCTGGGGAAAAGAGGAGGAAAAAACACAATGCCTGCCAGGCCTCTCGGGTTCTGGAACCAGTGCATCCCACACTTAGAAATACTGCCCTAGCCCATGAAGGTGAACTGCCCGGCACCTGCTTCTGGGGCTGGAACAGATGCAATCCCTGTGTTCAAGTCAATCCCCTGTTACAGCTCCCCTCCTCCCAGACTCAGAGTTGGTCTCAGGAGGCTGGGGTTTGGTTTCAATGACGCCCCTAAAACGGAGAGGGGTTTCCGTTTTGGAGGAGCTGATGTCCAAGCATCAATTCTCCCTTCCCCGAAGCTCCTGGGCTCCTCACACAAGTAGACCTCTGGCCGGCCTGCCCTTCCATCCGCGGAGCTTGGACTTTTGTTCAGGGGCCCCCAGGGTAGCTGTTCACTACTCTGCCATCCAAGGCCAGGTAGCGAAAATCGTCCCCACCGGCTCACTGTTAAGGCCACAGAGGCTCAGAGACGGGTTCTGAACATGGACAGAGGCAGCATCACCTTGAAGGTGAAGGTGGGCCGGTTCACACTGAGCCACTCAAATCTGTAGCTTCTCCCTGAGGGTTTGGGAGCAGAGAATGTCTTCTCACGTGGGAACTCTGAAGGGGAGGGAGGCACCAGCCGCCCCGTGTGGGCACCTAGCTTCAAACCAAGCACACAGTCAGGAGGGTATATAATACACACGCATCACTTATGTAATACAAATGTATTTCCGTGATGTGCCGTAATCCTATTTCTAATCCACATGAAAAGTCTGGATTTCCTCCTGTCTCCTCAAACTTCTTAAATTCACTGTCTTTTTAATCCACTGTTGGAGGGGGGGGGGATTGGAAATCCAGAATATTCTCTACAACGTGGGTCAGACACACAGGTTTTCACATCCACTTCAACAAATCTTGCCAGCCGCTTTTTTTAAGGTTTTACTTATTTATTTGACAGAGAGAGAGAGTGAGAGAGTGAGCACAAGCAGGGGGGTGGGAGAGGGAGAAGCAGACTCCCCGCTGAGCAGGGAGCCCGCTGCAGGACTTGATCCCGGGACCCTGAGATCATGACCTGAGCCAAAGGTAGATGCGTAACCAACTGAGCCACCCAGGCGCCCCACTGTCAGCTGTTTTGTTAGCTGGTAGTCTGTGTTGGGTTTCATGGGCTCATAACAATTTGGAACAAGAGAACGAAGATACTCAGAACCTCCTCAGTTCAGCCTGAAGAACGAGGTACATTTGCCTCCTTTGGCTGTGTGAGGAAACTGACTCAGGGTCGCAGAGTGTGAGGGATAGAGCCACGGTTCCAAGAGCCTGTCCTGCCCTGCCCCCTCTCCAAAAGGACTGCTCTCATTCAACTTACATCTATACAGCTCCCAAAATAGTCTGCCTAAAAATACCTTCTGAACAGGTGACCTTCTGGAACTGTCGGTTCTTTCACAGCTACTCCTCGTTGGTAAGGTACAAAATCTATGATCTCTGCAGGAAAAGCCTTTGAACCTGAGTCTCAGAGAATTCGACTATAAATTCCGCTTTCGTGGCTAAGAAACCCAAGCCCAGTACAGGCCTGGGAAGGAACAGGAGCCGATGCAGGTTGCACAAATGACAAATTCCCCAGAGACATCCTTTCTCTCCAGATATCCTGCAAAATGAGACCAGCTTTGGGAGGAGACAGCTGAGTTTGCAAAGAGTGACACAGTGCCTCTTGTCACAGGCAGGCCACAATGTCTAACATCCAGGAGAAGCAAATCACCTGCTTCTCCAAGAGGAGCCTTTAAGGTGTCTCTATCCCAGGGAAAAGCCAACTGAAAATGAGGCCTCTTATGACCACGTTTCGCCTTGCCAAACAGAAGATCCTGCCCCTCGCCATGTGGAAACTGCAATGGCGTGTCCAGAGTCCATGTGGTGGAGTTGGGGACAGCCTACACTTAGGCGTCAGGTAGGCCTGGCTTTCAGTTCCAGCACCGTTGCTAACAATGTGCACTGCAAAAGTCCCCTCAGCCCTCAGCTCCTTCCTCTGTAAACTCGCAGGCTGTATGTAATGAGGTGTAAATCTGCTCACGTATGCCAACCACCTGGCATGGTGTCTGGTGTGTGAGAGCCCCGTATCTGAAATGCTTTAAAATAAATAAGTCATGTTCAACTAAGTTTAGGAAACACTGGATTAGACAGATTTCTTGCCATCAGAGAATCTAAAAACCTCTACTATCTTAATGTGTGTCGTGAGTCGCTGAGAAAGGGACTTTCTCATTGTTCAACCTTTTAGTTCATAACTTTTAAATATTAATGCATATGCATACTGGCTTCCATTTGTACTTTTGTTCTAGTTTCCACAAATGTTAGAGAGAAGTGTGCTTACCATAGGCTGCATATTTTTGTAACCATTCTTACTCCTGTAGAGAGTAAGTAAATTTATAAACAGCTGAGATCACAAAGTTACTCTAAGAAATAATTAGTCTCTTTTAGGAATAAAACCTGTGGATTGCTTACCAAGTGATAGTTTTCAAATATTCATTTCTCAGTAATTAGTTGGCTCTTTATCTCCAAGAACAAGAATTGTTACAAATCTATTTTTATATGTATTTTTGTATCCATTCATATAACTATGCAGTTATCACCTTTTTATCATAAATTTATCAATAAGTTGCTAAGTTAATAAATGACACCAAGATATCTTCCTTAAAAAAATAAACACGAAACAATGATTCAACAGGTATTGACCACCGACTCACGACTGTTGTTCATATTGAATTCAAAATGGTGTAAGAGCTTCTCAAAAGGATTCACCTATTAAAATATTATCGTGTCCGGGCAGCTCCATTATGAGATGAAAACGTGCGGTCTTCTGTAAAAAGCAAAAGTTTCCTCTTACTGTGATCGCACATCTTTTCACGGGCTTGGCGACACTTCCTGGCTGCCTCAGCAGGTGGCACTGAAGATTCAGGGCAGAGAAAATCCCGCAGAGTCCACGTGGACTCATTCTGGGGTGAATATTCAGTTTGTTTCTTACCCTCTCTAATCTCTGATGCTGCCCATCAGCCTGGAGGAAATGGTCTGTTTTGCCGGAGGCACTAAGGGGTAAAGTAGTGTCCAAAATATGTCTCTGTCCCTCCCGAAAACTCTGCCTGTGTATCTAATCCCCTTAGAAAAGGGGGGGGGGGTGGGAATCTGTAGAATTCTGGAGATCAGGAAGGGCAAATGCAGGGCCATTAGTTAGCCACTGCCCGCCCCCCAATGTCAACGACGGCTAGTAAATCAGAACACACTTGCACCCAGACCCAGACACCAGCTCTCAATCTTTTCCAACATGCTTCTCCAGGCTGCTACTGTGTGAATCAGTCGACAAGAGGCGCTCAGTGAAATCCACACGGTGCTGAGACTCTGAAGATCAAGTCCTCGACAAGAATCAGAGTCCTTAAGAAATGTATCCCGAATTCACCAGACGCTTTACAGCAGAACGGGGACGGGGACCCAGGCTTCTGACTCCCACTGAGGAGTTCTTATTGCACGGTGTCTTGAGCCTCGACTGCTGGGAGTCAGATTATTTAAGCAGAAGCCCCGAGGACAAGCCCAGATGATGGAGTCCCAGGGGTCTGGCTGCTCTCTCGTGGCCCCTTCCTCATTTGGAGAAGGGGTGGGGGAGGGGAGGCGCAAGTTAAGTCCAAAAGCTGTCTGTTGGGGGGCTATGTTATTTGTGCAAGTCTACTTGGAGAAGCAAGTCCTGCTCTGCTGGCCCGGAATGACCCAGTCCTCTGGGTGCTCCTGCCCCAGAGCCCCCACCCACCGTGCGCCGAGGCTTTTTACCCTTGGCTTTGAAGGCAATCAGGTACCCATCTTGAGCTAAATGGCAGGTCCCTTCATTGATATTGTTTTTTTAGGAACTTTCTATGATTTCTGTATGTTTTTCGCCCCCCTGGTTTTTCCGCTTCAAAACTGTCGCTCTCAAGTGCTTTGGGAAAAGCCGAGTATGAAGCCCGTAAACCACATCCTGCTACTTTTCTTCTCAAAACTACTGATGATGCAGAATGAGCATTGCCTGTGGGCTCAGGGGCACTCGTAGATGACATCCAGCCAGAATTTTAAATGTCATGCACCCAGAAGTGGTGCTGTCACCCTCCGGCTCATTCCTGATTGTCACGTGGCAAGTGCAACTCTTCAAGGCACTGCAATTCACCCGTCACCGGGATCCGAAATCTCAGCCCTTCTCAACCCCCTCCACCCCTCACCGCATTCTCACAGTCACATCACCCCCATCTGTTCTTCATCCACTCCTTTTACAAATGTCAGTGCAATACTTCAAACATACGGAAAAGACCAAAAGAATAGTAACATAACGGACCCCCGTGTCTCCACCATTAACATCTAGCAAGTGGTTGTGCTTTCCCGTAATTACTTCACGTGTCTTTTTTTTTATTTTAAAATAAATGTTTATTTTTCAATTTTTTAATTTTAATTCCAGTGTAGTTAACAGTGTTATATTAGTTTCAATAGTATTATATTAGTATACAATAGTGATTCAATAACTCCGTACATGACTCAGTGCTCAACATGACAAGTGGACTCTTAATTCCCTTCACCTCTTTCTTCCAACCCCTCGCCTACCTCCCCTCTGGAACCATCAGTTTGTTCTCTCTAGTTAAGAGTCTGGTTTTTTGTTTGTCTCTTTTTCTCTTCATGTGTTTCTTAAGCTCCACACATGAGTGAAATCATTTGATATTTGTCTTTTTCCGACTTATTTCACTTAGCATTCTACCCTCTAGTTCCATCTATGTTGTTGCAAATGCCAAGATCTCACACTTTCTTATGATTGAATAATATTCCATTGTATATATGCCACATCATCTTTATCCATTCATCAGTTGATGGACAGTTGCTTTGCCTCCATATCCTGGCTACTGTAAATACTACTATAAACCTAGGGGTGCATGTCTCCTTTTGAATTAGTGTTTTTGTATTCTTTGGGTAAATACCCAATGATGCAATTGTTGGATCATAAGGTAGTTCTATTTTTGACTTTTTGAGGAACTTCCATACTGCTTTCCAGAGTGGCTTCCCCAGTTTGCATTTCCCACCAACAGTGCACGAGGGTTCCTTTTTCTCCACATCCTTGCCAACACCTGGTGTTTCTGGTGTTGTTGACTTTAGCCATTTTGACAGGTGTAAGGTGATATCTCATTGTGATTTTCATTTTTGATTCTCCCTGATAAGTGATGATGAGTATCTTTTCATGTGTCCACTGACCATGTGTATGTCTTCTTGGGAGAAATGCCTATTCATGTCTTCCGCCCATTTTTTACTTTTTAAATTTTTTTTAAAGATTTTATTTATTTATTTCAGAGTGAGATAGAGAGAGCCCAAGAGGGGGTAGGGCCAGAGGGAGAAGCAGACTCCCTGCTGAGCAGTGAGCCCGATGTGGGACTCGATCCCGGGACTTCGGGATCATGACCTGAGCCAAAGGCAGTCACTTAACCCACTGAGCCACCCAGGCGCCCTTCTGCCCATTTTTTAATTGGATTATTCATTTTGGGGGTGTTGAGTTGTATAAGTTCTTTATATATTTTGGATACTAACCCTTAATCTGACATGTCATTTGCAATATCTTCTCCCATTCAATAGGTTGCATTTTGGTTTTGCTGATTATTTCCTTTGCTGTGCAGAAGCTTTTGATTTTGATGAAGTCCTAATAGTTTGTTTTTGCTTTTATTTCCCTTGCCCCAGGAGACAGATCTAGAAAAAGTTGCTATGCCCAATGTCAAAGAAGTTACTGTCTGTGTTCTCCTCTAGGATTTTTATGGTTTCAAGTCTCACATTTAGGTCTTTCATCCATTTTGAATTTATTTTTGTGTATGATGTAAGAAAGTGGTTCAGTTTCATCCTTTTGCATGTTGCTGTCCAGTTTTCCCAACATCATTTGTTGAAAAGACTTTCCTTTTCCCATTGGATATTCTTTCCTGATTTGTTTAAGATTAATTGATCATATCATTGTGGGTTAATTTCTGTGCTTTCTATTCTGTTCCATTTATTTATGTGCCTATTTTTGTGCCAGTACCACACTGTTTTGATGACTACAGCTTTAAAATATAACTAACTTTGGAATCGTGATGCCTCCAGCCTAGCTTTTCTTTTTCAAAATTGCTTTGACTATTCAGGGTCTTTTGTGGTTCCATACAAATTTTAGGATTGTTTGTTTTGGTTTTGTGAAAAAATGCTGTTGGTATTTTGATAGGGATTGCACTAAATGTATAGATTGCTTTGGGTAATATAGACATTTAATAATATTTCTTCTTCCAATCCATGAGTATGGAATGTCCTTCCATTTGCTTGTGTCATTTTCAATTTCTTTCATCAGTGTTTTATAGTTTTCAGAGTACAGGTCTTCTACCTCTTGGTTAGGTTTATTCCTAGATGTCTGATTATTTTTGGTACAGTTGTAAATGGGAATGTTTTCTTAATTTCTCTTTCTTCTGCTTATTGATATACAGAAATGCAACATATTGGCAATGAGCTCCTTGACATCAGTCTTGGCAATGATTATTTGGATCTCACACCAAAAGCATAAGGCACAAAAGTGAAAATATGTGGGACTACATCAAACTGCTTCTACACAGCAAAAGAAGCCATCAAGAAAATGAAAAGACGACCTACAGAATGGGAGAAAATATTTACAAACCATATACCTGACAAAGGGTTAGTATCCAAAATATATAAACATTCATACAAATCATTATCAACAACAAAAACCAATTTAATTTAAAAATGGGTAGAGGAACTGAGTAGACATTTTTCCAAAGAAGACATACAGATGGCCAACAGGTACATGCAAAGATTCTCACCATCACTAATCACAAATGCAAATCAAAACCACAAGATACCATCTCACACCAGTCCGGATGGCTATCATCAAAAAGACAAGAGCTAATGTGGTAACAAAGACGTGCAGAAAAGGGAACCCTCATGCGTTGTAGGTGGAAATGCAAACTGGTACAGTAACTGTGGAAACCAGTATGGAGTGTCCTCAAAAAGTTAAAAATAGAACTACCCTACGATCCTGCAATCATACTTCTGAGTATATACCCAAAAGAAATGAAAACATGATATCACAAAGATATGTGCACTCTCATGTTTATTGCAACATTACTCACAATAGTCAAGTTACGGAAAAAACCTAAGTGTCCATCGATGGATGATAAAGGAGATGTGGTATAAATATACAATGGAATATTATTCAACCATGAAACAGAAGGAAATCCTGCCGTTGGTGACAACATGGATGGACTTAGAGGGCATTACTCCAAGTGAAATAAATCAGACAGAGAGAAAAAAATACCACATGATATCACTTATACATGGAATCTTAAAAAACAACAACAACAACACAGGAACAGAGTGTAGAATGGTGGTTATAAACAAAGTCTGAGGATCTAATGAATAACATGGTGACAATAGTTGATAGTACTGTGTTGCATAGTTGAAATTTGCTAAGAGCAGAATGTAAGTGTCCTCACCAAAAAAGAGAAAAAAAAAAGTGTACATCTGTAAGGTGATGGATCTGTTAATTAATTCAAGGTGGGAATCCTTTCAAAACTGATACATATACCAAATCATCACATTAGACATTTTAATATATTACAAATTTATTTGTCAATTATACCTCAATAAGGCTGGGGGAAAAAAAGAAAATTACTATTTTGGAATCTCTAAAGAAATAATAGATCTAATTAATAATCATTTTGACTGTAAAAATCAAAGATCAAAAGTTGAAGGAACTTTTATAATGAATGGATCAGGCTGATGACCCCTGAATGTCAGGTCAATCTTAACTTAAATGAGACAACCAGACATTATGTATTTCCTGTTTTACGAAATAGAAAACAAAGAGCCCTCCCAACAAAGTATTCTTGCCAAAAGAAAGAAAAAATTACCTGAATCTAATCAAGCGTTTAGAGCTAATGTTTACAAGAAACAGTAAGGGTAGAAGAATAAGTTAAAACACATGAAGAAGCAAAAGATCATAATGTAGGACAATCTATTAGATACTGTGGTTTCTTCAAATAGTCTGGAAACAAGGGTGATAGGAGGAGAAATGTTATATATCAAGTATAACTTAAGAGATTAATAAACCAGGGGCGCCTGAGTGGCTCAGTCAGTTAAGCATCTGCCTTTGGCTCAGGTTATGACCTTGGGGTCCTGGGATCAAACCCCTCAGCCAGCTCTCTGCTCAGCGTGGAGTCTGCTTCTCCCTCTCCCTCTCCCTCTGCTGCTCCCCACTCTCACACACTCTTTCTCTCTCTCTGATAAATAAAATCTTTAAAAAAAGAGAGAGATTAATAAACCAAATGCTATATACAGAACTTGTTTGGACCCTGATTCAACAAACCCACTGTGAAAAGGTATTTTTTAGATAATCAGTAACATGTGAACATAGAGCATTAAATGAAATTAAGAAGTTATGGTCAGTTTTGTTAGATATGAGAGTGACCTTCTGGTAAGCAGAAGAAAAAATATTTTTATTTGTTAGAGAAATATGCTGAAGTTTTATAAGAGAAATAGTCCAGCTCGACACCACCCCCGCCCCATAAAATGTGAAGGAAGAGATGAAACACAAATGGCAAGCTGTTTGTGCTTTCTGAAGCTGAATGATGAAATATACAGCAATTATTGTACTATTCTCCTTATTTGTAGGTTTCAATTTTCCATAATAATTTTTTTCTAAGGTCTCAAGAAGTTCAACAACAGTCTAAGCTTGGAATCACGATAGCATTCTCATGATGTCCCTACCATGGTGGAGGCACAGAATGGATGATACCTATAGGACAAGATTATCAGACTCCTCTGGGTGGGCTTCATGGCAACGAACCAGGAGGAAATAGCATATTTCCCACAGGACCCCAATAAATTTTGTGCGAAAAATGGACATTGAGATGCGAATTAGTTAATTCAGAGAAAATAAAATCCCTCCAAAAATGAGATTTCTTTTCAATAACCTTTAAAACCTTCTCTTATTCACAAAAGCATTTCTTGAAATAGAAAGTATTCATTTATGTAAATATTAAGTAAATTATTCATAGAGAGAAAAACTCACTGCTCCTACTTTTTGCAATAACCTAATACATGGAAACAGTCGTCTTCTGCCTTGATTTAAAACTGGCACTACCAAATTCCTAAATTATATTATGATTCCTTTCTAGCTTTGTCTCCATGTAAACAGAAAGACAGACTCTATACTGACATGTCCCTCATTTGCTGCAGAGCTTATAATACTTGCCTAAGAGATTGGAGGTGAAAAACCCCAATTTAGTTCAATAAGAACTGAGAATAAACATGCATAAATATATTTGTCCTGATTCTGTCATCTTATAAATATATATAATAGATATTCCTAGTCTCACCCACAACCCATAAAAGATCAATTCCCAAAATTATGGAATGTTTATTCTCCATAAAATTTTAGTTAGAGCTGCATGAAAGCTGATTCATTTGGCTTTTTATGATGTATAAATTAATTTTAGAATTTACTACAGTCTTTGACAGTGACAGATGACACTCATAGGCAACCAAAGACAGATGAGACCAGTTGCCATAAAATGACCATATTATCCAAAAGAATCTCTTTTGGTGGGTGTCTGTAGGGGTGGAAATCAATCCATTGGCCATTGTATTCATTTCCCAGGACTGCCATAACAAAATGCCACACATTGGGTGGTTTAAACCACAGTAATTTTTTTGGCTCACTGTTCTGGAGGCTGGAAGTCCAAGATCAAAGGGTCAGCAGGTTGGTTTGTTCACAGCCCTCAGGTCTCTGCTTTTTGTTCACATTGCGTTTTCCTTGTCCGCATCTCTTTAATAAAGATACATGTCAGGGCGCCTGAGTGGCTCAGTTGGTTAAGCGACTGCCTTCGGCTCAGGTCATGATCCTGGAGTCCCGGGATCGAGTCCCGCATCGGGCTCCCTGCTCAGCGGGGAGTCTGCTTCTCCCTCTGACCCTCCCCCCTCTCATGCTCTCTCTATCTCATTCTCTCTCTCAAATAAATAAAAATAAAATAAAATCTTAAAAAAAAAAAAAGATACGTGTCATATTGGATACTGTCCTCTACCATGACCTAATCTTAACTAATTACATTTGCAGTGACCTTGTTTCCAAATAAGGTCACATTTGAGGTACTCGGTGTTAGGAACTTCAATCATTGTTTTGGGGGACATGATTCAACCCATAATAGCCAAAGAGTCAAAAAATAGAAAGAGGTCACCATACCATTTTCCCCAGGTCAATTAGTAAAGATCTGCTTTCTGATTTTATGCAAATGTGTTGACATTTATCCTAGCCACAGTAGAAGAAAGTGTCTCAATGATAGCCTTTAAGGAGACTACAATCAGTATAGTACTTAGAACACAAGTTTCTGCTGTTCTAACAGTGACGTGAATAGTAAAAGATGAGATGCGGGTTTCTTCCCCCCCTCAGTTAATCATCTGAAATGAAGCAGTCAAGGAATGATTTGACTCCCAGGGACTAGCAAGGACCCAGGCATCTTTTATAGGATGGCCATCCTTGACATGGAGCTCCCATCTCTAGACTGCAAGATGGCCAATCCAGCTCTTGCCACCTTGTCGGTTACTAGGAAGGGAACTGGATAAGGGAGTGTATGACTATCTCTTCTGAGGGCACAAGTAGGGAAATAGAACATAGTACGTCTATCTTCCCACTGAACAGAACTTAGTCGGATGGCTATTCCCAGCTGCCAGATTCCGTCCTGGGATACACCCAGGCTGAGAAATGGAGCCCTGCCCCTGGGACCAATGCAAACTCTCACTATGGATGGGAAAGCAGATACAGAATGGCCACTAACTGCCTCTACCACATCCCACCAACCCCGTAGATAACCACACTACCTCTTGCATATGCCTTCCACATTCTTAAGAAATTGCTCCTCTCAAGTGTTAGAGGCTTAACTCAGTCCTTAACCGTTTTAGTTTCTCTACAACCTTTATCTCTAATTGACCTTTTGGGAGTTCTCTCTTCCTGCTCTCCAAACTCTACTAATTGCTCTTCATAGTAATAGCATTTTCTGGTCTTCCTGCTCCTCCCCCTTCCTAAAAGTATGTGTCCCCCAGAGGCCTGTCATCCAGGCTCTTTCCACTTCTTTGGCCTTCTTGCAAGTCATCAACTTCCTTGATTTCTGCTATTGGATTGAAATGGATGCTTCCCGGATCTCTCTGTTTTGCCCTACTTTCTTTGCAAAAGCTGAGCTCCCCATTTCTCACTATGCGCTGGACTTTGCTGCCTGGACACTTTGTCAAGTCTCAGGCACCCAAACCCAGATTTGCTCATCCCTCTGCAGCCCGCTTCCCTTTACACTAGTACTTGTTTCTACTGTTACTGTCACCCAAATGACATTTCAGGGTTTTAAATTTTTAAAACTGTCTTTCTTCCCCTCCCCATCCCATCAATCAGTAAGGCATGACCATTTTAACTGCAGAGTTTCCTACACTCCCATGTTCTGACCCATTCCTGAAGCTGCTTCTGGTTCCGGTTCTGACCTCCACTGTCTGTCAGTCTACACAACTCTCAGAGCCTCAGTTGTGTCACACATTCCAACTCTTCCTACGCTAACATCAGAGATGCCAAAAGATCAGGAAAAGCATAATGTCTCCTGGGCAAATGATGGATTCAGTTCACAATGGAGAATTTTTTTAATTTCCTACTCTTTTCTAGATATTTATATGCATCATCTTACATAATACTCAGTGACAGCTAAGTTAATTAACAGCTAAATAAATAAATAATTAAGCATATTCCATATGCCAGACCCTCTGCCAACAACTCTACCTTACTCTAATCTCACAAACTAACAATGTAAGTGCTTTCGTTGTTCTCATTCATATATTAGGAAATAGAGATGCATTAAGAAACTGAAGCTTTAAGAAACTGAGTAAATTACTCAGGGTTGGAGATTGGATAAATGGTAGAACTAAGATTTGAACCAACTGGTCTCCAGAATTTGTTCCCTATTAGTTTCCAATGAGTTTTCTCTCTTAACCATTAAATTCTACAACCCCCTATCAATCATAGAAGGGCATTTTTGTTACACCATTTTATAAACCAAGGATGCTCATTAATCCTCCCAAGGTCGCAGACATCATTCAATCCAAGTTGACCAGACTTTAAAAACCTAGGTTCTTTCTTTCACATTATACAACTTCTCACTTATGGCCCATGGTTAAAAGCTACCCCTTAGTCTCCCTGACATAGTTTACATCTGTGGACTTGAGGCTAAGAGAAAGTGATAAGAGTGGCAATGTGTCAGCACAACACCATCCACAGCTTCAGAAAGACATTCAAAGTACATACTCTCATTGTGGTGGTGCCAACTTTATAAAATCATACAAGCCAGTTTATTGAAATTCCACTTAGGAATGTTGCGGGTCCATGTTGGACTTTCTTCCAAAGTTACAATGGCTGGGATGTTAAGTTCTGATATTCATTGGCTTACCCTGGTCTTGTAATGAATAAGGAAGCTCCAAGAGAGCAGGGAATATGGTCATGTCAATCTTTCCTGAGAGTGGGGATTCAGAGAGTGGGGTGGTAGGTTTGTTTTCTTCTGTTAGTGTTAAGCCAATATCCCAGGTTTCTGATTGCTCGTTATCCTAAAACACAGCCAAAAAAAAAAAAAAAATCAACACAGCCTCAGTCTCTGATAACTTGAAATTATGCAGACCAAAGTAATTTTGAAGTATATGTGGGTGTGTCAGTTTTTTTAGTAGTAATAAGTACTTATAAGATGTAGGCTGGAACTCTGGACTCCATCTAAAGGGAGAGAGTGGTCTTTATGGGCTATACTCACCCACTTAGTAGGCGTAAAAAAGGCAAAAGAAAATCAAGGTTTGGAAACATGAAATGGACAGAAGCAAAAGTAGTCTTAATAAATCCAATTCCAAGAAATGGTTACAGCCTATGAAGACAGAAAGTTGATACCCAATGTCACTGGAGACTGGGAACCAAAATCAGTTTCCTCAGTTCTAAAAGATGTGTCTTCTTAGTTTGGCAAAGGGGAAATACATTCACGTGCATTCACGTTATAAGTGAAGGGTCTTAAGGGGGGAAATGCTAATATGAATATAACACCAAATTGCTATTTATGAAGGTGAAGTTCAGGGCTCCGTGTCTGACCATCATTCTTCCCTTGCACTGTAACTACAGGCTTGATTAAACTATCTGATATTCCCCCTACCTAAAAAGTGTAGTCATCCTGCATCCATGCATGTAAACACACACACACACACACACACACCACACACACACACACACACACACACACACACACCCCATTACCTTTCTTCTAGCTAATATCCTTTGGGTCTTAGCTTAGATGTTATTTCCCCCAGGAAGCCTACTATAATATCCCCAAACCCAATAAGATATCATCTCTAACAGCCTAAACAGCTGCAATCTGGGTCACTCTGTACAGAATGGCCTCTCTACCTGTCTGTTTCTTCCATTAAGACTCGAAGTTCCTTGATGGCAAGAACTTGCTGTCTTGATCATTACTGTATCCTTAGGGGGTAGCACAGTGCCCACAAAGTATTTAGGTGCTCTGTATAAATTTGCTGAATGAACACACAGATTTTGCAGTTTAGAGAGCAAGTCCTGTTGCCATCAAGGTTCCAAGATGTGTTCTTTCCTGAAACAGACTGGCTAAAATAAAAGGAGTGTCGATTATATCAAAGAGCTGTTAGGTTGGCTCTGCGGTTAGTATTGCTTGCCTATCATGGTAACGGGAATGCTGGTCACAATGAGTCTGTTGACCCTCTTACTGAACAGCTACTTGCACCATCTCTTTCTCCCTGCTGATCAAAACCTGCCTCCCCACCCAGAGGCAGAAAATGCCAAATATTCTCTCAGGCTCCCTTGAAGCTATGTGACCCAACTGTAGACAAGGAAAGGTAAGGGGGGTTCTACTTGGGTTTCTACTAAATATTTTTTACCTTCCAAAAAGGGATTCTGGAAACTCTCCTCTTCCTTCTTGCTGCTGGAAGACATGAAGTAGCTCTCTTTAGACTGAGGTGACAAGCCTGAGAATTAAAGTTGGTATGTCAAGAAAAAAAAAGCCAGTGACATCCTGGAATGGTTGTGGGAAAGCTGACTTTGTCACCTTAGGGTTTACTGCTATGTGGGATTGTTAGTGTCGTTAGCATTTGGACCCCTGTTGATCAGGAATATTTTGTTACTTACAGGTGAACACAGTCTAACTAATCATGTAAGAAACATGCAAATTCCTCTGTGGCATCGTGATATTCCAAAGCCAGTATAAGCCAGCAGGTGGGGTTAGGATACGCGGGAGCCAAAATCATTATTGCAAGAACTAAAGACATGAAAGGATCATCTACTGATGAAATCTTTTGGCTAAAGATGAAATCCATGTGCTCCTATTAAAGAAGGACAGTGTATCCGCCTACACTGGAGAAGCACGAGAGGGTAAATCAGAGAAGGACATTCACAAGCATATTCCTTCTTCACGTCTTTGTTCAGAATTGGCTCATGAAGCAATTTTACAGATAACTACCTGCCTAGGAAAAGCTCAGTTGCCCTAGTAGCAAAAAATGTTCAAAAACCCTATGTATCTTCCAGCAATAAATCTTTGGAGGGCCAGAAGGAACCGATGAAGGGGACCCCTTGTGTTTGGGTGGTACTTACAGACGCCATTCACATCACTTCCCAGCCTGACCTACATGGAATCCAGCACCATTCCTTCCTTCTCTTAGGAAAAAAAGTCATCATTTGTCTGCATCCCTTCTCAACAGAACATACTTTCCCAATGGTACTTATTAATTTATTATTAAATATGATATTGCATATTTGCAATTTTACATAATACTCATTGAAAAATATAGAGGGATCATTCGGTACTTTCTGAGAAAGTCACAGCATCCTTCAAACCAGAGTGGACAGATGACAACAAACAGAACACAGACACTTTGACACGAGACACAATATCTTCCGCAGATGCCTTCTCCCACCAACCACCCTCATTTTTCCCCATGTTCTCCAGCAATTTCAGGAGCTTTCACCACACAGTTTAGCTCCAGTGAACCACTCCCAGCAGCAGGCTACAAACACAGCTAGGACGTAGGTTTGTATATTCACAGGTCCGTTTTGCCTCTTTGTGGTGTTGCCTAATGCAGGAGTGAATAGCTATGGTTTCTGTCACGCAGGATCTGGTCTTATTTTCCCATACAAACCACAGAAATGGAACTGCGTGGGTTGGAAGAGACGGCAGCGAGTGAGCAAACAGGTTTCTGTGGGTTATTTGCGGCCAGGAGTACTAGTGGACCGAGGGCAGGTGCAGAAGGCTCAGCACCAGGGCAATGCCGTGTCTGGCTTGGCACAGTTGCAAGTAACCGACAGGGAATCACACGCCCACTGGAGAGCTTCAGTGGGAGGCATGGAGGTAGTGAAAAATAATTCAAAAGCTCCTCTGAATCATGAGAAATACTTTTTAAAATCTGATCATCCATCCTAATGTCATTTATCTGCCTAAGGTCAACTACGTACAGAATTTCCTGCTCCTGGAAGCCTCCGAACTGTTAACACTAAACACTGTGCGTCCTTAGGGAAAATGATCACTACTCTTTGGAATCCCGATGAGCTAATTCTCCAGCAGTGAACTCCCACAGAACCAGAACCCTGGTCCTTCAAAGAGTGTCGCAGGTTCATTCCAATGTGATATAGCGTGTTTAGTCGTACATAAGTGAACGCTAGGATTATTGTTCCTAGTATTATTACTATTTTCAAGCCTTAAAGTTTGTTTTTGAAATAAAGGGTTATTTTTTCCCCCTAAAATGTGAAAGCTTTCATGTACATAAAAAAGCGTGACCTGGCTTTTGGAAATTTACTTGGTAGCCTGGGAGCTAGCTCCTCGTTAACTTGGATAATTTCAAACGGAATTGTTATCTTCTGAGCAATCAACGTCAAACTGTCATATCTCATTCTTCCAGACACTGGGCTGGGTATTTCACAGTGCCCCCAAATAACTACGAAAACAGCTTTTTCCAAATGGTCTGGAGCCTCTTTCTCCCAAAATTAAAGCACCCAACCCAGGTTATATTTAAGATAGGACTCGGAGATTACTGCTTTTTAAATGTCTTCCAGAATTTATATACTGAATTTATATACTGAATTTTCTCCTTCAAAATAGTCCCCTTTGGACACTTACACATTCATCCCAAATATGATCACAATAATTGTCAAGGCCAGGCACCAGTACAATACTGGATATGTAGGTCTTAATAAATATTCTGTGATTGAACGAGTCCATGAGTAAGTGGGTGATAAAAGAACAGATAAATGAATTTAGAGCTTGCCCTTCGAGGACCCCCTTCCAATCTAGTAACACTTTTGTTTTAAATATCTAGACTAATGGTAAAGCTTGTGTTTTGGGGGTGAATGTGATTAGTGAAAACAGTCAAAATCCCTTAGAACTGGTCTTGGGAATGGGAGACACAATTCGGGGGGATAAGGGCAGTTAGGGAACACAAGGCATGATCAAAATATTACAGGTCGTCCTTGTGATTGGCCTCAGAAGGCAGTGCCAGAAATAATTTACCAGCATTAACAGCTCTGGATCAGGTACACTGACTCCAGGGTAATGGCTTTGAGAGGCTCTGCTCAAGATAGAATAGTCGGCATGCTAATCTCCACACTAATTTTCTCTAATTGGGTGTATACATTTCTGGTCAGTGTTTATATAATATATATTTAAGTGTGATGGGGGCAGGGGGTGGGGGGAGGTCCTGGAGCCTTTGTTAATCTCAAATCCGTAAAACTTCGTTGTTCCCATCTGCAAAAGAAAGAATCAAAGTCCACAACCTCTTTAAACTTTCCCAGCACTAACATTCAATAATTCTATACATAAATAGGTGTACCGTGGTGCACACACCTCCAAGCACTCTCACTCACTCATTTTCCAGAGGCTTCATATTGAGGGGACGTGTTCCTTCAAATAGCCGCAGGGCCCTGATGTCATGCATTAGGGTCTAGACCATCAGGGGTGTGAAGCTTCTAGAGCAAGGCGAATGGGACCCACATACACACACACCCCTCTCTCCCACTC
Source organism: Eumetopias jubatus (assembly GCF_037043125.1). Taxonomy (NCBI): domain Eukaryota; kingdom Metazoa; phylum Chordata; class Mammalia; order Carnivora; family Otariidae; genus Eumetopias; species Eumetopias jubatus. The sequence continues at coordinate 82,372,877 of NW_028274823.1, read as the reverse complement.
GCAGTAAACTATCTGTCCCCCAACAGGGACAATTATCGAAGTCATCATCACAGTTTACATTCATGTGAAATAATTTTTATAAATTACAGAGTGTGGCTGCCCTTTCAATGAACTATCAACTCTTCATTAAGTAGTTACTACTTCAAAGGTGGAGGAAGTGCTTTCAAATGGAAGGATGACTGCCGGCTTGAGAAAGTCCTGCTTCCGATTGTGTCCGAAGTATCTTATTCTGTAGGTTCCAGGCTGGGCAGTGTCTGGAATATGCCATTGGATGATGGCATTGCTGTGACCCTGCAGTCCCTTGTGCCAATAGAAACTGTTGGTAGAAAACAAACAAGCCAGCCAAGTTTTACTCTTAAAAATGTGTGGTTAGAAAAATGAATGAGTATTCAGGGAGTACCTACCCTAACCAAAGCACTATCCTGGATATTGGGAGTGCAGCAATGAACAAAACAGGCACAAATAATATTCACTTTCTAGAAGAGATCCTTTAGGAAATAGCCATTTGTAGAAATAGTTTTACTTGTTCTACTTTTCTAACTACCTAAACACTATCCACCCCGGGGAGCTTCCCTCACCTGATACTCAGAATACAGGATGTCTCTTGCGTGAGAAATGCTAGAACACTCCTTTTGCCCATCCTCTGTGTTGACTGATACTGAAACTCCCAATTAGATTCATTTGTTAAAAGTATATATTTAATGAGTGCCAGACTCTATTCTAGAGGTCTGAGGTTACCGTAGTGAGCAAGACAGACATGGCCCAAGGTTCCATGGAGCGTATAACCCCTCTGGGGCAGGGCGGGAAGAAAGGTAATAAACAAGAAATCGACAAATGATCTTAAAAGTGCTAAGTGACATGAACCAAGTAAGGCAGAGGTATCTCTAGGGAGATGTTATTTAAATGGAACCCACACATGCTCAGAGGAAAGATTTCCTGAAAGAAGGAACAGAGATGCAAAGTGGCTTCAGTGGGAGAGCACAAGGTGCAGTGGAGGAACAGAATGTTCTGGTAGGAACAGAGCCGGGTGGGGTGTGGCACAGTGCTTGAGCTTACAGAAACAGTCAGCTCACATCGGTGCTTGCAGACAACCACAAGGAGTTCAGATACTCTGCTAGGTAAGTGAGATACAATGGGCTAACTGACTGATGTCCCCACTGGTGTAGAGAGACAGTGCTCTGGGCAGAGAGGGTATTCTCAACAATCTGTGTTTTTCAAGGATGGGCCCAGTGCTCGCATGACAGAGATATTCCTGCTGGTGAACAGGATGGAGGCCTATCCATGTCCTCCGTGTTCACTGCTATTCTGATTTGGGGCTTAAAAAAAAAAAAAATCATCGTTTTTTATCATCTGTATAATCTTGTTTTAATAATAAATATAAATTTATTATTTCTTTCAAAATGACCTATGCCCTAGAGTCCTAAAGATCAGAGGAAAATGTATGCCCATATTTATGTGTGATTATCAAAGGGGCCACAGTATGGTCAAACTTCGATTTTCGGTCAGCCATGGGAAGCAAACCGACACGCAACCCATCACTTAGTTTAAGACGATCCAAATTAGACACAAATTGGCAAAACCTTTGCCCACTTGTTGTGCAGTGTGAAATGGTATACACTCGGGAGCAGAAACATTTTCTTATTTTGGACACATTTTCAAATCTTCCAAATAATGCTTTTGGTTCAAATCAAGAATCATCGACGTGTACACGTACGATATGTTTTGCGTATAGACTCGTGATTTTCCCAGAAGGACTATCAGGCTCTATAGAGTGATAGCAATACCTCCAGACCAGTATGCCTTTCAGCCAGTTTGCAGGAAGGCTAGCCAGTCTTTAGGGGTAATGTCTGCGGCCATAGAGAAAAGCAAAACTAACAGATGTTTACAAAAATGGAGGCCATAACCTCATTAGCACCTAATCTTCCAGAAGCGCACACCACACTGTTTTGCAGAAAAACAGAATCAAAATGAAGTCTAATAAATCAACTAAATATGGCCAGAAGTCTCCTTGGGAATTTGCTATCATTAATATCATGCATTGAGCCAGGCTTCCCATTTGTCTTCCCTGCATTACTAACCAACTGTTGTCAAGGCTTGAAAGACAAAATATCCAACAGACATGCTCACCGAGTCTCCCAGGAGGCATCATTATGCACTATTTGCCATGTTGCTGATGCAGCTTCGTATTTCTCAACAGTGAGGAAGGTCTGATGGGTCTGAAATGCAATTAATATAACTGATGAGACCCTGCACAGTCATAGAAGGAACTTGTCTGCAAATACGTCCCTTGTGGACTGTAGGCCAACCTGTCAATACCTTGTGTGAAAATGTATTAGAATTTCATCCAAATTCTTAGGTGCTTCTCTTTACATTCTATGCAATGTCTTCAGAACGCTAATTTATCCAGGCTGTCACACATCATGCCTTTTTTTTTTTTTTTTTTAGAAAACTGAATGATCATAATTTTAGAGCTGATAGCAAATTTTACAAACGGGGGAGGTGAAGAGATAGAATAAAACTTGAGATATTTAAAAAGGCGTAAGTCAAACCTTTCCATGACATGTTTAATTGATCTATATTCCAAGACTTTCTCTAGTCACCTCAAGACTGGGGAGGGAAAATGGGAGAGTTTCTTCATCTTTCCTTCTCTGGGTAAATATACCTTCCGAGGGAAAGAATTGAAAAGGATGCATAAATCTTCCCTGTCTCTAGGGTGCTAAAAGCAATCCCTATATTTTGTCATAATGGATTCCTAGAAAGCACATCAAAAGCAGGTTTTATTTTTCCCGTTGGAAAATTGCTATAATAATTCAATTCAGACTAAGAATTCCGTGTCAAATAAAGCACAGATTTGAATAATATAACAAATTAAAAGACAGAGTCCATAAATCTCCAATTTTCCTCAAAAATCTTTTAAGATTTTATTTATTTGTTTGAGAGAGAGAGAATGAGAGATAGAGAGCATGAGAGGGAAGAGGGTCAGAGGGAGAAGCAGACTCCCTGCTGAGCAGGAAGCCCGATGTGGGACTTGATCCCGGGACTCCAGGATCATGACCTGAGCCGAAGGCAGTCGCTTAACCAACTGAGCCACCCAGGTGCCCTTCCTCAAAAATCTTTAGACTGTGGGCCTTTACGGGCAGGACTTGTGTCTGATTCACTTTTATCCATTACAGCCCTTTACACCTGTCACTTACAGGTGTTCAAATAAAACTTTGCTGAATGGGTCACTCACTTATACCTGGGCCATGGGATTATTTAAAACTCTACTCAACGAGGGGCACCTGGGTGGCTCAGTCAGTTAAATGTCTGCCTTCGGCTCGGGTTGTGATCCCAGAGTCCTGGCATCAAGCCCCATATCAGGCTCCCTGCTCAGCGGGAAGCTTGCTTCTCCCTCTCCCACTCCCCCTGCTTGTGTTCCTGCTGTCGTGCTCTCTCTCTCTCTCTCTGTCAAATAAATAATAAATAAAATCTTTTAAAAATAAATAAATAAACAAATAAAACTCTACTCAATGGATAGGTTATATTCAATAAAGTTTTCATGATGATGGTGACTTGTAAAGAGAAGGGTTTCCAGCCATTTAGGGCAGATGGAGTAGGAGATTGGGTGAACCCTCAAGGGGTCTAGAGTGTAGACCAGAGAACAAGTCTAGGCCACTGTGTTTGTGAACTATGTGACTATCCTTTCCCCCCTCCCAACCCTCATCTCTACCTGATACACAATTAGTTAACACAAGTTACTTAAGCTTTCTAGGCTTGGTTTCCTCATCTGTAAAATGGGGACACTAAAATGTAAGCCAATGGCGAGTAGGGAGAATTAAATGAGATTGATGTAATAACGTATGTAAAGCGCTTACCTGGTGCCTGCAAAGAGTAGGTACCTTCGATAAATAGAGGTAAGGATTACGAACAATAAAAGGGAGTGGAAATTGTTGTATGCCCAGTCCCAGAGCATTGTTAGAAATCAATTCTATTCTCATTACAGGGCTTTGAGCATTTTGTTCTCCTGCTTCTGCAAGGCAATAACGATGATGGTATTTCTCCAGCCTAAGGATATCAAAGGATGGCTAATCCTGCAGCTTTGCCGTAACCCTTGATAGCTTCAGAAAACAATGCTATAAACACGCAAATATTATGGCATAGTTTGCCTAGAGAAATTATTTCCAACAGGTGCCTGTTGACTTTCCAAGCAGTAGAACATTTTTCCCCAGGGTCATAGTTGACAGTGTCATATTGCCACAACTGTATCAGAGCAATAATGATATTTCAAGGAACAGAAATGGAAGGTTCATTTGGGAGAAAGGTGTTTGGGGTTATAAGTAACAATGGTCCCCGGGAAGAACGGCTCATGGATACAGTAAATGCATCCTCACTAAAAAATCTGACCTTGAAATCACTTGTGTATACTTACTCTTTCTTCTACATATTTCTTTATTGTTTGAATTCTTATAACTAGAAATGCCTAGTTATTGCTTGTGTAGTTATAAGAACACTCTTTTTTATTTTTTTAGAGAGAGAGGAGGGGCCGAGGGGGAGGAAAAGAGAGAATCTTGAGCAGACTCCATGCTCAGCATGGAGCCTGATGTGGGGTTTGGTCTCATGACCCTCACGCTCTCACAACCCTCACGATCACGTCCAGAGCTGAAATCAAGAGTTGGTTGCTTAACCGACTGAGCCACCCAGGTGCCCCCGTTATAAGAACATTCTAAAGGAGTGACAGAGGAGTAAAATTAATTCATTTTATTAATAGCTATATTACATATGTATACTTTATATACGATCAAAACAATATATGAAATGATATATAACAAACTATGAACAATTATTACCTCTAAAAAGGTTTATGGACAGAGAGGTACTTTCACATTCCACTTTAAGCACTTCTGCAATGGTCTGTTTTTACACTGAACATGTATTTCTTGTGTCATTTTTCAAGATTAATAAATAAATATCCCATTAGTGCCAGCAGTAAAGAGTCAGGAAATGGCAAAGCAAGATAAAGTAAAGCACCTGGGCCAGGGCCCCAAGCCAGCGGAGCATCCCCCCAGGGCCCCATGATCACTCTGGAGGTAGGACCAGAGGCTACAGTGCTGGAGTAAGAGAGGAGCCAGAATTGGGGGTAGGAAGGAACCAAAGATATACTTCATTCTTGGCCCTTTGGTTATTTTACCCAGTTTAGTAGAGTTTCTAAATTGGAATACATAAATGGGATTGTATTCAAATTTGTATCTTCTCAAGGGACATGTAGCTCTCTATGCTTTGTGCAGTATGTGATCCTAAGCAGACCCGGTTAAATGTTTCCTGTGCTTTTTTCCCCCCAGACTGAATTCCACATTACTCTGCCTACTGAAAATTTCCTCACACCTAAAAAATAAGATGAAGAGCAAGTTGGAACATTTTATCATTATATCATTAACCTCTATAAGGCTATTCAAATGAAGACTAAAAAGTGGATTTAAATCTGTCAAAAGAATCATTGATGCTTACCCGGTTTTCTGCTGAATTCTTTGGGTTAGCGCCTACGAATGTAACTTCAGCAACTTCTCCCTGAAGATAAAAACTCATTTTATGAGTTTGTTCTTTGCTGTGCTCATATTTGGGCCATGATTTATGAAATGTTCTAGGATTCTGGGCACCTGTGCAGATTCTATCCTATTTAATCAAGTGACTCATCTTCTGAGACTATCAGAGAACATACTCTTGCAGAAACAGACACAGGAATTTTTGGTGGAGAAATTACTCGAGAATTTTTCGCCAATGAATTTGCTTTTAGTACATTCAGATAGAGATGAATACAATGCATTAAAATGGTTTCTTCAGCCTCTGATATTGTCTCACGCTCCCCTCCAACACACATACAGGAAATGGACTGACTCAAATCAAAGCAGTCAAAACTTTCCGAGAATGACTTACACGTACACGGACACTTGCTCGTGTGAGATCCAAAGTGGAATGACAGGGCGTGTACCTACCTTCCCACCTGAAACAACTAACAAAGCTGGACAAATATGTATTAAACCATGGTTTTACAGACAGCCAAGCAATGAAAACAGTGAGCCTAGAGTGACAAAAAACAGACAAAATGAGCCCCTCAACTGCCCCAGCCTAATGCCCTCAGAGTGTGCAGTTCACAGCACAAGAAGGCAGAGGTCAAGCAAAGCCAGGCACTTGATCTACATTAAGGAATAGATGTGGGAGTCCGTGAAGGTCAAATAGCCTTACGTTCACAAGGTAGAGTAATAGAGAAAAGAGCGTACCAGAGAGAGAGCTACATAGAGAGAGAGAACTCTGGAGATCTGTAGAAGGTTCCCCTCAACTCTGCATGCAGGGAAGAGAACCACCTGAAGCCAGGAAAAGAACGTATCAACAGAGACTGAAATTCTTACTCCCTGAAGCATCTAAGCACACACTCTGATCAATATCTGGCTGGACATTAAGTTACATAACCACAGGGGCAACACCTTGAGAGCCAGACTTAAAATCAAGGACAAAAAAATGGAGCAGACCCAATAGCCACACATTGCAAGAGAGACAGACTGTACTGATTTGGTCCAGGCTAGTTTTCAGTGAGCCAACAAACAAACAAAAACAACTTTGGGGTGGGGAGGTGAGGCTAGAATCCAGAATTACCACAATGTATCAAAACACATCCAGTATTCAATACAAAAATTATGGGATGTGCATACATGAAAATATCACTCATACTAAGGGAAAAAAGCCCAATCAAAACTGCCATTCTGAATGAATCACGGAACACTACATCTAAAACTAATGATGTGCTGTATGGTGACTAACATAACATAATAAAATAAAATAAGATTAAAAAAAACAAAAAAAAATTAAAAAATTTTTAAGAAATTTAAAAAAACAAAACAAAACAAAACTGCCGTTCTGTGTCCCCGGATGTTGTAGTTAATAAACAAGGACTTCAAAGCAGTGGTTGTAAAGATGTTCTAAGAACGAATACAGTCACGTTTAAAGAATTAAAGAAAAGTCTGATGATAGTGACTTAACATATAGAGAACCTCAGTGAAGAGAAGTAATTGTTAAAAATGGATTGGGTGTCCTAGAGCCGAAAATCATAACTGGCATGAGAAATTCACTAGAAGAGCTTAATAGCAAATATGAGATGATAGAAGAAAAGATAAGTGAACTAGAATTTATCAATATAAATTATATGATAATGAAGAATGGACAGGAAAAAACTGAAGAAAAATTGCTAGAACCTCAGAAACAAGCGGGACATCAAGTACACAGCAGCATTCACAAAGCAGAAGTCCTAGAATTCGAGGAAAGAGAGAAACAAACAAATGAAAAATCTTTTGGCAGAAATAAAGGATGAAAACTTTCCAAACTTGATAAACATTACCTTGCCCACCCAAGGAACTCAACAAATCCCAAGTAGGATAATCCCAGAGTGTTTCGCCTTTAGATACATTGTAGCAAACTTGGGGCAGACGGAGACAAATAGAAAAAATCTTGAAAGCAGTAGGAGAAAAATGATGCATTACTTACAGGGAAACTCCAATAGATGAGCAATTGACTTCTCATTAGAGAGTGAAGAAACAAGAGTTGACAGGATAACACACTCAAAGTGATAAAAGAAAACCATTTCTCAACCAAGAATGTAGCAAAACTATTCTTCAAAGATAAAGGGAAAATAAAGCCATTGTGCTAAATAAAGCCTGAGGGGATGTGTTGTTAGCAGAGCTGTCCTACCAAAAATACTAAGGAAGTTCTTCATGCTGAAAGGAAATGAGGCTAGGTGGTAATAATAGTTCAGATTCCTAAGAAACAATAAAGAGCACCGGAATGGTAAATATGTAGGCTTGGTTTAAAATATGCTATGAATATACTTTTCCATATCTTCTCTTAATCTCCTTAGAAGGTGTGAGATTGTGTAAGACAATTAGCTATAACACTGTATTACTGCATTTATATATAGATGTGATGTATGTGACAACAATATCACAAAGGATGGGAAAAGAAAAATAGATATAGCAATCTTCTTATATTTTTTGGAATTATTAGTATTATATTGAAGTAGGGTGCAATTAGTTGAGATGCATATTATAGCCCTGTGACATAATGAGACATATATATACATATATGTAGTCCCTGTCCCCATTTCGTGGTACACAGCTCCTAAAACCCTTGCAATCCCAGGAGTGGTGTGTCTTTTTGTATGTTAATGAGATGACCGGTGGCTGAGAGTATCTGGGTAACATCGGGGTGAGGGTTACTTGTTAGGGGACTCAGTCTTGTGATTAGAGGGTTGGAATTATCAAGTCCAACCCCCTGATCCCCAGGGAGGGGAAAGAGACTGAGGGTTGAGTTAATCATCAAAAGCCAATGATTTAATCAATTGTGCCTCTATCATGAAGCCTGAATAAAAGTCCCTAAAGTCTGGGGTTCAGAGAGCTTCTAGATGGGTGAGTGCATGGAGATGTTGGGAGGGTGACCTTCCTGGAGAGGTCATGGAAGCTTGGCTCTCCTTCCCCCATACCACCATCGGGCTGTTCCTGAGTCGTAATCAGTGTATAATAAATTGATAACCTAGTAAGTAAACTGGCTTCCTGAGTTCTGTGAGCCTGTTCCAGCAAGTTATTTAACCCGAGGAGGGGCTCATGGGAATCTCCAATTTGTAGCCAATCAGTCAGAAGCAGAGGTAACATCTTAGATTCACCATTGGTATCTGAAGCATGTGAGGGGGTGGGAGTGGAGGGGTACAATCTTGTGGGACTGAGCCCTTAACCTGTGAAGTAAATGCCAACCCCAAGGAGATACTGTCAGAATTGAACTGGATTATAGGACACCAAGTTGATGTCTGCGGAGAAGTGGAGAATTGCTTGGTGTGGGGAAAACATCCACACAGCTCCTGTCAGAAGTACTGAAAGTGTGGAGAGGAGAATCAGAATTCTTTTTCCTTTTCAAGTCCCTAAAACAACTACTAGGAAAAATAATCAACAATATGTATAGTAAAAAAAAAAAAAAAAAAATCAACAGAGGAATAAAAAGTTACACTAATACATAAAAAGAACCTAAGCTTCTACCTTAAGAAATGAGAAGAGCCAAATAAAATCTAAGCAGTCAGAAGGAAGAATATAAAACACCAGAGCAAAAATCAAAACAAAAAATCAAAATAGAAATAGAAAAACAATAGATAAAATCAAGGAAGCTAAAAGCTAGCTCTCTGAAGACACAAATTATCAAAATCAGGAAGGAAAAAGGGCCATCATTGTTGACCCTATAGAAATTAAAAGGATTGTAAGAACATATTATGAACTTTAGCCAAACAAAATAGGCAACTTACATGAAACAGGCAAATGTCTAGGAGGATGCAATTTTTAGAAAGATACATTCCTCAAGACAAACTAAATGCCAAGAGAGATACATAATCAACTCAAGAAAAAAAAAAGAAAATCTGAATAGGCTTATAATAAGAAATTGGAGTGGTAAATACAAATTTTGCCACAGGGAGAAGCAAAGGTCCATGTGGCTTTGCTGATAAATCTGATTGAATATTTAAAGAAGAAATAATGCCAGTATTTTCCATGCATCTCCAGAAAATACAGGAGGAAACACTTGCTAACTCATTCTTTGAGACAAGTGTTACCCTGACATGTGAAAAGAAGACTGCAAATATCCCTCATGGACATGAGTATAAAACTTCAGCAAAATATTAACAAACCAAATTCAACAACATATAAAAAAGATTCTGTACCATTAAGAAAGGGTATTTATTTAATATCTGAAAATCAACTAATGCGATACACTATCTTAATAGAATAAAAGTCAAAATCCTACACGATCACCTCAGTAGACACGAAAGCATTTGGAAACAAATCCAACACCCATTCTTCATTTAAAAAAAAAAAAAACTTGGCATACAAAGGAACTTTCTCAACTTGATTAAAGTCATCTACAAAAATCCTCAAGGAAACATCATACTTAACGACAGAATACTCTTCCTCCTGATTAGAAACAAGAGAAGGATGCCCACTCTTACAACGTGTCTTCAACATTGTATTGGAGATTCCAGCCAGCGCAGTAAGGGAAAAAAATTAAAGGCCTCCAGAAAAGAAATCCAAAAAGGAATAAGTAAGCTTGCTTTTATTCACAGATGATATGATACTGTATGTAGAAATTTCTAAGGAATTCACATCCCTCGCCCAAGAATCTAGTGGGACTAATAAATGATCTAGCAAAGGTGCAGGACACAAGATCAATATAAAATAGTAGTAGTCCAAGTCCTGCTTCATTACTACGTGCTTTTCTTGTCCTTGATTTAAGAGACTTTTCTGAGCTCTAGCAAATGATTCCATGACCATCCATTTAAGAAGAAAAGAAGAATTTCGATTTTAGAAATTTGATTTTATATCATTACCACCTGAAAAAATACACATTTCCCCATTCCCACATTTGCAGAGGCTCTGCAGAGTTCAGAACAATTGTCAAAATCATCACTGCTCACAGCTGGTGTATAGCATGATTAGAGGCAGGTGTTGACATTAGACAGACACAGGCTTCTGGAGGATTCCAAGATCTCTTTGGGAGCCTTACCAATCTGTATGTAGGTTTTGGAGGCTGCAGAACATCCCCAAAAGTTTTGCCTATTGGTGCTTTATCCGCGACATTAGGAATTAATGAGGCTATCAGTTGTTTGAAAAATGGAGGCTCTGGACCTCTGCTCAGGTTGGCTACTGTATCCTAGAACAGAGAGCATTTGCTTAAGGACCACACAATGTAGAGTCAAAGCCCCTTTCCCCAGGCCCCCACCTCCCAGAAATGCCTTCATTAAAGGAAATGCGCGCGCGCGCGCACACCCCCCCCCCCACAGCCTCTCTCCAAGAGCTAAGAGTTTTAACAAAATGTGGGGGCAACTTTGCTAAAATATAAGTCTAGACGTCCACAATTTAAACTTTTGTCACTAGAGGAAAGTTTGGGTCATAGACAACATTTTTGCTTCCCCGGACCATGCAGGCCAGGGATCAGAGTGTAGACATGATACAACTTTAGATTCTGGAACAGCTCTTTTTCAATTGTGTGACTTTGGATAGGAGCCTAACACATGGTAAGCCTTTGTACCATGACAGTGTGATTACTCTTTTAATTTTTAAAAAGTGTTGAGCCTCTCTTCCCCAGAGTCAATACCAAGCTTTTCCCCCCCTAGATCCTTCTCTGTGCTAATTAAAAAATATAATATACTTTTTTTAGTCTATGGGCTGCCGAAGCGAGCACAAAAATGTAATATACTTTTAACTTAGAAGTTAAGATCAGCGTATACCCTGACTGGTTTAAACTATGTTTTCCACAATATTTGTCACCTTTAATGGTGTCATCACAGGGCTAATTTCAAATTTTAAGTGGTCCTTCATAATGGACACTGAACCTCACTTTAGTAATTTAATCTTTTTCAAAGGCCATAACACCTATTTGCTGGCATTCCCCTTTCACAAATGGGAACATAAGCTGGGAGATACTCAGTGTTTTTTTCCGAGATCGTATAGCTCATTTTGGCTACAGAACTATAACACTGGCTGTGACAAAAATTTCTACAAAATGAATCACACTTTCCCCCTACGTATCACTATAAAACTTGAAGACTATTTGCCTGGGAGGAACTGTAGATGTACATTCATAATGTAAGTGAAAACAATGGCCATCTCTTGGGATGGGCTATAGGTTTATAATTTTCTGTATAATCTGAATGTTCTATAACTAGTTACAGCTTTTATGATGAAAATTAAAGCAGTTCTACTTCGGGAAAAGAAAAAAGGATCAGACCTAAAAGTGAGAGGAATGCAATGATAAAAACAATCATCGAGCAATTAAAATATATCTTCAGTAGATACCCTGTAGTGAAACTTCATATGGTCAGCAATCAGGTGGAGGCATATGGAATTGCCAATATTCAACTGTTTTGACCCACAGAAGCAGCTGTATCGTTTGCTTCCACTCGATATAACCAAGCTCTTTTTCTGAAAGGGCTTTGTTGTCTGTGTTAAGCGGTAATTGTGTCCCAGCCTTTATTGGGGCTTATATGGTATTATATAAAGATCTGCTGATGATTTTAAGTCTTTTATCCTGCTTATTGGCTCATCTGCTGAGGCCAGAGTCAGCTTCATTAATATCTGCACCTCCAAAGAAAGAGGCCACAAGTGGAGTTCTTCTAAGTCAACTTGTTGAGGTGCACGTATTCTAGATTGATGCAATATGTACGTGTTCCAAAGTTGTACTTCATCACATCTAAGCCTCTAGTGATTATAGCAACTGCTATTATTTTTGAGCCACCAAGAAAGTAAAAACATGCTACTAATTATAACCATAAAATTCCTCTGATTGGAAGATGTATCCCCGTTTCAGAGATGCTACAATATGGGAAATGGGCATCTCAGAAGGAATGACCCACTCATTGGAGAGACTTAGAGTAAGCCTGATGACTTACTACTCTCAACCACTTTTTTCATCTGAAAAATGGGGAAAAAATGATACCTCCATACTTTCACATGATGATCATGAGGCTAATATGAGATCATATATGTGAACTAACCTGTCACCACCAAAAGATGTTAACTGCATCTGAATTTACTAACGGTTTTATTTCTTAGAGATACTTCATAGCTACAAACTTTTCAAATATAAAGGTTTTGAAAGAAACTGGACATTTGAAGCTAACGTTTTCTTTTGCTTCTCTCTGCATCTCCCCACCCCTGAGACACACATGCCTATGAGTTTTGATTACCGTAGCAATGGCCTTCGCAAGACCTCTGAAGAGCTGGATGTAAGCAGACAGAGTGTGTGGTCCATAAATTGTAGATGCCGCCTCATACCGCTGAGCCTGCAGGAGGGACAGGGCTGGGTTTTATACCATTCTATAGATCTCCATCCATGTAGAGAGGTGCCACATCTTAGGGGAGGGGTGTGATGTTGAACACCTCACATAATTCAAAATTAATCATAACAAAGGACAGCGGGTATTTTCATTTACCAGCTAAAGTAAATGGATCCCATTAATTCCTTGCTAAAGGTAGTGGGTTCTCTTGGTTTATGCGATTTGGACTGTCAGTCCATCTAATTTGAGAGAGGCGAATAGCTCCTAAGCTTAAGTCTATCTTAAGTACTTGTGATAGAAATGTTGGCCCTCAAGAAACATAGCAGGTGAAGAAAAAATGAGGGAAAATGAGAGTCTCAGTAACTCCTGGGGAAATTTGGGGGTGGTGGTGATGGTACTGTCTGGTGATGGACACTTAACCAACACACAGCTATAAAACTGAATGAGATACATCTCCTTTAGCTGAACTGCAAGCTTCCTGTTGTTCCACAAGAATCTCAGACTCATCAAATCTAAAGTGGAACTCGTCACTCCAAAGAGACCCGTTCTCCCTGCAAATTCTTCATCCCAGGGAATGCCAGCCTTCCGCCATCTTAGACTCCTCCCTCTCCCTCATCCTACATCCTGGAAGTCTCCAAGCTACCATTACTTGGAATCTCTTGAATTCTTTCATTTTCCTCTGTCTCTCCTGATCTTACTATAGCTAAACCCTTGGCTCTCACCCAGATCATAACTACAACTTCCTAATCAGTTCTCTGCCCCCACACCTGCTCTTCCAATTTATTTCTCTACACTGTCATCCTAGAGACCTTCCTAAATCAAAATTTGATCTGAACACTCCTTCTTTGGAATTCTACTGCCATTTTCCAAAACCTTCCTTATTGAGGTAAAGCTCCGTGGCATAGCACAAAAGATGCTCCATCAACTAAAACCTTATCAACTAGTCCCTGTCTCACTACCCTCAACTAATTATGGCCCTTCAAATGTACTAACTCAGCACCCCCAGACCTTTGCATGGATGGCTTCCTCAATACGGGATACTTCCCTAACTTTTCTTTCCCTAATTAGCCCTAGTCATTCTCAAGAACTCAGACAGAGGTTACATCTTTCACAAAATCTGCCAGTCTCCATTCTCAAATACCCAATAAAGACTAGTGTACTTTCTCTTTGTTCTCCTCTTACCTTATGAATCCATTTTACAGCAATGTGATTACCTGCTCTTCTCTGCCTTTCACTAGATCATAAACCCTAGTAGTCTTGAGAGTAGGGGCAGATTTTTACTTATTGTTATGCCCAGATAGTGGCTAGTACAGTATCTGTCTCGACACATGTCTGTTGAATGAATTAGTGAATAAATTAATTAGTATTAATCCTTGCAGGAGCATGTCCCTGAGAGAAGCTGTAGGGGTTCCTAACCTTATTTGTGCCCCGGACTCCTATGGCAGTCTGCTGAGGTCTATGGACCCCTCTCAGAGTAAATGTTTCTAAACGTATAAATACAGGGGCGCCTGGGTGGCTCTAAACGTATAAATACATTGTTGACAAAGAAAACCAATTAGACTGAAATATACTTAATCACACAGAAATAAACCATTTTTGTGATAGGATAATGTCTGTTCTTTATTGAACAATGAGTAATGTTTGTGTTCTTTACTGAATAACAAGTAAGCAGATCTAATAACTACTGTGATTTTTAAAGACTGATGAGAGTGAAGTTATTTCCAAATCTGCAATAACTTTTTTTTTATTATGTTATGTTAGTCACCATACATTACATCATTAGTTTTTGACATAGTGTTCCATGATTCATTGTTTGCGTATAACACCCAGTGCTCCATGCAGAACGTGCCCTCCTTAATACCCATCACTGGGCTAACCCACCCCCCACACCCCTCCCCTCTAGAACCCTCAGTTTGTTTCTCAGAGTCCATCGTCTCTCATGGTTCGTCTCCCCCTCTGGTTTACCCCCCTTCATTCTAAATCTGCAATAACTCTTCGTGATATAAAAAGTATCTGTGGGACAAAGTCAGAGGTACTGCTAATATTATTGTTGTTTGTTACCTACATTCCTAATTGAAGGAAATTCTACAAAACAGTTACAGAGAAATGAAAAAATGGATAAATGAAAAGTATTCCCAACCAAGTTTGCCCCAATTAAGAATCATTATTCGACAGAATTTCCTAGAAGACAGGGACTTTCAGGAAAGTCAACAAAGGACAGCAGGGCAGATCCCACCGTTGGCATCGCTGGACATTTGTCAAAAAGTAGATTGTATGCCTCTCTGTGGACTGCCAAGATATGCCAGCAGATATATCAGCAAACACGAACTGTGGGTATCCAGACTGTTCCCGTGTTTTTAACCACTACTGTTAAAAAGTACTGGAGCTACTATCTGCACTATTTGCAAACAAAGAAACATTACCTCCCCTAAATTGTCGGAGACTTTGTTTCTTAATTTATGTCACGGATATAATAAAACCCTACTCCAGGGCTTGTTATGAAGATGACTGAAGATAACATTTGCAAAGTGCTGAGCTAGTACATTCAATAAGTAGTAGCTATTGGGCACCTGGGTGGCTCAGTTGGTTAAGCATCTGCCTTCAGCTCAGGTCATGATCCTGGGGTCCTCGGATCAAGTCCCGCATCGGGCTCCCTGCTCTTCAGGGAGTCTGCTTCTCCCTCTGCATCTCTCTCTCTCATGAATAAATACTTTTTTAAAAATCTTCAATAAATAAATAAATAGTAGCTGTCAGTGGGAGTTTTCCCCAGGGTCTACAGAAGCTTCAGGTGCCAGAAGCACCATGGACAGAGTTAGGAAGATTGTATGCCCCTGCCCAGGCTTATGACCAGTATCCTTGACAAAATAATTTATTTCAGAAAAAGTAGTCATCAGTGAGACCAGAATTCTGACTTGAACTTGGAAAGGGCAAACCTAGAACTCCCAAATACAACCTCTGGCTCATTCTCTTTCTCTCCTCTGTCCCAAAACAAAATCATCTCTCAAAACCACCAGTAAGGAAGTCTAGAAAGAAAACCTGCATTTGACACAACAGTCTTGATGAGGGGATAGTTCATTTAAAGGCCGAGAACTTTTTACTTTACCTGGTATTCTTCAAAGGTGGTAATGTAATGTGTATACACATTGCACAGACCCGAAATAACAATGGTCATATTCTGCATCCCATTGGTTGCAAATTCCTAGTGGGGGAAAGGTAGAGCCCAATAAAATTACTCTCCATCATAATGTATAATATTGACCCAGTTATACTTTACAATCATAGATGTGAGTCAATAGTAGAGGGTGTCTCTCCTAACATCATTCGTAACGATCAAAACTGCCTGGGAATGCAGAAGTACGATGTTCATAGTCCTTGAGGAAAAGTTAGAGCCATGACTACACTACAGTTGGGCAAGTCAATGGATCTGTGAACATCTTAGTGATTACATTTGCAGATATAGAATCTTCTTATAACTAAAATACAGATATTTTATCCATCCTAAAAAGTATAATGGGAGGATTCTAACTAACCATAGTGGGGTTATTTCCAACTCCAAGTAATAGGGCCTCTGTTGATCATGTCATTCTAGAACCATTTGCAATGCTTCCCGAATATAAATAAATACAGATAAAATACAAAACTCCTAACATGTGTTAGATTTTATTTAGACAGGACTTCATTAAGGTACTTAGGGTCATTTGTTATTTAATCCATAAAAACTATCAATTTTTAAATTATTAATTATTCATATATTATTTATTATTGTTAAACATTTATTAATAATTATTAAATTATTAATATATAAATAGCAATACATTATTTCAACCTGATTCCTTATAATTTTTAAGCTTGTTCTTATCCCACTAATATTTCATATTCAGCTCTAGACATTACTTTCAAGAACTATAAAACTCTAGTCATCTCAGCAAAGATTAATTTAAAAGGTATCAGATCATAGGAATAGGGAATTCTTTTCTCTTCACCAAATATAAATGCATAAACATTTTATTTCATTTTTAACTTACTGTTTGAACTGCCTCTCGAAGTCTTCGTCCAGACATGGTCCTGAGTCAAGAAAACAAAAGTATCTAAGGGTTTTCCTACTCAGAATATATGCAAAGAATACAGAAGAACTTGTAGCGAGAGACAAATGTGATCCTGGCTCCTAACACAACATGGTAAGGTTCATAGGAGCTTTGTGGCAATGCAAAGCCAAACTCGAGCTTTTTCTCCCTGTCCTATCTTGAAAACAAATCCTAAACTGAAAACAGACAACTTGTAGGAGGGGAAAAGCCATCCTAAGTGAATATCACTGGCTAAGACTACAATCATTTTCCATTCATCGGAAAATGATTCAGCAGAAATATACTGTGCGTGTTCTATGTCAGTAAGAACTGAGGCAAGTAGAGAGTGCACTGCTCCTACCTAGGAAGAATTTATCATTTTGTTCCTTCATCGAATCCTTCAATAAAACACAGCACCTACTACAGAAGAGGCCCACTTCTAAATGCTAGGATTCAACAGGAGGAAGCTTACATTCCAGAGAGGGAAGATGTCAACAAGCAAATAAAAGAAGTGAGATGACAGTAGGTGCTATGGGGAATATAACGCAGGGTAAGGATGACAGGTGATGGTGGTTGTTCTTGTGATGATGAGGCCGGTGCTGATGCTGTGGGAATATGGCGGCGGTGGCGGCGGCGGTGGTGATGGTGGTGGTGAGGGCAGCATCATATAGCGTCAGCACAATGGGGCATCTCTGTGAGAGATTGGAGCAGACAACTGAAGGAATAAAAGAGTCGGCTGTGGGGATAAGAGGAGGGTAAGTGTTTTAGGCAGAAGGAACCTTAAGTTCATAAGCTTTAAGACAGGAGCAGGCTTGCTGGTCTGAGAAATGCAATGAAGCCAAGCTGGCTGAAGCAGGGGTGAATCAGGGGGAGAGGTGTATCAAATCAGATCAGAGAGACTGCAGAGGGAAAAATCTCACAGGGCCCTGGTAGGGTGTTGTAAGGGTTTAAGAATTTACCTGGAGTGAGATGGGAAGCCATTGGAGGGATGTGGACCCTGACTTGATTTAACTTAGCTTTTAAAGGGATTCCTCTGGCTGCAGTGTTGAGAAAAGGCTACAGAGGAGTAAGGGAGAAAGCAAGCAGGTGAGACAGGAGGTTATGGCAGTAATCTAGGGGAGAGCTCATGGTGGCTTAGACCAGGGAGGGAGTGATAGAAAGTGCTGGGCAGAATGTGCAGAATTTGCTGCAAGACTGAAAGTGGGGGAAATTGAAAAGAGAGAATTCAGGGATGACTCCAAGGCTTAGGGCCTGAACAACTGGAAAGATATAAAATTGCTACTTAGTAAGATGGGGAAGACTGCATTAGGAGCAGATTTCAAACAATCTTTCCTGCTTCTAATACTTCAACTGTTTCAAGGATCTGTATTTTGATACTATTTCAACTCTTTCTACTGACATAATAATGCACAACATCATTTCCATTTGGAATAAGTTTTTCAAATGTTTATGTTTGCTACAATTTACCCACTAGCCATACACTTCGAAAGATTTACCTTTCAGAAGTCCACCAAAAGAGGGTTGGAATATTTGTCAGTGTTGCCAAAATGGCAGAGTGAGATACAAAGGAGTCGTTCAGAATCATCACCCATGAGAAGAAGTGATTCCAACAGAAATACATACACAATGACTACATTTTTAACTACAAAATAACAAAGAAGAACTTACGTCAACTCCCCAGGGATGGCAGTTATGGCCAAGGACCCAATCGTGATAATCTGAACATCAATAATATCTGGGTGCCAGGGATGAGGTTTTGTCAACTAAGAACCCAAAACATGAAACCTGTGTTAGGGATATTGTTCTTTCTATGGCCAAGAGACAGATTATGCTCACAAAATTTCCTTTATTAAAGGATTTACAATGTTTTCAGCTGGGTTTGGTGCTTTATCCTGCTACCACAGATTCTCTTTCTAATGAATGAGGTAGTATAAAATATTCTATCTGGTCATAGCAGAAGGATCTCAGACGCCAATGCCCCATCAACCTGCACTTCCTTTCTCATCAGTGAAATTTTTGGTGGACCGGGCATCCTAGCATCCCAATGTGTAACAGGTAACCAAGGGTTCTCTTGGAGCACTTAGTAAGATGGATAAGTAATTCTACATTTGGAACAGCTTAACTTAATGATTTCTCTTTTTACACTCACAGCACTTTAAATTTGCAGTTACCAAGTCTTGCCTTACTTTCCAAGTTTTCTCCAAGACAATCTATCCTCTCCCATAGTCAGAGTCTCTCTATTCCTTCCTTTCCTCTCTTTCTTCTTCCTGAAGAATTTTAATTGAATATTAGGGGGAAAAACTTTATTCAAAAATGTTTTCTACATCAATAATTTATATTATGAACACTGGCGCAAACTTTTGACATTTAGAATGTGAAAATCCATGGTCCAAAGGAGTATTAAAAGAATATTGCTTTAGTTAATCGTGTTGTCTGAGTCATGAGAAAATTGAGACGTGAACATGTCCTTTTTATATGACCTGAGGATGCTTTTTTGTTCAGAGAATTGTATGTGAACTCCTGTCCTGGAGTCAACATAAATGAATCCTGAATAAGATAGATGTTGATTGAATTCTTCCTTTTCCACTGTTTTCATTATTGCAGTTATTTATCATAAATTCTAAGTCACAATATTTAATAATCATATCCCTTATTCCTTAGAGTTAGATTCTTAACATACATATTTTTAATATTAAAAATTTGATATGGAAATATTTGAATAAGAAATTCCCATGTCAACAAAGATCTATCATTTGTCTCTGACAATTCATAAGTTTTAAAATGACGATACACTAATTTTACCATGGTAGTCAAAATGCATTACCTCTCCAGTATGAAGAAGGATTGGCTTTGGTTTATGACACTGTTTGATTTCTTCAGATGGCTTGCCCAGGATTTGATCCCGAAGAGTGTCCCAAAATGGATCCCCTACTGTTGTCCCTGTTTAGTAACATAAGGATTAATTTGACTCCAACCCTCTGAAAAATGCCATCATTTTGACAAATATACAACAATGCCTTTATTGCAAAGATTTTATTAAGGTTGTTGCCCAATAATTCCAAACAGTTTGAATAATAGAAGAGGTAAAATTTCCTTTGCATCCTAAAATAGGAATCATTATTTAATTAGATCCCCATTGTGGCTGACAGACTAAAAGAGTATATCTTGTTCAACATCCTTAAAGTTTTGTTTCTATTGCCCTTCCTCGGCCATGTTGCAAATAAAAATAATACAATATAATTAACTATAGATTTATGAATGAAATCACTTTTTTTCCCATTTTAAAAACTAAAAATGAGAACTCCAACTTGAAGTACTGATTATTTGGCTTGGGGTCCACAGAAAAAGCCTCTCTTAACTCCCCACTTAATTATCTACACAAAATCACACTTAAATACCACAATCTGGGGAAAAGTTATGTTAACTCTGAAACCTATGAACTTAGAATCTATACTCCATTAGGGAAATATAACAATTATAAACATATATGGACCTAACAACAGAGCACCAAAATACATGAGCCAAAACTGACAGAAATGGAGGAGAAAGAGATACTCAACAGTAATAGTTGGAGCATGGATAACCCACTTGCACTAACAGATGGGACAACTAGTCAGAAGATCAACAAGAGAAAACGTGAGCAACACGAGAAGCCAAGTGGATGTAACAGGTACCTGCACACACCTCCCTTCATGCAACAAGAACATAACAGACACTCCTCTGCTGGCCATGAAATAAACCCCAATAAACGCTAAAGGGTATAAATCATGCAAAGTATGTTTTCTGGCCACAAAGTAATGCAATTAGGAATAAATAACAGAAGAAAATTTGGGAAACTCACAAATATGTGGAAATTAAGCAACACGATCATAAATAGATAGTGGTCAAGGAAGAAATTAAAAGGAAATATGAAAATGCTTTCAGATAAATGCAAATGAAGACACTGTATACGAAAACTTATGGGATGCAGTGAAAGAAGGGCTTAGAGAGAAATTTATATCTTTAATGACCATATTAAGAAAAAAAAGGTGACATAGCAAGAAGAGAAAGTAGAAAATATCAGCTTTTGTCACCCCACAGAAAACCACAATTAGTTACTAGCAAATGAAAATACTCCCAGGAGGGCTCAAGAATCCAATTAAGAACCTATGGAGCGGGGCGCCTGGGTGGCTCAGTCGTTAAGCATCTGCCTTCGGCTCGGGTCATGGTTCCTGGGATCGAGCCCCGCATCGGGCTCTCTGCTCAGCGGGAGGCCTGCTTCTCCCTCTCCCACCCCCCCAGCTTGTGTTCCCTCTCTCGCTGTGTCTCTCTCTGTCAAATAAATAAATAAAAATTTAAAAAAAAAAGAACCTATGGAGCGAAATACGGAATAATCACACAGAAAGGATCACTGGAAGGATTAACTTAGCTGAAACAGAGAGGAACAAAAAAAAGTACAGAGACTCTTGCTATCAGCCATATGGCAGGTGCCATCACAGTGCCCAGTGGTCTGCTCCATGGAGGACCCCAGTGGCCCCTGCTGCTCAACAGCCCCCATGACAGACTTCCTGTGGTTTTCACAGCAGAACACCCCGTAGTCTTCACTGGCACAGACCCCAGCAGCCTGCTTCACAGACACCAGCAACTTTCATGACTGAGGTCACCAATGGCCATCACCACCACGGACTGCCCCCCCAGGGGATGAGATGTTGCTGCTCCTCATCCATAAGAAGATGCTACTGCATCACCCTGGGACCAGGCTTGTCAGCCTCCACCCCCAAGTGTGCCCCTGACCCCAGAGCTCCATCTGCTCCATCCACACCCATGTTTCAGAACCCAACGTCATGGCAGCACCACGTGTGCCTATGCTTCAGACCCTGGATCTGCAGCAGCTCAGCATGTACTCAAATCTTAGGCACTGGAGCCACCACCACTGCTGGCTATCCTGGACCCCAGAGCCACTGTCCTCAGCAAGCTCATGTGCTCTAATCCCCAGCTCCATCGCTGCTCCACATGTACGTACAACTCAGGCACAGAGTCACTACTACAACTGGAGAGCCAGTGCCCTGGACCCTGGAGCTGCCCCTGCTCCATGAGCACCTCTGCTCCAGATCTCAGATCTGTCACTGACCCATGGGCATTCGTGCCTCAGCCATCAGTACTACCACTGCTGTGAGGGCCCCCATAAGCCAAAAGGGAAAGAGATCAGGAGGATTTCAGCAGCAGCAGCCTGGAGATGCCAAGAGCACCGATGGCAGCTGCAGACACACACAGCCTTGGCATTTGAGGACCCACGCAGTCTTCACCAGTGCTGACCTAAGCTGACAGAGCTACATGGAGACTACGCCACTTGGCCTGCCCTGGATCTGGAACTGCCACAGCTCACCCACCCAATGTCCCTGCACACACCCATGGGTAAAGGTCTCCCCCAACGACAACCAGTCTACAAAGTCTAAAAGAGGTGACTGCTCTATCAAATACACAGACAAAATTCAAGGCTCTAAGAAACAACAAAAATCAAGGAAGCATGACACCACCCATGGAACACAATAAATATCCAACAATGGATCCCAAAGAAATGGAGATCTATGACTTGGCATACAAATAATTCAAAATAATTTTTTAAAGATTTTATTTATTTATTTGAGAGAGAGAGAGTCTGCACATGTGCAGGGGTAAGGGGCAGAGGGAGAGGGAGAGGCAGACCCCCCACTGAGCAAGAAACCTGACACGGGGCTTGTTCCCAGGACCCTGAGATCATGACCCGAGCCAAAGGCAGATGCTTAACTGACTGAACTACCAAGGCGCCCCTCGAAATAATTTTTTTAAGAAAGCTCAACAACTACAAGAGAACACAGTTAGACAACAAAAACAGGAAAATAATATATGAACAAAATGAGAAGTTCAACAGAAAGACAAAATCATTAAAAAAAAAATAGAAATTCTGGAGCTGAAGAATACAGTGAATGAAATGACAACACAGTAGAGTGTACCAACTGTCGATTTGATCAAGCAGAAGAAATAATCTGTCAATTCAAAGACAAGTCATTTGAAATTATCCAATCAGAGGAGGAAAATAAAAATAAAACAGTGAAGAAAGCCTACATGAATTATGGAACAGAAAATGCTAAAGGGAGTTCTTCAAACTAAAATACAAGGATACTACATAAAAGATATGAAAGTATAAAACTCACTGGTAAAGGTAAGTAGATAATTAAGAATAGTCTAATATGATAATGGTAGTATATAAATCACTGAAGTATGAAGGTTAAAAGACAAAAGTATTAAAAATAACTCAAGCTACAATAATCTGTTAATGGATACAGAATATAAAAAGATACAAATTATGACATCTAAAACATAAGATATGGGAAGAGGAGATAAAAGGGTAGTTTTTGTATGCAATTAAAGGTAAATTATCAGCTTAAAATAGACTGTTATAACTATAGAATGTTTTATATAAACCTCATGGTAACCAAAAAGCAAATACCTATAGTACATATGCAAAACATAAAGGAATCAAAGCATACTACTACTGAAAATCACCAAATCATAAAGGAAGACAGAAAGAGAAGAAGAAAGGAACAAGGGAACTACAAAACAACCATAAAATAATAAGATGGCATAGTAAGTACTAACTTTTAAATAATTACTTTAAAAGGAAATGGCTTAAAGTCTCCATACAAAAGGTATAGAGTGATTGAATGTGGGGGGAAAAACGACCCAACCATATACAGCCTACAAGAGTTCACTTCAGCTTTAAGAATACACATAGGCTTAAAGTGAAGGGTTGGATAAATATATTCCACACAAATGGAAACCAAACGTGGGCAGAAGAATACTTACATCTGACAAAACAGACTTTAAATAAAAAACTGTAACAAGAGACAAAGAAGGTCATTATATAATGCTAAAGAGGTCAATTCATCAAGATGAGCTGACAATTGTAAATATTTATGCACTCAATATTGGAGCACCTGAATATATAAAACAAAGATTAACAGATATGAAGGGAGAAATGAACAATACAATAATAGTAGGGAATTTTTACCGCACTTTCAACAATAGACAGATCATCCTGACAGAAAATCAAAAATGAAATGTTGGACTTGAACCACACCTTAGACCAGAACATTTCATCCAACAGCAGCAGAATACATATTCTTCTCAAGTGCACACAACACTCTCCAGGAGAGGTCATATGTTAGGTAACAGAACAAGCCTCAGCAAATTTAGAAGACTGAAATCATACCAGCTATTTTTTCTGAGGAAACTAGAAATCAATACTAGGAGGACAACTAGAAAATTCACCAATATGTGGAGGTTAAACAATACACTACTGAACAACTAATGGGTCAAAGAAGAAATCAAAATGGAAATAACAAATATCTCAAAACAAATAAAATTAGAAACACAGCATACCTAAACTTATGGGCCCTGCAAAAGAAGTTCTGAGAGGGCAATTTATAATGATAAACCCTTACATTAAGAAAAACAGAAGGGCACCCGGGTGACGCAGTCAGTTAAGCGTCTAACTCTTGGTTTGGGCTCAAGTTGTGATCTCAGGCTCATGAGATCGAGCCCCACATCAGGATCCAGGCTCAGTGAGGAGTCTGCTTGAGAATCTTTCTCTCCCTCTCCTGGTCCTCCCCCGTGCTTGCACTCTCTCTCTCTAAAATAAATATATACATCTTTTTTATAAAAGGAAAGAGAGAAAGAAAGAAAGATAATAAACAACCTAACTTTACACCTCAAGGAACTAGAAGAAGAAAAACAAACAAAACCCAAAGTTAACAAAAGGAAGGAAATAATAAAGATCAGAGCAGAAATAAATAAAACAGAGACCGGAAAGACTCATAAAACTAAGAGCTCGTTTTTTAAAAAGATAAATAAAATTGACAAACCTTTAGTTAGACTAAGGAAAAAAGAGAGAAGACTCAAAGAAAAGCAGAAGTGAAAGACAAGACACCACATCTGCTGCCACAGAAATACAAAGGATCATAAGAGATGACCATGAGCAATTTTACACCACCAAATTGGAAAACCTAGAAGAACTGTATAAATTCTTAGAAACATACAAACCACCACCGTGCAAACCACTAAGTCATGAAAAAAATAGAAAATTTGAGCAGGCAAATGAGTAAGGAGATTGAACCAGTAGTCAAAAGCCTCCGAACAAAGAAAAGCCCAGGACCAGACGGTTTTACTAGTGAATTCAACCAAACATTTAAAGAAAAATTAGTGCCAATCCTTCTCAAACTCCTTCCAAAAATTGAATAGGAGGGACTACTCCACAACTTGTTTTGCAAGGTCAGCATTACCCTGATAACGAAAACCAGATAAGGACATTACAAAAAAAGAAAAATTTAGGGTGATATCCCTGAGGAATATAGAAGCAAAAATCCCGAACAAAATACTAGCAAACTGAATTTAACAACAGATTAAGAGGATCACACACCATGGTCAAGTGAGATTTATTTCTGGGTAGTTCAAAAGATGCAAATAAATAAATATGACACAACCTATTAATAGAGTGACAGATAAAAATCATCCGATCAGCTCTGTAGATGCAGAAAAAGCACTTGACAAAATTGAACATCCTTTCATGCTAAAAACTGGACATATTGGGTGCTGAAGGAATGTACATCATATAATAAAGGTCATATATGACAAACCCACACTTAACAGTGAGAGGTTGAAAGTTTCCCACTCAGATTAGGAGCAAGATAAGAATGCCCACTCTCACCGCTCCTATTCAATGTCATATACAACTTCTCTTCCGCTTAGAATTTAAAAACCAACATTCTCTGTTCAGCTGTTAATGGTGGGATCCATATTTAGTTTTACAAGCTTTTCCCTGTTTTTGGTTTTGCTTTGGGTTTTGGGCTCAGGAATTTTGTTTGTTTGTCAATAAGAAATGTAAGAGTAGGTGTTAATAAATTCCAGTTCTATAATGTCAAGAATTTAAAAATTTAAGAATGGATTGGTCAAAAATGCTTCATATTTGAAAAAACTGGACTCGAATATCTTAAACTCTTTGTGCTTTCTCCCCCTTCCCCTTTTAGTACGAGGTGTTTGTGGGGTGAAGGGTGTGCCTGTCTCAAGCCCTTTCCACCACATTGGTAAGATTCTACTCCCTGCAAAGGAACACAGCAGGCTGGGCCTGTTTGGGCATGTTTGCAGAGATTGGTGGGCCTTCCCAGAAAGTAACATCTCACCAGCCATGTTCTAGGGAGAGAGGCCTCTGCCCATTTCTCTGGTAGAAAACGTAACAGTTTCTCTCAGAAGGAAACAGTATCCCTATTCAGTAGGACTTCTGATGAATGGTAGTGTGTCTTCCTTTCTAACCCGGCAGCACCCCTCAACCCCAATTTCAAAAAAGCCATAGCCAGAGCAATTAGGCAAGAAAACGAAATAAAAGGCATTGAAATTGGAAAGGAACAGTAAAATTATCAGATGGAAGAAGACAAATCCTGGAGGTTCTCACTTCTATGTGGAATCTATAAAAGCCAAAATCATAGACACAAGAGTAACATGATTGTTGTTAGGGGCTAGGGTGCAGGGAAGTTGGGATTTGTACCTGGGTCACAGGGTTTAGCCACAGAATGGAATGAAGTACTGATAAATGGTACGACACAGATGAACCTCGAAAACATGATGCTAAGTGAAAGAAACCAACCCAAAATGCCACATATTCGATGATTCCATTTACAGGAAATGTCCAGGATAGGAAAATATAGAGACAGAAAGATCAGGGGTTGCTTAGGTCTGGGGGAGATGAGGGATGGGGGTTGTGATAGCTAAAGAGTATAGCGTTGCTTTTTGACGTGTTGAAAATGCTCTAAAATTGACCGTGGGGATGGTTACCTATGTCGGCAAACACTAAAAACCACTGAACTATACACTTTAAATGGATACATCATATGGTATGTGAATTATATCTCAATAAAGCTGTTAAAAATTAGACCACCCTGGATGAAATATTACCAGGAAAGATGAGCCGAACGTCTCAAATTGCAACTGTATTCATTAATTTGTCAATGAATGGTTCCAAAATACACATATATAAAAAGCAAGAATGAAAGAAGCCAAAATGTTTCCTACAGGTGAAACTCGTCCATTTTCCACTTTCTCTACTTACAGTGCATGTTATTACAGAGATGATCAGGAGGAAGCCTACAAGCCTTTCTAAATTTGTGGAAGAGGACTTGGCAGCCCCTGTTTGGGCTCCTGAAGGCCTCTGCCCTGAGGACTTTGGGCTTCAGTAAAGGAACCAGAGAAAGAGGCATTCATTAGCAGATAACAGAGCAAACTCCTACTGTTGAAGGTACAATGACAATCCCGCTCTGTACTCCTCCCAACTCCACCCTAGCACGCCAGACCCATTAAAAACCGTCCATCTGTAGACTGAGACTGAAATGCAAAGGGAAGTTGTCTCCGACTCTTTTTGAATCAGCGGAAGCTAAGTTCCAGAAGACACACATCCCTGGGAATTCTGGCTGTCATGGACACACGAGGCAAGCACACACACCCCCGCGTCTAAAGATAATAGTAAAAAATCATAAATGTATGGAGACCATTTGACCCTTCAGAACCTGGAACCACAGATTTCATCAGACGGAACCTCACCCTGCGTAAAATTGAGGCTCCCAAATCCGTCGACTGTCCCAGCCGCAAAACTGTAGCCCAGTGCTGGTTTACACGTTTTTGCCTAAAGGGGAGAAGAACACAAGGTAAACACAAACAAGAAACAGAAGTTAAACTTCAAGTAAGCCATGAGATCAGCCCAGAGCTTCACCCTTGTGGCATCATCAGCGTGATTCAATGATACTTACCGTGTGTGTGGAGTTGAGTTGGATGGTGACATCCGTCATATTCACCCACTGATGAGCTGCAGCCAGTGGTCCAGTGACCTCCTGGGAGGCAGAGGCATATAGTTCCTAGAAAACCCACACATGCTTACTGTTAGAAGCAAAATCCAGCAACCGCACTACTGGGTATTTACCACAAAGATACAAATGTAGTGATCCGAAGGCGTACGTGCACCCCGATGTTTATAGCAGCAATGTCCACAATAGCCAAACTGTGGAAAGAGCCAAGATGTCCATCGACAGATGAATGGATAAAGAAGATGGGGTATATATACACAATGGAATATTATGCAGCCATCAAAAGGAATGAGATCTTGCCATTTGCAACGACGTGGACGGAACCGGAGGGTGTTATGCTGAGTGAAATAAGTCAATCAGAGAAAGACATGTATCATATGACCTCACTGATATGAGGAAGTCTTAATCTCAGGAAACGAACTGAGGGTTGCTGGAGTGGTGGGGGGTGGGAGGGATGGGGTGGCTGGGTGATAGACATTGGGGAGGGTATGTGCTATGGTGAACGCTGTGAATTGTGCAAGACTGTTGAATCACAGATCTGTACTTCTGAAACAAATAATGCAACATATGTTAAAAAAAAAAAAGAAGAAGAAGATAGCAGGAGGGGAAGAATGAAGGGGAGTAAGTCGGAGGGGGAGACGAACCATGACAGACGATGGACTCTGAGAAACAAACTGAGGGTTCTAGAGGGGAGGGGGGTGGGGGGACGGGTTAGCCTGGTGTTGGGCATTAAAGAGGGCACGTTCTGCGTGGAGCACTGGGTGTTATGCACAAACAATGAATCATGGAACACTACATCAAAAACTAATGATGTAATGTATGGTGATTCACATAACATAATAAAAGAAAAAAAAGAAGCAAAACAGCTAAAATGAATAGTACTGACTGCACCCAGTAAGTACCAATTTGGAAAAGCATGTGCCCACCAAGTTCTGTTTTGCTGGCTGCTTAGAAAGGGCCACTACCCTCATGATTCTCTCTGCCAACCCCAGTGTCTTCCAGACGCGGGGAGGCCCTGAGACCTTGACCTGTGTCCATTCCCCCCACAAACAGGACATTCTAGTGATAGAGGCTGCGGCACAAAAAGCCTCCCTCAAGAAAATTTAAGATGAGGAGGAGGAGGGCCCAATGACTGTCTTTGCCAGAATGAGAGCATAACCTCGGGGGTTCTCCCTCAGAAGCTGCGAGTCCTCTGACGGGGCTGGTGCCAAAGGGTGGCTGGAAAGACTCCCCACTCCCCCACCATCCGCCTTTTGAGGGTTTTTTTTCCCCCGTAGGGTGAACTGATGCTTTTTCCATCTTGTGGCAAATGTGAGTCAGCCTGTTTGGAAACACTGGCTTGTATTGATCTGTACCACATATGGGGGGCCAATCCTACCTCGGCGCATGCCCGTTTGCCTGACACCTGATGGTCTCCCCCATCCCCGATTTGACAGCCACATGGGGGTTCTCGGGGTGAGCTCTCAGTAACACCAGCTGCCTCCCCGATAAGGAGCGAGTTGAAGAGAATCCAGAATGTGGGACAAATCCCTCTGACTCCCAGGCCCAGAACAGTAACAAAATTTCTGACACCAGACTTGTTAATCTAGAACCATCCACTGATAATACCACAGTAATTAAAAAGAAACTGCTGCAGGTAGGCTGGCTGGTGTCTAATGTTTTTAAAGGTGCTTTTGTTCTTCCTTAATTGCTCCTGAAACATTTCAGAACCCATGGAGCAAAATATTTACTGAAACATATGCACGGACTCACACACATGCAACAAAGATATGAGTTACCCACACAAAGGAAGAGATCGAACCATGGAAGAGATCTCGGCTTGAGGTCACCCTTGGTCTTTTCAATCAGAAATCTGTCTCCAGAGGACTGGACACAAAACACAGGGGCAAAATGGAAGATACAATTTCGCAGAGGGAGAAGCACAGAGCAACCCATAATCATCTCACTATAGACCTGATTTGCTCCTCCTCCAAAAATGTCTTAAGAAGAGAAGAAAAGAAAATATAAGATGGACAATTGGGGCATATTGAAGACTAGGAACTAATTTGAATCCAAACTGCAGGCATGGGGAGCTGTGTCGCTCCGTCTGGCCTTGTCACTGAAGACGGTAAGAACAGTCAGGCATGGGGCGCCTGGGTGGCTCAGTCGGTTAAGCCGCTGCCTTCGGCTCAGGTCATGATCCCAGGGTCCTGGGATCGAGTCCAGCATCAGACTCCTTGCTCAGCGGGGAGCCTGCTTCTCCCCCTGCTTGTGCTCTCTGACAAATAAATAAATAAAAGCTTAAAAAAAAAAAAAAAAAAAGAACAGTCGGGCAACTGGGCAGCAAAGGCCGAGAGAATCTGGATCAGTCCGGTCATGCCTGACGCCATGTTAGCTGATATCCTTACACTATTTATCACCGTGGTCGGAAGCAAGCACTCAGGCTGAAACAAGCCTGCTTCCTTGGTTTTTCAAGGACTTCGTATAGCCATCAGGGAAATTCAAATCAAAACCACATTGAGATACCACCTTACGCCAGTTAGAATGGCAAAAATTGAGAAGGCAAGAAACAACAAATGTTGGAGAGATTGTGCAGAAAAGGGCACCCTCTTAACACTGTTGGTGGGAATGCAAGTTGGTACAGCCACTGTGGAAAACAGTGTGGAGGTGCCTCAAAATATTGAAAATAGAGCTACCCTATGACCCAGCAATTGCACTCCTGGGTATTTACCCCAAAGACACAGATGTAGTGAAAAGAAGGGCCATATGCACCCCACTGTTCATAGCAGCAATGTCCGCAATAGCCAAACTGTGGAAGGAGCCGAGATGCCCTTCAACAGATGAGTGGATAAAGAAGATGTGGTCCATATATACAATGGAATCTGACTCAGCCATCAGAAAGGATGAATACCCACCTTTTAGAGCAACATGGATGGGACTGGAGATTATGCTAAGTGAAATGAGTCAAGGAGAGAAAGTCAATTATCATATGGTTTCCCTTATTTGTGGAACATAAGGAAGAGCATGGAGGACATTAGGAGAAGGAAGGGAAAAATGAAGGGGGGGGGCAATCGGAGGGGGAGATGAACCATGAGAGACGATGGACTCCGGGAAACAAACTGAGGGTTCTAGAGGGGAGGGGGGTGGGGAATGGATTAGCCTGGTGATGGGTATTAAAGAGGGCACGTTCTGCATGGAGCACTGGGTGTTATACGAAAACAATGAATCATGGAACACTGCATCAAAAACGAATAATGTATTGTATGATGACTAACAACCTAATAAAATTAAATTAAATTAAAAAAAAAAGTCAGATGAGCAGCAAGAGAGAGGTTCCTGTGTCCTTTGGGAAGCAGCCTTCCTAGCAGGCCAGTGCTAGCAGACTCCAGGACCAGCGTGAGCCCTTGCTGCCTCTTACCATTACCGACTTTGTCATGAACACTGTCGGTGGATTTTAAAGAACAAGATTAAATGAAGTTGAAAGAAGTGGGGCCCGCGGCTGACCTTCGCTCTCTGGTATATGATCCGTCCTATAATCTGCGTGCTGTTGAGCATATCCTCTCCCGGTCCCATAGCAATGCACGTGCTAGACTGCAACACGGGGAGACAAGATGGACTCTCAGTGAAATAAGCAATGGTTTTAAGGAATGCAAAATTACAAGGGAAGCTAAGCAAACATAGTTTTAAACCCACATTCTAGCATTTCTTGTCAGTCTCTCAATCTACAGATTATGAGAAGCAAAATCATTCATGGCAATGGAGCCGCGAAGATCTTCCGAAATCACGTGTCGCAGCGCCTTACTTTTATGGGTAAGGACACCGAGGCTCAGGTGGGTTGGACGATTTGTCAGAGCTTACAGGTAGCTAATATGTGAGCTAAGACCTAAAGCCAAGTTCCCCATTGGTTGCACGTTTTCCTATCTGTCTGTTCTTGCCTAAGGCTCATGATTGCCTTCAATTGAAACTCAGTTAAAATTATATTGGAACAAATAGATTATCCTCTGGGAAAGATCAGTACATAAATCTGGCTCTTTACTTCACTTCTTATACCAGGAAATTTTGAGATTGACCAGACACTTATATATTATAATTGAAAATTAAAAAGTATTAAAAGAAAATATGGATGAATACTTTCTTAATACCTTTTGATTCATCCATACTGAGTTGGGTTTTCTCTTATTTGCAGTCAAAAGCATCCTATATGTGTATCAAAATTATTACATTGTACACCTTAAAATTATACAACGTTGTATGTCAATTACATCTCAATAGAGCTGGGAGGGAAAAAAGCAAAAAAAAAAATCCTAATGGATATACAATGGAATATGGATGAAATAGGTAATTTACAAAAATGAAGTATACATGGCCATTCAACATTAAAATATATTCAGTCTCATGAATAACTAAATATAAATTTAAACTACAAAGAACTCTGCGTGTTGTGTTGGCAAAGACTGAAAGGTTAATAAACCGGGTGTCGGTGAGGGTTTGGGGAAACTGTCACTCATGCTCTGTTAGCGGGAACGGGACTGACAGACACCTCACGGTGGCTCTGCTTTCTCTTTGACAGCAAATTCACTTCTAAGAATTTGCCCTAGGGGCGCCCTGGTGGCTCATTCGGTTAAACGTCCGGCTCTTGGTTTCAGCTCAGGTCTTGACCTCAAGGTCGTGGGATCGAGCCCCACATCAGGCTCCGCGCTTAGCGGGGAGTCTGCTTGCGAGTCTCTCTCCCCCTCGGCCCCTTCCAAGTAAATAAATAAATCTTAAAAAAAAAAAAAAAAAAGAATTTGTCCTAAGGTGAAACTCATACACGCGTGAAAATATGTACAACATAGTGACCAGAGCATGTTTATATGATGGAAGGAAAACCAGAAGAGAGGGGATGTGAAGGAAGAGAGCAGGGAGGGAAAGAAAGCTCTCATCAGCAGGGGATTGGTGAACTCATTTAGGGTACTTAACATTGAAAACTATGGCATTAGTTTAAGTGTTGTTTTCAAGTATATTCACTGGAAACAAGAAAGCAGGTTCCAGAACAGCATTACGGTAGGACCTCATTTAAATACAACTGTACATGCAGACCGGTGGCTGGACACAGACCATTAAATCTTTAACAGATTCATTGGGGGGTTAGGGGCTGCTCGTTTACCTGTCTTGTTTTCTGAACTTTTCAGTATTGTTTGAGTCTTTAACAAGCATATATCTTTTTTTACATCAAAGCTAGTTTCTAAAGTTCAAAAAAATCTGTTTGAAGAAGCAACACTAAAGCAAAAGACATGGCAACATTTGCCCATTTCCCTCTTTCGGTTTCTTCAGCGAATCACGATTTTCTTCAGAAAGGCATCTCCTCTTTAACAGTCTGTGATTCTATTCCCAGTTCCAGGTCAGTCTAAGATGATGACAGCCATTCCCTGGGCATTGCCGAAGACTGGAAAGAAACCCCGGCTTATGCCAATCAACACAAACCATTTCCCCAGGAACTGCTTTGGTCCAGGAATGGGGTCAGTCCATTGACCCATTTGGGCCAAAAAGAACTTTTATTCCATGGTTAGAAGAGAGGTTTTCTCTGTCTCCTACCGTATATGGGGTGGGAGGGGGGGGGGCAGAAGGAGACCCCTTCCTCAGTACTGACTGCCCTCTTGCAAACAGGAGGGAAGCCAATCTAACAGATGGAGCGGAACAGAGAGAAACAGAATTCTGTTGCGGGAGAGGGTATGATTTTGTTGTAATTTTTTATGATTGCAAAGTATGCTAATGGTAGAAAAAAATGCAAAAGTGTATAAATAGAATAAAAACAATAAATAAGATAAACAGAATAAATACCCCCTATAATAATGCCAAACAGAGAAAACCAGGGTTAACAATTCAGTGTGTTTCGCTTTGTCTTTTTACTATGACACATTTATTTTCAAAACTGCAATCATGAATATGCAATATTAAAGCCAATTTTCTTAATCAACATCATGTACTATGAACTTTTTCCCACGTTAAGTATTCCAACACAACACACTGAGCTGATGCACAATATTCTATTGCAAATAGGTCTCATAATTTATTTAAGCATTTCATCTCTGAATTTTGGAATTTAACAAGTAATCTTTAAATCTAATGATTAAAGATCAATTATTGGAAAAAAAAGATCAATTATTGACTTAATTGTTGAATTGTTGATTAATTATTGAATTAATATTGTGTGGAAATTTTACAAATGAAGGACTTTCTATATAAAAAAATGGTAATACATAACAGAAAAATAGAATTGTTAAAACCATACTACTCATTGGGTGGCATTGACTAGAATAGGAATAGAAGTAATAGCCCAGAAACGATGTTTAATAAAAGTAATATCACAGGTGACATGTTCTAAAGACAAAAAGAATAAGAGCCCAGAAACTAGCATCTGTTGCTCAAGTCAAAGCCGGAAAAAACCCTAAATGAACATGGCAGAGAAGCAGTTAAATAAACAACGGTAGAGCCGTTCTTGTTGTCTTTAAAACCTACCACACAGACCTATATATAGTCATAAAAAGATTTTTTAAGACCTATGAGGTGGAAAACTCGAAGCCCAGACCAATAAAAAAATCAATAAATAAGTTACGAAATTTTATTCATGAATACTTAAGTGAGTATGTAGAAAGAGGTGTGACAGTCATAACTCACGGGGAGGCAGGGAGGAAGGGAGTGAATCAAACTCACTTATTACGGCTGTCTGTGTTTTCCATGTTGCATGAGTTTTTACAGCAAGATTTTTTGCTTGTGATTTTATTTTTATTTCATTTTTTTAAAGATTGTATTTATCTATTTGAAAACAAGCAGGGGGAGTGGCAGAGGGAGAAGGAGAAGCAGGCTCCCCGCGGAGCAGGGAGCCTGATGCAGGACTCGATCCCAGGATGCCGGGATCATGACCTGAGCCGAAGGCAGACGCTTAACTGACTGAGCCACTCGAGCGCCTGTTTGTGATTTTAAAGAAAAGAAGAAAAAATGTTGATCTTATATTTTTTTTAAAAACCTATAGACTTTACCATCAGTGAGAAACATCGCAGGCAGGCAGTTTCTGGTACTAACTCGTGACGTGAGAAATGCCAAGGCGAAGTGTTTCAGACTGTCCAAATTTGGGGAAGGGTACCGCATCTCTGACATTGACTAACTTCACTTAGTGGTCAATCCAATGGGAAACTAGAATTTTACCCAATCCGAATTTAGTGAGTGCTTCTGAGAAGGGGAAAAGCTAGCAGTCCGTAGGCCTGTGTATACTTGAGGGAAACATAATTATAAGTTAATGGTGGATATTTAAACGTAAAGTGCACATGAGATGCAAAAACAAAGATTTCATGGCACGATTACCTACCCCACCGATAGGACAAGAGCTATTGGCATTATCACAAGACTCTCCTGTGTTGACACAGCGTGGGCCGAGAATATTGGGGGACACATCTCCCAGGTTTGATGAAGCAAATGCTGCTACATATGGTCCCTGCCAAAAGAAACATCCAAGTGTCTTTTATTCTTTCTTATTTCCCATAATGACTTCCATTAAGAATGCAAACATTCAATCCACTCTGGTGAACAATTCAAAATCATTTGCAGACAATTAAAAGGAGGAGGTATAACATTCTGAGAAAATTTCTGAAAAAAAAATTCACATTGCAGTCCACATACATACTACTACCCATGATATTCCAATGATCAATAACGCCGTCTCAAATAGGAGAGTTTCAAACCTGTGCCACAAACAGAAACATTTTGACAAAAAACACAGCATACAACAACAACAACAACAACAAATCATAAGACGCTGACTCATCAAGCTATTCTCTGGTTTTGTATCTGGAGCTCAGAGATTTTCCTTGAAAAATAAATCTACTGGCTGAAAAAAAAATATCATAAATCCAGATTTTCCTGTGGCAAAACTGAACCTAAATATACTGTCCACCATCTGGATCTGCCTCCGTGTAGCTTTTCTCTTATCCCTTCAACCTGAAGTAACAACACAGAACGTTTCTGAGTGGTGCAAGACTTTAACCTCAACCCAGCTAGCTGGTCTACCATTCCACCTTCAATGTCTTCAGTTTTCTTAGGGAAAGAGATAACGGAGATCATGTGTCTCTTTGCATACCAAAAAGATAACTTATCTCAAAGGGCCGAGCAGCCAGTGATCATAAATGGGAACTTCCTTTCTTTCCCTAAAACTCAATCTAAAATGAAAAAAAAAAGTGTTTTGTCAACAAGGAGCTAAAAGATCAGATCAAATGTTCACAGGACCAATAACTTTTATATCATCATACACCTTTTAGATATTTATTCTAGTCAAGGGCCTGGGGCTCTCATCCTCCTCTATTCTTCTGCATTTGGGACTTGAACACTAGGGTCACACAGAGCAGGGTCCCCCCTCACCACTTAGCTGTCTGTAGTCGCTAATTTACACAGAGTTTTCTGAAGTACACGACTGAGGTCCAGCCCTCATCTCTAATTGCAGCCCTCATTGCGTTTCAAAGTTAAAAAACAAGTCTGGTGCCCTAGGGCTGTCTCTGACTTTGGCCTTAGGGAAGGAAAGGAAGACAAACTCCTTGAAAGGAAATTCACCATTAACAGGGAAATTCGGACCAGTGAAAAAGATGCATCACCTTGTCCTCAGTCGGGTTAACACTTATTAACTTATTAACACTTATTAACACCTCAGTCGGGTTAATACCTCTGAAAACAAAAGTAAACATCAACACAGCTTATCATATTTCCAAGTTGGTCAAAAACTAATCCATATTGCCAAAATCTTGAACTTGTCCTTCCTTATCCAACCAATTGTAACTGTATGAAGCCATCCATATAAGTAGTATTTGACACAGTTAGCCATTTTTAATTTTTCTTTCCCCATCAGGGAGGATGGAGAATTCTTTTTTATCCGAGCATGTGAGTATGTGACATCCATGATGATGCTTGACGCTGAAGATTTGAATCAGCTGTTCTTTTGTTGTTCAGTTGGCCACTGTATAGTACATAATTAGTTCTTGATTCAGTGTTCAATGATTCATTACTTGAATCAGCTCTTCTGAGCACTGCATGAATGGTGATACTCAGCACATTAAGATGATGCTTTCAATGACACAAATTCTCACCTGTCCAGGTAGGTAGCCTTTGTTCTTCTCTTGCTCAAAAAGGTAAGAGGCATAGCCCATGTTGTCGC
Source organism: Eumetopias jubatus (assembly GCF_037043125.1). NCBI lineage: Eukaryota > Metazoa > Chordata > Mammalia > Carnivora > Otariidae > Eumetopias > Eumetopias jubatus. The sequence goes on along the minus strand of NW_028274823.1, from coordinate 82,335,956 downwards.
TATTGACGAGATGATTGCTATTGTTCATGCTGACCGGATGGATGGCAAACCAGCTGTAGAAGAACAAGGAGCCCTTGCTTCGTGAAGAGAACCAGACAATGGGGCCAAAAACAATGACGGGTAGCTTAAGTTTTCCCCAGCAGGAAAGGAAATTCTTTTTAAATGAGAGGCATTCCACATTTAGATTCTTTCATTGTTGATGAGCTTAAATGATTAGTAATATACTCCAAAAGTCTAATCGTTTACTTAAATTAAAAATACAAAACTCTATTTTTATAACTATCTCATCATCATCATCATCATCATCAATATCAAAAGCTTTTAATAAGAGCCAAGATCGGTCAGTGACCAGACGATATAGCTAACGCACTGTATAGGCACAGACTTTGTCCTTTAAGACAGGTGCACATAATAATTATTAAAATCAATCCTATCTAATTCAGCAGATATTTACTGAGAGTCTGCTGTGTGCTGAGCACTGAATAAACTGCAGTTTACGCTCAGAATCTTGCAGAAGACAAAGATGCAAACAAACGGCTTTAATACAGTGTGGCAAATGTTGTAAAGAAATAGGCATCAAGTATTTGGGGATCACAGATGACTAGCAATTAATTCGTAAGGGCATTCCAGGGAAAAGGCACAAGAGAGTTAAGTGCAGAGAGGTGTGAAAAAGGCTATTATACATAATTTGATGTATCCTTGTGCATAGTAATACCTCGTTTAAGCGTAGAGCTACACAGTTTAAGAACTAATTTCACATCTGTCACCTTACTTGAACTTCACAACAACCCTGATAGCAAGGCAGTTATTCCTTCCACTCCAAGGTGTCTCAGAGAGGCAAAATGGCAGCCCATGGGTCATCGAGGACCAAGACTAAAGTTTGGGTCCCTTGACACCTTGTCCAGTGGCTTTTGTAGGCTCCAACCTTCACACAGGTGAAAAAGAGACTTACAGAATGGAGGGCTATGAAGCAAATCCACTAGAATGAATGCTCAAGAAAAGAGAGACGCCAATCCCTAAAGTTTCAGGCCAATTTAAGATTTGTAAAATAAAATCCTTTGTGGATTTAGGTCCTTGCTGAAAGCTTTCTAAGCATTTCAGTTTACATTCCTACCTAAGTAATAGAGTGCACAAAACTGAGCATTTACTTAATGACTAGGGATGTTTCTAAACTTCAAGGCCGTCATTCAGGATTCAGTCCTCATAGGCCAACAGATGTATATGTAGGTCAGAGATCGCCAGCACAACGCTCACGGGAGCTGGGCGGGCAACAGAGGTGGGTTAAGCTGGTTGGCGGAATGGGGACTGGTGTGAACTGTGGATACCTGGAGCCACCTGCATGGTTTAAAGACCATAGCCTCCACTATGCTGCTTATGAGAGCCTAACCAGTCCTGCCAGATCTTCCATAAATCCATGCTTTTGTGAAATGTTTATCAATTTAAAAACTCTTAAAGACAAGATCTCATTCCTTTTGTCTATAAGAGTTTTTAAATTGATAAACATTTCACAAAAGCATGGATTTATGGAAGATCTGGGAGGGATTGGGTGGCTGGGTGATAGACATTGGGGAGGGTATGTGCCATGGTGAGCGCTGTGAATTGTACAAGACTGTTGAATCACGGATCTGTACCTCTGAAACAAATAAGGCAACATATTTTAAGAAAAAAGAAAAAGAAGAAGATAGCAGGAGGGGAAGAATGAAGGGGAATAAGTCGGAGGGGGAGACGAACCATGAGAGACGATGGACTCTGAAAAACAAACTGAGGGTCCTAGAGGGGAGGGGGGTGCGGGATGGGTTAGCCTGGTGATGGGTATTAAAGAGGGCACGTTCTGCGTGGAGCACTGGGTGTTATGCACAAACAATGAATCACGGAACACTACATCAAAAACTAATGATGTAATGTATGGTGATTAACATAACAATAAAAATTATTCAAAAAAATAAAAAATAAAAACTCTTAAAGAAGTAAAGGGCATGAGAGGAAGGGGTGCGGGGCTGAACAAAATGGGTGAAGGAGAGTGGAGGATACAGGCTTCCAGTTATGGAATGAATGAGTCATGGGTATGAGAGGAACAGCATAGGGACTCTAGTCAATGGTACTGTAATAGCGTTGATGGTGACAGATGGTAGAAACACTCGTGGTGAGCACAGCATAACCTACAGAAATGTTGCATCACTTCATTGTACACTGAAAGTTAATGTAACATTGCGTGTGTCAACCATGCTCAAATAAAAAATTTAAATTGAGAAAAAAAGAAGTAAATAGCATGGGAAAAAAGGAGGGGAATTGTTACCAATTAAGAGCCTTCAAACAAATAGCCAACACATGTAGTTTGTGGACTGTTTGGATTCTGATTCCAATAAAAGGATTGTAAAAAGACTTTATTGGTACAAACAGGGAAAACTGAATATAGACTGGGTTTTAGATCATATTAAGAAATTATTTTCAATTTTGTTCGTTAAGATCAGGGATTGTAGTTATACTGTTTTTACGTTTTTACCCAATAGAGATACACACTGAAATATTTATGAGTGAAATGATTTGATATCTGGTATTTGCTTTTAAAAGTCTAGCAAAACAAACCAAAAGAAGAGGAGGGATGACACAGAGTGGCAGAAGATTGCTAATTACTGAAGCTGGATAAGAGTTGCATGGAAATTCATTAGACTAATCACTCTAAATTGGCATATATTTGAAAATTTCCATAATAGGTTTTTTGCATGTTGACATCCATTTCGAATTTTTCTTTTAAAGAGTGTTAGGCCAAATCACCAGTCTATAGGCAAAATTCAATCCCCAAGGTGTGTATTTGCCACCACATAAATGGGACAGAAATTTAGGCTAAAGGTAATTCTAAGGTCATCCCCTAGAAGTTACTTGCAGTTTCTATATTTAAAAAATAAAAAAATCCTCACACTATTTTCTTTTTTGTGTCTGTGGTTTGTCTCTTTGTCCTAAAACTTGAGTGCCAGAGAAAAATTCTAGTCAGTTAGCATTTTCCAGGTAGTTGGGAGTCCATGTTTTTGCAGTTTTACTCCATCTAGTTTGGAAGGAAAAGGGGGTGGCGGCCATGACAGTTCCCTGGCTCCTGGACCAAAATACTTGCATCTGATAGAATTGCACTGAGGTCAGCCAGACTCCCGCAGGACTGCAATCTCTCTGGTGCAATCAAAGGAAACAATTTATCAACACTGACTATCATTTAGCACTGATTAGGTGAAGGATTTTATGCACAGGATCTCACTTCATTCTAACAAGAATGTTTTGAGTCAGATGCTATCATTGTCCTTATTTTACAGCTAAGGAAATGACCTCTCCGAGTGAGGCAGTAATCTGACCAAGGTCACACCATTGTAAGTCAAGAAGCAGGTCCATGAATATCCGGTCAGACTACAAAGCCCAAGTTCTTATCTGCTGTGGGATACTGGCTCTGTCCCTTCCTTTCATTCACTGGCTCATTCGGTGCACATTTCATTAACTTTGATTCTGTGCCAGGCCCTTGAGACATGGAAATGAACAAGGCAACATCTTGCCCTTGAGGAATGCTTCATAGTGGAGGTGACATCCGAGCTGGGTCTTAAAAGACGACTAGGAACTTGGCAAGGGGATCACTGGAGAAAACTCACTGGTAGCAAAGGCATGGAGATGGAAAGAGGTATAGCGGGTTTGGAGGATGGATGGTCAATCTGGCCACAGCAGAATGGATAAGGGCAGGGAGACATGGCAATTGTTCTAGTCATTCAATCAGCATGAGTTTACTAGTAGCCAAGCATGCAGTTGGATTGTGCTAAACCCCAAGGTTCAGAGAGGAACCATCAAGGAACAACAATATCTGAAGAGAAAGAAAATGCTAAGAATTTTGGTCTGCTAATTAGACTTCAGACTTGAATTCTTACTGATTTCATGTATTTATTTTCATTTATTTTAGGCTTTAGAAAATTAATAGAATTTTTTTCTCTACAAAACTAAAAAAATCAGTATTCGAAAAAGTTATTTGAATTTCAGAATAAGAAGATGCTGTACATCTCCTCTTCTGCCCTTTGAAATATATGCTATTAAAATATCGGGCTTGTCACAACAACCAAAGTACTATGGCAATAGATGAATATTTATAAAGATATGCAGAAAACTGGTCATCTTGGTTTAAGAAAGCTGCACTCACAATTTATTTTATCTGGTCAAAAAAACATTCTTCAAAGCAGCGTTCAAAAGAGAGAAAGGAAGGTTGAGGTAGTTTCAAAAGAAGTTAGAATATGGACATAAAAGGATAAATATGCCCTTGTTTAATAAACACTTCTAAAGGGGCACCGGGTTGGCTGAGTAGGTTAAGCGTCTGCCTTCAGCTCAGGTCATGATCCCAGGGTCCTGGGATGGAGCCCCGCATCGGGCTCCCCGCTCAGTGGGGAGTCTGCTCCTCCCTCTGCCTCTGTCCTTCCCCCCTGCTTGTGCTCTCTCTCTCACTCACTCACTAACTCTCTCAAATAAATAAATAAAATCTTTAATAAAAAAAAAAAATAGGGGTGCCTGGGTGGCCCAGTCGTTCAGTGTCTGCCTTCGGCTCGGGTCATGGTCCCGGGGTCCTGGGATTGAGCCCCGCGTCGGGCTCCCTGCTCCGCGGGGAGCCTGCTTCTCCCTCTCCCACTCCCCCTGCTTGTGTTCCCTCTCTCGCTGTGTCTCTCCCTGTTAAATAAATAAACAAAACCTTTAAAAAATAAAATAAATAAAATAAACACTTCTAAATAATGATTACATCACAGCTAAAGCAGGGCTTCTACAGGGGTCAGCAGGATACAATCAAGGTACCAAGGAAGGTCCAGAGATTTGAGATTTTATCCCAGTCTACAGCAAAGTTAGTGAAAATTTCTGGGTCTCTGTTTCCTAAGACTGAACAATAATAAATTTTGACTATGTTCTGTGAATCAATACACAGCAAATTAACATAGAATCGTCTAATTATTCTCTTCTGTGTAACTGAGGCATTTTCTAGGGCCTCTTTTAATTCAGACACTCTGCACTTCCCACTCCGAAGCAGAAAAGAAAAGCCAAATGCAAAACTGAGCTTCCATATTCTAAAAGAGTAACAAACCCGCCCCGAGTGCCATTCTCTCAAACCTGGGCCACCACGTCCAGCATGCATGTTGTGCCCTGCACAAGGATGAGTTGCAAAGGGGGTAAATGGAGGCTGAAATCCAGCCCCTGATCAGCTCCCGGAGCTAGGCACCTCAGTCAGCCCAGAGAAGGGAGCGACTTCGTATGTTGTGCATCAAGGTCCTACGTGCTAATGGCAGCCCTCTCCAATCTAAATGTCCACCAACTGGGAAAAAGAATATTGTACATCCACTTGAAGGTAGTGTTCATGAAGACGTGTAATAAAATGGGAGCTCTTTGGGTAAATACACTATTAGGAAGCTGTAGTGGGTTGAATAGCGTCCCCCCACCAGATTCACGTCCACCAGATCCTTAGAATGTGACCTTATGTGGAAGTAGTCTTTAGAGATATAAACAAGGGAAAGAGCAAATGAAATCATATTGGCCTGGGTTGGGTCTTACATCCAGTGACTGGTGTCCTCATAATAAGAGGACAGGAACAGAGAAATGCCCCCAGACATTGAGAAGTAGGCACTGTGAAGATGAGGGCAGAGACTGGAGTGATGGGTCTACCACCAGAGCTGGGAGACACGTGGAACGGATTCTCCCTGAAAGCCTCCAGGAGAAACTAACCCTGCCACCTGATTTTGGATTTCTGGTCTCTTGACATGTGAGAGAATAAATTTCTGTTGTTCTAAGCCAGCCAGACCATAATAATTTGTTATGGCCGTCTTAAGAAACTACTACAGAGGCCCTATGTTTAGCAGCTAGAGTACTAGCTCTAGACTCACACACAAATTACCTCATCTATTGGAACCTCAGTGCTCATTTCTGTAACATAATGATCATAGTAGTATTTGCCTCACATCTGACAACCAAAGGAACAAATACCTCTAAGGTGCATAGCACGAAGACTGGTCTGCACTAAGAGTGGAATGATTTATCACTATGATGAGTTGGAGGGTGTTAATCCTGATCATGCTGTTGCAGCTGATGACCAGGATGATGATGACGGTGATGGTAAGGGGGAAAGAGATACAAAGCTCTGTGTGTATGTGTGTGTATGTATGTGTATCACAAGATCAACACAATACTAAAATACATCATGCCTGTGCACCTCTGTATTCAACAGGTGTATATTCAACCCACATCATATGCACATGAAATAATGAAAGGAAGAAACCCTGCCCTCCTGTGGCAGAGATTTAAGGGCTTACAAAATACGCAATGTCATCTACTTGCCCGTCTCACTAGCACGACGGGACATGTGAATCGCCCTGCCCAATCACACGTATGCAGGGGGACCACCCAATTTTTATTAGACCTTGCATGTGTGGGAAATGTGCACATTTAGAGTCTTTAAGGGGTTAAGCTACTGGAACTTCATGGCCTGTTTGTTGTGGTGCCTGGTGTGAATCGCCCTGATTCACACACCTCTCGTTCACCTCCCTTACAGTCTTCTCCCTGCCCCACTACAAACTATCCGGGGAAGGAGAGGAAAGGGTGTTTCATTGCATGATACTAATAGGACACAAAGGACGACCTGAATTTTAAACAAGCAGACACAGTGCGTACAGACCAGGCTGCCCAGATTAAAGAAAGACAACGAGCGATAGCAAGGGGAGCCCTTCTGAAGTTTCAGGTAAAACTTGGCGGCCAGCATCCTGGAAAAATCTTTCTACCATCTCTCTTCCAGAGAAGAGATGTACATTCTCAGCTATTTTTATTGTCTTCAAAAGTCCTGGATGATGAAGTAAAGATAGCTGGTTTGGGTGGATTCTAATAAGTCACTGCAATCAAAATTCTTATATCCTAAATGACATGATGAAGCAATCAACAAAAACAAAACAAGAAATGGCCCAAAGCGTATTTTCTAAAATCCAGCTTCACTAACCAGGAATTGAAGAACCCGAAAGGAAGACAGAGTGATTTGGCTTTTGGGGGTCTATTATTCAGCAATAATTAAAGCATGATGATGCCAAGATTGACAAGAACATAGAAAGCAACACGCCACTCGTGTCTGGATAGCAGGAGTGAAAACTAGCAAAAACCTTCCGGAGGACCATTTGGCCACTTATAAGAAAAGCCTTAGTAACCAGCATTCCTTTTTTAGCCCAGCAATCACACTTCTAGGAATTCAGCTTAGGGAAATCACTGGCAAAATACATGATGTCGGTTCTGGAATGCTCACCACATTGTACTTTCTGATGGCAAAAACTATAAACTAAGTACCAAGTGATCTCTGATTCGTTGAGCACATTGTCATACATACAATGGAATACTATACAGCCACTTAAAATGGCGATTTGGAAGATGCTAAGATACTAAGCATCGAAAGGTATTCATATGGTGCTTCTAAATGAAAAACTACCAATTGTATATAAAGTTTCACTTTTTCAAATAAAAAAATGGATACATATGATTAGGAAAGGATCTAACAAGACATGTAACAAAATGTTAATAGAAGCTATCCTGTTCCAGAATGACCAGGTGATTTTTAATTTTCTTTCCTTTTTTTTTTTTTTTGGTTCACTATTGAAATATTATAAAATACATGAACAAAAGAGAGAAGATTTTAAAAACCACCTGATACAACCCCAAGAGTGAACTCTGATGTAAACTATGGACTTTGGGTGGTGATGATACATCCACGTAGGTTCACTGATTTTAATGTACATACCCCTCTGGTCCCACATACTGATGGGGGAAAGGACGGGTAGACGGTATATGGAAAATCTCCGCACTTTCTGTTTAATTTTGCTGGGAAACTAAAACTACTCTAAAGAATAAAGTCCATTAAAAACCAACCCTGCCACAGTGTCACCTCTGCCACCCTTCTATTGATCAAAATGGTCCCAGGGCCAGCCAAGATGTAAGGGCTGGAGAAATCCTCTCTATGTTTTAATGGATCCTATCAAGATCACTTTGTATAGAATACATCTGATAAGAGTTTTTGTTGCCGCCATCTTTGGAAACTATAATCTTCCATTTATTTTTTTAAAGATTTTATTTAGCTATTTGACCCACAGAGAGAGAGAGAGAGCACAAGCGGGGGGAGTGGGAGAGGGAGAAGCAGGCTTCCCGCGGAGCAGGGAGCCCAGTGCAGGGCTCGATCCCAGGACCCTGGGACCATGACCTGAGCCGAAGGCAGACGCTTAACCAGCTGAGCCACCCAGGCATCCCTATAATCTTCCATTCAAAGATCTGTTTTTAAATCTCTATCAATCCTAAAAGGGTAAGAGAAAGAGAAAAGGCATTGAAAAAGAGACAAATAGCACAAAGTGAAAAGATACCCCCAAAGGGCAGATATGTAATAATCACAATCCTAAAAACAGACTATACTCACTTATGAAAAGACGAAGATTGTCAAAGTAAACAAATAAATAAAGTTATATGATATTCATAAGGGACACCTCTAAAATGTAATCACAAATAAAAGTTGAAAGAAAATGAGAGAAAAATATACCTGCGAATTCTAACCTGCAGAGAGCTGAGTTAGTTATGCTAGCATGAGAATACAAAGATTTTGAGACAAAAATAAAAATCATTATTCGATGTAAAGAGAATCACTACAAAACACATACACACTTAATAGCACATGGAGATACACTGTTAATATTTTTCACAGTATTTTAAAGCTTCTAGTGCCCAGAGTGAGTGGAACCAAGCATCTGCTTTTACAGAATGACCTTTTAGACAAGCTTGTTTTTTATTTTTTGTTCTACATTGGGAATTGGGCAGAAGAAAACGGACCTGAATATGAGCCACGATTGACTTTGGGAAGTAAAACTTGGAGTTAATTTTTCTTTCTTTCTCCTTGCCTATATTTTTTTTATTTTTCCATGGTGAGTACATATTATTTTTACACTCAAAAAAAGTATACTTGGAGTAAAAAAGTAATAGCCTCCCAAATCTCTTCAGGCTAAGAACGTTCCAGAAACCCAACAATCAAGTTAGTCAAATGCCTTCTGCCAGTTATGACAACCGGGTTTATGGGCTTTGGTTTTTAAACGTTGTAAACTTTCTTTTTTTAAAAAAGATTTATTTGTTTATTTGAGGAGGGCACACGCACGCATGTGAGTGGGGGCGGGGGAGAGGGGCAGAAGAGAATCTCAAGCAGACTCCATGCCCAGTGCGGAGCCCAACGCAGCACTTGATCCCATGACCCTGAGATAATGAATTGAGCCAAAATCAAGAGTTGGATGCCTAACCGCCTGGGCCACCCAGGTGCCCCTATAAACTTCTGGTTTTTAAACTTTCAAATTTAACACTTTAAATTAACAAGCATGATTTATCTCTGTCATCAGTCAACTGTCATCACCCTTGCCATCAAAGAATGTTTAGTAAGCAGCTTCACTTTAAACAGGGATGGACCAGAAGCAGGTGGAACACTCACTACATAGCCCTCGGCCTATCCTCTACCAGAGAGGAACAGCCCGAGCGAGCTGACAGGAAGTTGGAGCAAGAAGACGGCATCAGTCTTCACGGCAACATGGACAAGGCAGAATAGGAAGAAGAAATTCAGGTCATAGAAATAGAGAGCAAACCAGAGTTAACACTAATGGAGAAGATATTTGTACAGGCAAAGATGAGATGAGGTGGAGGAAGGAGAAGTCCAGAACGGCTGGTGAAGGGCAGGCACTGAGCTTTCCATGTCTGCTCTGTGAGTGGGGTAAGGAGACTGAGGAGAGAAGGCAGAGGGTAGACCAGACAGACATGATCGTTCAAGAAGTCATGGTCATAGCTGGTAGAGAAGATTTACACACGCACACACACCCCACAACCAAGTTCTATAAGTCACCATCATTTGAATAAATTCACGTAATGTCATAAATTGGGCTTTTGTAAGTGTGTACACCAATTATTCAAATGGGATGAACAAATCATCCCGTGGTTTTGTAACAGGCACCTTGAAAGAATCCCCTCGCGTGACCCCTTTCTGCAAGAACAAGAGGATTTGCAGTGTCTAAAACACAAGACACCTGAGCAATCATTCAGAAACCTGCTCACACCTTCCTCACAGCTCTGGCCGATAGGATTCATGCCAGATGGAGCCCAACAGGGCTGACAAGAAAAAGAAGAGAGTCCATGGCACTCCTGCAAGCTGAAGGAAGAGACCCTGACAGGGCGGAGAGATACAAGGGAAGAGCAGGGAGACCAAGCCTGTGCTGGTGCATGGAGCTTGAGGAAATGAGCCTGTGCCCTCCCCCCACGCCCCCCCCCACCCCGCCGCCCGCCGCCATGCCCAGAGCTGCAGGGGCAAGGGCTATTGGGAGAAGTGACTCGCCACCAACCAGAGCTACCATTCAGATTATCTGCCCACCCTTAAGACTTTCCTTTGGGTGCAGACATTTGAAACCTCTGCTTGGTTTCCTCCCTTCACAGTTCCCTCTTGCACATGGTGTCCTATGACAACAGGATCTCTCAAAACTTAATGTCGTGTTCGCCTCTGAAGGACCAGACTCCTTCTTTGAGGTGACTTCCAGAGCCCCGCCCCCCAAAGTGAATCGTGGGAATGCTACCCAGCTTCCATTTTAATTCAGAACTCAGAACCTCCCAAACATGTTCTCCACATCTGGAGACAAATCATGTACTGTTTCTGCATGAGGTAGTATCAGGCAAAAAGAAACACTTCCCTAGCATAGACAGGCCAACCGAAGCAAACAGTGCTCTCACAAATGCAAAGAACTTAATGACTTATGGAATAGTGTCACACACATAATTCTATTCCATTCTTCAGGTCACCACTCTTCCTAACCCTTCAAGAGCCTCCAACTCCCAACCCTAGCTTAAAACACTTTAATGATTTTCCATTTCCCCTGGTGTAAAGACCAAAACCTTTATCATAGCATCTAATCTCTATGACTCACTTTAACTCACGACACCCTCCTCTGCACTCCAGCCACACAGACCTTCTATCAGCTCCTCCAATGGGCCACAGGACTTTTGCACATGCTTCTCTGTCTATGTTAAATGTTCCTTTCCACCACCACTACTTGCTCCCCGCCCCCCCATTTTACCAGTTAATCCTCACCCTTCCTTTGGTTTTTAGGTCCATTGTTAATTCCTTAGGGAAGCTTTTCCCAATCTCCCTGACCAGGTCAAGTCCCTTTAGGATAGCTGTCCATACATTCCTTTCATAGCACTTAACCCAATTATAATTCTATAATTATACAATTATAGCCCAATTATAATTATTTGTATGACTATTTGGATACTTTTTGTCTCTATCAGGAGGTTATAAATTCTATAAGTTCTATAAGATTATAAATTCTATTTTTGCTCCTCAATCTATAGTGCTAGCTCAGTTCATGACATATATACTCTACAATATTGAATGACTAAATGAATGAATGAATGAATGAATGAGTAATGACCTGTGGAGAGAAGATATTATATCCACATTAGAGAAATATGGAAATTGAGTCTCCAAGAGCTTAAGGGATTTGCTCAAGGAGCACAGGCATGGGGATTGGATTCTAAGGTATTTGATCCCTGATTTCACAGTCAGGAAATGCACCATTCCAAGGACTGGGGAGTCCTGCATGGCACAGAATAGGTATCCAGTGCAGACTTGCTGAATGAAGAAATGAAAACAATGAATGAAATGAGGAAAGAATCAATTGTGGACTTCAATATGATTTTCAGTGCAAAGAGAACAGTCTTGGTCGGCCATGACATTGGACAGGTCATATCACCTTTCTAGGCCAGAGCTGAGCTTTGAACTAGATGATACCCATGCTCTGCAAATCTGAGATTCAGACTCCTCCTACCTTGGGATTCTAACAGCAGACACCTACATATGGTGGCTGAGTGACTTATCTGCCCAGACTCGACTTTATGCTTTGGATCATTTTTAATGCATTCAAAGAGCAATTATCACTATGCAACAAGAGGCAATTGCAGGAGCAATTACATCAAGGATAACATATGGAAATTACAAAAACAATAGAAAGTTATTGCAGTGTGTTAAGCATAATAGCAGATGGAGGAGAGTTGTTATAACCTTGACAGTTGACCCTGGGACTTCTAGATTTGTTATATAGTCATATGCAAGGAAGCAAACAACATCTGGCAAAAGGATAACATGTTTTAGTTTTCCGTTGGCATTGTTAAATGATTCAGAAACTAATAAAAGGGAACCATGAATGGTCTCCGTCATCCAGCCAAGAGTTAAGCAGAAACGATAAGGACAAAGGGTCCTTCTTCTCCCAACAAATGTGGAATTCTCTAACTAGTCATAGATAATATGCTTGCATCCTGTCCTGAACCAAATGTCCCACCAAAGTGACTCACAATCTGGTACTAGCTCACCTTTTCAGGTTCATCCCTTGCCCCTCTCCGACAGTCACCCATACTCTGGCCTCAGAGCTCACTGTGTTTTCAGGACTCCGTGAGAAATACCCTGGCTCCTTCAGATCCAGTTCCAACATCATTTTCTCTATGAAGCCTTCCACAATGCTCCCAAGCATCCCAAGCACCACCTCCTCCAAATCCCCACAGCATTTATTTATGCCCAGGTGGTAGCATTGATGGCCATCTGATTTCTGTTATGATCACTTGTCTGTCTGTCTGTCTCTGTCCCCTGCCCCAATCACCCCACTAGTTGGTAAGACCCTTCAAGATAGGGACCATGCCTTATTCATACGCCCAGCACAGAGCTGCATGCCTAACATTTAGAAAGTCTATTGAGTGAAACACCGGGCGGGGCAACTAATCAGTAGATGAATTAATCAGTAATGGATGAATGACTCCTATTATGTCAACCCATATAATAAAGTCTATTTTATCAGGGAGTTTCTTAGTGACCTCACTTGAAACCCAAAGAAGTAACTCCAATGTTAAGAAGGTCAAGCACTTTGATAAGCCAATAATGGCATTCTTTGCATGTATCACCTCATTTAATCTTGAAACAATCCTATGAGGTATTATTATTCCCAGTTTCAAATGGAATAGTTGAGGTGTAAGTAGGTAAGTTACTTTCCCTAGGCCTCAGGGTCAGTAAGTGGCAGGATGGATTTGAACTCAAGTCCTAAGACCTACACCTAACACCGGAACACCTCACCACCAGGCTGTCTCCCATCTAGTTATAGGGCCAGTCCTGGTCATTGTTTTTCATGTTTTCATTCACCTCTTATTACTTTCAATTAATGTGAATTTGACTTCCATAGAAACTTTCACGTAAGGATTTCATAATTCTACCTGAGGCCCCTACTGCCTTTACTAACACTTATTATCAACATTTTGAGGACTCACCTTATCCCTCAATTTTAAAGTAAGAAAATTGAGAGAGCAGTTAAGTAACTTGGTCAAAGTCACGTAACTCATCACGATAAGAACCCAGAGCGACCCCAACCCACTTAACTGCAGTGCCCATGCGCCATCTTGAGCTTCCACCGGGCGTCCTACATCACTTGGAAGTTCGCACATCAAGGCATCTGGCACCGTTACCCATCTAGTCAATTCCTGAATCAGTCCAATTGCAGGGGATAAAATTCACACATGAATGCAAATGCCTTCTTTTTGAAGAAAACAAAATCCACATTTTCTTACATATAAAACGGAACTCGAATCCATACCAAGCTGTAGTTTTGCCTCGTCTGCTTCCTTGAGGTGGCCTCGATTCTGCTTCCAACACTAGTTTTCCAGGTGAGGAACTGGGTTCCAGGAGGCTGAGAACCTTGTCCCAGGGTCCATGGCTGGGTCCCAAGTCTGGACTCTTAACTACTCAACAGATTCTCAGTCCCTGCTGCCACTATTCTAGTCTCTTCTCCCATCACCCCCTCTTCAGGATTCAGGAAAGTTATCCAGAAACAGAATGAAAAACAAAACAAAGTAAACAGAGTACCTGAGAAGGCCCAGTTCAGCTCCGTTCAAATCTTCCATTTTTAGGACGACCATTTCTTTGTCGGTATTTGAAGAATACCTAGTCAGCAAAACAAAGAAACTCAGTCACTTCTATGCCAGAGCCTGGCCCTCCTGTGTGACCAGCAGTAGAAGCTGACCCAAAAACCAAAACCAAAACACCTTTCCGTGAGCGAGGTGCCCTGACATGCTATATCGTCTTACAAACCACATCCGGGACCTCATTCCTCAGCTAACGAAATGGCCTGCAAATGCTGCCAGAGTCAGAGGCACCAGGCCAGCCAACTGGAGATGAAATATACATCTCTATGTCATACACACGATATTCGTATTTCCTACAAAAAAAGATTTGCCTTTGAAATTTCTACTTGTATTAAATTTTAATGGAATCTCTTAAAAATAGCAGGGAATATGCAAAATCAAAACCATTCATGACCTGCCACGTAAAGTGGTTCTTTCGTGTCCTTTCAAAGGAAATCAGATTATGTTTTCTAAAAATCAACTCCTTTGAAATCTACTAAAAAATACAGAGACAAATGTAAAATGTCAAGTGGTCAAATTGAAACTGAGATATTCACTTACTCTGCCATACTAGTCAAGTGCTTCTCTTCTGTGGCAAACCTGGTTTGGCACTTCAAACAAACAAACAAACAAACAAACAAAAAACAACAAAAACTATCTCCCTTAGTTGTTCCATTCAATTATGCTCATTTTATTTCTTGCTCTTCATTCCAGTTTCTTTAACCTTTTATGTCCTTTCTCTTGCCACATTCTCCTGGACAGAGATGATTTCTTCTGAATAACATAATAAAAAGAGCTATTCATTAATTTAACAAATACATGTGGTGCACATTTTTATCTCCACTTTACAGAAGAAGCTGAGAGCCAATAGATTACGAACAAGTAAATCACCGAAGGTCACACAACTAGGAAGTGATCAAGCTAGGATATGACCAGAGTCGTGCCTGATTCCAAAGCTGAGAGTTCTTCCACCATTTGAACTCACCCCCGAAGCAGGCAAAGTGGCCAGACTTGTGGGCGGGATGGTGCGTGCCCCCACACTCACTTTGGACTTCTGCCACTCTTAAACCCTAAGCATGTTTTACATTTATCTTAGCTTTAATACTCCTTCAGGATCCTGCCACGTTCCTCGAGGAACAGCTGTGTTCTTAGATTTTGTCACTGATGGCTAAAGGAAACACATGGTCTGATTCCGATAATCCCCCTCACCTGGCCCTCTCTGACTCAGGATTCTGAAGGTAAGAAGAGGGGCTTCGGTTGATCTGGGCACCTTCCACAATTCCTTTGTTGATAAAGATTTTGCCTGGTTTCATGTTTTTGTGCGCCATCTCGATGCTCTGTGGGTTCAAGAGAGAGAGCACGAGCAAGTTGTGAATTTAGAAATCCTGGTGGGATACAGACTTAGTCGATAAAAACAGAAGGGCTCTGTGGACAGTTTCCTTTGTCTCCAAGCTGCCCCTGCCAGGGGATGAGAGCTGGAGAACCGCGCAGCCAGGGTCACTCTCAGGGTGCACAGAGGGCCTCGGGGCTGAGACACTGAATTGCCGTGAACTGGGAAACTCACGCCGTTGGGCACCTGAGTGTTCGGGGGCCCCTGCGTCAGGCACCGTCCTCCGGTTCAGGTGGCCAAACTGGGAGTGACTCCCCCAGCACTGGACCAGGATTTGTTAACATGTAGGGCATTCCCCCCTCCATACCCACTCCGTCCCCCCACCCTCTGAGGCAAAGTTTTTTGAACTTTTCTAACTCAAAACCACAATAAGCAATACATTCTTCATCACAACTTAATATGCATCGACGTCTGGGTCCTAAAACAAAAGTCCACAAGATGAACTACACCCTTACTATGTGTTTGGCAGCATGATATTCTCCAATCTGTTTTACTTTAGTTCTGTCTTTTCAATGCGTATTGCAACCCGTGAAATTGATTTCATGCAGCCAGTCATAAATGGCCAGGCAGAGTCTGGGAAACACTGTTGTAAAGACATGTCTGCCTTTGCCGACTAGATCGCCGGGCTTGGGAGTGGCTTCATGAGAAAAAGCAGAGAGAGACTACATATCGAAGGCAAAGTCATGAAGAGAACATCAGAAAGGATCCCGTGGGAGTAAATAATAAGCTGAGAGATGAGGAGAGAGGAATAAGAGGCACCCAAGCCAGGTATGGGAGGGGGGTTTGGGGTTCTGGAAGGAGCTCTGTGCTGTCCGCAGCTACCATTGAGGACGTGAGCAATGAGGGTGCGTGTAGAAGCAGGATCCTCTGTCATGCTGCTTGGGAAATAGGAGGCAAGATTGCAATTATTTGTAATTACTTTTGGTTCCTTGATGGGTTCCTTTTCGAGTGACTTAGCGCAGAGAACAGACCATGTGGGGCCCTCCCAGTTATAAAGTTTATAAGTGTCCCTTTAGACAACTGCATGAGGCTTCCTGCAAAGAACTGTCCTCTCTCCATCAGTCAGTGCCTCGGAGACCAGAAGCTACATGGGAGTCAGGAACGGAGGCGAGGAAGGAGTGAAGATGCTCACACCGAGATCCTAGAAGGACTGTCTCCATATCACAGCAAACCGATCCTAAACACTTATAGGCGAGGAAAAGAACAGCTCCATCTGGGGCTCTGTGCCTACCTTCACGATGCCAGTGACCATGTATTCAAAAGTTCGATTGCTAAACCCTTCACTGGCGATGACAAATACGGTATACTGGAAAAATCCCGCTGGTCCCGAGTGAGTGTGAGTGCCGCTCAGGATGATGTTGTCTCTTCTGTACAGGGAGCCGTATTTACTCTGCAGTCGGTTCAGGACCTTCGGGAGAAAAGAAAAAAAAAAAGTTAGAACTAAAAAGGATAACAGAGCAACTCGCTATGGAAAAGGCTCGGGTGAGGCTAATCGCCGATCTGTATCGATGACGCCCTTCACTCCATGCTTGAGGGTGTTGTCATAGTAACAACATCGGCACCAACAGTCCCTACCAAGGCTAACGTTTCATGGATCCTCGCTAGGTGCGAGCACAGGGTTAGGTATTACGTGCCTTATGTTATTTTAAAATCTTTATAACAACCCCAAGAGGTAGGTATTTTCAATCTTCTAGCTGAGAGCATGCAGAAGATAAAGAATGCGCCCACTGGTCTAATAAATAGCAGAGCCACATCCAGATCCGTGGCTCTATAGAACGAGTACGCTTTCCGATTCATTATCCCACACGGAGTATTAGCGCCTGGGCACTGGTCTAAGCACTAGGAATATGTGAGGTTCCTACCCTGATGAAGCTTTTATTCTAGTGGGGGAGAAATAAACAAACAAATGAGTGTGTAATGTTTTATTATATCATGCAGGGGTGAACACTGTGAAGAAAAAATGTTTCTGGGTAGGGAAAAAGATAGTGGTGGGTGTCAGGGAGGAAAACATCTTCTCCAAGATGTTACCTTTCATCAGAGGCTTAAAATGAAGAGCTCAAGCTGGTCATGCAATATACGGGGGAAAGCATCCCAGGGGCAGTGAACAGAATATGTAAAGGTCTCTTTATTTCCTCGCAGCCCAGAATGAAGAACTTGACACTGCCTGACACATAGCATCACACTTACTGGTCTGGGGGAAGCCAGCCGCCGTGACCTAAGGACACCCCAGCAGCCCTGTGGGGATGCCCGTGTGGAAACGAGCACAGTGGATGAGCCACCTCAGGCGTCATAGACCCTTTACCTTGGGCAAGCCTTCCAACCAGCCAGCACATGATTCCAACCTCATGGCGCAGCAGGGAGGGTGTGTGGTCGCTGTTCTCACCTCAATCAGAATCACCCAGCCTGCCCCCGCCCCTGGGATTCCTGAGCCTCAGAAAGGACAGGCCGAGCTTTGCTTTAAGCCCCTGAGTTTTCCAGATGACTTGCTGCGGAGCAAGAGATCAGGCACACACAGAGACCCGGGGAGTGTTCACTGTCCGTGTCATCAGTCCGTGAACATCTCATCATGCATGATACGTGTGCTGGTGGGGCACAGAGACGTCGAGAAAATGACAGGGAGAAATGCCCAATGGTGCCGAGCACCTATTTCTGATTCTGCTTTAATCAGCTTCAATCTGAAATTTGGTATTATTGTGGCTCCCTTGGGAAAGATGTTTTGTCTTTTTTTATGCCAAAAATCATTAAAATGATCTCACGGGGTGACTCTTGGTTTTGGCTCAGGTCATGATCTCAGGGTCCTGGGATCGAGCCCCGTGTCTGGCTCCAAGTTCAGCAGGGAGCTTGCTTGAAGATAATCTGCTGGCTTGCTCTCTCTCAAATAAATAAATAAATCTTAAAAAAAAGTGTCAAATGCAAAGCAACCTTCCTTGGTGAAGGATACTATCACCGAGCACGATGATGAAAGCTCATTATGGCAGGGATGGCCATATGCCCAAGACCACTTACGTACCCAGTCCTATTTATTGGTAGTTGCTCTCAGATGCAGGGTGTTGAGAAGGATTCTGAATCCAAATCTGGGCTTAGCAAAAAAAGAGGGCCTTTTCTGATTAGCAACACCGTCTACCTTGAGTATAACACACGCAGCGGTACACTGATAAACTGTCATGCACACGGAAACCAAAGCCCGCCGTTTGAATTGTTTGCCAGTTTCTAGGGTGTAAATACTCCTACCACAGTCAATTTCAAGCTACCAAAATCTAACAATGAGCTCACAAAGCTCCTGAACATTGAACAATCAGCCCTCATGAGCTGGTCCAAGCCAGTTCCAACACACCCCTGATACATAAGGGAGTAGCAGGGACTTATGTACCATATGCCCAACACACATAAATACATCCATTTCAACCTCTTCTATTTTAGGTGAAGAGGTATACCACCCTCATCTACTCGTGTGGCCATTGAATGGGGAAGACTCTTACAAACCATCTTGCCTTGTTAACCAATCCATGCCCCAAACACGATTGCTAGGTTACCACGCCTGTGTACGCAATCCTTTGAAGCCAGGCAAATGTGGAAAGGAAATAGGACATGACCAGACTAACACCCTCTGACCAAGTAGCCCACATTCTCCATCCCAAGAAGTTTCCGTGTTGCTTCTGTGTGACCCAACTCCAGCCCACATGCTTCATCACTCTTATACGTTCTTCCACACAGTAATGACAACACTCACGAGGAAGATGCCTCTGTTAAGGAGCAGGGACAATGATCACTGAAGGGATACCCCAAAACTCAACTCAAAGCTCCGTCAAAAGCTAATGTTCCCACAGCTGTGTCACCAAGACAAGAAGGTAGTGGGGAAAAAAAAGAACTTCCGGTCAACTTTAGAGGTCCCCTGGCCCTACCCTCATTTTTATTCCCAGAGAACTATGATGTTAGGATTTTAGAATTCAGCGTACTTCTTTGGGTTTACTCAAGAATCAAGTCCTTAAATAGGTAGGAATTACAGCTCCCATGTTTTGTTTCCTAAACTACGATATCGTCTCCTAACAGATATCGTATCCTAAACTACGCTCTCCAACGTGAAGTCTGACACATGGGACTTCAAGAAGAAGGAAGGAAAAACTCAGTCGTCTAAGGACAATGCCTGCGACTAGCCATTATAATTAGCGTGTTCCCTACATCATGAGAGGAGAGTGTTGGAACAGAGTGAAGAAGTTACCTGAATGTCTAGTGAGCAGAGCTGAATGTCTACAACTCACCCCTCTGAGTTCCAGTTCCCCTTACTGATGCACCTGAGAACCTGCCATGGAAAGAGCTGCAAAGCCGCTCTGTTCTCCTGTCCTGCCTCACTGCTCAGAGATCTTCCCGAATCTTCATGCCATGCTGGAAATTTCATCAATCCTTAAAGCTGAGACTGAGAAGCTGCCTAAAACCAGGTGTTCTAAAGAAGCATAAGAACACCTGTTTAGCTACATTTATTTTTCGCACCTTCTCTTGGATTGACCCGGGATAGGAAAGTGGGTTCACTTAAAGGCCTTCCCGCTGGGTCTCAGATCGCACAGGGAAGTGAAAATAGGAAGAGATGGAGAAAGAGTGGCCTGTTGACTTCACAGCCTCTGCAGCCCAGCACATTAATCCTCTCTCCCCTCCACACTCCACCCCCAAAGTTCACCTTTGACTCTCCCATTTCTTCTCCATTTCCCCCATCAGAAGCATGGCTGATGCTCTGGGAGAGTAGTAAGCGTAGTGATAGTGAGCATAGGTGCCGGCACCCAGATGCCTGTTGTGTACACCCAGCCCAGGCGCTTCCTGGCTGGCTAGCCATGCACAAGTGACTCGATCCCCTGCAACTCACCTTCCCAATCCGTCAAATGACATAATAATAGCACCTTCCTCCTTCAGTTGTTTGGAGGATTAAATCCATTAATATAGATGAGGCAATTACTGTGTGACTCATCGTGGGAACCATGCAAGCGTTAGCTCCTATCTCTATTCATTGCCAAATCTCATTAGCATTTAACGTGACATCCTACTACCAGGTGGTCTCGCTGCCACCCCATTGCCTTAAGACCTTTGTGCCAGGCTCACGTGGCATAGGAGAAAGTTCCAGGCAAAGTTGAAATCCTTCCTACCCCCCTAGTTTCCCTTTCTAGTTCATTCAGCCTTCCAACGCATTGTGAAACTTCCGTGTATTAAATCTCCTCTGTTTGAAATACCGGGTGTGAGTACCGTTTTCCCAACCCGACCCTCACCGGTAGAGCCTTGACATTAATTTAACAAAGCTGCCAATTTGGGTCCTCACCTCCAGCCTCAGTCTTGCATCAAACATCACTGATTAATCATCCTAAAGCAAAATTGGGTTTGTATTACTCCTCCACTCAAAGGTTTTCAGAGAATCCCCATCACTTACGGAAGTAAAAGTAAACTGGCATCCCAGGCCCTCTACAGTTATGGCCAACATACCTCCCAGGTGTACTCCCAATTACATGCCCACGTGCTATGTGTCCTAATAGCACGAATCCCTGTCCCGTCAAAGGACAGTCTACATTCCTCCCTTGTGTCTCCTTGTGGTCACACCACCTCCTCCGTTTGATAGCTCTCTCTCCCCATGTTAACCATTTAAAATTCTTCCCATTCAGATAAAGAGGATGTGGTGTATAGAAATATGTAATATTCTATTATATACACGTATATAATACACCATTATGTGTGTGTATATATATACACCATATATTCCGTTATATTTCTACGATCCCATTATACATATAGAATGGAATATTACCCAGCCATAAGAAAATGCAATCTTGCCATGTGCAACAACACGGATGGATCTAGAGAGTATAATGCTCAGTGAAGTCAGTCAGTCAGAGAAAGACGGATACCCTATGATCTCACCCATAGACGGAGTTTAAGAAACGAAACAAATGAACACAGAGAAGAAAAAGAGAGACTCCTACCTATAGACACCAAACAGAGGGTCACCAGAGGGGCAGGGGCGAAACTAGTGAAGGGGATGAAGAGCACACTCATCATGATGAGCACCGAGTCATGGAGAGATTTGCCGAATCAGTGTATTTTAGTCCTGATGATAATATAAGTATACCGTTACCTATGCCGGGATTGAAAGAAAACAAACTTCTGCCCGTTGGAATGTCACACCCGCTATGAAATTATTCCCGACTTTGCAGTCCCCTTGTGGTGGTGGTTTTAAACCACTCGGTGCCCACAGGTTCCTCGCTAGCCCTCCCTTTCAGAGGGCATGCTTTACTTTCCCATCCCTGGGTGTGAACTGGACTTGGTGACTCGCTTCCAATGGACAGAGTGGGCTAGAAGTGCAACTTCTGAGCCGGGTTCGGAGAGGCACCATGGCTTCTCCCTTGCTTTCTCTTGAGTCACTAACTCTGGGGAGAGCAGCTGTTTGGGGCCGCGGAGATATGGAAAGCAGGGAATGGAGGCCTTCCGTCAGCAGCCGCGCAAGTGAATCATCTTGGAAGTGGATTAATCAAGTCTTCCAATGCCGGCAGCCTCTGCCAACAGCTTGATTTCAAGACACCCTAAGCCGGAACCACCCGGCTAAGCCAGTCCTGATTTCCTGACCAACAGAATGTGAGACGATGTTTACTGTTTTACGCCACTGTATTCTGGGGCTATTTGTTACTCGGTAATAGATAACCAACACACCACCGTACTTTACTCCAGTGAATTATAGTTACTGTGTTCTTCTGTTACAGCCCTTCCTCCTCTCCCCAGCTGAGTAGTGAGCTCATAGGAAATGTGGATTACGACTCACTTGGTTATGTGCCTCCTGAAGTGACCAGCAAAGTACCATGGAAAAAATAGGTGGTCAATGCATTTTTCCCTCCACGGTAATAGAATCGTGTCACTTTTAAGAATGTGGGCTCTGGTATCAGGCATACGTGTGTTCAGGACCCAGCTCTACCATTTGCTAACTGTGTGAATTTGGGAAAGTTCCTCACCTTTTCTAAGACTCCATTATCTTATCCATCAAGTGCGGATAACAACAAACCCACCTCAGTTTTGTTGTAAGTGTAGGAGTGGGGAGAACATGTAATCCCTTGCTCCTTCGGGGTCCAGAGATGGGGGAGGCTTCCACTCCCCTCTTGGGGAGTGACGCTGGAAAAATGTTTCGAGGACCCCTTGTCATCCCTGTCACTGGCCACTTCACACCACAGGAGGAGCAGTGTTTAATAGATGCTGATAGAACATGACACTGAAGAGTGGACATTTAATGGTCACTGTCCTGGGTGCTCCAGACTTTCTTCTTCCTCACCTTCATGAATATGTGAGCAGATGTTTAAAGAGTACATTCTCTTTCTGTGACCTGATCCCATGCAGAAAACACAACTCAGTCAAGTCCAAGAAACTGGCTTAGAAAGACAAGCCTGGAAGGCCATGCTCATCACGGTATTCCTCCCTCTCTCTCTGTGCATCTTACTGCTGCCTGCCGAGGACACATGGGCTCCCTTCTGCTAAACCCAACCTTCCCCACAGAGGGGGTAACATGGTCTCAATTTGGGGAAAATCACAGAAGAGCCCGCCGTGGCCTACAATAGAGCTTAAAGAGTAAGTAACATTGTATTCTCTTTAAACTTTATTATGGAAATTTTCAAACACATACAAAAATAATCAGAATAGTATAATGAGACCCCCATCTCCCTCTCACCCAACTTCAGCCATTTATAGCCAACCTCATTTCGATGTTGTGTTTTACTTCTCATCTGGCTCCTTGCACCTCAACTGTCTAAAAACTTGAGGGATTAGTGAGTAGTCGGAGCTCTCAGACTTCTAACAAGGAGGATTAAATAAGAGAATGGATGTGAAGGTTGCCTCAAACATAATAAGCTTGCAAAACACATTAACAGTAACAATGACAATGAGCCATCAGCAGAATTGAGAGCAAGTATGATCAAGGTGACCAAGACTGGAATTACTTGCTAGCCAATTATCTGAAGGCTTGTCAAGAGCTTATAATTTGGAGGGCAGTAGAAACTCACTGGATGAGAAGCCAGAAGGGCTTAGTTACTGTCACATTCACTCCCAGACCTTTTCTTTTAAATCATGTCATTTCCTTGTCACCTCAGCCACTTACCTCAAGCCTAAGTCGTTGGGATACCATGCCTATGTCGACGCTGACAAACACCACTCGATTTGACCCATCGGGCTCCGCCATGATGAAAGCACGACTGTACAGCCTTGTGAGAATGCCCTGTGCATTCTGGCCAGTCTTACTGTAGCCCATCTAGGGAGGAAGAGAGAGAGAGAGTCAGAGCCACTCTGCCTCCCTCCCCCGCCACCAGAACCGGGTACAACCACACAAGAAGAGACCACGTAGGAAAGGTGAGGGAAAACACAATCCATGGGACACTGTGGCCCTGCGTGGGATAATAATATGTGTTTTCAAGAAGAAAGCCAACATCAGAAAAGAGACTTTACACTTCTGTGTGGAAAAATGCAGAGTAGCTCTCAGTTTGGCAGGAGCCATTCACAGGCCTATGGGCAAGGAAAGCGTTGGCTTGGCTCCGGAACTTTGTTACCATGTCACAGACCTTCCAGGGGTTTCTGTTCTTTCCTCCTGCCCGAGGTGCTACTGAAGGAAGTACTTCCCTTACCATCATCCCACATTCCCAGAACATCCTAAAGACTGAAGGCTCCCTCCCTTTGGTTGTTTGGTGTGTAATGTTCTTTCTTTCTTTTTCTGAAGAAAATGAAAACTAATGATGTACTGTATGGTGACTAACATAACATAACAAAACATAACAAAACAAAACAAAATAGAAGAAAAGAAAAGAAAAGAAAAGAAAAGGGTTTCTTTATGATTCAATAGTCTCTACTGAGGGCACCTCATGCTGACTTTTACCTTGTTGACCGTCCCTCAGCTAAGTCAGGCCAAATGTACCTATCACAATCCCCCTTGTCACCTTGTCATAAAGTCTACCCATGAAGTCTTCAGAATGCCCCTTCTACTGCTTGCTTTACCCCTCATAGGAGTGTTCACTTAGGGTTCGCTTTCCAGAGCTACTTCTCAGAACAGACAGTAGAGAATAACTCCTAGACTCTAAAGATTATTTGGTAGGAAGGAGAAAATCGCATCAAACAACCTCACATTCTAGCTTCCTAGAGAAGGGTGGATATGAATGAACACATCCACCATCACAACCAGGAGGTTGCATGCCCGCATCTAATAGGCCACACCGGACCCACAGAAGCCTTCTCCCTGGCCGACACCGTGTTGGCCCATGCTAGGTTTCCAGTTTTAACTAGAGTTGCCTATATTTTCCAACTGAGAGATTTAGATCCTCAGGTCTCTGATCCAGAGATGTTCCAGCTTCTCTTGAAAAAACTTTAAGATAGGACAGCCCTACATGGCAATAATTGCTAACGCCGTGCACTTTCCAGTTATACCTCCCACTTCCCACTGCCCCCCAAACTGAGGATTCACTAGACAATTATCAGCTTACACTGGCCTGCTTCTGTCATTTATGGTACCCTGTGGTCTGTGAGGTTGCCAGCCCTGCCACTTCCATTCATAAAAAATGGTCATTTGGCTTTACAAAGGAGTTGCAGTTGAACACATGGTCCCTCTTTATAGTACAATAATCATAGTGTTAGACAGCAGTGAAATCAATTGAAAAAGTGAGAAGAACAAGGAGAAGAAGAAGAAAATGATGATGATGTAATAGTCGGGAATAAGTGTAGGATGCGAGTAATAACAATACTGGCTTCATTCTCCCCCAAGGAGCCCATGATTTACCTACCAAGTTGATGTCTGCTACTTGTCCTGTGCAGTCAGCTCGCCCAACACCAATATGGTAGCCACTAAAGTTCTGAAACAGAGGAGGGTCTGGAGTAGTAATCACGGGAGGTGCCTGGGTGGTTCTAGAGCCACTGGTGATTGTCAAGCCTTGACTGGCTGTGGAGCCCAGGATGGTTGGGGAGCTCTGGGTGGTTGGGGAGCTCTGGGTGGCCGGAAAACTGGAATCTAAAAACAGAATAAAATATTTAAGGAACAACATTCCAGTCCACTTATTTGTTGGCATCAATTAGAACACACAGATTCGGGTTCCTAAGGAAAAATCTTTATATATTCTCTTATATTTAAAATATATGGTAAAGGAGCACCTGGGTGGCTCAGTTGGTTAACTGTCTGCCTTCAGCTCAGGTCATGATCCCAGGGTCCTGGGATGGAGTCCAATGTCCTGTTCCCAGCTCAGTAGGGAGTCTGCTTCTCCCTTTCCCTCTGCCTTTATGCCCACCCTGCTCATGATCTCTCTCAAATAAATAAAATCTTTGGGGGGCGGAGCAAGATGGCAGAGGAGTAGGAGACCTGGATTTCGTCTGGTCTCAGGAATTCAGCTGGATAGGGATCAAACCATTCTCAACACGTACGAACTCAACAGGAGATCGAAGAAAAGAATAGTAACTATTCTCTGAACAGAGAAGTGACCACTTTCTGGAAGGTAGGACGTGCGGAGAAGTGAATCCGAGGTGATATTCGGGAGGATAGACGGCGGGGGAGGGGCCCTCCGCCGGCCGCTTCTGGCAAGTGCTAGAGCCGCGGAGCACAAAATCGGACCTTCTAGAAGTCGGCTCCGCGGAGGGACGTCGCTGCAGTGGCTAAGCGGGGGGTGGAACCCTCGCGGGACAGTGGGGTCTCAGGACCCTTGGGGTCACAGAAAGACCGGGGGTGCCTGAGTGCAGCAGAGCTCCCAGGGATCGGAGCGGGGAAGCCGGCTGCAGAGACGGAGCCGAGGCGCGGGCTCGCAGCTCGGGGTGGCCCTAAACTGTGATCCGCGGCCCAGTCGGGCCACTGCTCCTCCAGCAGGGACCCAACAAGCGGCAGATCCGGGGAGACTCCCCTTCCTCCCCCGGGAGGAGCGGCGCGGGAGCGCACCGCAGGGATCTGCTGGGTTTGGAGACTCCACACGGGGTCGGGTGCCAGAGATAGCAACGCTCGGTCACAGGCCGGGTGAGCACGGAGTGCGGCCGGAGACCGGGGACACGGGAGTGACTGCTTTTCTCTGGGGGCGCACTGAGGAGTGGAGCCCTGAGTTCTCAGCTCCTCCAGGTCGGAGAATGGAGGCCGCCATTTTCGCCCTGGTCCTCCAAAGCTGTACCAAGAGCTTGCAGGGAACAAAAGTTCCCGAGAGCAAACCCGAGCAGCTTGCTTAGCCCGGACCGACAAGGGCGGGGCAAAGACATTTGGAAACCATGGCAACAGGCCCCTCCCCCAGAAGATCAGCACGAACAGCCAGCAAGCCAAGACCAAGTTTACCGATCAAGGAGGACGGGAGAATTCCAGCGCTAGGGGAATACTGCACATAGAATTCTTGGCTTTTTTACCATGATTCATTAGTCTTCCAAAGTTAAATTTTTTAACTGTTTTTTTTTTATTTTTCTTTTTTCCCTTTTCAACCAATATCTTATCAATCCCTTTTTTTAAAAAAACATTTTTATTTTTCATTTATAGAGTCATATTCTATCCCTTTATAGTAGTTACCCTTATTTTTGGCAGATATATATATAAGTTGTTCTCTCTTTAAAATTTTGAGATACAGTTTCTTCTAACAGATCAAAATATACCCTAAATCTCTAGTGTATGGCTTTGTTCTAGTCTCCTGCCTGATCACATTCTCTCCCCCCCCAACTTTTTTTCTTTCTTTCTTTCCTTTTTTTTAATCCTCTTCTCTCTTTTTTCAAACATCTTCTTATCAATTCCTTTTTTAAATTTTTTTATAATTTTCATCTTTACAGTCGTATTCCATCCCTTCATCATATCAACCTCTATTTTGTACATATATAAGTCTTTCTTTCTTTAAAATTTTAGGAGGCACTTTCTTATAATAGACCAAAATACACCCAAAATCTAGCGTGTGGCACTGATCTATGCACCAGCCTGATCATATGTGATCATATTCTGTTTTATTTCTTGTTTTGTTCTGTTTTTATCTTTTTCGTTTTTGCTCTCTCTCTCTTTCTTTTTTCTTTCTTTCCCTTTCTTTTCCCCTGGTTTCAGGACTTTTCAGATTTGATTAGAGTATATTTTCTGGGGACGTTGTTAAGCTGTTAGCATTTTGTTCTCTCATTCCTCTATTCTCCTCTGGACAAAATGACAAGATGAAAAAAATCACCTCAACAAAAAGAACTAGAGGTAGTACCTTCTGCCAGGGACCTACTCAATATGGACATTAGTGCGATGTCGAACCAGAGTTCAGAATCATGACTTTAAAGATACTAGCTGGGCTTGAAAAAAGCATGGAAGTTATTAGAGAAACCCTTTCTGGAGAAATAAAAGAACTAAAACCTAACCAAGTCGAAATCAAAAAGGCTATTAATGAGGTGCAATCCAAAATGGGGGCACTAACTGCTAGGATTAATGAGGCAGAAGAGAGAATTAGCGATATAGAAGACCAAATGATGGAAAATAAAGAAGCTGAGAAAAAGAGAGATAAACAACTACAGGATCACGAGGGCAGAATTCGAGAGATAAGCGATACGATAACATGAAACAACATTAGAATAATTGGGATCCCAGAAGAAGAAGAAAGAGAGAGAGGGGCAGAAGGTATATTGGAGCAAATTATAGCAGAGAACTTCCCTAATGTGGGGAAGGAAACGGGCATCAAAATCCAGGAGGCACAGAGAACCCCTCTCAAAATCAGTAAAAATAGGTCAACACCCCGACTTCTAATGGTAAAACTTACGAGTCTCAGAGGCAAAGAGAAAATCCTGAAAGCAGCTCAGGAGAAGAGATATGTAACCTGAAATGGTAGAAACATTAGATTGGCAACAGACCTATCCACAGAGACCTGACAGGCCAGAAAGGACTGGCAGGATATCTTCAGAGCACTAAACGAGAAAAATATGCAGCCAAGAATACTATATCCAGCTAGGCTGTCACTGAAAATAGAAGGAGAGATCAAAAGCTTCCAGGACAAACCAAAATGAAAGGAATTTGCAAACACGAAACCAGCCCTCCAAGAACTATTGAAAGGGGTCCTCTAAGCAAAGAGAGAGCCTAAAAGCAGCATGGATCAGAAAGGAACACAGACAATATAGAG
Organism: Eumetopias jubatus; assembly: GCF_037043125.1. NCBI lineage: Eukaryota > Metazoa > Chordata > Mammalia > Carnivora > Otariidae > Eumetopias > Eumetopias jubatus. The sequence continues at coordinate 82,307,510 of NW_028274823.1, read as the reverse complement.
TAACAGTCACCTTACAGGCAATACAATGGCACTAAATTCCTATCTTTCAGTAGTTACCCTGAATGCAAATGGGCTAAATGCCCCAATCAGAAGACACAGGCTATCAGATTGGATAAAAAAACAAGACCCATCGATATGCTGTCTGCAAGAGACTCATTTTAGACCCAAAGACACCCCCAGATTGAAAGTGAGGGGGTGGAAAACCATTTACCATGCTAATGGCCACCAAAAGAAAGCTGGGGTGGCCATCTTTATACCAGACACATTAGATTTGAAACAAAGACTGTAATAAGAGATGAGGAAGGACACTATATCCTACTTAAAGGGTCTATCCAACAAGAAGATCTAACAATTGTAAATATCTATGCCCCTAACACGGGAGCAGCCAATTATATAAGGCAATTAATAATAAAAGCAAAGAAACACATGGATAACAATACAATAATACTGGGGGACTTTAGACTGAAATGGACAGGTCATCTAAGCAAAAGATCAACAAGGAAATAAAGACTTTAAATGACACACTGGACCAAATGGACTTCACAGACATATGCAGAACTTTCCATCCCAAAGCAACGGAATACACATTCTTCGCTAGTGCCCCTGGAACATTCTCCAGAATAGATCACATCCTAGGTCACAAATCAGGTCTCAACCAGTACCAAAGGATTGGGATTATTCCCTGCATATTTTCAGACCACAGTGCTTTGAAACTAGAACTCCATCACAAGAGAAAAGTCGGAAAGAACTCAAATACATGGAGGCTAAAGAGCATCCTACTGAAGAATGAAGGGGCAACCAGGAAATTAAGGAAGAATTAAAAAAATTCATGGAAACCAATGAAAATGAAAACACGATTGTTCAAAATCTGTGGGATGCAGCAAAGGCAGTCCTGAGAGGAAAATATATAGCAATACAAGCCTTTCTCAAGAAACAAGAAAGGTCTCAAATACACAACCTAACCCTACACCTAAAGAAGCTAGAGAAAAAAAACAGCAAATAAAGCCTAAACCCAGCAGGAGAAGAGAAATAATAATCAGAGCAGAATCAATGAAAGAGAAACCAAAAGAACAGTAGAACAGATCCACGAAACTAGGAGCTGGTTCTTTGAAAGAATTAACAAGACGGATAAACCCCTGGCCAGACTGATCAAAAAGAAAAGAGAAATGACCCAAATCAACAAAATCATGAATGAAAGAGGAGAGATCACAACCAACACCAAAGAAATACAAACAATTCTAAGAACATATTATGAGCAACTCTATGCCAGCAAATTAGATAACCTGGAAGAAATGGATGCATTCCTAGAGATGTATCCACTAGCAAAATTGAACCAGGAAGAAATAGAAAACCTGAACAGACCTATAACCACGAAGGAAATTGAAGCAGTCATCAAAAATCTCCCAACAAACAAAAGCCCAGGGCCAGATGGCTTCCCAGGGGAATTCTATCAGACATTTCAAGAAGAATTAATGCCTATTCTCCTGAAACTGTTCCAAAAAATAGAAATGGAAGGAAAACTTCCAAACTCATTTTATGAGGCCACCATTACGTTGATCCCCAAACCAGACAAAGACCCCATCAAAAAGGAGAATTACAGACCAATATCCTTGATGAACATGGATGCAAAAATTCTCACCAAAATACTAGCCAATAGGATCCAACAGTACATTAAAAGGATTATTCACCACGACCAAGTGGGATTTATCCCTGGGCTGCAAGGCTGGTTCAACATCCGCAAATCAATCAACGTGATACAATACATTAACAAAAGAAAGAACAGGAATCATATGATCCTCTCAATAGATGCAGAGAAAGCATTTGGCAAAGTAGCTGTACTTTCTTGATCAAAACTCTTCAGAGTATACAGATAGAGGGTACCTACCTCAATATCATAAAAGCCATCTATGAAAAACCCACAGTGAATATCGTTCTCAATGGGGAAAAACAGAGAGCTTTTCCCCTAAGGTCAGGAACGCGGCAGGGATGTCCACTCTCACCACTGCTATTCAACATAGTATTAGAAGTCCTAGCTACAGCAATCAGACAACAAAAAGAAATCAAAGGCATCCAAATCGGCAATGAGGAAGTCAAACTCTCACTCTTTGCAAATGATATGATACTGTATGTGGAAAACCCAAAAGACTCCACCCCAAAACTGCTAGAACTCATACAGGAATTCAGTAAAGTGGCAGGATATAAAATCAATGCACAGAAATCAGTGGCATTCCTATACACCACCACCAAGACAGAAGAGAGAGAAATTAAGGAGTCGATCCCATTTACAATTGCACCCCAAACCATAAGATACCTAGGAATAAATCTAACCAAAGAGGCAAAGGATCTGTACTCAGAAAACTATAAAATACCCAGGAAAGAAATTGAGGAAGACACAAAGAAATGGAAAAACGTTCCATGCTCATGGATTGCAAGAACAAATATTGTGAAGATGTCAATGCTACCTAGAGCCATCTACACATTCAATGCAATCCCCATCAAAATACCATCCACTTTTTTCAAAGAAATGGAACAAATAATCCTAAAACTTGTATGGAACCAGAAGAGACCCCGAATAGCCAGAGGAATGTTGAAAAAGAAAAGCAAAGTCGGCGGCATCACAATTCCGGACTTCCAGCTCTATTACAAAGCTGTCACCATCAAGACAGTATGGTACTGGCACAAAAACAGACACATCGATCAATCGAACAGAATCGAGAGCCCAGAAGTGGACCCTCAACTCTACGGTCAACTCATCTTTGACAAAGCAGGAAAGAATGTCCAATGGAAAAAAAGACAGTCTCTTCAACAAATGGTGTTGGGAAAATTGGACAGCCACATGCAGAAGAATGAAACTGGACCATTTCCTCACACCACACACAAAAATAGACTCCAAATGGTCGAAAGACCTAAACGTGAGACAGGAGTCCAACAAAATCCTACAGGAGAACACAGGCAGCAACCTCTTCGACCTCAGCCGCAGCAACTTCTTCCTGGAAACATCGCCAAAGGCAAGGGAAGCCAGGGCAAAAATGAACTATTTGGAGTTCATGAAGATAAAAAGCTTTTGCACAGCAAAAGCAACAGTCCACAAAACCAAAAGACAACCGACAGAATGGGAGAAAATAGTTGCAAGTGACCTATCAGATAAAGGGCTAGTATCCAAAATCTATAAAGAACTTATCAAACTCAACACCCAAAGAACAAATAATCCAATCAAGAAATGGGCAGAAGACATGAGCAGACATTTTTCCAAAGAAGACATCCAAATGGCCAACAGACACATGAAAAAGCGCTCGACATCGCTCGGCATCAGGGAAAACCAAATCAAAACCTCCATGAGATACCACCTCACACCAGTCAGAAGGGCTAAAATTAACAAGTCAGGAAATGACAGATGCTGGCAGGGATGTGGCGAAAGGGGAACCCTCCTACACTGTTGGTGGGAATGCAAGCTGGTGCAGCCACTCTGGAAAACAGTATGGAGGTTCCTCAAAGAGTTCAAAATAGAGCTACCATACGATCCAGCCATTGCACTACTGGGTATTTACCCCAAAGATACAAATGTAGGGATCCGAAGGGGTACGTGCACCCCAATGTTTATAGCAGCAATGTCCACAATAGCCAAACTGTGGAAAGAGCCAAGATGTCCATCGACAGATGAATGGATAAAGAAGATGGGGTATATATACACAATGGAATATTATGCAGCCATCAAAAGGAATGAAAGCTTGCCATTTGCAACGACATGGATGGAACTGGAGGGTGTTATGCTAAGCGAAATAAGTGAATCAGATAAAGACATGTATCATGTGACCTCACTGATATGAGGAATTCTTAATCTCAGGAAACAAACTCCAGTGTTGCTGGAGTGGTGGGGGGTGGAAGGGATGGGGTGGCTGGGTGATAGACATTGGGGAGGGTATGTGCTATGGTGAGCGCTGTGAATTGTGCAAGACTGTTGAATCACAGATTTGTACCTCTGAAACAAATAATGCAATATATGTTAAGAAGAAAAAAAAAGAAGAAGATAGCAGGAGGGGAAGAATGAAGGAGGGGAAATCGGAGGGGGAGATGAACCATGAGAGACGATGGACTCTGAAAAACAAACTGAGGGTTCTAGAGGGGAGGAGGGTGGGGGATGGGTTAGCCTGGTGATGGGTATTAAGGAGGGCACGTTCTGCGTGGAGCACTGGGTGTTATGCACAAACAATGAATCATGGAACACTACATCAAAAACTAATGATGTAATGTATGGTGATTAACATAACAATAAAAAATTAAAAATAAATAAATAAAAATCTTTTTTTAAAAATTAAGTAAATAAATAAAAATATATGGTAGGAAACATCTCAGGAAATTGTTGTATATAATAATCCTAAGGAGGATCTTTCTCTTGACCTGGAGATACTTTCACCTAATAATCAAGGTCTGCATTAAACATCCTTCAACTTCTCATCACAAGGCATTCCTTGTCAAACTCATGGCCCTGCACTCACTCCCCCCGAACGTCTCCTCTAGCCAAACAAGCCAGGTGCCAGGTTCCTGGCACACAGCCTACTAAATCTAGCCTCCAAGGATTTGTCTCCACCTTTCTCTCCATCCAGAGACCTTATTGCTCTCTGGTCCACCAACCAAGCTCCACAACTCCCTTCTGAGCTGGTTCATTTCCATCACACTCAGTGGCAGCTCAACCCTCACATCCAGGGATGCCACCCCCACTGTACCTACACTGCCCCCTCTTCCCCAACCTTCTCAAGTCTTTTATTCAGGATGCAAACTAGATCACTGTACGCTCTACATAGTTCCACCTTATTTTACTCATATCACCATCTGCGTATGTACGCATATACACGCATGTCCTGTGTGAACATCATACACACACACACACAAAGTATGAAGGGAGGCAGAATGGCATAGAGTCTACACGAGCAGGTACCAGAATATTCAAACAGCCTGGGCTTGAAAACTGACTCTACCACCTACTAGCTGAACAAACCACTTACCTGTTCTACCCCGATTATTCCCAGCTATACAATGGAGGTAATAGTACTCTACTCCCTAGGGTTGTTTTGAACAATAAATATGTTCATACACATTAAAAATTTAGAATAATTGTTGGCATATAGCTTTGGTTCTCTTTACATATTGAGATATCCTACATATGCTTGTTATTTGTTTTTTTCCACCCCAGACAACAGCCAGGGTTGCCAAGGTGACAGATGTCACTGTCACAGGTTTTAATGCTCAGAAGGTACTTAGTCAAGAGATTGGCTGCTGACTCCCCTGGGATCCTAGAATTTGGGAGCCGAAGAAAAGCTAGAGATCACCTAGTCTGATTTCGTCAGTTTTACATATAAGAAAACTGAAACCCAGAGAAGTGATGTAACCACGATTTTGGCGACAACACGAGATGAATCAGGTGCACAGCCCAGATCCTCTGACTCAGAATCTGATGCTCGTTCATCCATATTCAACATGTCATTAGAATCCATATTTTCTCAACCTTAAGCCTCCATTTTCTATAAGACATCAATTATTGCCAGGAAGGAGGCATGCTCTTTTACCTTATTGATACCCATGTAGGAATGGGGTGCCAACCAAAGCCAAGTCAGGTCCAATGGCCAAGGTTGATTTCTTTAGGACTTCAGAGTCTCAGGTTCTATATCCCGAAAATGGTACTAAGACTAGCACCTGCCTTTATAGAAGTTTTATGAGAATTAAGAGGGAAAAGTATGTAGACTCTTGACCATAGCACTTGACACAAAGCAACCACTCAACAAACAGCAACTCCTACTATGAGAATAGTTACCATAACTGTTGATCACCTCCCTGAGTCTCAGCCTCTGGATTCTCTAACTTTAAGAGCCAAAACTAAGGAAGTCCGATGGATCCTTTCCGTTTTAGTAGTCCATGCCCCTGCTCTGCACACTGCTGGCACAGAGGGTCTCTGTCCCTCTTCAGGGAATTCAAAGCGCAGGGTCATGGTAGGGAATACATTGGAAAGAAGAGGCCACAAGAGAGAAAACTGAGGTGAAAAAACCGGGCTCCTTCTCTGTTTCGTCTAAAGCCAGCCCTCCCTTTACTTCAGTCAAAGCCTTCAATCCCCACCTGTCTGTCTTCTCTGCTTGTTTACCAGTATAAAACCCACCACCAAAGTAGGGCTCCATCAAAGACCCAGGGGGCCAACATTGCCTGTAATGTAGCCTACATCGTTTTCCAAAACTAAATTTATTCCCAACATTAAAAAAAATATCAGGAGATGCCTAAATCATCCATTCCGGCTCCTCTTGAAAACCCTGGAGATCTGCGTCCATGTGACACCATGACAAATACCAGCTGACACTCAAGAGGGGCTGTGGACCTTGCTCCTCCCCCCCGCAGCCCACCTCCCCACTCCACCTCATGTACAGAACTTCAGTGGCCCTCCTAAGAATTTGAGTTCAATGCCCCCTTCTCTAAAGCTTTCCACAGACTAATTGATATTCAGTGGGTCTTTCATTCTCCTTTTGTCCCCAAGAGAAGATGATGCCAGAGAAAAGGCAAAGAGAAAGAGAGGAGACTTGGGGCAAATGCTCACATTACTTGGCCTGAAGAATTCTGAACTGGGCTTAGGTCAGTGGAAAAGTGAAAGATGAATAAGCACATGTCAGAATGCCTGTCAACCGGCTATTTGTGGGCAAAGGTAAGCTTGATAAAAATTGCTATCGATGCAGAAAGGGCAATTAATCTAAAGGTTAGATGGCCATCCCTGGCAGCTTAAGTACACACTGAACTGTGTGCTGTTATCGGCATTATCAGCAGACACTGTTCTTTGCCTTGGTGTCCCCGGTAATCAAGAAATTTCCCACAGGCTAGGAAGAGCATCCAAGAGAGCCCCCGACAACTTGCCTTTGTGATTTTCAATGGTCCCACTGGTGATAAACAGGAGGCTGAGAAGGGCTACCGTGACAGCGGTCGTCAACACGAGGAGGAAGATCAGGAATGTCTCTAACGTGGAGAAGGTGCGTTTGGCCATCTCTCCTGAGGAAAAGCAGAAATGGAAGAGGTGGAAGAAGACAGAATCGCAAATTAAAACATATATGCTTCGAGCTGCCCAAGCCTAAGACGTCTTAGTTCTTCCATACGAATAGACTATACCAGAGACAGCAAGTACAGAGCATACCTGCCACTACCTCCCTATCCCAAGCCATGGCAGACAAGACCAATCAATTACAGCACTCTTTGGTGAGCTCACATGTGGTTTCCAAACATTTCTTGGCACAGTGCTCATTCTGAAAGGCACCACCCATCATTTGGCATTAGCAAGTAAGCCAAAATCTATCTGTATTCCTTGGCTGCATCATAGTGCTTTCGTTTATGGGGATGATGTTATCTGTACAGAGGTCGAGGTTGGAGCACTTCTGTCAATAGGTATGATCACGCTTGCTTAAGGCTGCCATAGATGGTCATGCCCTAAGGAAAACCACCTTGTCCACAAGGAAGTGAAACACACAGTTTTGGCCTTTAAACTCCATTTGCTAACCTCCAGTTAATACCTAATGAGAAAACAATATGGAAGGGGGTGTGGCATCTCTGGTCTCAAGCCAGGCATTAAGAAAATCTCCCTCTTCCATCGTCAGAAGGATCCCACGTATTTTGCAAACACTGTCAAAGGATTAGGACAAAGACAATGCCCCTGTGTTTGGCAAAAGCAGAAAATGTCCTTACAGGTCCTTCAGATATTTCAGGAGTAGGAGTCATCGTCACTCAGAGAGACTATAGAAGCTAAAAATCCACATAATGTACCAGGAGAAGGTATAACATGGTAGTTAAAAACTGGATTCTGCCTTCTGACTCCAGAGTCCAGATCTCATTTCTGCCACTTACTGGGCAACCTTGGGAAATCCTTCCCAACGCTGAGCCTCAGTTTCCCTATCTGTAAATAAGGATGTGATGATGATGATAATTTTAGTACCCATCTTATAGGGTTCTTATAAAAATGCGATGACAGTAATAATTCTTTCATCCCATAGAACACAGTAGGTGTTCAAAATGTTTGCGTTTATCACTAGGTTGCAAAACAGCAGGCTCTGCTCCTCACTGTCCTCAAAGGGAGTTTATATGAAACAAGCATTAAAGAATTATTGGAATCACAGGTAGGAACTTCAGAGCCCATTGTCTTAACCCATACTTCTGGAAGCCAGAACAAGGAGATGGCATTAGAGTTCTAGGACCTGCCTCCAAGATGGGTCATAGGTGGCTCAGATGCTACTGCCCCCAAGAGTTATAAATTGGCTACAAACAAGTGTGCTTAGCCTGGCCCAATTTTTTGTTTCGATTTGATTTAGTCGACAAGATAGAGGAGCTTACAGCTCATCTGTAAAAAGAGAGTCTACATTTACAAATCTAAACCCTCAAGTTTTCTTTCAAAGTATCTCATAAACCATGACAACACTGAGTCAGCATTGCTACGCGCCAGGACTCTGGTAGAACTTAGTAGCTGCTGTTCCTTTAGATGGGGCATGCATTCTCCCCCCACCACAGACTCTTCCCGGTGGATCTTTTCTATCGAAGTTACTACCTGGTCTTTGCAGTTATTGTATTTTGCCATCCCTGGACTGGAGTTTGAAAATCAGTCTAACGGCAAACACTTCAGAGGCAGGGCTAAACCGGAAAGGGACAAAGGAACTGGCACATGTTCCCAAATTCCCTGGAGATTAGCACACTTTCCTCCTCCATTTATCACCATCATAATTGCTCTTACCGCTACCATCAGGGACAACTTCAAGTTTAAGGCAAAGCAAACTAGTTCCAATCTTGGTCCCAATACTCACTGTCAGCCCCCAGGAGTCAGGAAACACATCTAAGATATGCTTCTGACATTTTGATGATCCAACTAAGTTTACTAGTCCCGCACCAAGAGAACAACTAAACGTGGCTGACCAACAGGCGGACCTCCCCACCCCAGAGCATCTATATGCACACTGCATGTGTAAATGTGGTCACATGGTAGGAGCCTACGCAATGAATAGACACGGTACAAAAATCATACTGTTCTCCTTCTTCTTCTCTCTCTCTCTCTCTCTCTTTTTTTTTTTTTGCTAGCTTTATTCTGTTGAATTGATTACCACCAACAACCTTTTACACCAGTCAGTAATGGCACTTGACTTCACATTAGCGTGTCCAGCTCTAACTCGGTTCTCAATGATGTACTTCATGGGTTTCACTGCTATGTTGCCAGAATTACTGCCAGCATCATTACTCTTCTTTTTTAACCAGCTAGCACTACTTGTTTTTCACAGATGACTACAATCTGAATTCAAATGTTAAAGCAAATGCCTAGTCTGCCTTCAGAATGCACCACGGAGAGCTGAGCTAATGGTTATAACTTAAAAGATTTGACACTTCCCACTGGTTCTCACTTCATCTGGCAAAATTCTGCAAGCTCGGTGATGAGGCTCTATGACACAATGAAAAGCCACTTGCCACATCTCTACCACACTGAGGTCTCTGTTTTTCAAGACTGTGAGAGTAAGAGGTAATAATTTCGCAAAGTGGCTTTCCAAAGCTAAGAAAAGGGAGTGAAGCTTTTAGAATTTCATCAAGATCTCTAAGACAAAGGGATGATTCAAGATCCCTCCGTCCCTCTCCAAGAAAATACAAGTATTCTTACCTGATTCAAACAATCAAAAGAAATCCTGCATCCCAGTAAAGCAAGTCCAGAATCTCGCTCCTTTCACCTTTCACGTTGCTCAGCCAAGATTTCTCAGCACGTTCTGAAACCTACTGAGGAAAGATGTTCACAGTCGTGCCCAAGAGAGTAGAGTTCTCATTAGCATACCATTGCGAGGTTGGTGCAGGATGAGATTAAAGTGTATTGATAACAAGAGCCTTCTATGCAAACGCTCCCCTGGGACGGACTGATACTGAGGGAGAAGTTGCAGAAGATCTGCTGGGCTGAAGGTCATTGATTTCAGCCTTTACACGCCTCTCCAGCACAACAAGTTCTGTGCAAGGTCTACAGCCTGGATCACCAAAAAAAGAGCACCTGCCTTATTTGCCACTGGTCACTCAACCAGCAATCAAGAGGGACTGATGATGCATGCTGGATATTATTAGCGTGGGCAGTGGCTCACATTGAGCTATGTGTACACCAATTTCAGATGAGAAAAGTGATTTTGACTCTTAGGTTCTTGTGCATTAAAAGAAAGCAAAGTTTTAGATGAACTAAGAACGTGAATAACGATATACAACAAGGCAAGAATGCTGTGCAAACATTAAATAATTTAATGACCTAAAAATTACTATATTAAGTTTAAAAGACATTATAATCCTGTTTTTTAAAGTGGACATTATTTATATATGTGTGGTCATGAAGACTATAAGAAATCACAGCAACATATTAAGAAGTGATCTGGTGATAAGATTATGGGTGAGTTTTGTTTTCATCTTTTCGATTCTTGGTCCTTTCTGTAAGAGCCATGTGTGCTTTTGTAATGGGGAAGATAAAATGTTTTACCTTCTCCTGAAGAATGTACACTGTATAACAGCATGAAGTGAAACAACGGCCCACAAGAGATAAAGAAAGGAAGAAATAGGCTCATTCACACCTTTTTTGTCCCCTACTAAATCCAAGCTTTCCAGGAAGCATTTTGAACACATAGGGCACTTCATTCCTTGCAGAGTTAAGAGAGACCAGCCCCCAAAGTCCAGTGGAAATATTAGAGATATAAGTGCCTCCCAATACTGCATTTAGTAATGTGGCTTAGCTACTTTTCTGCTTCAGAGGGGGAAGCAGATTAAATTATGCTATTAAACCAGTTTGGGTTTTTGTGGGGGGTTTTTGCATGCATTTATGTTAGACTTGTTGGTGTCAAGGAACAGAGGACAAATCCAGCCAACTTAAGCAGTGGAGGAAAGAGAGAGAAGTAAATTCATCGGAAGGCAGCAAAAGAAGTTGAAGACGCAGGCTCTGGAAGGCCAGAGATCAGGGCAGATCTAGGGGGCAGGAGGGACTGCCATGGAGATGGATGCCCTCCAACTGCTTTAGGTCTTTCTGTCGTGCCACTCAGGATTCACTTCCTGAGAGACAGCATCTGGCTGGCCCAGCTCAGAGCATAGACATGAGGAGATCCTTAAACAGACCTCTCAACAAGACCATCCCCACAGAGGGGAGAGTAATTCTCCAGAATGAAATCAAGGCAGATAAAAACCACAGACACCCATTAGTGACTTGGCATCAGATTTCCGTCTCCTGCCCTTATCCTTTACAGTGGTCCCCAAATGCACCTGCTGCCCCCTCCAGACCTCTCCACCACTTCCCTCCCCAAGAAAAGGAGCCCTGCCATGCTCATTCACACCAAGACTTAGGAAGCGACCGCAGTCTATTCCGATAAGATCATGAGTAGATCATATATCATTTCCCCCAGACAGCATTTGAAGAACCATCCCTAAATACCAAGGGGTGAGAATCAAGGGACTACCAAGCACTGTGGCAGAGCCAGTGGAGAAGTGATGTTGGGCCAAGGGTACCTGCAGTACCCATTGGAACAGCTGGCTCCTGTAGCTAGGAGTGAGACCACCCGGGGGTGAGGGGAAGATAAAATCACTGCAAATAGTTGAACTTCTACGTCGATCTGATTCTGTCTGAATGGCCCTCAGATAAATCTTGTTTGCTAGGAAAAGGATGACTTTCCTACTCTACCCGCTACCCCAAGACATGCGCTCATACCCCACCCATTTTACAGATGAGGAAACACACACAGAAGGGTGACATGGCTTCCAGAACAGGAAAGGATGGTTAAAAGTGAGCGTGATTGAGCAAAACCTATTGCGGGATGTGAGCCCAAGTTTCCAGATTCCTAGACAAGAGTGCTTGCCTCTCACCAAATTCTTCCTGTGTCGCCTTGACCAGGGCTCTGGCATCACAGCCTCTGGGGATCAGCAAGTCCAAGTGGTCCCTCCTCATTAGCAGATGATGAAGCAAACGATGTCCCTCTGTCTCTGAACACCCTATCCCACAGGGAGAAACTACCCAGCGGAAGGCGGAGGCAGCCAGAGAGAAACACATGAACTGTACTCAATCCCCCCAAAAAATGCTTCTCTCAAAACCTCGATTCATAAACCATTAACCAATGGTCATTAGCACCACAGGATCTTTTACTTATGCCTACAGGGCAGGGGCCTTCAAAGGCTTGATGCTGACTTCCTATGTTCCATGCTAATTGCCACATCCTTTTTCATTCTTTGCTCCTTGGAATAACTGAAGAATAAATTACTTTTAAAAAACATATTATTTCATAGAGCATCCAGATTGTGGTCTCTTAATCCTGTTTCTTGCTAAAAGGAACAAGAGATCCTTGAAGAAATGGCTGGTTCTGGGTATGAGACAAGAAATATATGCATGAAACCTGCAACATGTTTTCATACCAGGAATCAAGGAAGCCAAGGTGATGATCAAGAAGATTAGAACTGTATAAAAAGAACTAGAGGTTCTGTCTCAAATAGGTCAATTTGGGCATCAATTTTTTTAAAAAAATAATTGCAGTAGATTGACACAAAACAAATTTGCTTAAATCCATGATGTTTTAATGACACTTAAGGAAAAAAAAAACAGCTCATTGATTACCTGTAAAAGATGCTACCTTTAAAATAACAAATTCCAATTTGCTTTTCTGAAAACTGATTTAAAAAAGGGGGGGGAGATCAAGAATGTACTCCACTTTTCCTATATAAAGGTATCTTGGAAAAGCCAAGTCATTAACGAGGGTTAGTTTCTCACACTTGAAATATTCCAGCCAAGAATTGAGGAAAGAACAACACACCACGAATCTACATGCTTTGCAACCCCTAGTGAAATGATGGAACTAGGCAATGGTCATTGACTGGATGCTTATATAAGTCACCAAAAGAGAGACAAATGAATATTGCAAGCCTCTGAATGATGTGTTCTTCTCAAGTACTCTTACCAAAATAGTAACACTAAATTGGATCAGCCTCTAGACCTGAGTGCCTGTTTATGGAATATACAAGAAACAACCAACTATGTTAGAGGACAATATGGGGATACAGTAAGCATAGTCCAGACTGTGAAAGACTCTAGGACAAATGACCCTGTTTCTCTAACAAAGAAGGAGGAGGGGAAGGAAATATGAGGAGGAGCAGAATGGAGAAGAGAGAGAGAAGCAAGGGAGGAGAGGGCAGGGGAGGGGAGGAGAAGAAAGGAGAAGAAACTGTAGATTAAAAGAGGCTGAGGAGACGTGCCAATCAACGTATGCTGTAAGACCCAAACCCCCATTATTTAGAACTTTTTTTGAAAACTAGGAGATAATTGCAAAGATTTGAACACTGACGAGATATTTGATGATCTTAAGGGGTTACTGTTAAAAATGTTTGTGTGCTAATGGTATTGTAGTCAGACCCTTTAAGCAGTCCTTATCTTTTAGACACATTCTGAAACGGATTCTCTAAAAAAAGAAATAATACCGAAAGTGCAAAAATTGGATGGATGGATGGACGGACGGGTAGGTGGATGGATGGATGGATGGTGGATGCGTGGTTGAATGAATGGGTGGATGGATGGATGGGTAGGTGGATGGATGGATGGTGGATGGGTGGACGAATGAATGGATGGGTGGGTGGATGGATGGACGGATGGATGGATGGATGGATGGACGGATGGGTGGGTGGATGGATGGACGGATGGATGGATGGGTGGGACAGATAAAGGGATAGGTGGGCGGCTAGATGGATGGGAAATAAGCTTTGCTTTTTAGTATGCAAGCAGAGGGAAGAGTTGTGGTTTAAAGCAATTGGCTTTGTAGAGGGCTTCCCTCAATACCCTTTCTAAACCTAGCTGGCATGCCAATGCCAGACGCTCATTTGCCTAGCGTTCCAGATGCAGTTTCAGTTCTGCCTTTCAGATGCACCAGTGTGAGACTTTGATTCAGAACTGAGCCCCATGGGAAGAGACACTCTGTATTGTACATCTGTCTTGTTGGTTTGGATTGTGGCAACATGACTCTGAGACAGCAGTATGGTGGCTTCTATCTAGATGCTGCAGCCACTTCCTTATTCCAGGACCACTACCGAAGCAGCCTATCCCTCAGCAGATCAGGTCTGTATTTAAGTTGGAGAATTTTTTCTGGACGTTCAACCCCAGTTCTCTGTTTTGAGCCTTCACAATGATTGGGCAAGTTATCTCTGTCCCCTAATAAATCCTGTTCCTCTTGAGCTAGCTGGAGTTGATTCTGTTACCTCCAACTTAAGAACCTGTCCAAGCTAAATCTCATGAAAGTGAGCACTGGGCCTCCCTTTGGAGAATATATGCATTCTAATCACTGGACACTGTATGCCAAGCTGCCTCTGGCAACATTTTTAAAGTGAAAAGTGATGAGGACTCTGACACAATGAATTCTTCATTAAGTCAGAAAAGAAATTAGTTTTAAGTACACAGGGCTGCCATATTGGTACCTTACCACCTCATACGTTTTGCCAAGTAATGAAAAATCCCTTTGAACCTCAAAGCAGTCCCATTATCAGATGACTATTTATAGATTCACCTTTACACTTGTCTCTGTTGGATCTTGACCTCAAACCTCAAGCAATAGAAAAGAGGTCCCTTCTGTTCTAAGCTGGAGAGACTGTTTCCTTTTGCACCTGTTGTATGTTGAACCTGAGAATGAGACTAATGGATGTACTTCACTGCAGTGGAGGGCCCAGGTTCCTTCTATGAGGGAGGTCACAGCTCCGACCATAGTGGCAGAGCCCAGGAGGAAGATGACGTGTCACAGAGCAGTGCACTGTGGCTCTTCTTTTCTGGGGGGGGCGTTCACAAAGCCCTTGTTCCCAACAATATTGACAGTCCTGCTTTTCTCATAGAAAAAAATAGATACATTCCTCTGGGGCTGCAGAGTTTCTCTCCCCAAATTTACTCAGTCCTGCCTTCAATACAAAGGGCAAAAGACAAAGGCAAAAGATTGAGTATATGGAAAGGACGAGAATTTGGAATCTGAAGATTGAGGCTTTTTTCTGTGACCCTAATCCCTCTGTTCCATTTTCCTTAGCAGGAAAATGGAGACCAACAAAAATCTACCTTGCTGAAAGGTTCACATAGACAATATTTTTTTTAAAGTTCTTTGATAACTCTACAGCTTGATGTGAATGAGTTACCATATTAATTAGGCCACATGTGGATGCCCGAGAGTGGTTGGTTCCATGCATTTAAACCTTAGAGCACAGTTCTTTTCTTAGTGTATTCCTCATGGGTGGCTCTAATGATCTCCCCATTAGAGTTTAACAAACTCAGCCTTGGCAAGCAGGGGTGTCTTTGTTGTTTCTCAAACATGTAGAGGGTTTCAAATGTAGATAAGACTGGAATTTAAAATTTTCCTCATTTTCCTACTGCTAGAAAACCACTGTGGGGCTATATAACCTTTGCAGAATATTTGGAAATTCTTCTCTGATGATTTATCTTTTTCCAAAACCACAGATATGGATTTATTGTGTTGGCAGTGAAAAATATGACCTGTTTGCCATACAAGATTATGAAGGCAGATTGGGGGGGTGGGGAAAGGCTGCAATTGCATTTATCTTCATTTCAGGAACAAGGTGACAGTATCTTTGATATAAGTCAGTCCCTCTACATAAACCTCAGAGGCTTAGCATCTCCCACCTGCACGGTGCACTTATGGAAAAAATACCACATTTTTCACACTCTAAGGATCCCAGAAGAAGACAGAGAAAGGGGGGCAGAAAATTAATTTGAAGAAATAATAGCTGAAAACTTCCCTAATCTGGGGAAGGAAATCAATGTTTAGATCCAGGAAGCACAGAGACCCTCCTCTCCAAAATCAACCCAAGGAGATCCACACCAAGACACAGGGTAATTAAAATGGCAAAAGTGATAAAGGATTTTAAAAGCAGTAAGAGAAAAGAAGACAGTTACGTATAAGGGAAACCCCATATGGTTATCAGCAGATTTTTCAGCACTTTGCAGGCCAAAAGGGAGTGGCATGATAAGTTCAAAGTGCTGAAAAGGAAAAATCAGCAGCCAAGAATACCCTATTCAGCAAGGTTGTCATTTAGAATAGAAGGAGAGAAAAAGAGTTTCTCAAAAAAAGAAAAAAAAAAAAAAAGAGTTTCTCAGACAAACAAAAACTAAAAGGAGTGCATGACCACTAAATCAGCCCTATAAGAAATAATACAGGGAGCTCTGTGAGTGGAAAGGAAAGAATGTAAGTGAGAGTGTAAAAAGGAAAAAACACAAAAGCAGTAAAATTAAGTATTTCTGTAAAAATCAGACAAGGGATTCATAAAATAAAAGTAAAATACGACACCACAAACCTAAAACATGGGGAGGACAAGCGTAAAGAATGGGTTCAAATTTAAATGACCATCAACTTAATACAGACTGCTATCTACATGCAGATGTTATATACAAATTTAATGATCACACATCGAAATGCAAAATAATAAATATGCAAAGAATAAAGAGAAAAAAAAACAAAATATATCACTAAAGAAAGCCAACAAGCCATGAAAGAAAGGAAGAGAAGAAAATATCAAGGAAAACTACCTAAGCAACCACAAAACAAGTAACAAAATGGCAATAAATACATATCTATCAATAATTATTTGAATATAAATGGACTAAACTCTCCAATCAAAAGACATAGGGTGACAGAATGGATAAAAAAAAAACAAGACCCATCTATATGCTATCTACAAGAGTCTCATTTCAGACCTAAAGACACCTGAAGATTGAAAGTGAGGGGATAGAGAAACATTTATCATGCAAATGGACGTCAAAAGAAAGCTGGAGTAGCAACAAATATCAGACAAAACAGACTTTAAAACAAAGACTGTAACAAGAGACAAAGAAGGGCACTATATACAATCATAAAGGGGACAATCCAACAAGAAGATATAATAATTATAAATATTTAGGCACTCAAACTGGGAGCACCCAAATACGTAAAACAGTTAATAACAAGCATAAAGGAAATAATTGATATTAATACAGTAATAGTTGGAGAACTTAACACCCCACTTACATTGATGGACAGATCATCCAAACAGCAAATCAACGAGAAAACAGTGGCTTTGAACGACACACCGGACCAGATGGATTTAACAGATATATTCAGAACATTCCATCCTAAAATAGCACAACACACATTCTTTTCAGGTTCACACAGAACATTCTCCAGAAGAGATCACACGTTAGGCCACAAAACAAGTCTCAACAGATTGAAGAATAATGAAGTCATACCACACATCTTTTCTGACCGCAATTTATGAAACTAGAAATCAACGACAAGAAAAAAAATCTGGAAAGACTGGGGGCACCTGGGTGGCTCAGTCAGTTAAGTGTCTGCCTTCGGCTCAGGTCATGATCTCAGGGTCCTGGGATCGAGCCCCGCATGGGGCTCCCTGCTCTGAGGGGAGTCTGCTTTTCCCTCTCCCTCTGCTCCTCTCCTCATTCATGCTCTCTTTCTCTCTCTTCTCTCAAAAAAAAAAAAAAAAAAAAGAAAAAGAAAAAAGAAAACCTGGAAAGACCACAAATACATGGAGGTTAAATAACATGCTACTAAACAATGAATGAGTCAACCAGAAAATCAAAGAGGAAATAAAAAACTACACGGAAACAAATGAAAATGAAAACACAACAGTCCAAAACCTTTGGGATGCAGCAAAAGTCGTTCTAAGAGGGAAGTATATGGCAATACAGGCCTACCCCCCAAGAAGCAAGAAAAATCTCAAATAAACAACCTAACCTTACATTTAAAGGAGCCAGAAGAACAAACAAAACCCCAAACTGGCAGAAGGAAGGAAATAATAAAGATCAGAGCAGCAATAAATGATATAAAAACTAAAAAATCAATAGAACAGATCAATGAAACCAGGAACCTGTTCTTTGAAAAGATCAACAAAGTTGATAAGCATCTAGCTAAACACATAAGAAAAAAAGGAGAGAGTGAGAGGACCCAAATAAATAAAATCACACATGAAAGAGGAAAAATAAACAACTGACACCACAGAAATACAAAGAATTACGTGAGATTATGAAATATTACATGCCAACAAACTGGACAACCTATAAGAAATGGGTAAATTCCTAGAAACATGTAATCTACCAAAATTGAAGCAGGAAGAAATAGAACATTTGAATAGACTAATTACCAGCAATGAAATTGAATCAGTAATCAAAAAACTCGCAAGAAACAGAAGTCCAGGACCAGATGGCTTCACATGTGAATTCTACCAAACATTTAAAGAAGGGTTAATACCTATTTTTTTCAACTATTCCAAAAAATAGAAAAGGAAGGAAAACTTCCAAATTCATTCTATGAGACTAGCAATAGCCTAATACCAGAACCAAATAAAGACATAACAAAAAATAAAAATAAAAAAGGAGAGAACTACTGGTCAATATCTCTAATGAACACAAATGCAAAAATCTCAACGAAATACAAGCAATAACTGAATCCAACAATACATTAAAAAAATCATACACCACGATCAAGTGGAATTTATTTCCAGCATGCAATTGTGGTTCAATATTCACAAAACAATCAGCATGATATGTTATATCAATAAGAGAAACAGTAAAAACCATATGATCATTTCAGTAGATGCAGAAAAAAGGTTTGACAAAGTACAACAACCATTCGTGATGAAAACCCTCAACAGAGTAGGTCTAGAGGAAACATATTTCAGCATAATTAAGGCCATATATGAAAAGCCCACAGAAAAAATTATCCTTGATAGGGAAAAACTGAATCCTTTTCCCCTAAGGTCAGGAACACGGCAGGGATGTCCACTCTCACCACTGTTGTTCAACATAGTACTAGAAGTCCTAGCCTCAGCAATCAGACAACAAAAAGAAATCAAAGGCCTCCAAATCGGCAAAGAGGAAGTCAAACTCTCACTCTTTGCAGATGACATGATACTCTATGTGGAAAGCCCAAAAACTCCACCCCAAAATTGCTAGAACTCATACGGGAAATCAGCAACATGTCAGGATAGCAATCAATGCACAGAAATCAGTTGCATTTCTATACACTAACCATGAGACAGAAGAAAGAGAAATTAAGAAGTCGATCCCATTTACAACTGCACCAAAAACCATAAGATATGCAACCAACTAACCAAAGAGGTAAAAGATCTGTACTCAGAAAACTATAGAACACTCATGAAAGATTGAGGAAGACACAAAGAAACGGAAAAATGTTCCATGCTCAGGGACTGCAAGAACACATATTGTTAAAATGTCTATGCTACCTAGAGATACTGACACATTCAATGCAATCCCTATCAAAATACCATCAACTTTTTACACAGAGCTGGAACAAATAAGCCTAAAATTTGAATGGAACCAGAAAAGATACCGAATAGCCAGCCAGAGGAATGCTGAAAAAGAAAACCAAAGCCGATGGCATCACAATTCCAAGCTTCGAGTTACCTTACGAAGTTGTAGTAATCAAAACAGTATGGTACTGGCACAAAAACAGACACATAGATCAATAGAACAGAATAAAAAACCCAGAAATAAGCCCACAATTATATGGTCAATTAATCTTTGACAAAGGAGAAATAAATATCCGATGAGGAAAAGATGTTCTCTTTAATAAATGGTATTAGGAAAACTGGACAGCAATGTGCAAAATAATGAAACTGTACCATTTTCTTTCACCATATACAAAAAATAAACTCAAAATGGATTAAAGACCTAAATGTGAGACCTGAAACCACAAAAATCCTAGAAGAGAGCACAGGCAGTAAAATTCTCTGACACTGGCGGCTGTAGCAACATTTCTCTAGATAGGTCTCTTGAGGCAAGGGAAATAAAAGTAAAAATGAACTATTGGGACTACATCAAAATAGAAAGCTTCTGCACAGTGAAGGAAACAACCAATAAAACTAAAAGGCAACCTAAGGAATGTGAGAAGATATTAGCCAATGACATACCTGATAAAGGGTTAGTATCAAAAATATATAAAGAATTTATGCAATTAACACCCAAAAAAACACATAATCCAATTAAAAATGGGTAGAAAACGTAAACAGACATTTCTCCAAAGAAGACATCCAGATGGCCAACACATACATGAAAAGATGCTCAACATCACTTGACATCAGGGAAATGCAACGCAAAACCACAATGAGCTATCACCTCACACCTCAGAATGGCTAAAATAAAAAACACAAGAAACAGCAAATGTTGGTGACGATATGGAGAAAAAGGAACCCTCTTGCCCTGTAGGTGGGAATGCAAACTGGTAGAGCCACTGTGGAAAACAGTATGGAGTTTCCTCAAAAAGTTAAAAATAGAATTACCATACAATTCAGGAATCACACCACTGGTATTTAACCCCCCCCCCCAAAATGTAAAAACAGTAATCCAAAGGAATGCATGTACTCTGTTTATTAATGCATTATTTAGAGTAGCCAAATTATGGAAGCAGCCTAAGTGTCCATCAATAAATGAATGGATAAAGAAGATGTGGTATATATACACAACGGAATATCATTCAGCCATTAAGCAGAATTTTGCCATTTGCAACAATATGGATGGACCTAGAGAGTATTATGCCAAGCAAAATAAGTCAGAGAGAGACAAATACCACCTGATTCCACTCATGTGGAATTTAAGAAACAAAACAAAAAAGGGGGGGAGGGGGGGAGAGAAAAACAAACCAACAAACCAACTTGTAAGTACAGAGCTCAAACTGATGGCTACCAGAGGGGAGGGAGGTGGGTGGATGTATAGGGGGAATAAATACCGTATTATCCTTTGATAGAACCTGAGGGGAGAGGACCAAGAGAAGCAGAAAATTTGCTTCGATCAAAGTCTAGCCTGACTCAATGTTCTCTCTGGCCAATGGGAGAAAGGACAACCAAGTGGAGCTTGACACGAAAGCATTTTGTCTTTCTTGTTTTGGGCAGAACCAAGCCTGAGGAGGAAGCCCGCCTGGTGAAAATTGCTTTCTTCCTTGCCCAGAGCAAATACACTGGCAACGATTCACAGGGATTTCCCCCCCCCATTAGATAGTAGCCAAAAAGCAAGGGGGGAGGGCAACTGGACCCCCCCACCCCCCCCCACCCCACAACCCATGCTGGAGAGTGAACACATGCTGTTTCTCACGTTCTCTCTTGCTCTCATTTGTCTGGCTCATTCCCAGGGACAATCTACTTAAGATTCAGGAGGGTGGGGAGAGAAAAAATTCTTGCTCGTGTATACCCACCTGGAGGAATAATAATGCCTGTGGGAGGACTTAACATCCTGGCTTTTCATTGGTTTGGGGTGGTGATAAGGGTTAGGTGGCACCAGAAATGCCCAGGCTGAAAGGGGGTAGCTCATGAAAGGAGAGGGGTGTCTGATGTTCCCTCTGCTGTGTGGAGGCCAGGACCAAGTCTGTGTGTGAACCAGAAGCTGAGGCAGCGTTTGTATCGCGAGGGGCTGAGTTTAGGGTGGGCAGCTCCCCGCTGAGGGAAGTGAGTACTCCAGAAGTGCAAGGGGCCAGCCCCGACTTCTCTCATAATTCTCAGAGAGACCTCCAGAGCTCAATGATGGGGGGAAGCCAGACTGGAATCTTGAGCTTGTGGGAGCCAAAGATCCAACTGAGATACAGAGCCAAGACAGGGCCAGGCAGTGATGGAATCTAAGCTAATGCAGATGAGATACAACTGCAAGGGGGGTTGATGGTCTTGGGCAAAGACTCCGATCCCCTACAGAGTTTGTGACTCCATTTTATGGGTCAGTAGATGAAAGGGACTGGCATGGATTGGGCTGACCAATCATGCCAGGACACGAAGGACAACACCAATGTACTGAGCTGTTCCTACGTAGGCATTTATCAAGCCAGCACAAGGAGGACAGTCACCTTCAAAAAATAAAAATAAAAAATAAAATAACATGAATGGCCTGAACTCATCATATGCTCCAGACACCGTCCTAAAACATTACGTGAGTTGTCTCATTGAGTACCCACAGCCATATTCTGAGGACGGCGCTGTTCCTATCCCCATTCTACATTCCAATTAAAAAGAAAAATAGAGTCCAAGAGAAGTGAAACAGTTAGCCAAAGGTTATATTGCCAGTAAAAATCAAGCATCTGTCCCTTACTCTAGCTGCCTGATACTCTTAGAGTAACAGTGACATAGTGTCTACAAAGCAGTCAAAATCACAAAGCTAAGAAGAAATCAGAGATTTCGACTCAGGATGGTGGGAAGAGGTAAGGATTCCACGGTTGCTCCCTGCAGATAGAGAAATTTCAGTACTTGCCTAAGGTCATGGTGATGGAGCCTGGAAGCCCTCATCCATATCTGGTCCTTTGCTCTTTTGTGGGCATACAGGGAGCTCATGCTCTCTGGGCCCCTGGTAGTCACTGGTCAATGGGTCAATGACATGTGTCACTTGCAGATTGAAGTATTTAGTGCAGAGGCATTTAGAGGGGATGTGCGTTCTCCGTGATCAATGGAGAACCTCTGCTCTGCTCTGGTGACCCTGATAACTGCCTGTTCCAGAAGATAGGTTACATGATCCCTGAGTCACCGCTTGGAAGAAACCTACTCCAGAGAGACATCGGACCAGGAGTGCACTTGCAGAAGCCAGAAGTAAATGCTTCTGTGTTAAGCAACGATTTTTCCAGAGCAAGCCCCCTACCCATTTTGATGAACATAGCCACCAGATTAACACCAGTTCATGAAGAGGACTCCTTAAATCTTGTATCTTCTTTGACATTTCTTTCAGTCCAATAAGTGCCACAAATCAGAGAAGGAGACAAACCATTTGAGACTCTTTACTCTGGGAAACAAACTGAGGGTTGCGGAAGGGGAGGTGGGTGGGGGGATGGGGTGACTGGGTGATGGGCATTAAGGAGGGCACGTAATGTGATGAGCACTGGGTGTTATACGCAACTAATGAATCACTGAACATTATATCAAAAGCTAATGGTATAGTTTTTGGCTATATCAATTAATTGAATTTAAACTTAAAAAATCAAATGGTTTTATTCCTGGATGACCACATAAAGAGAAATGAAATTTGACCCCTATCTCACGCCACTCACAGAAATTAACTCAAAATGGATTAAAGACTTAAACCTAAGACCTGAAACTGTGAAACTCCTACAAGAAATGTCAGGGAAGAAGCTCCTTAACATTAGCCTTGGCAATGATTTTTGTGAATATGATGCAAAAAGTACAAGCAACAGGTGGGATTACTCCAGACGAAAACTTCTGCCCAACAAAGGAAACCAGCAACAAAATGAAAAGGCCACCTACAGAATGGGAGAAAACATTTGCAAACCATATGTCAGCTAAGGGATTAATCCAAAATATATAAAGAACTCCTATAACTCAATAGCAAAAAAACAAATAATCCAATTAAAAAGTGGGCAGAAGAACCAGACATTTTTTTCCAAAGAAGACACCCAAATGATGAACCGTACGTGAAAAGATGCTCAACGTTACATTTCATAATATACTAAAATCTCTCTAATTCAGTCTCAACTCTTAACACATAAATACAAGTGGGAAGTAAATATAAAATGTCTCCAGGTCACAGAAAATTATGAAATAAAGTCTGCATTTTACCTGTGCAGAACTTGTTGACTTTTAATTGACAAACAGTTCTAACCAGCCATTCTTTTTCTTCCAATCACAGAAAACTGGAAAACTCCAGGTCTCTAGAAGCAGGCACACAGATGATAAGAGTAGCAAGTAAAGGAGGTTCCAGAGACAGTGACTCAGCCATGACAATGATCAGTAGTCAGAGCGACAACCTGAATTTTTGCTTAATAATCTCTAACACAGCAGGAGAATGTGTAACAGATTTGAAAACATTCCCTTCAAGATTTTTTTTAGAGCTTGGGGTTTAAAAGAAAACAGTCCCAAGTTTTAAAGCTGTCAAAAATACATATAGAGAGAGATAGAGACAAAGAGATAACTAGACTAATCCGTTTTGAATGCTATTGTGATTTGGGGAAACTTTTTATTTGTTTGTTTATTTATTTATGTATGTATTTATGTATTTATATTACTTATTTATATCTGCATTTTGCTTAACCATATTAAAATGTATTGCCATGATGGTGTATTACTTTTGTGATACAAAGGTATTTTTTTTCAATGGATGAACACAGATGTGAAAAAGTCACCTAGAGTAACCTAATTTCCAATGAAGCTGAAAAAGGAGGTGTCAACTCTGCTAGTCTCTTCTTATGTATTCTTAAATGAAGAATAACCACTACAAAAAGGAGAGTTCCTGTTCCTTCCTTTGGCTTTAGGAGGTAGACTGTGTCCACTTCAGACTCCATCTTGGTTGAACTCCTAAGTCGGATGTCTGATCCCAAGGGACTTTTAGAAATAATGAGGCAACAACTAATTTAGTCAAGCCTAATGGAACAGAGCAAGTTCTACCTGCTTATTCATTTCACTAATCAGAAAACAGACTGAGCTGCCTTTCATGCCCTGGTAAACTGAACTTTGGATGCACCATAAGAGATAAAGGTTCTTCTGAACTGGATTATTAAGTTGGTATTCACATAAGAGAATTGATACCACCAAGCGGCATAGAGCTGTGACCACGTTCTTAAGCCTGTTGCCTCATAAATGAGTCCAAAGGTAGAGGCATAATTGGAGACTAGCATGTTTTCCATTCCAGTGTGTTAAGTTCAGGGTTGATAAGTTCAAAAGATTTAACTACTGGTTCAGCCCGAGCCCTGACCAATTCGAACAGAGATGTCAGGGTAAACAACTGGTATACCTATGGCAGTGCGTTCCTGCCGAACATCAATGAGTTCTAAGCCTTGTAAATAGAGTAGGTAATCACAAAAGTAATCGATTAATTCTTTAGAAAGGCTCTGCAAACCGTTCGGAAAGAGACCACAAATAGTAGGTTTTACACAGACCCTTCTGAGCACCATTAAAGGGGAAAAACATCAGAAAACCGGCATGTTCCTGACAGCATTGCTGGGTGAGGAGGCTACCTCCAGCCAAACCACAATGTCTGCCATAATGAAAATGAATTAGGAGACGGAAGATAACATCTGGCTCTAGTTGAGGCAGGTGATAAGCCAAATTACCCTTGAAAACCCTTTGGAGGGAGAAAAAACAAACTCAACTCGGAGAGGAGAAAAATGAGATTATGAGCAATGCTTCAAATCTTGCCGGGAAGAGAGAAGCTGCCTCCCATCAGCAGGCAGAACTGGGTGAGCGGACACATTTATCAGCAGCTTACCTAAGTGTTGAGTGTTTTATAGCGGGTAAGCAGCTGAGCGAAACTCACAGACACAGCAGTGCCACACAGATTTGATGATAAATGAGGAAACGAAGGCCCAATATTGATGCATCTTTCCATTTCTTTTAGTGAACATTTAGTAACATGGGGCTTATCTTAAATTTCTTGATTTTCAAATGTAGGCGAACAAGGTTTTAAAAAAACATTGTATCATTCACTCTACGTGGGACAAATTGAACATATGCAGGCCACGAGTTACAGCCTCTGATTTAATCCATCATTTAAATATATTCCTCAAGCATCTACCAAGTCCCAGATACTGTGCAGGACCCAAAGAATGTAATTTCTAAGACAAAATTCCTGCCTTCAAAAAGCTTACAGTCTCATGTAAGATAGAGATGATTGCCAAGTAATTATAACACAGGACTCTGTGGGCCTCTTGGGTACCTAACAGGGAACCCTGACCCAGACTCAAAAGGGGTCAGAGATGGCTTTGCCAAGGAAGTGATATCTAAGTGGAGTTCAGAAAGGTAGCTATTAACCTAATATATCAGTTAGCATCGGCTGCGTAACAAACCACTCCAAAGCTTAAAAGCTGGAGGTAACAATTTGTTTAGGTCATGATTCTGGGGGCTAGTCGTGTGGCCGGGCCAACGGGGCAGTTCCGCTGAGCTGGGGCTTGCAGATGCATTAACAGAGAGCTGCTGGGCTGGTTAGGATTTGGCTGGAGCTGCTGGTTTAGGATGGCTTCTACTGGACAGCCCATCTCTGGTTCACATGGTCCATCATCCTCCTACAGGCTGGCCCAGCGTTGTTCACGTGGCAGCTGGGCCAGTTTCCAAGAAAACGAGTGGAAACGCGCAAGCCAGGCTCTGTACTGACACGTCGTGACTTCTGCTGCATTGTCCTGACCAAAGCAAGTCGAGGGCCCAGCCCAGATTCAAGGGGAAGAGAAATGGTCTCCACCTCTTGACGAGAAGTCACATTGCAGAAGGCGTAGATTCAGGGGAAGGTGGAGAACCGTGGCCATTCTGGCCATCTACCTCCCCTGATCAGGAGGCAGGGCATGTGCAAAGCTGTCTGCTGTTACAAGGGCAGAGAAGACAAATGGAGTACTGAGGAAAAACGTGACAAGGGTGGTCAGAAGAGGTCAGTTCATGAAGGTCCTACCATGCATGCAGCCCGGTGAAATGGATTTTTTTAATCAAAACATATTAAAAATTGGATTAAAAAAACCTTTCTCTCTGCTGATTATATGGGGGAATACAAGACAGGTGCAAAATAGATAGAATGCAAGGTTTGACATAAGCATCTTAAAAAACGTTCTGGGGGCTTGCAAAAAGGATAGATCATATCTAGTTTGACAAATCAAGGAAGGCTTCATGAAGGAGATGGAATTGAAGCCAAACTTTGAAGGACAAAACAGATTTTACCAGGTAGAGATGTGGATGCTAACGTATCAGCGTTCACCCAAGTGCAGGGGAAGGGAAGCCCCAAATATATATGACAGCAAGCAGTGTGGTTTGGCTACACCGAGGGCAGCCGTACACAGTCTTCTTCTACCTTAACTTTCTGGAAGATGATGTTCCTATGTGACACTCGCACATTCATACCCCAGGTATGCCAGAGTTAGGACAGGCTATAGTGTCACAGAAGATGGTCAGCTCTCTGGCGGTAACCCCACCCTCTCTTGCCCACTGGTCCATTGTGACACTGGGCTTGAGATCCACTAATGTAGGCTTTGTTGGGGAGCAATAAAAGAGGCAGCTGAGGGGATAAGTGGATGTTCTAAAATGCCAGGTTGGGGGGGGTGGCGCCTGGGTGGCTCAGTCTGGGACGGCTCGGATGCTCAGTTGAGCATCTGCCTTCGGCTCAGGTCATGATCTCAGGGTCTTGGGATCGAGCCCCACTTCGGGCTCCCTGCTCAGCGGGGAGTCTGCTACTCCCTCTCCCTCTGCCCTGACCCCCAGCCCCCCACTCATGCTCTCTCTCCCTCTCTTCTCAAATAAATAAAATCTTTAAAAATAAATAAATAAATACAATGCCAGGTTGAGGGATCTTAACTTAGTAAATGCAAGAAAGGGTCCCTGAATGTTTTTGAGTAGGTAAAAACATAAACAGAGCTGCTTATTGCCAATATTCACTATGAAAATGGAGTGAAATAAGCAGGGTGAGGCTCAAAGAGACGCTCCTTTCTCATCTCCCAGTCATAGGCGACATCACTAACCGACCAAAGGACTTCTTCTTGAGACCCTCCAGATTTGTCCTTGCTTAATGCTCTAATGCTGTAGAGGGTGGAGCTGATAAGCAAATTGGAACCTGATGGCCACGGTGGGGCTGGAGACAGGCAGCCATTTAAGAGGGGAGACCCCACTTGGGAGGGAAGCAGAGCCAAGGTGGTATTCTGGGGTTGGCAGTGCAAAGGAGAACTGCATTAAAGAAGTGGGGGTTATCCCCCTAGGATTTGCCACTCGGATTGGTCAAGGTGGGAAAAGAAGAAGAAGAAGAGGGGAAATCAAACATCACTCCAGTGTTTTAAGGTTGGGAGAGACTTGTGGTGCCACACCGGAAGAAGAAAGTTGGGAAAACCAACTGTGCAGTGGAGAAGAAAATGGATTCAGTTTGAGTCGTGGGTATAAATACCAGGCGCAAAAGCACCAGGGTGAGGGCGGAGGCTAACACGTGTAACTGCCACACAAAACAAAAATGTCATGAATGTTGCCTTCCTTCCAAGATTCCAGCAACATTGGAAAAGGGTGTGTGGGAGAGAAAAACACGTCTGGTTTCTTCTAAGAATGTTACAACATTGTTCAAGATTCCTAGTGGAACCCAGAAGAGGAAGAAAGGTGACAAGTCGGCTTGTAAGAGTTTTGTTTTTCTTTTGCCTAAGGAAAGGTTGGAAAGAAGGACTTCTGGGTACTGGCCAGGGCGGCACCTGTTGAACCTTGAACTTCCTGGGTCCATCCTTCAACCTCCACTTTGCGTCTGAATGGAGTCCTGGCTTCATGAAACGTAGTAAACTTGCTCAAATTATGAGATCTGTCGTTCTGCTGCCTCTAAATTGAGATTGTTGTTCACGCGACAAAAGTAGGGGCTCGTGTTCAGAGGAGAGGAGCTGAATTTCTAGTCACCCATCTTGCAGGGAGATGGTAAAGAAGGGTGGCTTAAGAGGATGGGTTCTTTTTTTTTTTATTTTTTTATTGTTATGTTAATCACTATATATTACGTCATTAGTTTTTGGTGCAGTGTTCCATGATTCATTGTTTGTTCATAACACCCAGTGCTCCACGCAGAACATGCCCTCTTAATACCCATCACCAGGCTAACCCATCCCTCCACCCCCCTCCCCTCTAGAACCCTCAGTTTGTTTTTCAGAGTCCATCATCTCTCCTGGTTCGTCTCCCCCTCTGACTTACTCCCCTTCATTCTTCCTCTCCTGTTATCTTCTTCTTGTTCTTTTTTCTTAACATATGTTGCATTATTTGTTTCAGAAGTACAGGTCTGTGATTCAACAGTCTTACACAATGCACAGCACTCACCGTAGCACATAACCTCCCCGATGTCTATCACCCAGCCACCCCATCCCTCCCACCCCCCACCACTCCAGCAACCCTCAGTTTGTTTCCTGAGATTAAGAATTCCTCATATCAGTGAGGTCATGTGATACATGTCTTTCTCTGATTGACTTATTTCACTCAGCATAACACCCTCCAGTTAAGAGGATGGGTTCTTGATTAAGATTTCTTGAGTTCACATCCCAGCAATGCCCTCACCAAAGGCATCGATGCATCAATTTCCTCATCTTAAATTGGAGATTATACTTGTAGGCATCTCTTCCCGTGGTTGTGAGGATTCACGGAGAATCAGGTGTACTTAATGACTAAATCTGATTGCTTCACAATGCCCTTTCTTTTTTTTTTTGTATAGACACCTATTAAGGGCTAACGAATAATTCCTCTTCTATGGTAGTATCACGCACGGGAAGTTCTCATCTTCTAGAAGGAACATTTCCTTTGGTTTAGCATGACCAGAGGAGAAACTTCAAGGATCTATCAATGAATGAATGCCCCTATAAAGGAAGTTCTCAGCAGCTTCCCCACTCTCTGAGATCTGAAGTCAGCCTGGCCATAGAGTTCATCAGTGTGGAGTGCCAGTCATACCCAGGCTCCATGGATATGACGTTAGGGAGATGAACTTCAGCAAATGATCTTCTACATTAGGGCTTGGAAAATTTCTTATTTCTACTTGTATTAACCCCTAATGGTAAATGAGCTGGAAACGGATTACACTTAACTCTTACACTTCAGCTGCAAAGATTTCCTTATAAATTCGTCCTCTTGTAAGTATAGTAACAAAGATGGCGTTATGTGATTCAATTAACATAGTTCAGGGGTCAGAGCATTTCGGAAGGTAGTAGCATCCCCTGTTTTTGGGTTTTTTTTTTTCCCTCCTAATGCCTTAAACCAGCACATCATTTCTTTATCAAAGATTTTTCTGCGACAAATATTGGCAGTGGTGTGTGTTGCTCTCTAGGAATAAAAAGCCTGGGTGTTTGTACCATTTGCCAATTTCTGTGATGTAAATACTCTCACCATGGTTGACTTCAAGACACTGAAGAGCGAGGTTGGGCAGTCTCCACGCAACTGGCTGAACTTTCCTTAACACCCCATTGTCACTGGACCAAATGGCTCTCAAGCCGCCCCTGAGACATTTGAGTACAATCTAAGATAACAGTGTCATCTTGGAGCCAGGGAGGAAATGGGGAGCAGGAATTGAGACTGGATATTCCAGGTGGCGGTGGAAACCACATCCAGCTGGTACACACTGCTTTGTTTTGTATCATAAATAATCATAAATACGCTTTGACGTGTATCTTTTTGTTAGCTGCTCTTCCCAGACCAAGCCCGTCTGCAAGAGCAATCAGGGAATGTGGATAGCAATAACAACAATAATGAAAACAGTCCCCGGAGATTCTCCGGGGCCCTGAGGGACCTCATTTCTTGGCAGAATCCTAAGAAGCTCATTAGCATGCATTAAAATTCTCCGGCATGGTCACCAGTGCGAGTCTCTGCGCTGCCCTCTAGTGGTTTCAATGGCTGCCATAATCTTAGTGGTGGATGACTACCCGCTGACCACATTGTCCCCTTCCCCTCAAGTGTTTTAATGTCACTAAAACTGTCCTCAGTAAGGTGTGAGGAGACGCTTCAGGACCATGGATACAAGGGTAATTGGACTCCACTCTTCTGGAGAAATTGGGACAAATGCCCGCATGCTGAATGGGAAAATAGGTGGGTGGGGCAACTTAAGAGTCACAGCCAAAAGGGTCCCTTGCTTCAGGAAGTCTGGGTATCAAAGTTCCTTCCCTGTCAGGTGATCCTTGACGTTCAAATCTAGTGATATGAGGTGCTTCTCCACCTCCTGCTTAACAGTCTTGATCCTAAGACCGGGTAATTCACCAAGTCTAAGTTTTTATTACCATTTTTTCCAAAATACCCATCCCACCCCGGTGCTAGTAGAACTTCCGGTGCCTGCCCTGAGAGGTGGTCCAGATTCGCTTGGTTTCCTCCCTCTCTCTCCCAACAGTGTATTTGCGCTAGAGATTTGGTAAGCTCTCCATTTTTCTCACCTACCCTCGACCTTGTAGCGGTCTCAGCAGAGAAGTAGGGACTTCTTTCTCTGTAAGGAAAAGGAAGAGACTGCCAAAGTTCTCACTGCAGAAAGGCTTTGGAAAGGTGCCTACTTGGAAGAACATTCAGAGCCAGCTCCTGGCATCTCTGCTTTAACCAATGAGGCAAGGTTTCCAGGTGGGTCACCTCACAGCACTAACGATTGCCTTTTGGTAAAGGTGATGGGGCTGGGCATGATGGCATGCCTCTCCCCATCCTCCTAGTTTACAGGATTGTGAAACCAGTAGAGAGAGTGTGTGATATTGCCGTGAAAACTGCAGAGGGCTGAAAAGATGCTAATTCTCAGAACAGTGATCCCCCACATAGAGTGAATGGCTGACCCCATTTCTTCCTCCTAAGCTGTATACACTCTTCCAGGCTGGTACTTACTATTTAATGAGTGTGTATCTCTCCACTAAATCTGCTGTCAGAGCCTATCCTACGTCTGTCTGCAGTACCAGAGCCAGTCCAGATATCTACACACCAGATCCCAATTTTACAAACAAAGCAAATGAGGCTCAAGGAAGTTCAACGAGCTAATGCGTCGCAGACAGGGGATTTGAACTCACATCTGTTGACTCCTGATGCAGTGAACATACCAGGCTGATCATCAAAGTCATCGACGTCAGTTATTGGTGGCTGATGCCGCAGTGACAGGACAGACGTGGAAGGAGGACTCGATCAGTCATGCCTCTGTAATGAAGCCTTCATAAAAACCCAAAAGGATGGGGTTTGCAGAGCTTCTAGGTTGGTAAACACGTGGAGATTTGGGGGAGTGGTGAACCTGGAGAGGGGAGGGAGGCTCGGCATCCCTTCTCCACACCTGTATCCGTCTGTTCCTGAATTAGATCCTTTTATGATAAACTGGTAATCTAGTTAAAAAAAATGGGGGAGGATGGCAGCTGGGTGGCTCAGTTGGCTAAGCGTCCGATCCGTGATTTCTGCTCGGGTCATGATCTGAGGGTCATGGGATCCAGCCCCGTGTCAGGCTCCACACCCAGCTTAGGATTCTTTCTCTCTCTCTCTCTCTCTCCCCCCCTCCCTCCCTCTTCTTCCTCTGCCCCACCCCCACCTCTTAAAAAAAAAAAGATTGGCGATGCAATGAGATCCAAACCTTGCCTAAGTCCCTATAATCCTTGGAAGTTCCATCCGAACCAAATTTTTGAGGGTAGTTCCAATCTACTCAGAATTCCAACTATTTTGTGAGCAATAGAATAGAGTCATCCAAAGGGATGGGAAGACCAGGGCGACCCGGTCGAGTAGACTCATTACAAGAACCAGGATCCTCAAAGTGATTTCAGGTCACACTGCAGACACCTGAGGTGGCAGTTTTCAGGCTGTAAGCAAGGCAAAGACCACCTCCGAAAACATGCTCTCACTCAGGCATGGGGTAAATTCGGAGAAGTTTGCTTCTTAAGACTGCTAATACGAACCTTGCCGTTCAAAATGGGCCAGGAAAATGGGTTTCTGCCACTCGACTTCACCAACTCAGCAAATAACTCTTCAAACCAAATCCCTATCCCTGAATGTAGATCTGAAGACTGACAGAAAGAACAGCAAAAAGAGCCCTTTTGACCTCCCCCGCTCTGATGCTCACATTCAAATGACCTGAACTCCCAGCCCTGGAATGCAGACGGAATTAAGGAAACCTGGCACGGCCACGGCCAGGGAAACATAAATGAGGCTGAAGAGGCTGCTCCCCTCCCCTCCCCCATCCCTATGACTCATTTTCCCCCAAGAAACAGGAGGTTCAATAAACACCAGATTCTGTTGGCAACCACGAAGCACGGTTGCTCCGTCCTCTGGGGAGAGAGCAAAACACCATCCATCAAAGCCCGGCTACGTACCTAGACCGGCTGTTGTTTGTTCCAGGCGGCATGTCAGTCCTTCTGGGGAGCGCCAGGACCCAGCTCTGCTGAGCGGTGCTGCATGCTAAGTCCCGGAGGCCACTGCGCTAGCCCAGGGAGCCGGGCTGCCGACTTAACTACTTGTGTGCTGACTCACACCCCGGGCAGAACGCACCCCAGCTGAGCCTGTTTGTGGAAAAACCCGGCACCAGCCCTGGGAGATCACACCTGGAGCTCGTCACTTTGCACCGTGCACACACACACACACACACACACACACACACACACACACACACGCTCGGGCACACCTGCTTCTCCCGTTTGATTTGGAAAAGAGTACATTTTGTCTCCACCGCCCCCACCACCCAGCACCCAGCGGAGACTCGGCAGGACAGATCCCCCCCGGAGATGTGAGTTTGGGTCATTTTGAATGAAGGACTTAAGTTCTGGACCGGGGGATGGCCCACTTGTCTAGAAAGGTTGTAACTACATAAAGAAATTGATAGTAGTCATTTAAAGTTGGGAGTTTAGGGAAGCAAATAAAGCAGTGTTTCCATTGTCCCCCGGGGCCTTCCCAGGACAAAACCAAACGTCCTGCAGTATGGCCTCTGTGCTAGTCTCCGTGGCTTCTAGAATCCCTAGGGAAAAAGTGTGTTCTTCCCACTGTTTGGGCCCAGGTATCAGCGGCAGGGAAAAGAAAGCAAAGACTTTGAATGTTCGATCTGTTCTTGGAAGTCGGCGACATTCCACCCATGTCCCCACACAGCAAGCCCAAAAGCCTCGACTTCTTAAAGCTGGGGCCTCTTCTCCAGTGATTCTCCGTTGGGACCCTTGGAGCAGCAGCTACGGGGACGGAAACTTGCCTCTTGGCCCAGGGCCAGTCCCTGGCTTTCTCCAGGTGTCTCGGAGTCCACCCTGGGACTCCTGGAGGTAGGAGTTGGGTGCAAGGCAGGGAGGAGGGTGGGGTGGGGCCGGTGGATTGTTGAAGGCAGGCAGGAGATGAACAAACAGCCACGTGGGGAGCTGGGCCAGGACTTAGCACAGCTTCCGTCTGCAGCCCACTGACCCAGGCGGCCAAGATGCCGGCTGAGGTTTATGAGCTACAAATTGGGCTCCAAGGCTCTGGGGCCTCCCTTGCCTAAAGTGCATCTACCTTGGGGGCCTCTGAGCTGCAGCGTAGGGAGTGCACATCCACTGGGGCACAGAACACAGCATGCAGACTGAATGTGTAATAATAATAATAATAATAATAATAGTGTTAATAATAGCAGCGGGCTCTGTGTTCAATGCTTCCCGACTGCCAGCAAATGTGCTGAATGCTGTACATACAGATGCTCTGTAGCAAAGGACCGCTAGCTCTTCCGCAAACTCTGTGTTCCTCGCTCCACCCTGGTGTCCCCTGCCATCGGGAGTGGCCATTAACTGAGGTCTGGCCAATGGAGAGGGAGCAGAAGTGACCTGCACCAATGCGTCCTTGGCCCATAATGCCTTCCCACGTGAGCTCCTCCAGACTGCAGCACAGATTTGGAGGGAGGTATCCGCAGTGACCTTGGATGTCACAGAAAGAAGAAGGTGGAAAACCTCCATCAGCCTGAATGACCACATAGAGCTGCTGACCTTTGCAATTACTTTTAAATTATGGGGGGAAAAATGGGTACAAAGCTAAAAATGTGTTTTTCAAAATTCCCTTAGGGATACGTAAGCAAACCGGTTTAAACACCGCCTGTCTACAGAATAAAGACTAGACTCCTAAACCAGGTATTCGCACTCACCTAGCCAAGCCTTTGCATTTGGCTTTGACATTTCTCCTTGTCGGTCTCCCACTTGGGCACATGGGTCTCTTGATGGTTCCTAAACGTACCTGCCCTGTCCTACCCCTGCTCAAACTTTCATCCTCAAAATACTTTCCCAATTACTACCCCCCCCCCCCGCCGCTTAACTGAGTCATACCTCCCCGAGGCAGCTCACAAACACAGCTGCAAATTCTTTGACCTTCCATTGGTGGAAAAGTGGGGATCTGTGTCATCTCCCCCCGAAAGCTGGGTGGGCTTGTGACTGCCCATAATAACCAGAGAACACGGAAACTCTGCCCTGTGACTTCTGAGTCTGGGTCACAAAGGCCATGTGTCACTTCTATGTTTCCTGGAGCACTCGCTCTTGAAACTGCTCAAAAAACAAAATTCAACTGAGTACATTTTAAAGATCTTACTGGCTTGATTCCGTGACTCATGTAATGGGCAGCATCCCATGTGGCAGAGAAAGTAGCTCCGTGTAATGTCATTACATAATAATGAATGAATATGTGAATCAGGAAGGACGCTACCCATGTAGCAGGAGGCGTATCTCTAACTGTAAGGTAGAGAACTAGGGTCTGGGGCAGGTGGCGCTGCCTACCTGGTTCTGCTCTTTCTGGGCACCACACCCTTGACTGTAATGGTCAGATAGTACTTCTGCAGCCCAGCATTTACTCATGTGTTTCTTAAATGCCTACTATTCGCCAAGCCTACTCTTTTAGGCCAAAACAAAGTCTTAAGCATCTTCCCAGGATGCTTCCATTCTAAATAGGAGGAGACAGACAAAAAATAAAATTAAATGTGATCTGTTAGGTGATACATGCTAAGAAGAAGAAGAAAGCAAAATAAGAGGTGAGCGAAGGTTGTTGAACATGGTGTAATCAGAGAAGCCCTCTCTGATAGGCACCTGAAGGAAGTGGGAGAAAGGACAAGCCGTGTTTATGCCCGAGGAAAAGCATTCCTGGAAAAAGGAGGGGCACACGTAAAGATCCCCAGATAAGAATGTGCTTGCTGGGTGGAAGAAGGAGCAGATGGCCAGGGTGGCCTGAGCAGAGAGGCCAAGACAGGAGCAGCTGATGTGCTGTCCATGTCCATGGGGTGGACGTGCAGGGGATGGCAGTCGGGAAGGGCTGAAGGACTTTTGACGTTGCTGTGTCATGGATGGGACGTCATCAGACATCTATGGGCAGAGCGGTGGCACGATCTGGCCTCTGGAGAGCTTTCCAGTGTATCTGTCTCCCTGGTTCCATCGGGAACACACGCTGCAGAGAAGCGGGTCGAGAAGCAGACAAGGTAGAGGCTTTCACGACACCCAACCAAGAGCCGGGGACGAAGGGCTGGAGATGGAGATGATGCGAAGCGGTCCGAACAGGGGTGTGTCTGAAGGCAGAGCCAACAGGATTTCCTGTCGGACTTACAAGGGTGGGAGAAAGATGGGAGGCAAGAGTGATTTCACCGCCTTCTGGGCTGAAGACCCGGTAGAGCGCCATCGACCTTGGCTGAGACAGGGAACCGTGTGAGAGACGTGGATTTGGTTAAAGAGAACCAAGCCTTGGGTTTTTCTGCAAAACATCTCTGGAGACATTCTTTAGCTCAGGACCTTATGAACACGGCTTGCTGAGATTGGCTGGGGAGTAAGCCACCATCTGCAAAGTCAGTGACAGGAGAAAATATATTCCAAAGGGTGATGGCTTTTCAGTGGCACAGAGTGGACACTTTTTCTTTTGATGGTTATGTAGTGGCTTTGATGTGAATTAGAAATGTAAATTATAGAGTGAGGCTAAAGACATTTTTTTTTAAAGGAACTCACTGAAGGGAAAATGCTGATTAAAAATAGTACAAATGATAAATAGTTATGGGGAAAAATCATGTCACTATGCACTAATGGATGAACTTTGGGAAATACTGGTATACGATTTAATATCCAATTAATGTAAGTATCGCTAGAGGTCAGTTTCCGAGAAGAGAAGCTTTAGCTATTGACTCTGTTCTGATTTGTCCAAATTTTTCTTCATCTACAGTTGGCTAATGGTCTTCCAGTCTCCATGATCCACACCGCCCACCCCCGCCGCCCCGCTACATTTTTATTTCCACCTGAGGTCCACTTGGCAGTGGTGCGTCCTAGACCAAAAACCTGAAATCGCATTTGTAGCTGATTCTCACTCTGTGTTCATATGTAATTGTTCAAAGTGTATTCTAATTGGAGGTCTTACAATTGGATGGATGTCTCCACGGGAATACGCTTTCCCTCACAAACCCTGCACAAAGCCACTTGACACCTTGATCCCCCCATGTGGGGCCAGCTGAGCGCTGCAGGCAGCTCTGCGCAGGGACCCAGCAGGTGGCCCCCTCTGGGTCTAACCCCAGTGACACGGGTGATCTGCGGTGCTCCCGCTGACGGTGCTCCATGGGAAGCATCCCTTCCTGCGTAGGGTGGAAACTGGAAAGACATTATCCCCTAAACCCCAGAACATGAGCCCCCTTAATACATGGAAGCCCTTTACGTTCCACCCCCAGAACGGCCCTAGGAAGTAGCTACCATCATTCGACCCACTTCACAAATAAAACAACAGCCGAGGCCCGAGTAGACACACGTCCAAAGTCACATGGGGCTTATTTCCTGGCCTACCCCATTTCGGCCGGTCCCATGGGGACCAGGGGCTTGCGGCGGGGCGACTCTGTGACAGTGGGTGTCTCCCTCCTGCTCACCGTGCACCCCAGGACATGCCGAGGGACACTCGGTGGAGGCTCAGCTAACGCGACGGCTCGGCCTTGCACAACGACCTGGGCAAGCGGAGCGGGATTTAGAGAGACTATGGGAGCAAAACCCGCGTGGACGGAGTGGCTGCAGGAGGAGGTGGGGGGCCTGGGGAGACTGGGAGAGGGCAAGGGGCTTTCCCAAGGGGAAGTCTGACTTCGTTTTTGTGGGGCACTCCTTACATGTTTGGTGGGATGCGCCAGTGAACTCAACTGGGCCTCAACTGTTAGGTTTGCACTTGTAATTTTGATCGCCTGTGGTATGGCCCCTTTCCCCGAGGCTGCCGCGTTACAGGTCACGCTGTTCCTCCACCTGGAGGCCAGTCACTAACCTATATCCGGTTTGTGGGAATTATTCTGTATGCGCTTTTCTGTATGTATGTGATACTTCAGTAGTTTTATAAAAATATTTTTACTCTATACATTTTTTAAGTTAAATTTTGTCCATTAATGTATGGTGCAATGTTGGTTTCCGGAGTAGAATTCAGTGATTCATCACTTCCATACGACACCCGGTGCACGCCTCAAAAATATGGAACACTGCATGACTTTTCACGTCACCCTGGCTCGGGGGCCATCCTAATCTTCTCTGTACCGTTCCAACTTTTAGTGTATGTGCTGCCGAAGGGAGCACAACTCTATACGTTTTTTTTAAAAGAATCTCTGATTCAGGGATGCCTGGGTGGCTCAGTGGGTTAAGCATATGCCTTTGGTTCAGGTCATGATCCCGGGGTCCTGGGATCGAGCCCCGCATCGGGCTCCCTGCTCCGCGGGGAGCTTGCCTCTCCGCCTCTCCTCTGCCCCCCGCCCCCACTTGTGCTCTCTGTGTATCAAATGAATAAAATCTTTAAAAAATTAAATAAAAAAAATAAAAGAATCTCTGATTCAAACTGTCTTAAATAACAAGGAATGTTATTAGGTCACATAACTCCAAGGAAGGCAGCCCTGCAGCTGGTGACACCAAGGTCTAATTTGTCACAGATGACCCTGTTCCTTTCCATGTGTCAGCTCTGTCCTCAGGGCTGCAGACGTCTGGGCATCTTATCTAGACACAACCTTGCCCAAAGGAAGGGTTTGTTTCTTTGTTTTGTTTTTACCGGGGTGGGGGGGGTCTCTTTTTAAGAGCAAGGAAAATTTCCTAGAAGCAGGACTGGTCATTTCTTATAAAATTAAACACGCATTAACCTTATGACCCAGTCCCACACCTGGGCAGCATTTACCCATGAGAGATGACAACATATAAACCCAAGTACATGCACAGGTGCACACATTTATGCACGCATGCGCACACATACACGCACACACATACACAGAAAAAAGCCTACTAGAACATTGTAAGCTGCTTTATTCATAATATCCACAACTTGGAAACTGTCCAGGTATCAATCTATAGAAGAGTGGGTAAACTCACTGTGCTACATTTATTCAATGGAATACTAGTTGCTAATAAAAAGGAATGGATTATCAACACACACAGCAACATGGATGAATCTAAACATATTATGCAGAATGAAATAAGCAGATGCAGAGAGAACATACATAGTATATGGTGGGGGAAAAATCAGTAGTGGAAAACAAGGGTAGGTATAGGAGATGTTTGCCTCTGGGGGTTACCATACGGTAGGAGGCTGGCCAAGACCGATAGGGAAGGGGTAGAAAGGAGACGGTAATGTTCTGTATCATGACAGGTGTTTGGGTTACAAAGGTGTGTGCATTTGTCAAAACAGCAAATATACACTTAAGATTTATGTATTCACCTATAAATTTTACCTCAAAAAAAAAATCTGGGAACAAATTTTGAATTTTAGTGATATGAATGCTGAAGTATTTCAGAAGTGTCTGCAATTTACTTTGAAACGCATTCAAAAACTAACTGATAGATGGGGAGAGGAGCAAGATGGCGGAGGAGTAGGAGACCTGGATTTCATCTGGTCCTAGGAATTCAGCTGAATAGGGATCAAACCATTCTGAACACCTACGAACTCAACAGGAGATCGAACAGGAGAGTAGCAACAACTCTCTGAACAGAGAAGCGACCAATTTCTGGAAGAGTCACAGTCTACCCCTTCAGAGTAGTTAACCTTATTTTTGGTGTGTGTGTGTATATATGTTGTTCTCTCTTTAAAGTTTTGGGATACAGTTTCTTCTAACAGATCAAAATATACCCTAAATCTCTAGTGTATGGCTTTGTTCTAGTCTCCTGCCTGATCACATTCTCTCCCTTTTTTTTTTAATCTTCATTCTTTTTTCAAACAACTTCTTATCAATTCCTTTTATAAAATCTTTTATAATTTTCATCTTTACAGTCATATTCCATCCCTTCGTCATATTAACCCTTATTTTTGTACATAAGTAAGTTTTTCTTTCTTTAAAATCTTGGGAGGCACTTTCTTCTAACAGACAAAAATACGCCCAAAATCTAGTGTGTGGCACTGATCTATGCACCAGCCTGATCATATGTGATCATATTCTGTTTTTGTTTTGTTTTTGTTTTTATCTTTCTCTTTTCTTTTTTCTTTCTTTTCCCTTTCTTCTCCCCCGGTTTCAGGTCTCTTCTGATTTGTTTAGTGTATATTTTCTGGGGACATTGTTACCCTGTTTGCATTTTGTTCTTCCATTCATCTATTCTCCTCTGGACAAAATGACAAGACAGAAAAAATCACCTCAAAAAAAAAAGAACAAGAGGCAGTACTGACCGCCAGGGACCTAACCAATACGGACATTAGTAAGATGTCAGAACTAGAGTTCAGAGTGATGATTTTGAAGATACTAGCTGGGCTTGAAAAAAGAATGGAAGATATTAGAGAAACCCTTTCTGGAGAAATAAAAGAAATAAAATCTAACCAAGTCGAAATCAAAAAGGCTATTAATGAGGTGTAATCCAAAATGGGGGCTCTAACTGCTAGGATAAATGAGGCAGAAGAGAGAATTAGCGATATAGAACACCAAATGATGGAAAATAAAGAAGCTGAGAAAAAGAGAGAAAAACAATTACTGGATCACGAGGGCAGAGTTCGAGAGCTAAGTGATACCATAAGACGAAAGAACATTAGAATAATTGGGATCCCAGAAGAAGAAGAAAGAGAGAGAGGGACAGAAGGTATATTGGAGCAAATTTGGGGAAGGAAACAGGCATCAAAATGCAGGAGGCAGAGAGAAGCCCCCTCAAAATCAATAAAAATAGGTCAACACCCTGACATCTAATAGGTAAAACTTACGAGTCCCAGACACAAAGAGAAAATCCTGAAAGCTCACCTCAGAAGAAGAGATCTGTAACCTACAATGGTAGAACTATTAGATTGGCAACAGACCTATCCACAGAGACCTGGCAGGCCAGAAAGGACTGGCAGGATATCTTCAGAGCACTAAACGAGAAAATTATGCAGCCAAGAATACTATATCCAGCTAGGCTGTCATTGAAAATAGAAGGAGAGAACAAAAGCTTCCAGGACATACAAAAACGAAAGGAATTTGCAAACACGAAACCAGCCGTACAAGAAATATTGAAAGGGGTGCTCTAAGCAAAGAGAGAGCCGAAAAGCAGCATAGACCAGAAAGGAACACAGACAATATACAGTAACAGTCACCTTACAGGCAATACAATGGCACTAAATTCCTATCTTTCAATAGTTACCCTGAATGTAAATGGGCTAAATGCCCCAATCAGAAGACACAGGCTATCAGATTGGATAAAAAAACAAGACCCATCGATATGCTGTCTGCAAGAGACTCATTTTAGACCCAAAGACACCCTCAGATTGAAAGTGAGGGGGTGGAAAACCATTTACCATGCTAATGGACACCAAAAGAAAGCTGAGTGGCAATCCTTATATCAGACAAATTAGATTTTAAACCAAAGACTATAATAAGGAATGAGGAAGGACACTATATCCTACTTAAAGGGTCTATCCAACAAGAAGATCTAACAATTGTAAATATCTATGCCCCTAACATGGCAGCAGCCAATGATATAAGGCAACTAATAACAAAAGCAAAGAAACACATCGACAACAATACAATAATAGTGGGGGACTTTAACACCCCCCTCACTGAAATGGACAGATCATCTAAGCAAAAGATCAACAAGGAAATAAAGACTTTAAATGACCACTGGACCAAATGGACTTCACAGACATATTCAGAACATTCCATCCCAAAGCAACGGAATACACATTCTTCTCTAGTGCCCATGCAACATTCTCCAGAATTGATCACATCCTAGGTCACAAATCAGGTCTCAACTGGTACCAAGAGATTGGGATCATTCCCTGCATATTTTCAGACCACAATGCTTTGAAACTAGAACTCCATCACAAGAGGAAAGTCGGAAAGAACTCAAACACATGGAGACTAAAGAGCATCCTACTAAAGAATGAATGGGTCAACCAGGAAATTAAAGAAGAATTAAAAAAATTCATGGAAACAAATGAAAATGAAGACACAACTGTCCAAAATCTTTGGGATGCAGCAAAGGCAGTCCTGAGAGGAAAGTATAGAGCAACACAAGGCTTTGTCAAGAAACAAGAAAGGTCTCAAATACACAATCTAACCCTACACCTAAAGGAGCTGGAGAAAGAACAGCAAATAAAGCCTAACCCAACAAGAGAAGAGAAATCATAAAGATCAGAGCACAAATCAAGGAAAGAGAAACCAAAAGAACAGTAGAACAGATCCACAAAACTAGGAGCTGGTTCTTTGAAAGAATTAACAAGATGGATAAACCCCTGGCCAGACGTATCAAAAAGGAAACAGAAATGACCCAAATAAATAAAATCATGAATGAGAGAGGAGAGATCACAACCAACACCAAAGAAATACAAACAATTATAAGAACACATTATGAGCAACTCTATGCCAGCAAATTAGATAATCTGGAAGAAATGGATGCATTCCTAGAGATGTATCCACTACCAAAACTGAACCAGGAAGAAATAGTAAACCTGAACAGCCCTATAACCACTAAGGAAATTGAGGGAGTAATCAAAAATCTCCCAACAAACAAAAGCCCAGGGCCAGATGGCTTCCCAGGGGAATTCTACCAAACATTTCAAGAAGAATTAATACCTCTTCTTCTGAAACTATTCCAAAAAATAGAAATGGAAGGAAAACCTCCAAACTCATTTTATGAGGCCACCATTACCTTGATCCCCAAACCAGACAAAGACCCCATCAAAAAGGAGAATTACAGACCAATATCCCTGATGAACATGGATGCAAAAATTACCACCAAAATACTAGCCAATAGGATCCAACAGTACATTAAAAGGATTATTCACCACGACCAAGTGGGATTTATCCCTGGGCGGCAAATCAATCAATGTATACAATACATTAATAAAGGAAAGAACAAGAACCATATGATCCTCTCAATAGATGCAGAAAAAGCATTTGGCAAAGTAGCTGTACTTTCTTGATCAAAACTCTTCAGAGTATAGGGATAGAGGGTACATACCTCAATATCATAAAAGCCATCTATGAAAAACCCACAGCGAATATCGTTCTCGATGGGGAAAAACGGAGAGCTGTTCCCCTAAGGTCAGGAACACGGCAGGGATGTCCACTCTCACCACTGCTATTCAACATAGTATTAGAAGTCCTAGCCACAGCAATCAGACAACAAAAAGAAATCAAAGGCATCTGAATAAGCAAAGAAGAAGTCAAACTCTCACTCTTTGCAGATGATATGATACTGTATGTGGAAAACCCAAAAGACTCCACCCCAAAACTGCTAGAACTCATACAGGAATTCAGTAAAGTGGCAGGATATAAAATCAATGCACAGAAATCAGTGGCAGTCCTATACACCACCACCAAGACAGAAGAAAGACATTAAGGAGTTGATCCCATTTACAATTGCACCGAAAACCATAGGATACCTAGGAATAAATCTAACCAAAGAGGCAAAGGATCTGTACTCAGAAAACTATAAAATACTCAGGAAAGAAATTGAGGAAGACACAAAGAAATGGAAAAACGTTCCATGCTCATGGATTGCAAGAACAAATATTGTGAAGATGTCAATGCTACCTAGAGCCATCTACACGTTCAATGCAATCCCCATCAAAATACCATCCACTTTTTTTTCAAAGAAATGGAACACATAATCCTAAAACTTGTATGGAACCAGAAGAGACCCCGAATAGCCAGAGAATGTTGAAAAAGAAAAGCAAAGTTGGCGGCATCACAATTCCGGACTTCCAGCTCTATTACAAAGCTGTCATCATCAAGACAGTATGGTACTGGCACAAAAACA
The DNA here is from genome assembly GCF_037043125.1 of Eumetopias jubatus. Lineage (NCBI taxonomy): Eukaryota > Metazoa > Chordata > Mammalia > Carnivora > Otariidae > Eumetopias > Eumetopias jubatus. The sequence goes on along the minus strand of NW_028274823.1, from coordinate 82,263,969 downwards.
GACACATAGATCAATGGAACAGAATCGAGAGCCCAGAAATGGACCCTCAACTCTATGGTCAACTCATCTTTGACAAAGCAGGAAAGAATGTCCAATGGCAAAAAGACAGTCTCTTCAACAAATGGTGTTGGGAAAATTGGATAGCCACATGCAGAAGAATGAAACTGGACCATTTCCTCACACCACACAGAAAAATAGACTCCAAATGGTTGAAAGACCTAAATGTGAGACAGGAGTCCATCAAAGTCCTAAAGGAGAACACACGCAGCAACCTCTTCGACCTCAGCCGCAGCAACTTCTTCTTGGAAACATCGCCAAAGGCAAGGGAAGCCAGGGCAAAAATGAACTATTGGGACTTCATCAAGATAAAAAGCTTTTGCACAGCAAGGGAAACAGTCCACAAAACCAAAAGACAACCGACAGAATGGGAAAAGATATTTGCAAATGACATTATCAGACAGGCTAGTATCCAAAATTTGTAAAGAACTTCTTAAACTCAACACCCAAAGAACAAATGATCCAATCAAGAAATGGACAGAAGACATGAACAGACATTTTTCCAAAGAAGACATCCAAATGGCCAAAAGACACATGAAAAAGCACTCAACGTCACTCGGCATCAGGGAAATCCAAATCAAAACCTCCGTGAGATACCACCTCACACCCGTCAGAATGGCTAGAATTAACAAGTCAGGAAATGACAGATGTTGGCGGGGATGCGGAGAAAGGGGAACCCTCCTACGCTGTTGGTGGGAATGCAAGCTGGTGCGGCCACTCTGGAAAACAGTATGGGGGTTCCTCAAACAGTTGAAAATAGAGCTACCGTATGATCCAGCAATTGCACTACTGGGTATTTACCCCAAAGATACAAATGTAGGGATCCGAAGGGGTACGTGCACCCCAATGTTTATAGCAGCAATGTCCACAATAGCCAAACTGTGGAAAAAGCCAAGATGCCCATCGACAGATGAATGGATAAAGAAGAGGTGGTATAGATACACAATGGAATATTATGCAGCCATCAAACGGAATGAGATCTTGCCATTTGCAACGACGTGGATGGAAATGGAGGGTGTTATGCTGAGTGAAATAAGTCAATCAGAGAAAGACATGTATCATGTGACCTCACTGATATGAGGAATTCTTAATCTCAGGAAACAAACTGAGGGTTGCTGGAGTGGTGGGGGGTGGGAGGGATGGGGTGGCTGGGTGACAGACATCGGGGAGGGTATGTGCTGTGGTGAGCGCTGTGAATTGTGCAAGACTGTTGAATCACAGACCTGTACCTCTGAAACAAATAATGCATTATATGTTAAAAAAAAAAAAAAAAGAAGAAGATAGCAGGAAGGGAAGAATGAAGCGGGGGGGACATCGGAGGGGGAGACGAACCATGAGAGACGATGGACTCCGAAAAACAAACTGAGGGTTCTAGAGGGGAGGGGGGTGGGGGGATGGGTTAGCCTGGTGATGGGTATTGAGGAGGGCACGTTCTGCGTGGAGCACTGGGGGTTATGCACAAACAACGAATCACGGAACAGCCCGGGAAGAGCCATTTGCCTGACAGAGGAGCTTGTGTTCTGCAGGCTTTGAGGCTCACCTGCCCTCCGGGGCCCCCCAGGCTTCGCCCCACACCCCACCAGTGCATCTCCTGCAGTCTCGGGCGGGACTTCCAGCAGGCTGCTGGAAATCGGAGCAGAAAGAAGCAGGTCTCTACCGTGAGCCTGCTGTCCTTGCTCTGACCTCCTTTAGAGGGAGGATTGCCAGCAACCCTTCCTCAGCTTCGTCAAATGAGAAGGACTTGGATCGGGGCCCTCTTCATTCCCGAGAGGAAAATGAATTTCCCGGGGCCTGCGAGAATTCATTGCTTTCGCCGATTTTAATGCACGATTAAACCCTGAACATCTGGAGAACTTAAGCCAGTTTCCATAGTCCGGATCCACAGGAAGCCCCTTTGTCACTGTTTTCCATGCTTGGCATGTGTTAAAGTGACATTTCGGATACCTTCCCGTCTAATTTCGGTGACTTTTTGTTTGAATTCACACTCGGTGAATGTTAGTGGTATGTGGGGGTTCTGTGTGCTGAGTACATTGACATTTTCTCACCCCAAGGAAGTACGATGCTGCCGCCCAGCCCCCACCCCAACCGTTTTTGCTGTGTGCCAGGTGCAGTGGGTAGCAGGGATTGTACAAGAACACAGAACAGGACCTTCTGGCTCGACTCCCTGCTTGGATCCCTCTGCCCTCCTGCAGTTGCTTCTCTCTGCTCAGGAACCGGGAGCCCCAGGGGAAACCTCACTTGGCAGCCACTCGGCCCCAGGGTTTGGAGCGGCCCCAGCAAGCCACAGGGGCGTAGAGATCAAGCTCTGCGGTCATCTGGGCTCAGCTCCTAAGCACAGCAGTACGCACCCACCTCCCAGGCCAGCGACACTTCCAGGGCAGACGTGTGCCAGCAACCCCAACTGGACCTAGCTCCTCTTCTCGTCATTTGTTTTACGTGCCCGCCCCTGGAACCCGCAGAGAAAGGCAGCTAGTACTCGCCTAGGCAAGTGTGTCTGCCCGCCTCCAGGCTGGACCGAACCTGCTAGGCTCATTGGAGCGTCTGCAGAAAGGAAGCTTGCTGCAAACACACTGCATCCTCACTGCTTACCCATACCAGGGGCCACTGTCATGGCCCAACACAGCCAGAGGTCAGAAGGTTCCGGGGACCACTCAGACTGGCAATGAACACGCTTCCCATAAGCCTGGCAACGACTGGACTGTGGCCTCTTGAAACTCAAAGCCAAGGATTTCAGAGAAGCCTTCCAAACAAACGTTCATTGTAACAGATCATGCTTTTTCCCAAAAGATTTCTTTCCCCCCTGAAACATCCTAAGATATCAGGGAGCATGGCTACACATCACCCATGGAAAACCCGCTGTGTGCCTTTCTGCAGTCACAGGCTCTTTATTAAACACAGAATGCTTTGGCCGAAACATCCTTTGGCTTCTCCTCTCGTGCTGATGAATACTATCGGCAGGAAGCAATGAAAACAATACCAGATCCTCCCAACACAGAGCTGGCCAGGGGAGCAGATCCCAAGCGCCAATAAGCCACTGAGTTAAACTATTTAGAATTTATCTTAGTCCAAGCCAAAAAGAGAGGGACTGAGAAGAAAAAAAACCAACTAACCCAACAGAACATACTGTAAACCCTCTGGCAAAAATAGACCAAGCATTCTGGACGGTAGGCACCTGACACTTTCTTGTAATGTTTTGATGCTCCTCGTAAGCAATCATATTTGTTACTAACCAATGTCTTACTTGTCACTAACCAGATCTTTCCCAGGCACCAGCTTGGGATATGCCACAGGGCTCTCAGGAAACTAGCCACGGGAGCAGTCCAAAGAAAAAAAGAAGGAGAGGGAAAGTCATTCAGGTTCCTCTGGAGTTTGGGTTGGCTTTGGGGCTCGGCTGCAGCCTAGGTCCTCTAGGGGGAGAGCAAATTAAAGGCTCCAGGAAGTAAACTTGCAGTTAAGATACCTGAATGCGCCCCCTCCGTTCCCCAATCCAGTGCTAACTGTCTTCACGTTCTTCTGGACACCCGGTGTGTTGAGAGTTAGAAGTCATTAAAACGGACTCTAACAGCCATTTCTATTTTTAGGTCTTCAATTGTCATTAGGACACAAATTTGTATGTCCAGCCATTAAAGGTACTCTACAGGTAACAGCTTATTCATTGTCCTCCAAATTTATTTGGTCAAATAAATGGCCAAATTTGACCAAATAAATGAATTTATTTGGTCAAATAAATGACCCACCAAAACTGGGTCACCAAGGGCTTCTGGTTTCACCTTTAACATGAAAGGGCTTTGGAGTCAAGTCACCATTCCCATCCTTACAACTAGAAAAGGCTGGACAAATGTTTCAAAAAATGACTTTTTTGGGTCAATGGATCCAGCCACCACCCTCCAAATCTGGAGAGACAGGTGCACTCAGAGTCACAGCTGAGATCTCCTTGCACGGAGCAGAAGCCACTAAAGCCATAAATTATGAGGAACCCTTACATGGTAACTCAGATGAACTGCTGTTGGGGTTGGGGGGGGAAGGGAGGTGGGAGTCGAAAATCCACATAAAAATTCTGACTCTCCCCAAATTTATCTACTAATAGCCTGTTGGCCAGAAGCCTTATCAGTAACAATGAACACATATTTTGTATATGTATTATATACTGTATTCTTAGACTAAAGCTAGAGAAAAAAATATCAGGAAAATCATGAAAGTACACTTACAGTACTGTATTTATTGAAAAAACCCACGTGTAAGTGGACCTGCTCAGTCCAAACCCGGATTGTTCAAGGGTCAACCGTATTATCAATTACACTTTAAATGTGACAGGTCTAAATACACCAATTAAAAAGACAGAGATCATAGAATAGATTAAAAACAAGATGCTGTTTATCTGCGATATATTCTATAAGAAACCCACTTTATAAAGATCCAGAGAGGTAAAAATAAAGGGGTCGAGAAGGATATATACCATGCGAACACGCATCAGAAGAAAGCTGGAGTCATTATTTTCATTTCAGACAAAGCAGACTTCACAACAAGGAGTATTATCAGGAATAGAGAGATGACAAAACAGTAAAGGGGTCAACCCTCCAAGAAGACATAGCACCTTTAATGTGTATGCATCTAACGAGAGCATCACAACACATGAAGTTCTAGGCCACCAGGGGGCTGGAGGGAACTCAGAGCCGGTCCCTCTTGGGTGTCAGAGCCTTCCCTTGTCCTCATCTGGGACGCCATTTTGGCCCCTCAAGCCACACCCTAGACATCCTTCCTAGACAGGAACTAGGACACGGGAGTTCGCATAGGCCTCTGAATTTGGACTCCCTACTTCTTTAACTTTGAAAAACATGGGAGTCTGCCTGTCTCATTGATCTCCGTCTTCAAATCTTCAGTAAACCTGTCCCAAGAATTCTCAAGAGACTCTCAAGTCTTTGCACTCACCAACCATGATGTGTTGGTGGAATAATGAATGGCTGAGTAAGTACTGTTCGTGTTGATCAGATGTTACACGTACGCTGTCACTGGCAAACCACAAATTCTCAAGGGCATTTCTAAATCCATAGCATGCACTTTCTCAATTGCTAGACCCTAAATGACACCAGTGCTAGGCCAACACCCGAGAACATAAAGGATTTCTCACACATGCAACACACGTGTTAGCTCTTGTGATAAACCCTCCCTCCCTGTCTTCACCGATAGTAAGGCCCGGCCATCTGCACTGTCCTGCCACTTTCCCCACGATCCCAACCCTCTCCCTCCCTCATTCCAGTTTTGTGCAACTTCCCCTCACGGACCACGCCCATCTCTGACCTCTGAAGGCTGGAGTCTGGACCTAGCAGGTTGCTTAATTTTCTTGTGACTCGTGCTGAACCAGCAGACAGAGAAGAACTTTAAGGTGCTGATAAGCAGAGTATCAAGTCTGGATTTGCTCGAAGTAAGTTTCCTGACCGAAGGGAGAGAAAAATAAAGAATATCAGCATCAGAGTCTGACTCTTGCTTTTGGCTTAGGTTGTGATCTCAGGGTCATGAGATCAAGCCCCGTGTTGGGCTCCACACTCAGTGGGGAGTCTGCTTGCGATTCTCTCTCCCTCTGCCCATCCCCCCTGCACACTCTTTCTCTAAAATAAGTACATCTTTAAAAAAAAAAAAATCAGTATCAAGGGATTCAAGTAGCATATTCTATACCCTAGTTAACTCAATTCCATGGTTGACTTTTGTATAACAAAGGTCAAATTAAAGCTAACAGGGATTCTCATTTTATGTGATATTTATAAAGTTTATGAGATACTTATCACATCAATTAGGTATTTGGGATACAAATAAAACATTTAGCAGTTAGGAAATTGGCAAAACTCGTCTCTCACCTCATGATGTGGATTGCCTACTATTCAGTTCATAACGAGGTGTACCACTTGGCTTTTCCAGCACAGGCACCGATTTCTCCCACGGCTGACTCTTCCTGTACAATCTATGAACACTCACAGTATTTGGGGGGTGTGGGATGCTGGGGAGACAGCGGAAACCGGAAGCCCAATCAGTCACCTTCTGCAAGACGGGGTAGTAACTAACCTTGTGGTTTTGTGAGGGTTAACAAGATAATACACGTAAAATGCCCTCCTCATAAAGAGAGCCCAACAAAGGAGCTGTCCAGGGCTTTGTCTTAGCCAACTAAAGGACAAAAAAGTGCATGTCCTCAATCAGGCAGGCATCATCAAGTGGACTAGATTCTCCGGAACACGAGATTGCTCTGTCCTTCCCGGATCTGCAGACAGAGAGCCACAGGGTATGTCCATTCATGAACAGGGCAGTCAGGCACGAATTTCTTCAGGACATACGTAGGATGCAAACCTGTAGTACTAATTTTTTTTTTTTTTAAGAAAACCACTTGACTTAGGAAGAAAAGATCCAATTTTTAGCATGTGCCCATACTGCATTTTCGTTACTCAAGCTGCTTTCCCCTTCGATACGCAGCACCTGTCCGATAGTCAAGGTCAGGGGAAGGCTGTGCCAGTGAAATGGCCGTCCCAGAATTCTGGCCAACTTGCCTCCAGAGGCCATCCCACAATCTGATGGAGACACACGTCCAGAGCCCCACGCAGGAAATCTCACCGGCTTGACATCTCTAGCCAATGTGGTCTGTAGCTTGAATCCAACTCACTTTCAATTCTTATGTATTTTTGAAAAGACATTTGCACAACTTCAGAAACCTTAAGGGGAAAGAAACAGGGTTGCCAGAGGCCCTGTCTCAAACAAAACCAAGGAAGAAGGTCCAAAAATGCAGTATTTGCTTTAATGACTTCGTCGACGACTTCTGGGAAGGATGTGAACACATTAGAAATAACAGCCATTTATTTTTTAAGGATCAGGTTTTATTAAAAAGTGCATTTTGATTAATTTATGATCTAGATAAGCTGTTAAGATATCAGTATACTCTCTGGAATAGTAACTTTACAAATATTTAAAACAAACAAAATTTTAAAAGCCTTTTTATTTCCTTCACCATTATTGTTTTACAATACAAATATCACCTTGTGAATACACAAAAAAACCCTACGGAAGATAATTCTGCTGCGTAAAATACAGAATGGATATATATACTTCTTCATTCTTAAAAAACTATTTTGTTCTCCACATTGGCAAGTATAGAAGAGAATACTTCCCCAAACATACTCATGTTAGGAGTAAAACTTAGAGTTACATGCAGTTTCTGCACAAATATATTTTAAAGAAATAGATCTCTGTTTTGTTGTTCACCAACAAAATTGTCATGAGAGTATGGATAACTAATTTAGAGCTTTCACGTTTTTTAGTTAAGTGATCATTTTCAAAACTCTCTTTTTAAAAACAAAGTATTCATGGCTATTTTCACTGTATAGTTAAAATCGAACTACCAAATAGGTGATAAAATAATTTAAGTGGTACGTGTCATTGCTACCTGCTCACAATATGGGAACAGGTTCTGACTTTCTGATTAACTCCCCCTTTCTTTAATTCACAGCGATTTAAAAACCATAAGCAGTCTTCTGATTTAATTTAGCTATAAATGCAAAATTTAGTAGTGTATACATACATTTATATTTCCATGGAATATTTATTTTAAATAAAAACATTTAAGATTGCCTACTGACCATACAATCAAGACAAGAAAGGCACTAGAAACATAGACAAATTTCTCTCCCAAGAAGCATTTTTAAATTTTAACTCTTTTCTCTCCAACATGTAAAAATCTTTAAATTTGGTTTTCATAACATTATTTTGAAAAATAAAGTTAGGAAATACTTAGAAAATCACTTTATAACAGAATCTTTTTTTTTGCACTTTTTGACACACTCTCTCTGCTGATTTTTACAAAACCCAAAGTTACCGAACCTTTCTGTGTCTGTCATTTTTATTTGAATATCGGTGCAACAGGTAGAAAGATTTCAGAATCGAACCCCATTCAGGTACTTAGAAACCTTCATAGAGACATTTGCTAGAAAATGGCTTACAGCCCAATCTTTGGGGCAAGAGATATGAAAAGTATGTTTTCCCAAGAAAATAATACGCTTTATTTCCAGATGTGCCTGGAAAGACCAGAACTGATGATATAAAAGCTTACATTTATGCTGTTGCATCATATACAAAGGAACATGGTGGTCGCAGGTTATGGAAATCCCAAACTTATGAACAGGAAAATGTGTACAGTGCATGATAGGTTAAATTTTCTTTATTGTTGTCCAACGCAGGTCCTTTGGAGAGAAAAAAAGATCACAGTGCTGACCAGGTAACTCAATAGGTTAAGTCAAGGTAACTTTTGAAAGAGAACAGGATCAGGGAGGTGTTTGTTTATGGCATCTTCTCTCACGGAGTTCTTAGCACTTCGGACAGCTCCTCGCTCCCCGGCCTTGCGCGGCTGTTATGTGTCATTCACCAAGCGGCTGTATTTCACTTGTCTGCCGAGGTGGACGACTGGCCAGGGGAAGGGCCAGTGGTAAGAGCGAGGTACGATTCCTTGGACATTCTTTTCAAAGTACTGAAACGGCCTGTACCACCACACCCTAGCCAGGAGGTTCATCTGGGAAGCTTCTTTTAGCACCTAGGAGACCAAGGGCAGGAAAACCACGTCAGGGGGAAGGAGCCACTGTCCGCGCCCCAAAAGGAACACGCACGCTTTGCTAACCACCTTCCACCTAGAGTTTAGATGGTTTCCTTATTCCTTATTCCAGTTCGCAAAGGATCCCAGACCCGCCCCACGGGCCCTGCGTGCCCCCGTTACACGCACTTGGCCACTCTGTGTTCATTAGCTAACTGGGCCACACCCCAGCAGAAAGACAAGCCAATTCCAGGAGCGCACGGACAACGGGGGCCTTACTCCATCTCTCATCCACACATGTATCCCTCAATCAGTGTTTCGGTGACTTTCTGCGATGGACGTTCAGGACTCAGCTTGGGGGGGGGGGGGGATGGAGACCAGGCAGCTGGTGGGTGCAGCCAGTGGGCACAGCCGAGACATTTGTCAGGGGCGGTGGGAGGGCGGCCCTTGCTCTAGAAGGATGCTATGTCCGTGTCGCTGCACTCACACATTCCCTGTTCGCTTACAACCCAACCTTAGATGCCGGTTGGCCCGCCCCCTCACCCTGCTGCATGGGCACCGCCGGGCCGAGGGGAAAGAGACACTGCAATCCCACAAGGAGGGACACTCACTTGCTGATTGGCCATCGTGTGGTACCACCAGAAGAGTCTCGTGGTGATGTAGTAGGCCACCACCACGTCCACAGTGTAGTGGTCATGCGCCAAGAGGATGCAGAAGATCCCAACCACGCTGAGCAGCCAGCAGATCCAGTGGTACCACCAGAGTCGTCGAGGGGAATCTGCAAAGACGAGACACTCACCATAGCCCCATCATCCCGGCACCTCTAAGGGCACCCAACCACGCCTCGATGACCGCTTCTGCACCCAGTGACTCTGACCTTTCCTTCTGGAAACATGTCATGTGGGCAACAAATCTAAGGGCTTTAGCTTCTACGTAACCAAGGCAAGAATGGCAGTAGCTTATTTTATGATTTTATCAGCGATTGTAATTTATGTTTGGTTATTACTTGATTCATATAATCATAAAATACAGCTTAAAAGGGCAACGGACAGCATAATGCATCATGCTCTATTAAAAAAAAACACACACACACACAAAACTGTCCACTGACATTTAAGTCAATTTACTTGTAAATAACTTGGGGTTAATGCTCTAAACACAAATCAATACCTTTTTTTTGGTCTAGAGATCCTTATACAGGGACAGTCATAATTGATACTGTCTTATTTGCTTTCCAAGCTCTGTGCCCATACGCTAATCTGAAAGTCTTCGAGATTTCCATTTCTCAAATGGAAATAAGAAAGGATCCAGATGCCCAGGAATTTGGGTCCAAGTGCATTCAAAGGCAGGGCAGAGTCAGATAAACACCTGTCCATACCTCCATGTGGAAGCCCCCTGGGGGGGGAGGGGGCGGGGAAGCATCAAAATCTCTATGAATGCAGGCCTTCCCACCTTGTATTCTGGAAGAATGGGCTGAAGAGGGTCTGACATTTTACACAGGAATGTCATTTGCATGTGATCCATCCTTACTACCCAGGGGGAGGAAATTCACACTTTCATTGGATTCTCAAGGGGTCTAAGAACTAGTCGTCCATTTCAGCAGTATTTATCAAGCATCTCTATGTGCCTGGGACAGGAGATGCTCTAGCTACTGAGAACAACGAGTAAACAGGTGAAGAACCTACCCTGTTGGCAGATCCCTTCCCAGCATGGAGGAGAGACAATACAAAATAATTATAATAGATAAGTAAATTATGCGCTATGTTAGAAGGTATTAAATGCCAAGGAAAAATTAAGAAGTTGAACAGGAGAAGCAGGATCAGAAACAGAGAAGGGGAAGGGAGGTGTGCAGCTTTAAATGGAGTGGTCAGGGCAGGGGCGGGGACTCTATATTCCACCCCCAGGAGAATCTGTATTTGCACCCTAACAACACAACAACAGCAGATACTGTTCATTCCTCCTCATGCAGCTCTGCGGGAGCCCATGTATGCCATCTGTTTTCATTCCTACCACCTCTCCCTCAGCCACAGGGTGGGTACCAGTAGCTCATTCTAAAGATGAGGGAACCAAGACTTAGAGAGGTTAAAGGTGGTCCCCACGGTCACAGAGCTCGTGGTAGCACCAGGACTCAAAATCCACGCTTGTGACCCCAGTCTTCCCAGTCTCCCGACATGGCGTGCTGGGTTTCCTTCAAGGACAAGGCTTAGCCCCCACTGCAGTACAATCAGCAGGGGGTGGGAGTGCTCCCCCAGCCGGCTGCACCGGGCCTGCGTAGCCCCCAGCGCCACGGCCGGCTCGCCCCAGCACAAGGGCAAGATGGCACCCTGACAGTTCTGAACAGAAACTGTTAGAATTCACTCTACTTGGTCACATGCCAAGTACGAGTGGAAGAACACCTACACTTCCTTCTCCCGGTGCCCTGCAGCACCTCTCCTCTTCTCCTGTCTTCCCTATCTTAGTTTAAGACCAAAACTGGCCCGGGACACCTGGCGGGCTCAGTCAGTGAAGCGTCTGCCTTCGGCTGAGGTCATGATCTCGGGGTCCTGGGATCGAGTCCCGCGTTGGGCTCCCTGCTCAGGGGGGAGTCTGCTTCTCCTTCTTCCTCTGCTGCTCCCCCTGCTTGTGCTCTCTCTGTCAAATAAATAAAAATCTTAAAAAAAAAAAAAAAGACCAAAACTGGGCTTTCAAGCCTTCAGTCTTCAGCTGTCTCCTGTGCTCCCGGTCAGCCCTGCTCTCGGCGGACTCTTGTTTGTGGACCTCTCTCCATTCCCTCCGCGTCTTGCCGACGCCAACACCATCACGGTGGTTCAGGCCACCCCACGTCTTCCCTGGATTACGGCAGCAGCCAGCCCCCCACTCTCACCCTGCTCTCCAGCCCGGCCCCCTCCACCCATCCTGCACCTGCCCCCGCAGGGGTTCCTCCTTCTCCGGAGGAGGAACGGCACGGCATGGCCCCGTCTCTGAGAGAATGGAAGTTCAGACTCCTCACGGTCTCAGGCACGCTCCATGATCTGGTTCCTACTTAACAGTTCATCTGTGACTTCTCATCACTACCACCGCTCTGAATCCCAACCACACCGACCTTCCAGACGGTGCCACACGCTCACTCCCAAGACACGTCCCGACTGCAATGTGTGCGGCCCTCTTCCAAGGTACCGACAGCCCGGGTCTACGCACTATTCTTCATGGAAGCTGCCTGAATAATGCTCATCGAGACTGTTTTTAACAGTAAAATACTGAGGACAACTGCGTTTTCTACAAGGAGAAAAGATAACCTGGGGTTCATTACAAGGGGCCAGAGCCTCATGTCTCACCAACATCATCCGCGAGAAAACAAGCCGGAAGACTATAGAGAACATAATACCGTTATGTAGATTTGACAAACCCTCACACCATGACACACAAGCACCAAAACATGCATGGACATGACGCAGGAAAATGGAAGGAGAAGGAATGAAAGGCCTTAATCACCTAGTTACATTTCATTTGTTTTTTAACGGGTTAAGCAAAACAGACACAGCAAATGCTACTATTAAGCCTGAGCAGTGGACAGGGGCATATTTAGTATTATTTTTTGTGTGTCTCATAATAAAATATTTTAAGTACATTTTTTTAAAGGGAATTTCCCGTTCAGTGTCTGCCTCATTTAGTGTCCCTGAGCCCACATCACCGAGCCCCTTCTGTCCCCGCGGCTTAGGGCAGAGGGCCAGGAACTTGAAAACACCTGGTCTATGATCACATCCTACCAGGCCTGACGCCGGAGTCCTGTGGTCTTAGGAGATTTCCTTCTGGCTCCTTCCAGGAGCTCTAACACATCCCACATGCTACGCTGACACTTGAGGGAACAAGTCACTCCCCACCCCCTATACACACACAGACCCACACACACAGACCCACACACACACACACACACACGGGTCACTCCGGGGGCCCCCGTGTCTGGGCGCAGTGGGGAGAGGAGGTGCCGCCCTCTTGCAGGGGACTCCGCAGAGACCGGGGGACATGGCAGATGTCATGGAAGGCTGCCGTGGACTTACACTCTTTGATAAATAAGTAGGTGAGTGTGAGCATGACCGTGTGGCCGCTGTACAGATAGTCCCCGCACATGTTGTGAGAACCAGTGATGGACAGGCCACCGCCAGCGATGAGCTTCATTATTCTCCGCAGTTGGGCTTCCCAGTCTCCAAAAAGCTGATGGGAAAAGAGAAGACAAGATTCGTTACTGGCCCACACGGAAGTGCGCCAAGACTACTACTATTCAGAATTAAGCTTTCTGATACGGTGATTTCTAATCAGAAATATATACTTGGTCTCTGATTTCATTCTGCTGGCACAACCTTGGGAATTTCCTGAGATCAAGGTGTCTTTCTTTGGTTATTCCTCACAAGGCCCTTTCAACACACCTGAGCGCCTGTTAACAAGCTGCGTCTGGGAAAGCCCCAAAGGATGGGGGCTGGATGCCAGCAGAACCCACCAGGTCGTCAGGGGGCTGGGCCTCCAGGGAGGGGAGAGGGGCTGGAGGCTGAGTCAATCACCCATGGCCGACGGCCTCATCAATCCCGCTGACGTAATGAAGTCTCCACAAAAATCCTAAAGGATGAAGGTTCAGAGAGCTCCCAGGGTGGTGAAAGAGTCGAGGTATGGGGGGTACTGGGAGGAGGGGCGCACCCAGACAGGGCGCGGAAGCTCTGCACCCCTTCCCACACACCTCGCCTGGCGCATCTCAACCATTTGGCTGCCCTAAGTTATATCCTCTTAGAATACAGTGGAAATCTAGTAAGTAACATGTTTTCCTGAGTTCTGCGGGCAACATTTAGCAAATTAATCAACCTGAGGAGGGGTCACAGGAACCTCCAATTTATAGCTGGGGGGGTCAGAAGCCTGGGGACAACCCGGACTTGGGACTGGTGTCTGAAGCAGGAGGTGGGGACAGTCAGTGTGACACGGAGCCTTTAGCCTCTGGGATCTGATACTGTCCCCAGGGAGCCAGTACCACAGTGCATTCCCCACATCTGGCCAGAGAAGTGCTCGGTGTGGGCAATGAGCACGGAGGAGAAGCACGGGAGTGTTCTGCCTTCACGGGCTCATGCTGAGATACATCAGACCCCACCGTGAAGTCTGCCGCTCAACGGTCACCGTTCTTCGGACAGCGCTCAGAAGGGGTCTGGTCCTAGAGATGAAGCATGTGGCCTCGGAACGTTCCTTCGATGCTGGCACTTTCTATAGCACATTTCAGCAGATACTAACCCAGCTTTTAAAATTACACTGATAGAGAAAGAGTCATTGACTGATTTACTACCAGAGCCAATTTGGAAAAAATATCTAGGAAAACTTCCAGTGCTCAGCTTGGGGACAACTCTTTCACTAACTTAGCTGAAGTGCCGGAGACTGGAGCAGTCAATTGCGAGAAGACTGGTTTGTGATATTCGGCGACCGAACCGAGACAAGGGACTGAGGTGGATGTGCCTTCAGTCTTCTGAAATTATTATGTGGGTAGAACTGCATGTTCTTCCCTTTTAATAAGAGTGAGAAAAGTTCATAAATAAATCTACGTGTCTCTGACACACATCTGGGCCACACACTGGACTCGTAAGTGGCTTAAACTACTCACTGCAATTCTTATTTGCTCTGTCAAACGAAATGTGTGCCTGTCTGTATTTTATGCTTGTCAGCACACTTTTAAAGTTCTGATTAGCTGCCCAATTTAATCACCATGATCCTTTTCAGCATCTCACCGATGATATTCCAGGCTTTGGGAAATACATGTTCTATTACAATCTCCCTTTAAAAAAACGTATCCAGATTTCTACTTAAGGATGGTGGGTTGAACACACCACAGAGAGGGTATGGATGTTCACATTCAGAAGGTCAGTGAACATAGCAGGAGACCCCAACACCTCTAGAAATTAAAAACAAGCTTCATACAAAGGATCAAGAGTCAGGCTTTTTCAAAAACAATACAGGAAAACAGAAGGCTTTGGAAGAATGCATCCAAATTCTATGGGAAAATGATTTCCAACTTAGAATCCTATACCCAGCCACATTACTAACTGGCCCTACAATAAAGGTAAACTAAAGCCATTTTCACACACACAAGATTTCACAATATTTACCACCTGTGTACTCCTGTTTTCAGGGAATTACAAGGGTATGCTCTGTAAAGCAAAGGAGTAAACGCAGAAAAAAGAAGAGACGGGACCCGCGAGGATGCCAATGAAGGGAGAGCCCAGGGTGGACAGTGAAGGGGGCGAGTAGGTGTGCAGGAGGGTCGCCCTGGAGGAGGTGCCACCAAGAGAGGCCACTGCCCCCGAGAGCACTGAATAAAAGAGTCACCACATGGGGATGAATGTGTGCGCACACAGACAACTAAGAAAGCAAAAAGCAAGGCAATCACTAACTCTACAGGAAACAAAATACTGTGCAGAAAAGCAATCACAGGAAACAACATGAGTTGGCTACAAAGGGCATTTACAAACTCATAATGTAAGCACGGAGTATGGAGTTAAATCAGAACAGAAAACTAGACTGGGAAGAGGGAACAGGAAGTGTGACGGCCTGTGGTGGGACAGGGTGGGGCCGAAAAGGCACCGAACTGGGGCTGGGGCATCAAGGACCCTCAGTTCTGGCCTTCCTTGTAGGACATCACTAAGATTTCCATCAGAAAAATAAATAGAACTGCCATGTCACTTACACACTTACACACACACACACCTGTAAAAAGTGAAAAGATAGGAAGGTAAACACCACTAGATTCAGTTAAAAGAGCTGAAAGTGAGTTAGGGACGTAGGCTGGAGTTGGGTCAGGGTTGGGGGGCTAATGTTTTTCGTAATAGCTTCTGCAGAACCATTTTATATTTTCAATTGTATACATGTATATACATGATAAAAGTTTTTTTAAAGGTTTAAATTGAAAGTTTGGCCCAGTTCTAGCATAACAATGGATAAAGAAGAAAATGATGGCAAAAAAACTTAGGTAGGGGCTCCTGGGTGGCTCAGTTGTTAAGCGTCTGCCTTCAGCTCAGGTCATGATCCCAGCGTCCTGGGATCGAGCCCCGCATTGGGCTCCCTGCTCGGTGGGAAGCCTGCTTCTGAACCTCTCCCACCCCCACTGCTTGTGTTCCCTCTCTCACTGTGTCTCTCTCTGTCAAATAAATAAATAAAATCTTAAAAAAAAAAAAAAAAAACTTAGGTAGCTTTTCATTTTATGTTATTTCAGATTGTCCTTCTAAAACTCTTTTTTTTTGCACTAGAAATGCTATTCTCAGGCACCATCACCCCATAATTTGCCCTCCCGGTTTTTTTTTTAAGATTTTATTTATTTATTTCATGAGAGACAGAGGGAGAGAGAGAGGGAGAAGGAGAGAGAGAGAGAAGCAGAGGGAGAAGCAGGCTCCCAAGGAGCAGGGAGCCCGATGCGGGACTCGATCCCAGGACCCTGGGATCATGACCTGAGCCGAAGGCAGACGCTTAACCATCTGAGCCACCCAGGCGCCCTGCCCTCCCGTTTTAGCATGAAAATATTCATGGGGAACCTGTGCGTGTAGGGAGGAGGGAGAAATTACAAGGTAAACATAGCATCGAGAAAAAAAAAATAGCCAGAAATCAATGCTGCATTTCTTATAAGTGCCCTTAAAACTCCTAAGCTTTCTTTTAAAAACTTTTCATGTCAGTCAAATCTCTGCAAGGGGAGCAGTCTCTTTAAGCTTCAGTGGAAAGTGGGAAAAGAAGACAGATGGCCGCATAAAAAATTTTAATTATGTTTAAAAAAGCAAACAAAGTACAAGACAAATCGCAAAACAATTGAGCAGAAACAAGTTACCATCTTTTTCCTGTGCACCACACCTGTCAATCAAGTAAATCAGACCAGCGTGGGAAACAAAATTTATCAGCGGACAAAGGATATGAGCAACTGGAGGTAGAGACTGTGTCAAACAAACAGAAATACAAACGGACATTGACAGGAGCTCACTGTTCCCTTGGCCGCCGGGGGTTGGGGGCGGGGGGGGAGGCAGGCACAGGGTCGCCCATCTCCTCAAAGTGGCTCCCTTAGGAGGAGGGGGCACACTGGAGGAAGCTGCCAGGGGGGCAGGGAGAGGACAGCTGAGGCCTCTGCCACTTGGCTGTGTGACCCCAGGGGGCTGGACGGGTCTGACCCTCAAGCCCCTCACCTACAGCCTGGGGAGTCATGGCTTTATTATGATTGGCAAAATCCCCGGCAAAGCTCATCATCAATACTGAACAGCAACCTCAACAGCACAGCCTGTGACCTAGAAGTCTACCTCAAAGAAAGGACCCCACATAGGAAAGAAAGCTTTATGTACAAACACCGTAATATTATTTATAAAGGCAACAAACTGGAAACCATCTACCCAGGGATGATATTAACTAGCTGTTCCTTTGCTATTCAAAGCCCAGGCCCCGCCCGTTCTGAAAACACCAGGAGTCCCTGGAAATAGCTCTGGGATGTACTGAACTGGAACTGAGGGGGTGCACTGGACTCACACTACAGGGGTTCAAATGTACTGAACTAGGCTACAGTTTTGGGGTGTTGTTTTTTTTTTTAGATTTTTTATTTTTCATTTGAGAGAGTGAGAGAGCATGAGCAGAAGGGGCAGGGCAGATGGAGAGGGAGAAGCAGACTCCCCACTAAGTGGGGAGTCCAATGTGGGGCTCCATCCCAGGACCCTGGGATCATGACTAGGAGCCGAAGGCAGATGCTTAACTGACTGAGCCACCCAGGCGCCCCATTATTGCTTAATAAATTATGAAAAAATAAGTTCACAATGCCTGTGCAGTAAGCTTATATCATAAACATTTTCTCCTCTTGAGGACAACACAAAACATGTGGTATAATTAACTATGCTTTTTAAAAAAGAGTCTAGAATGTACATTCCACATGTTAACAGGGTTTGTATGGAAGTTGGCAGGATTTCTCCCAGTCTCTGTCCCAAAGGGACTTCCATTACTGCTCCTTGGGCTGGAAAGGGAGGGACTGCCTTGGAAGTCCGCAGTTCTGGGATTCAGGTTGCCTTGGAGTGCAGGCAGGACATACGGGAAGAAAAAAAACAGGAAACTCTTGGCTTCTCTCTCACACTTCTCATTTTGGTTTCCTTCCCCAGTCTGCCTGCTACTATTTTTTAGTGTCCTCTAAACACCCCTCCATACATTCTATCTAGTGTTTCTGACTTGCATTCAGTGGGAAACAGCATGGAGTGTGCTTCCTCCACTGGAACGGGCTATAACCCACCCCCCACCCCCATTAGCAGGCTTTTGATTGTTCATTTTTGAAAGCAGATATATTTGGGGGGACATCCACGTGATCACATTCTCAGTGGACACTACAAAGCTGTGACAGGAGCTCTCAGATCTCTACCACTATGTGAATTATGGTCTCCTAGGGACACAGAAAAGTCAGTTTTTGGTAAAAATCAAGCTATTTTCTTCAATATCTAATGAACAGCTGAGAAATTAAGTAAACTGGCCAAATCGCTTAAGCAAGAACAAGGCCGGGCAGGAGAGGCTTAACACCACGGACCACTCCAGAACAGTTAGAAACTGGGGAGCCTTCAGTTTATTACAAAAAAAAAAAATTTATATATATAAAGATGGATACATATAAAGTAACTTTTCCTTGAGCAGCCTCACACCTCACAGAGGTAATGTCCTGCTATCATGCCCCAGGCATCTCTCAAAGTACACACTCATTCACTCATTCAATGAATCACCTACTACCACCAGGGCAAGGAACATTTTGTCGTATTGCTGAAGAACAGTCTCACTGCCACACAGATAATTCGCTCTCATCTGTCTAGGCCATGCCCAGAGAACTGCTCTGAAACACACAGACCACAGTCTACACCCGCTAAGGAACCTGGCATCGAGGGGCAGAAGGATCCATGGAACCCCGTGTCGATCACGTGCTGGGCAGCCTGCCGCTGAGAAGCACACACTATACACTGCGGTCACCCCTCATCTTCAACTCCCACAGCAGGACTCTGCCACTCCCCGAATTTCGCCTGGCATCCGGCCCTCCAAACTGATGACGGGTACGTAAGAACTAACACGAGTCACGAAAACGCCCTTCCGTGGGACCCCGAGGCCCTCACGGGGACAGGTCGTGTGTTTACAAGCTTGAGGATGCTCTGGGGAGCACAGCGGCCAGCGGCCTGCACACCTGTGCCCCTCACCGGCTCTCAGACCTCCTTACTCTCACCTGACCGGGCAGTGGAAGGGCAGTGGCCCGGTGGTCTTATGGAAGAAAACATCGGCTTTCGTTCGTACAGAGACTCCAGCCTTTTCAACGGTTTTCCCATTAATTATCTCGTCCTCTCCTCCCAAGGCCGTCAGGTGGTTGGTGCAGCCGTTATGATGGCCATTTGAAAGAGAAGCAAATAAACAGGCTCTTTCTGTTTCGCACCGTGAATCAGGGGGATTAGATCCAGATTCTTCCTCTCACCCAAGCAAGCCTGCAGCCTCTGCACCCCAACAGAGAGCCTGCTGTTGTTGCAAACGTCTGCCCAAGTGACGGGGGCCGAACGTTACCTCCAGGCTGCAGGTGTTCTCACCAAATCCCACCCATCTCACACATGGCATTTAGACGCAGGTGCACAGCAGGGTTCACGAACGATCCCTTACTCCCGAGTGTTTTTTTTTTCCTTTTCAATCAAACTTCCCCATTTCTAGAAAAGTTATTTTCACGGAACTCTTTCACACACCGAGTGTACATTTTCTGCCTTCTCAAGCAAGGTGTTTTCGACCTGACTTTCACTTCCCTTGCTTTGTACTGTGCCGTGTCGGAGAGATGCTCCAAAATGTCTCCAGGTCTGCTTTCACAGGAGCAACGATGAACCCACACCCAACCCAAGCCCCAGGTCAGGGTGAAGCGTCTGGGGTGCTCTGTCCGTTCTAGCTGCAGATGTCTCTCATCTGTAGGATGGCAAGAACCACCTTTCCTCGCCCTCAGCCCTCACCGCCTGAAGTGAGATGGTCTCTGGAAGAAGTGACTGCAGACATTATAAAGTGCTGACCCAACTTAAGGCAGCACCCCAACCCCCAAGCCCTTCAGGGAGAACTCCATGCCTGGCACCCAGCACGTGAAATCTGGGGTGTGCTCTCCGAACACGCAGCCCTCACGGATTCTCGTCCGTGGTCACCAGAGACTTTTCTGAACAACTCCTCCACGTGGGAACTGCCTCATTCCTGGGCAGGTTTTGCCTCATCCACAAATACCGTGTCCACCTCAACTGCTCTTAAGTAGAGAGACTTCACGATGTACATCCTCTTAGAACTCATATATGCGGGCGCCTGGGTGGCTCAGTTGGTTAAGCGACTGCCTTCGGCTCAGGTCATGATCCTGGAGTCCCGGGATCGAGTCCCACATCGGGCTCCCTGCTCGGCGGGGAGTCTGCCTCTCCCTCTGACCCTCTTCCCTCTCGTGCTCTCTATCGCTCTCATTCTCTCTCTCTCAAATAAATAACTAAATCTTTAAAAAAAAAAAAAAGAACTCATATATGCAACTTTAAAAAAGACCTTTCCCTCCGTTAAGCTCCAAAGGCTTTGGCTCTCCGCACCTCTCCGTTATCAAACGCATCCATCCATTCTTCTTTCTTCTGGGGGAAGGGTTACCGCCACAATTATCAGCAATCAAGCGCTAATCCCCAACCTCAGCCTCCCTCCCCCCAGTAAAAACTTTGTAATTTTTTTCACAGCCTCTAGTAAGGAGACTTTATCAAAGCTTCATGAAATCTCAAAGTCGGCTATGGATTTCCATTCACCCATGTTCTTACTTGTCCCATTAAAGAAATCTAGCATTTCAGAAAAGCATGATTACCTTTTAACAAAATTATCTTTGCTTTAAGTGTTGAGAGATCCATTTGCACTACCTGTTCGTGAAGGAAAAATTTAAAAAAAAAATTCCCTCAGTTTTGTTAGGAAACTTCTAGATCTACAGAGCACAGCTCTTCCTCTATGACTTATGATGGTGTCACAGCCCAATAAACCTATAGTGAGTTGAAAATATCCTAAGTCAAAAATGCATTGACCATAACCAACCCACCTCACCTCATGGCCTTGCTGACTTTAACATGCCCAACACAGGTGGGCAAAACCATGTGACGCAAAGCCCACTTTATGACCAAGGGCTGACTGTCTCACGTATTGTACTGAGGACGGTACCCAAGTGAGGGAGCACAGTCACTGCCCGGGCACTGCGGCTCCAGCCTCACCAGAACGGACCGCTAGCCCAGGAAACGAGCCAAAATTCACGAAATCTGAAGCATGGCTTCTACTGAATGCGCATCGCTTTCCCAGCGTGGTAGACTCAAAAACCCGTTAAGTGGAGCGACCGTGGGCAGGGATCGTCTGAATAATGAAACCCCCAGACCCTTCCCTTGGACTCATCAATTATCAGCATTTCACCACATTTGCTTCTTCCTCCCTCTCTTCTCTCCTGGACCACGTGAGAACAAGTGGGATATACTAGGATGCTTCACCCCATATGTAGAAGGACACCGTCTTCCATCGCCACACTCCTCAATGTGTAACAAGGAGGCAAGAGGATCAGTTTACAGACATCCTGACTCAGGCTCCCGAAGGTCTCAGCACGTCCTTTATAGCGTCTACGCCCCGGATCCAGGGTCCAGCCAGGGGACACATCTCGAGGCTATGTGACACAGTCTTAATTTTTCTGTTTCCCAGTCTTTGTATTTAGGACACTGGTATTTTTGAAGAGTCCGGTCTAATTTCTGTACGGAATGTCCGTCAATCTGGTTTTAGCGGATTGTTTCTTTGTGCTCAAAGTCAAATTCAACGTGAGTGGCAGGAATATTACAGAAATGTGTGTCCTCCTTAGCACATCACATCAAAGGGCATCTGATACCATTTGTCCTGTGACTGGTTTGGTCACTTGGCTGTGGGAGCGCCTGCCAGATTTCGCCACTGAACACACACCTCTGCCCCTGCATAGTTCATCAGCAATCTGTGTTGTTCTTAACATATGTAAATATGATGCCCCCAACCTTTCACCTAGTGGCCTTGGGACCCGTTCTTGGTTCCTGCTAGAATTACCACTGGAGTCGCTCCCAATGGTGATTTTCTATTTCTAACATTTCTTTTCCATCTAGGAGCTGACCTTTTTCGCCCTTAACACTAATTTTTAAAAGGTTTTTTTACTAATTACTGCCATTCTTTCACTGGGACACTCCAGTGATCTCAAACCTGGCCAGCGGGAACCTCTCCAGCAGGAAATACAGCTTCTGAATGAACGCCCTGGCCTGCGGTGTCCAGGCAGCTCCTGCACGCGTCCCTCAGGAAGCGAGTCCCATCGACCACCCGCCTGCACGGTGACACAACGGATAATGCTTCACGGAGACTCCTACATCGTCACCCCCGAGGCTCCTTGGAATGCCTAGTGGATGCTTTCTGACTCCGGTCCCCTCTTCACACCAGATGGCTGCGGCCATGCTGAAAACCTCTGTGCCCTTCCCCATGCCCCCCAAACACGGCCCTCTCTGCCCGGTCCACACCACCACAGCAGTGCAGCCTCACCCGCCTCCCTCCCGCACACAACAGAGACGCAGCCCACACGTGCCTCTCTGCCTTTAGCTCCGGCCACTCGCCACAGGGTGCCACGCCCAGGGTCGCCCCCTTCCCCCGGCCCCCTCGACACCTTTCCTGTTCTCCCGACTCTTCTTCTCCGCGAATCCACCTGGCAAACTCCCACTCGTCCCTCCGAGACCTGGCTCAGACGGCATCCCCTTGGCACAGTCGACACCCAGCGGTGTTTGCCACTTTCTGGGGGCGCCGCCACGGGCAGGACTCAGCAAGTCAGAGCAATCTGCTGGGTCACATGTCTGTCATGGCATCCGGGTGCCCAGGAGGGGGACACCCATGATATCGATTTGTGAATCCTCAAGATTTACCCTACACAGGGAAGGTTCTCTAGAAATGCTTGTTCATGAAACAATCGACCTGCTTGTGCATCGTCTACAATCTCCCTGCCTCACAATCCAGGAGAGCGAGTCTCCCTGGTGATGGCCCTTCAATAAAATCATTTAGGGGGCGCCCGGGCGGCTCAGTCAGTTAAGCATCTGACTCTTGATCTCCGCTCAGGTCATGATCTCAGGTTCGTGAGATCAAGCCCAGCGTCGGTTGGGCTCCAGGCTGGGTGTGGAGCCTGAGATTCAGGAAAACAAAACTACAACAAAACACCATTTAGAAAGTTTAAGGTTTATAAAATCATATAAAACTGCATATATCAAGCTTAAACTATAAGGAAACAGGAATAACTGTACAGAAAGCACGATCAGAAATATGTAAGACAAATATACATAAAGGACTAATATACAGAAACATCAACAGTAAATAGGACCAGGAGTGATGGTAAAAATTTTCCTCTTTTCGTATTTTTTCAATGTATCTATAATAAAAGTATAGTTTCTTTAAAATGGAAAAATTAATCTTTTTAAGAGAGAAAAAAATAATTTAGCACATTTCTATTTTTTCTTTTTTGTCCCTGAAAAAGGAAGAGAATCATGGAGAGAGACTGAGGAAGGTGAAGAAGAGCTTCGGGATGGGGAAGGCCCTGGAAGTTATTTGCAAGAAACAGTTAAAAGTGAGAACAAACAAAAAGGCAGGTTACGCTGATGGTAAGAAACTGGGGGGCCGGAGGGAGGTGAGCAGAAAATGCGGTAAAATCAGGCACGGACAATTTGGATTCCACACACTCGAACGCAACGACGTGAAGCTGCTTTGGTACCAGAAATGCTGGTAAGGTTGGCGGGAGCCAATCACACCACCAAGAGCGGGTCAGTGTGGAGGGTGGCCTGCCACACACCATGCTGCACCCCGAGAGCGTGAGAACATGCCAGAACGGTCATGGGGTCCCCAAGAGCGCGGGCCCTTTGCCTTGGGAGCCTGGGGATGGGGCCAGCACCGCTCACCTGCGGGGTGCAGGAGGGGCTCCGACCTCTGCCGTGCCTGTGACTCAGGATGACTGACGGCAGGAGAGGCTACGGAGGCCCTTCTGTCCTGACTCTACTTCCTGTCCCGCTGAGCCCTTACCCCCATGCCACGCAAACACAGCCCTTGTCCACCAGGGGGCTCTTCCCAGCGCAGGAGGATCAGGCCACTGAAAACAGTGTCACAGAGTGCAGTGTCCCTGCTCTAATTAAACCCCCTCTTTTCCAAGGTGTGCAAACCTTGGAGCCACGGAGCCACGGATTAACTCCCGCAACTACTAAGATGAGAGTTGAAAACAGCAAGTTATTTCCTCCGTCGGCCTTTGGCTGTCTGGATCGGGGGCCCAGAGTAGGTTGTTTCTTTATTTTCCTCCTTTTGGAGTTTGCTACAACAGTTAGAAAAAGCTTTCTTACAGGAAGCTAAGAACACTAAAGAATTCTCAAATATTTCTGCAGTTTGGGGGATTTTTTAAAACTGAATCCTAAGCAGTGGGACCAAGATGACAAGGGGGGGGGGTGTTCTGGTTTGCCTGCATGCTCCTTGCAGAGACGCTTTGGTGAGCTCAACAGGCTAATCCCAGCATCAGACGCTCGGCAGCCTCGGCTGGAAGCCCGTCCCGCGTCCACCAGGCTATAGGACAAGCGCGGCCCAGAAACGCCGCTGGGAACTGAACACCCCAGCTTGCCCGTGGCTCCTCTCTGTGGCAGGAGCACCTGCTGGGAGGCCCGCTCTCCTTCCTCCTCATTTCCCACGACCACGACATCTTGTCGGGTGAAGCACACGCCGCCATCAAATGAATGAACAACGGGAACAATTTCATAATTACTCCTGCAGACCTGCTGGACCGCTTTTCTTAGAAGCCACAGGGTGTGAGTACTGGCCTTAAGGGAAGAATTAAGCCTGCCAACGATGGGGCCTGACAGGACGGCAGAACCAAGTTCACAGTGCACCGTAGACAGAAGGTGTCTTGTACGGCTCAGCTCCATACGCAGACCTGGGAAATGAATGTCACCAGACAGGTCAGACGTAGGGGATGGAGCATGGTCATGCCACCAGCTTCTCTTCTTGCCTCCGTGTGGCATTTCGTACCCACAGAGCCCCTGACGTGTCACCGCCACTCACTCGCAGAGCTCCTTAGGACAGACCCAGAAAGCGTCCTCCGTGCCGTGCTGCCCATCAAGGCCCAGAGGCCGTGAGAAGTGCACACAAGTGCCACACGGCGGGGCCGCGGGGGGTGCAAGCCCATGCTGCCTCTGACCTCCGTTCTTCCTACGACTCGGCCTGTATTTTTAAGGGCTGAGAGCCCCCTCACCGTGCAATGCTCTGGGGAGACCCCGAATGGAGCCACTAGACCAGATGACTCTTCCTGAGGCTCCTTTCAGTCCTGACCGACGAGCCCCGGGCTGGGCTGTGAGCAGCCACGCTGGCCTCTGGGACCCCTCTCCGGTGCCCCCTCTCCCTCTGGCACGGCTCCCGGGGTGGCGAGCGAGCCTGGACCGGCCACTGGATTCCCTGGGCTTGGGCCACCAGGCCAGGGGCGGCACCAGCCTCCACGGCCTCCCCGGCCTCTTCCGTCCAGCTTCGGGAACCGTCATGTTCTACCCGTGGAGTCCTCCTGCCCACAGACCTGAGACCAAACTGAATCAGGTCTCCAGAGCCCACTTTCTATTTAGAGAAGGAAACAGAGCAGAGAAAGAGGCTAATCGACAAGACAACGAATCAAACGGATGAATCCAGAACGTGGGCTATTCCACAGAATTACCCATCTGATCTCTCCGAGTTACGGATGGTGGGGAGAAAGAAAGGGAGAAAGGACTGCCTAGAATTAGAGACTTAAGAGACACAGCAACTAAATGTAAAGATGTTGGCTCCTAATTTATACAAACCATTTTTTAAAAAAGGCTTTTTTAAGACAATCAAGATATTCCATGAACTGATAATTGCCAATACCAAAAAATTACCATTGAGCATGTTCACTATACCAACAGCATTAAAGTTATCCATAAAATGTCCAAAATTTTCAGATGCACACGAAAGCATATAGCCATCAAATGACACTGTCTGACATTTGTTTTAAAATACTTCAAAAAAAAAAAATGTGATGAAGCAAATGCAGCCAAGTCTTGATAATTATTGGATCTGGGTGTTGGGTATATGGAGGTTCCGTTATGAGCTTCTCTACTCTGGGAGATACGTATGAAAATTTTCAGAATGTAAATTGTTTTCTGAATCCTTTCTTCCAAGAGCCTGTTCTACAAAAGAATTAGACTTAACGAGTCCTTAACTAATTATTTTTGCTAAGCTGTGCTTACGTTTCATCCCCTCCTGTGTTCCTTTCCTTAAAAAAATCCCAATTTCCAAATGACCGTCATGGAAGGATGGCCCCAGTCGGGATTTCTGGCAACTCCATATACGAGTGGCACGTTTGGGCCGAGTTTTTTATTTTGTTTTTTTGGTTTTTTTTTCACAGTTCCTGCTGTGACCTGTCTTTACCAAGAAAAACCACAACTATTTATAGCCACGGGACCTTGGCTGGATTTGCTGATGACTCAGGCGCACTCTCTGAGCGCCAACGCGAACCAAGCTCGGGCTTGCCGGCAATTGGATGGAGTGGCAGAGAGAGGTCCTGGGGGTGGGACCAGAGCAGGGAGAACGTCTACACAGCACAACCCATCCACGTCGCATCCATGACCGTGGGCTTGGCCTGGCATGCTGTGTGCCCTGGTGGGATAAATTTCCCCATGCACAGACCTTAAGAAGCTCCACTAAGCTTGGGCAAATATCCTAAACTGTCCGCCTACTGCTGAGAACACACTGCCGATCGAGCCAGGCTCCCTCCGAGAGTCCACATCACTGGACCCTCACTGATAATAAGAGATTTCCTCTAACGCAGGAGCCACAGGCAGTGCTCGAGGGCTTTCACAGAGGGTGGCGAAGCTGTGAGGCTGGCTTCTCTGGAGGACGACGGAACAAGACGGAAGGTCCAGGGTGGGGTGGGAGGCTGCTGACAGGGACGAGGGGACCACTCATTCTTTATGGCAGCTTTTCCAGAGTTCAGTGAAGAGTCCGAGGCCAAGACGGAGAGAAGCAGGAAACCAGCTACCTTCCTGAGGGCACACCTCAGTCTAAGAAGGAAGGGGACGCGGTGAAGCAAGGAACCTAGCGGCGTCCAGAATTTCATAAAGACACCACTTTGGAACCCTGGTGAATTTTTCCGCTCTCTTTCCCAGTTCTAGCAGAGAAGACTCTTCTGGAAAGAACTAAAGTGAAAGGGGATGGAATCGAAAGCACATGGGTGCTTTACCAGTGCAAGTGCAATGCAAGGAAATGACTGCAGGGGCACCACGGCACTCCCTGTACCCTCCCAACCTAGTGAAGGAAGCCAGCCTCTTCCAATTCTTACTGCATTAGAGCTTTGGGGCCGGCACACACTGTAAAAACTGAATCTTCCGCTAATTATTC
This sequence comes from Eumetopias jubatus, assembly GCF_037043125.1. Lineage (NCBI taxonomy): Eukaryota > Metazoa > Chordata > Mammalia > Carnivora > Otariidae > Eumetopias > Eumetopias jubatus. The sequence continues at coordinate 82,236,932 of NW_028274823.1, read as the reverse complement.
AGAAGTCCCAGTGCTCTCCCTAGTTGGAGGCATCGTAAGGTAAAGGTTAGGGGGTCAGGAGTATTTTGTGAACCTGACGGAAAAACAGAGCCAATGGGAGAGGAATAGAGTTTATTTTAAAGAAAGGTCTCTGTGCTACTAGGGAAGATCAACAGGGCAAAATGTGCCTCCAGGGAAGAGTGACCCTGCTTGGGTGGGCGGACGGTGCGAGGGGACAGGGACGGTGTCTCTTGCCCTTACACATCACCACTGCAGGGCGTAACAGAAAGAAGGGAAACATACCACTGGAAGCCACACTTTCCATCCAAGAGAGGGAAAAAGCATCTGAAAGCTCTTGGATCTGTGTCAAGGGAGTGAATGGTATTTTAAACTTCTGGCAGGAAACCAGAGAGCTGCACCCACACACAGAGCCTCACCGCTTCCAGCACACCAACTAGACCACGTATGCTCCGAGCTGGGGAACTCTGGCGGGCTTGGAGATTCTGAGAAGGGGGCCGGGGGAGGTGGGGGGGGGGGGGGGCCTGCCATATTGCTTAGTAACGTTCCTGGATAAGGATGCAAGGCTTTGACGATATTCTCAGGCAACGGTCACCTCCGGCCTGAGTCAGAGGACCCCCGGGGCAAGACGACAGACAGACAAGAAGGGCGATCACAGTGAGCAAAGGTTTACCTTCGGAGAGCAGTTGAAATGCATGCCGGGCACTGGGAGGGTGGTCACATACATGGTGACACAGCGGTACAGGTACAGTGTGCCGACTATGCAGAAGAATCTTCTGCTGATAATAGACCTAGAGAAAGGGAAAGACAGGCCACTCAGTCATGAAATTCCGCACGTGCAGTGAGGTTTTCCGTGACCCGACACACCAAACCAACCCCCAAATTGCTTGAGAACTTGAAATAAGAATGTTCTAACCAAAGCTTACAGTAGACTGACATAAGGATTTTGAGAATGAGGTGGTGGTTTTTGATTCTCTTAATGTGAACTGGCCAGAGGAGGGTAAAGGGCTCTCCATTGCTGCTAACGAGGCTTCCCGAGGCCTTACACCTGAGCTGACGTTCACCTGCTGGGTAAGTGGGGCCCGTTCTGATTGACCCGTACCTGTGCCTACACAATTATTAGAGAGTAGAGTGTGTTTTCCGTCATACAAAGGGAGGATGCTCAGAATACGAAAATGGCATTAAAATGAGAATTCACAAGTTTTCTGACCTTGAATGAGTCAAGGACACGGAACAACCGTACGGACTCTCCTGGCTGATCTCCCTCTGCGTAAGTATGATGTCAAGAAAAGAGCCTGTCTGGTTAACAGCATCTGACCCCCCACCTCTCTCCATGTGCGAACTCTGTGGCCGTGGGACAGGCCACTGACAGAGGACCCTCAGTTTCTGAATCCGTAAACCGGGCACAACATTAGAAATCATGTAGGGACAGCCCCAGCCTCAAATGTCCAGGTTACGTGGATGAGTCACAAAATAAGCAAGAATTAGAAATCTTTTCCATTTCAAGCCGATGAGTCATTCTAATGAAACTATCTGATATACACACGTGAACAAGTATATTGAGCTTGGTAACTTCACCTAGCCTCAAGTTCCACATCGGTTAACTGGAATTAGAGTGAGTTGTGCTAGCTCCAGTGTATCCTTGGACAAAAATGTTCCCTCCCTCTCTGCTCCTACCCTGTTCTTCCACAGGCCAGAATCACAGTCCTGCGGGCTCCTCTCTCTCAACTGCGAGGAGTTCAAATGTTTCTTTGGCCTGGGGCAACCTGAGTTCAATGCACAAAAAAAGCCTTAGAAACAATGGGCAGGCTTTCCTCTCAGATACTGAACATTCACTCTATAATTTATAGCGTAGTTCTATTCTTAGGCAGAACGGACATTCCTACTGAAGTTGTGTCTTTGGAAGAGAACTGGTATCATCTGCGTTTTTTGTTTTGACAAGAGGAACAAAGTAACGTGTCAGTTGTGTGAATAAAAAATTTTATTTTTTATTAGCTGGGTGGCTCAGTCGGTGAAGCATCTGCCTTCCGCTCAGGTCATGCTCTCAGGGTCCTGGGATCGAGTCCCGCATCGGGCTCCCTGCTCAGCGGGGAGCCTGCTTTTCCCTCTGCCTTTGCCTCTCCACCACCCCCCCCATGCTGGCTCGTTCTCTGTCTCAAATAAATAAATAAAATCTTTAAAAAAAATTTTTTTTTCTAATAACACATACAACCCTACTGGCATTTCATTCTTAAGTGTGGCAGTTCAAGTGGGTTACTTAGGATGTGTGGTTACAGCCCGGTGTGTTGCCCGCATACCCAGATTTCAGAAACCGGGTCAGACTTGCTCACCACAGAGGCAGTATTACTTTCTCTTAGCAAAGCTGTGCACGCCACCTCTGAGGACAAGAATTTATTCAGCATACAGCTGTCTTGTAAAGGTATGTGCCTTTAATTCTGAGTATGACAAAAAGCACAAGAAAACAGGGGCGCCTGGGGCGGCTCAGTCGGTTAAGCGTCTGCCTTCGGCTCAGGTCATGATCTCAGGGTCCTGGGAGTGAGCCCCGCACCGGGCTCCCTGCTCAGCGGGGAATCTGCTTCTCCTTCTGACCGTCCCCCATTCTGGCACTCACGCGCGCTCTCTCTCTCTTTCAAATAAAAAAATCTTTAAAAAAAAAAAAAAGCACAATAAAACAATATAAAGAGGGACAGTGCTAGAGAATGATACTAACCCTATAAATGTCTGACCAAGAATACTCGAAACACCAAAGTGAATTTTCCATTGTGAGACAGAAGGGTCATCTTTCTTCAGAAGCAAATGCCCTCTCTAGCCCTCCTGCCCAAACAAATTATTTGCAATTTCACTTGAACTACACAAGAAAGAGCTAAGACAGAAAGCTGTTACATTTATCTAGATCTGTTTATCTCTTTGGGGAAAGACAAACAACGTGACCACTATCAGTCTACTTGGGTAGAGATTACAATTAAGATTACAAAAAAAAAAGTTTTAAGTAACAAACACTGAAGATTCAGCCACAATTACTCTTTGACTTGAAGTGAAAAAGTCAAATGACTTTATCATGTGACTTCATCAATATTAACAAAGTGGTAAGTTGAAAGTGGCTGTAAGAATCTAATCTTTGGCATTTACTTAATCTTTTAAAAATTAATCTTAGAATAGCTTCAATATATAATGTTAAACCAGGATCTCCTTGCACAAGCTTTAAAAAGCAGGTTATAAAAGTGTTTTCAAAGAACTGTATGCACTTAAGGCAATTATTTCCTTCATCAAAGAGTTTCACACATTAGAATTTTTACTCTACTCAGATGTTTAAAAGTTCAAGATGTGTGTGCTCGCCCCAGCAGCACATATACCAAAACTGGGATGATAAAAGTTCAAGACATGTTTTAAAAAAAAAAAAAAAAAGGTTTGAAGTGGTTAAAAATGTAACAAGGCAACAAAAAGCCACACAAGTATTAATGAGATATTACGAGGGATTAAGCGAATGCCAAGAATAAGACGCTGTTATAATTCTTAAAACCACAATGGTGTTCTCCTCACATGGGGTCATCTCTCACTGGAAAGAAGCCTGCTTCCCAGCCGCTTGCACTGCCTAATGACCGTGACCTCGCTGGAGACTTGCATTTGGCCTCGGTTATCTTATTTGTGTCTCAAGGATTTGGGTAATGGGCTCTTACCATTTTTCCTGAAAGAAAAGAAAATCCTTCTTTGTTAAAAATGATTATAAGGAAACATGAATAAAAGCGTTATTATTTTATAGATAACTATTGAAGACTTGCTGGAAGAGCATATTATGGTCAGAACAGGTGACATTAAACTTTTTAACATCCTTACTTAAAAAGGAGAAAGTGCTCAAAACCTGATTAAACACCACCAAAATCAGCAGTAGTACATTGCTTTTGGCATTTGGCACAATGATCTAAAATTCTAAAGAAAAAAAGCGGTGAAAGACATTAACACACTACCGTGTAAAATTAAAGTACTGGAAGGTTCTTTGGCTTCCCACAAGTTGTCTTTTGCAACGAATCCACAGCCAAAAAACATACATACAGCAATTCTCTCAGAGCTCAGACCTGGTCTGCAAGCTCTTTATGGAAGCTCCTGGCCTTGGGCCTTGACACACAGCAACGGAAGGAAGCAATAATCCCAAACCCAGAGGCAACAAACAAGAGGGAACAGAGTCAGGGAGACCCACAGCTCTGGCGCGGTCACGGAAGCCAGGGCCTGATTCAGGTCCTGGACCAGCTACGGCAGGATGCGCGGCGTGGACCAGGCACGGGGAGCTCATCACCACACGGGTGCTTGCTCTACCTTTAACAAAGGCTCACGTGGTGATTTGCGCCAGCTTGATTAATTCCCTTGGAAATTTGCTTCCTCACCAGCAAAAGGATGCCTCGCCTCTTCCTTATGAATCAAAGAAATGATATCAAGGTGTTTTTCCAGGCTGTTATTAATAGCGGCTACAGGGTTTTGCCAGATCTCTCCTATATGCCAAGCACTGTGCCATTTAGTTCTTAAAAGCAACCTGCAATGCAATGTGATCCTCGTTTCACAGATGGGAAAACTGAGGTTCCGAGTGCAAGCTGACATTTAAGTGTATCACACAACACAGAAAGGCTCGGGAAACGGTGTCAGATTGTGTAAGAAATCCCAATTTTACCTGAGACGACACCGTGTGTGCTTAGAGACGAGCTGACATCCTAACACATTTAAGTTATGTTTAAAAATCTATTTAACTCAGGGGTGCCTGGGTGGCGCAGTCAGTTAAGCGTCCGACTCTCGATTTCAGCTCAGGTCATGATCTCAGGGTCATCAGATGGAGCCCTGTGTCAGGCTCCACGCTCAGTGCAGCGTCTGTTTGGGACTCTCTCTCCCTCTGCAGCCCCCTGCTCACCACATCCACGTGCTCTCTTTCTCACATAAATAAAATCTTTAAAAAAAAAAAGATACTTAACTCAGACTTTTCACTGTTAGTGTTTTATGTCCTATTTCATATGGACCAGAACTCCCCAAATTAAGAATTGTGATAATACTTTAATAACCGTGTTAACTATGACAGTACTGAAACAAATCCTTCTAGATGTCTACCACGAAACGCACTCACTTTCCATCACTATTTGCAGACTGCACCGGCTGCGCCTGCAGCCCCGACGTTTACGTAGCCACATCTTGGCGTTCTATCTCACCTGGACTCCTTCTTCCACCTGCTGTCCCACCTGTGCCTCCCTAAAATCCATTCCACACAGACCCACCGGAATCAGTTTCTGGAAACTGACAAACAGATCGTGTCCTTTGAAACCCTTCAATGGGGGCGCCCGGCTGGCTCAGCCGGTTAAGCATCTGCCCTCGGCTCAGGTCATGATCTCAGGGTCCTGAAAATGAGCCCTGCATCGGGCTCCCTGCTCAGGGGGGAGTCTGCTTCTTCCTCTCCCTCCACCCCTCCCCCTGCTCATGCTCTATCAAATAAATAAGATCTTAAAAAAAAAAAAAAAAACTTCAAAGGTTGCCAAATACTTTTCTTTTATATAAAAGATTTTATTTATTTATTTGACAGAGAGAGAGAGACAGCGAGAGAGGGAACACAAGCAGGGGCAGTGGGAGAGGGAGAAGCAGGCTTCCCGCTGAGCAGGGAGCCCAATGCGGGGCTCGATCCCAGGACCCTGGGATCACGACCTGAGCCGAAGGCAGACACTTAACGACTGAGCCACCCAGGCGCCCCGCCAAATACACTTTAAACAGAATCCAAATCCTTTACCAAGCCCAGGAGGCCCTGGAGGAGTGGGCCCACCTCTCTCTACCTCCTCTCCCACCGCTCTCTGCAACGTTCTCCAGATCGAAGCTCAGTCCAGTGCCGCTGGTGCTCTTAGCATCTACGCTTCCAAGTCCCTCCCGCCCTTAGGTAGGACCTGGATTCCCAGGACACTGCCTGCCACTCAGGTCTCAGAGATCGGACTCTGAAGAAGTTCCCTGGTGCGCTCTATCTCAGACTTCTAGTTTAATCTCTTTCCCACCACTTTATAAAACTGTCCCCATTCAACCCACTTTAAAAATATATATATATCATTTCCTGGATTAAATATAGATCATAACATCATGAAAAAATTTTACTCTACAAGATAGGAAAGACAACAACAGTATGACCTACTTGAAACAGTTATGAAGAATTAAAGTCAAGTGGCTTTCAGAAACTGCTACATACATACGTACAAAGCAGAATGGGTTGCGTCTTGTTACTATTTCAGGCTATAACAAAAATGAATCCGTGTGTGTGTATGTATATACATGTGCATATAAATGCGGGTGTGCTATATACACATAGCACATGCAAATATCTATACGTATATACATAATGCAAATAATATACTGTACACCCAATTTTACATAAAGAGCTATACGTATACATATATGATCATATATGTATACGTACACCCAGACCTTTTCTTCATCAAAACTTACCACCGTGAATCCCCTTCTCAGGGGCTGGTTCACTTACGGCTAGCAGAACTGAACAGCGACTGTTTGCTCTGGGGCTAACGGATTAACCTTGAAAGTGACACCCTCTCTTTTTCACAGAGACTTTCTAAAACCATAATAAGCATATATATCAGCAGCAGGGGCTAACACTTCTTGAATTTCAGGCCCAGTTACCAGCATAGGGCAGCACTCAAGAGATGCTAGCTGCTATCAGGTCGTCTTTATTCACGTAATAGGAACACTTGCGCTAGGCGTTATTGTGGGCGCTGGGAGTATAGCGGTGAACACAATGGACACAGAGCCTGCCTTGTGGTGCCTGCATTCTGGAAGGAGGAGGCAGACAATCATCCAGATAAATAAGTAAACACAGAGCGTGTTAGATAGGCACTAAACGGTAAACCTGAGCGAGGGTTTCGCCGGGGGAAGATTCCAGACAGAGGCTAGCATGTGCGGGGGTCTGCTGAGCAGCAGGGGTGGGGAGCAGAGTGCTTGCTGACGGGGGATCCAGTAGGACCTCCCCGGTCACCGCCAGCATCCTGGCCTTCAAGCTGTACATGCTGGGAAGAGGGACAGTCGCCAACCTACTCTGAGTGTGACGCATGTGTTCTGCCGAGCTGAAAAGTGGCAGAGCGACCGGCAGGAGGCTCCTGCCCAGCCCGGCTGAGAGAGGACAGTAGGAGACCGAGGGCAGCAATAGAGGTGGCCAGGGCCGGTGGGATTAACAGGCCCCGAATCTCAAGAATGAAACCGGGAGGTCTGTCCTGAGAGCGAGGAACGGCAGGGATGCCACATCCTAAGAGGGGGTGTGGTGGGGTGGGCCTGGGCAGCAGAAGGGTGCCAAGGATGCAGTCGGGTGATCTGACACCAGTAGGATTTACCACGTAACTGAGTGCTTGGCTGCCACCGTCACCATTGGGACGGGCCAGTGGGGGACAGACGTGGTGACTTCTACATCAGATCCGCCCTGATGGAGGCCATCCCCGGGCATGCTATGAAGGAGAAGGCAAATATAATACTGTTTAAAAACACACTCGTACAGTGGCACCTGGGTGGCTTAGTCGGCTGAGTGTCCGACTCTTAGCTGGGCTCAGGTCATGATCTCAGGGTCGTGTGTTCGAGCCCCGCAACAGGCTCCACACTTAAAAAACGAAACAAGACAAAACAAAACAAAAACCGCACCCATGTATAGATTATACATATCTGAGCACACACAGAAAGATATCAAAAGGGTTACAAACCCATTATTTATGTCTGGCAACATGACAGGTAACTTTTGTTTCCTTTCTGTTTCTCTTCTAATCTGCCTACGGGCAAGCTGCTGGGACTTCATTTTCTCTGGTGTTATAAATAAAAATTAACACATGAAAATGGTAATGTATTGTCTATATGTACCTTTATGTCTGCCCTCTCCCCCTCTAACCTGAGTCTGTTAAAAAGCTTCTTAACGATGTTTATGTTAACTTAAAAACCTAAATTGCTGTGATTCCTGAATTTAGGGAGCTCCACAGGGTGAATCTAGTTTCCCTACAATTCCTGGGACCTAGACTAGCATTTGGGCCTTGAGATCCAACCTGGTAAAAATGAGGAAATAAGAGGTCTTGAGATCCAACCTGGTAAAAATGAGGAAATAAGAGGTCTTGAGATCCAACCTGGTAAAAATGAGGAAATAAGAGGGGCCCGCCTCTCAGCTACTGAGAGGCGGGTGGGAATGAGAAGTGAGACTGAGCAGGGGACTGAGTCCATCACCCAGCTCCCAGAGCGATGCTCCTTCCTCTCCAAGTCATGCCCTGGGAGAAGGAGGTGGGGCAGGGGCCCACCGAAGCCCAGGAGGTCAGGGTCATAGGGGAAGGTAACGGGACCGGGAAGGGCCCCAGGAAAGGAAAGGAAACAGGATCCCAGGCCAGATGGCTGGTGGGTCAGAATCAAAGAGGAGAGAGAACTTGCTGGAAACAGAAATGAAGAAAATAAGGTTGGGCGCTCCTGGTCAGCAGTCCTCAGGGGAAAAGTGTGGCTGAGGTTGGCGGCTGAGGGGATTTCCCAGAGCGAGGGTGACAGGGCCGTACCCGGGAGGCCACAGGACAGCACACAGCTGGGACAGGGCCAGGTGCATCTTCTACAAACTACGGTGGAACAGCATGACAGGACAGCTCTCGGGGCCGGCAGACCCATCCGGGGGCAAGCGTGCACGTCTCCCACATGGTGGGGTGCGACGTGTAAACCGAATCACTGAACACTGAACGGATCGGTTTTCAGTCTCTCTGTCCTACGGACGCCAACACATGCCACCACATCAGCGAAGAAAGCTCATTTCCAGAGGGCAGGTGCCGGTGATGCCAGGCACTTCTAGACTGGCTTTATACCGAAGAGCCTCCAGTCTCCAAGTCATTCCCTGTGGGACCTGAGGCAAGTCAACCGCTTCACGGAGTCTCCGTGACCTTCGCTGAGAAAGGGGAGGGAGTCACCACGTATTTTAGGGACTGACGGGGTTAGAGGACAGAACGCATGCAAAACCCAGTTCCTGTTACTCAACAGGTTTGGGATCTGCCACTGGAACAGGGTGATGAGGACTGGGGACAATGCGGATGGAAAGGTACAGAAGGACAGAGACGGAGTCGGCACGTCCGGGACGCAGCACGAGTGCAGACGGAGAAGGGCGGGGGGGTCCCCGTGCTCTCGTCTTGCTTTACTGCTGGTGAGGAATACGACAGCTGACCGGCCAATTAAATAAGGAGCCACGTTGCCCCCAAAGGCTGCAGAGACCCGCCAGAAGATAACCTTCATGCTTGGCTGTGCTCACTGCTGCATCGTCTTCAGTAACTCGATCAAAACTAAACGTAAAGATGCCCTGACATCCCAAGACAGACTAGCCTTGTGGTCCTCAGCATGAGGCCAATTTAGAATAAAGGCAAGAGCCCTAAGGAAAGGCTCCTCCAGAGCTTGAAAGATGACCTCGACTGCGCAGGAACGTGGGGAGACCAGCTCCCTATGAAATGCTCTGCATCCAGGGCTTTGAAGAACTTAAACGCATCCATCGAAGACCTAAAAACAATGGGGACAACGTTGACAGTAACTGTGTCACAAACTGCCTTGGGGATCAGAAGAGGAGAGAGAGAAGCACCTTGATCCAATCCGTTTCATGTCAACAACAGCAGTAATGGAATTAAAATGGGGTAGAATGAAAGAGAAATGTTAGTGCACAGTCCAGCCCGTGGAGTGAGACACAAACCAAAATAAACCGAGTCCTCCTCTGACAGCAGTGGCTACCCACCAGCACAAGGACTGTTTTGGGAAATGAGATCCCTCTCCCAGAGGATGCAGACTCTTTCTTACGGTGGCAGAGACCCTCCTGATAAACAAAGGCCCCTCAACGCCAGAGCGTTTCTCGAAGGATAAAATACAAAACAAGTCTTTTCCAAAGTGGTCTCTGAACATAAAACACACTGCTGCCAACCACCTAGAGATCCACGTCCGTGCTCTCGGAGCGTCATCCTGGAAAAGCCACTCGGGGAACCTGCACCTGCTCCTTCCCGCAGAGGAGCACGGCCCCGGAAAACTCTTCTGGACAGAGAGGTCGTGGCAGGTCCGAAGTCGGGTCTGCTGGCACCCTTTCCCTTCTTCCACTCCTCCTTCCCTTTGGGCGCGCCAGCGACTTTCCAAGAACCTACTCGGTGGCTGTGGTCTCTGTAGGTCCTTGCCACAGATCACGCTGGAATGCTCTACCCCAGGCGTCAAGTGCCTCCACCACCCGGCTCTTTCCACTCCACTCCGCGTCCCAACTATCGTGTGGCCCCTCTTCTTCTTCCCACCTTCTCTCCACCAACGGGCCAGCACATCCTGCAATACTTCATTCATTCTGAAAGCATCCCCACCCCCAACCCCAACAGACCGGCACGACTCCTTTTAGGCAAATACCTGATCCAAGAGAAGCCACGGCAGAAAACACCTGCTGGGACAGACATGTGACTGGACTTTGCTCTGAAATTAAATATATCCAAGCAAGGTTGGGAAGGCTCCCAAATTAGTGAATTCGATCTCCTCGTTCAATGCCATATGTAATTCAAGGATTCACAGAGAGGCCCAAAAACCTTGGTACAAGCAATTCTGCAACGGAAGCTAGCCCTGTGGCTAGAAAACACAAGGAACCCCAAATTCAATGGAAGCCAGGGCTTCTAGAAAGAGCCCATCCCTTCCCACCGCCCCCGCACGAGACGTGCTCAAACATCAAGTCAAGGCGCGGCCATCGTCCATCCGGGCGACGGTGATGGCGTCCAGACCGGCTCCCCCGTCCACCCTTGCTCGCCCGTGCAGCCAGGGCGGTCTTCCACAGCACAGACCCGCTCCCGTCGCTCTCCCCTACGACCCATCACCACCCTCGGAACAGCATCCCAGCCCTCTATCCGTGGCCCTCGCAGCCCTGGCGCGCGCCCGCCACCCACACCCTGCTGACCTCCCGTGTCACCGCCTCGTCTCACTCGGTGGGTCACACACGCCCTTGGCTGTTCCCCGGGGGAGCCTCGGAGCCTCTGCACTTGCCGCGTCCCCTGTGTGGACGGCTCCTGCCCGACACACGTGTGAGGCGCCCCCTCATCTGGACTCATGGTGCCTGCTCAACGGTCGCCTCTCAAAGGACTTTTCAAGGCACCCTATCAGACACCACCCCTTCCCCACGATCCCCAATACTGCTCCAGTTCTCTCCATTTCCCCGAACACCAGCTGGCATTATCCATTCATTCGCTGGCTGCCTGCCTCACCGTGGCCAGAATGTAAGCTCCGTGAGAACTCACTGCAGCACGCCGGGGTCGGGAACGGTGCCCGGCACCTGGTAGGTTGCTCAGTAAAGACAAGGCGAAGGAACAGATGAATTTTAAATGAGCACTTTCTATCTGGCAGCCTCTGTACCAGGCGGTGGGGCAGAAAGATGAAGGACACGCAGGATCGAGTCTTTTCCCTGGAGGAACTTAATCCCTAACACTGAGGGAGATCACCCACCATGAGTCGAAAGCACCGGGACATGGGACATGAGCTTGGAGCGTTCCCGGGAAACGAGCCGAGTAGTTAAGAGAGGAGGTGGGGACAGACCAGGGCTAGATTACCAAGGAGCCTGAATCCACGCTAAGGAACAGGGCGTCGCTCAGAGCACCCAGCATCCGTCGCTACGCGGGAACGGAAAGAGGTAAAGAACCTGAAGTTAGAAGGGCAGATCGTAGTGGCTCTCGGTGTGGAAGGAAAGGAGACGTGGTAGGTTTCTGGGAAGAGCCACTGCCCGCATGCGAGGGGGACGAAGCCGGTGACTCAGCTGGGGACAAGTTGACTTTGTGGCACCTGTGACCGCAGGTCTAAGTCACAGTGCTTTCTCTGGTGGCTAGAGGACCCCTGATGGACTTGGAATTCCACAACCCTGTTCCCTGACCTTCTTCTCTGTCGGGGGCTCACGATGTCCTGACAGAGCTCAGCCACACGTGTCACGCACCGTGGGGGCTACACCTCAGCCACGCGTAAGGAGCCCTCACCAAGCCTCTAAGGTTAACATATTCCTTATCATGCTTTCCGAAAACAAGGGACACCTGTTTTGCAGTGAAGTCTGACACAAAGGCAGAGACTCCCCAGGGATTTTTCCTAGTCGGTGGTTTGCAAGTCCAATTCTAAATGGGGAGACAACATTATTTACAATTTTAAAAATCAGAAAGTTCCCAAGGACAGGCTTTATTGCTGCTTTCCACCTTGCAATGTCATGGAAATCCCATGTGAATGTATGTGTATACGTGTATGTACATACAAACAGGAGGGGGGCACGTTAAGAAGGAAAGGAGGAAAAAAAATGTAAGTAACCCCAAATTTATGTTTAACAGTAAAGGACAACCACACACAACAGAAGGACAGACTGTGTCTCAAGGTCAAATTCAGCAGCAAGGTTTCCCAGTGCCTCACACATCTGGCTGAAGGGCTTGTTACTGGAGCATGTTGCCCAAATTTTAGTGACCACATTTCTCAATTAATAAATCATCCTCCACAGTTTCAGCCTCTGATTCTTCTCTAAGAAGTCGAAGCTACAGAAGCAGGAAGGAATAGGCTGATTCCTTTAAGGGTTCGGAGACTCAAGGTCAAATGCCCCTTGGGAATTACTGGCCAAACAGGTTCAACCCCTAGGAGTGAGTGAGCTGTGCTCCCGAGGGGGGAACCTCCCGGGGAAGGCTGGGGAGAGAGGACAACACGCAAGGAGGGACACACACAGGAAGAGTGAGATGTTAGCTCTGTCCAAGAGAATATTCCACAACCCCAAGGATCCACTTCCCTAACAGGCTGAGCACGTCAAACTGCTGCACCATGAGAGCCAAACAACTGGAAACGAGGGGTCGGACTCGACAAAGCATTCTAATCTTCTTGATGAGGGCCAGGAGTTAGTTCAGTTCCATCCGCTGCTTGGGTGTCAATCTTTCTCTCCCCTCCTACACCTTACACATCTGCTGTACCACGTCCACTGAAGAGGCGCCTCCCCAGGAAGGAGACGAGGAGCCAGAGACGTGCCCCAGGAGGAGGGCAGGGGCTGGATTATCAAGACAACAGCGGGCTTCCCAGTCCCGAGGCCCTATCCCGCCAACAGGGAAACCCGAGAGAGAAGACTTCAAAGACTCTTTAGAGCTGGATGTATACTGGACAAAAATTGCTCTTGTGTCTTAATACTTTTTAAATATAACTGGTCCATTTGGTCATCTTTGAAACAAATAAAACATAGTTGTATAGAATAATAGAAACCATCTAGACTAGGAGGCCCTTATTTTATCTGTGAGAAAAACAAAGCTCTTGAGACTTAAGAGGCTGGCCCACACCGCCAGCATGCTGGGCACGGCGGGGGCTGGACCCAGGCAGCCCTGCACCCCTGCACCCCTGCACTGGCTTAATTCTGCCCAAGGTATGGATTAATGGATTCACTGCTCACTGCGTCCGCGTCATTTCAATACACAAATGACTACAGCACTGGTAATAAGTACCAGTAAAACAGGAAATCATGAAGCTTTGAAGAGCAACTGGTTTGAGGAGAAGTCCCAGCTGAGAGAAACATAAATAGCAACGTGCTTAAAAGAAATAAGCCCTATTGTGAGGACACTTCCTAGAACAAGAACATTATTTAAAAATCACCGTTCTAAAAAAATAAAATAAAGTCACGGTTCTGTAACACATTTGAACTTGCACATAGTATGACTGATATATAATGTTTTATTCTAGGGCAGTAAATTATTTTGCTTGCATGCGCAAATTTTTATGAAAAAAAAAACAGAAAACAAACTCGTAATACACAAAACAACAAAAATCAGGAAAAACCCAGGAAACATAATTTGAATCGACCCTGCCTTTGTAAAGCAAACTGTTCTGGCATTTTTTTTCTAACGGGCTTTTAGAGCGGGGGAATAAAAAGTTTAAAAGTCAAAAGCAGATCTGAAGTTTGGCGGCTGAAAGGATGTAATTAGTAAATTCTGAGCATCTCACATTTCAAGTCTACCCTACCTGGTTAGCCTGTTAAAACTAAGTAAGCAAAGAACCAAAAAGTCTTCTACCAAATCAACGCAGCCCAGACCACGGTTTCTATTTCAAACTTGGCTTTCCTGTGGAACTGCCAAGCCAACCCCAAAAGAAACACCGCCCACTTAAAACAACTTCCTTTATAAAGACTAACACAGTCCTTCCCAGCACAGAGTCACTGTGCTCATTTCCACTTGTGGATATCGAATTTGCAAGGTAAAAACACACTCCAAGAAAAAACTCATCGTTCGGTGGATAAAGTTCGGCGCAGACTCTCAGGCTGCGTCTCGTTTTCTTGATTTAAGAGGATTTCCTTAACGTTCGACCATACTGTGGGTCGTGCAATGCAGCCCACTGGGCAGAAACCGTCCCCAGCTCCCATGCACAGAAGCTCTAAAGATGGTCCACTAACGGGAAAACCAGACCCTGAGGAGGATGGCAACGTGGGCGCTTAGTCTGCACCGGGCAACCCAAGCGCACGGGTGGCCAGAGGGGGTCTGATGGGATTTAGAGCTTGGGACACCAGAGCCACTCTGGATCCACCGGAAACTAAAAGGAGGTGCCCGCTTAAAATCCTGGGAAACCTGAATGCAATCACCATGTTTCTCTAAGTGCCCCACATTCTAGAAGGTGGAAGGCCGTGCGGGTTCATCCACATTCCATCCACCCAAACAAAGTCCTTTCCTGAGGGTGTCATTCTCCCAACAGCCCAAGGCACTCTGGAACCGCTGTTCTGCATTCTGTGTGAAACATCTCTAGATACAGCCTGCTAAGGGTCCCACTGTCGAACTCTGTGTGGGAAAAGCCACCCGGCCATCAGGCCGACTGTGGACAATTTATTTGGTGGGTTAACGACCCCGAGTTTCGGTAGTTTATCTGTGATTCAATAGCCTGTGCTCTCTGAGGGTTTTCTTCCCTGTGAAAACAGAAGAACATCATCTCAACAAGCCCATTCATCACTCTGTACGAATCTTGTACAAAACAGGCAATAAACACAGCATTTTCTTACAGCTACCAAAGCTCTCGCTGGCTCAACAGGGCACGGGACATAAAATGATGAAGTAAAACTAAAAAAAGGAGCTGGTATGCTTCCATTCCTACTGCTTGATAAAGTTCACGTCCAAACAATGACTATTAGACGTGGGCAAGGCAGACACCGTCCCCCGCCTCCGCCCCCGTTCCGGAGTCTGGGAGCTTTTGCTTTACTTACTTGTATTTTAAGAGCAGCCACTGAATTAACCAGAGTCCTACGAGGATCATGCCGTTAATTTCACAGATAGAAAAGGCCCACTGCACCCGGTTAAAATGGTCAAAGAACGTGTCCGGCAGCGGGGGCTGCACCTCCTTGGGAGGCACTCGCTCGTGGACGACCGAGATCATCACTGTGGTGAGGACGAAGCAGGACAGTGCGTACAGGAAGGCCAGGCACGTCTTGCCCCACTCCATGGGGTACTGGGAGCGCTCGGGCTCCGGCATAGGGATCTTGATCATCTCCTTCCTGTAGCCGTTGGGCACCCCGTTGGGCTTGGCCTGCAGGCCAAAGCCGCCCGTGGGGCCGGGGCCGGGGCCAGGGCCGGCCGCACCTGCGCCCAGGTGCCCATTGGCGTGGCCGTTCTTGTGCGCCTCCATGTGCTGTTCCACCTTCAGGGTCTCGATCATGTCCAGGAGCCGCTGCCCGCTGTCGGCCGACACGCGGCACAGGGGCGGCCGTGCGAAGTCCTCCCGGGTCAGGCCGATCAGGTCCCGGCCCGTGAAGTGCTCCAGGGGCTCACAGTACTCGGGCATGGCGTGCTCCAGCAGCCAGTCTGCCACCTTCTTGGGGGACCAGTACGTCACCTCCTTCATGGTCCCGGCGGGCGGGGGTCAGCGGTCCCGCGGCGGCGCGCCCATGCTGCCCGGCCTCATGCCGGGGACGTGCGTGGCCAGACGCGCGGGGCCGCTCCCGCAGCCCGCACACCGCTCTCCGGGGCTCTGGGCGCCGGCGCGCACTCACCTCATGGCGCCCCGGCCGTCTTCCTTCTGCGGAGGCAAGAGACACAGTCAGCAGGGGGCTCCACACCAGTCCCCGCGGGGCGCACGGCCCCTGTGCGCGTCAGCAGGACGCAGACCCGGAGCCCCGGCCCAGGGCGGGTGGCACCGCGGGGCTCCCCGGCTCATCCTCCCCGAAGGATCAGCCGAGGACACCCCGGACGGATGGGATCACAGCCTCTCCAAAGGCGCGTTGCCTAAGAAGTAACGCAAAAGGGCTTTGGATACGGCTCCGCAAGGGTCAGGGGTTCCCTCCGTGCTTACCTGCTTCCTGACATAACTGAAGTCAGGCGGCAAACTCGCCTCACCTACCATTCTATCCAGTGGAGAAAGGTTTTCATATGTACCTAACACACAGCAACTTCACAGATATCCCAGAGAATCACAGAACTGTCGAGCCTCAGAACCATCTGGTCCAACAATTTGATAGCCTTACATGCAAAAATACCAATGAATCCCTTTTCTTCCGCATGCGGGGCATTTTCTACGTTTCTCCCACCTGTTTTTCTTTAATAGGCATGGATTACTTTTGTAAGAACCACTTATAATTTAAAACAAGAAAAGTTAAGAGTAAAGACCCACTTCTATAACAAGTCATCATGGTTAGTGAAATATGTCGTCAGCAGCAGCAGACCATGATTGGACTCAAGATCTCCCATGCGCAAGCCCCTGGGTGAGCCTCAGAGTACTGATCTGTGAGAGGAAGTTTCCCCCTCGCGGGACCGCTGTCAGGACCTTAAACCGTATGTAAATCTAGCGCTAAGAAGGGTCTGTTGACCCCATACCCTCTGTTCTCCTTTCGCAATTTTTCTATGCTATCCAATAGCTACTGTCTACTCCGTCTCACTATGAAAACACCCTAAGAGTGGGCTAACTTTTTTTTCCTCAAAAGAAGAATGTTGTGGGGCGCCTGGGTGGCTCAGTCGTTAAGCGTCTGCCTTCGGCTCAGGTCACAATCCCGGGGTCCTGGGATCGAACCCCGCATCGGGCTCCTGGTTCAGCGGGAAGTCTGCTTCTCCCTCTCCCACTCCCCCTGCTTGTGTTCCCTCTCTCGCTGTGTCTCTCTCCGTCAAATAAATAAATAAAATCTTTAAAAAAAATGAGTGTTATAACTATAAAAACACCTGCACACCTTAGTGGCTAGAAATTAGTGATGGCAATGTTTCTCAAGTATGCTTTGTAGAATCATCATCTGACAAAACGCTCTGTGCTTTAAAAAAAAAAAAAAAAAAATCCAGGGGCGCCTGGGTGGCTCAGATGGTTAAGCATCTGCCTTCGGCTCAGATCATGACCCCAGGATCCTGGGATCAAGCCCCACCTCGGGCTCCTTGCTCAGTTGGGGGGGGCCTGCTTCTCCCTCTCCCTCTGCCTCTCCCCCTGCTTGTGCTCTCTATCTGTGTCTCAAATGAATAAATGAAATCTTAAAAAAAAAAAAAAGAAATCCAAATTAAGTCTCAGGAACTGCGTACTAGAGCCTCTTCCAGAGACAGCAGCATGTATTAGCATGTTAGAAGCCCTGGAAAATCCTCCAGTAGGAAACTGGTTAGTAGGATTTCTCAAATGGACTTCATTGGGTCTGTTGTCCTCCTGGCCACCTCCCCAGTGACTCCTGTCAACTCCCAACGGAGCGCACTGGGCGGTAGTGGCAGAAACAAGACCCAGACTCGGCTCTACCGAACCCCAAATTGGACTGTGGAATGAAGATGGACAGATGTCCACTCCCAATCTCCCCGTCCAAATAACAACCAGTGAAATGACAGTAAAGCTCAAGATATCCCAGACCTTGCAAAAAGGTTGGGTGTTCTCTCTTCCGTACATCCACACTGTTCTTGCACTGCCTTCTGTAACGTGTCTGTCTGCAACGCCCTCCCCTCCCCCCCCCCCCCGGGCCAAGAGACCAGGAGCGACCGGGGAAGGGCTACGGTTTTGAGCATCCACAGAACTCACAATGCAAGGGCTCACTCAACATCTGCTCATATCTCAAGAAATGTCCCTTACATCTATCAACATGAAGACGGTGGAACAGAAAATAAAATCTACTCGAAATGCCACTGATACTGAAAACTGCTTCAGAACAATTTGGACGGTCAAGGAACATGATAAGGTGGGCATTCTTCAGAAATAGGAAATCGGAGTGGACCTCTGGCCATTTGAGAAGCACTCCAGAGGGGCTTCGGTCGTCGCTAGGACTGCCTGGTGACAAGAAGACATGAGCCAAATGGAAGTCCTGCCAGACGGTCCTGCGGGACAGGGGATCGCTTGGTGACACAGCCCGGGCCTCACCCCGAACACTCCTCAGCGGAGTTACAGGATCAGCCAAGGGAGCCCTGCCCATCTCAAAGCAGCTAGGAGAGCTCGAAAGAGAAAGTCCTGAAGGAATGTTCGGGCCCAAGGGAATGAATGAACGGGCTTCTTATGTGGGTTCCTCACTTCCCCCTGGCCAATGTGGGAAGTCCGCCAGGAGAGGAAACCCCACAGAACCACAGAGACCAGACCGATGCCAACGTGTTATTTCACTCCTGTCTTTTGAGCAAACTGTCAGATAATCTCCTCTTAAGACTTAGTCATCTTTTTTTTTTAAGATTTTATTTATTCATTTGAGACACAGATACTGAGAGAGAGAGAGAGAGAGAGAGAGAGAGAGAGAGAGAGAGAGCATGAGCAGGGAGAGAGGCAGAGGGAGAGGGAGAAGCAGGCTCCCTGCTGAGCCAGGAGCCCAATGTGGGGCTTGATCCCAGGACCCCGGGATCATGACCTGAGCCGAAGGCAGATGCCCAACCACCTGAGCCACCCAGGCGCCCCAAGACTTAGTCATCTTTATAACAGAAAAACAGCAAATGGCCGGAGACGATATGGAGCCAACAGATACACGGATGAGGGAATGCTAACCGTACAGAACTAGCCCAGGAGGTAGGAACTCCGGAGACACAGAGAGAAAAACCAGTGGCTTCCACTGTAACTCGGCCAACACAACTGTGCGCTCCCTAAGACAGGCCCGGGGCTTCCCGCCTCGTTGGCATTCTCCATCTGCTCTCCAACAGGCCCCACATCTTCCCTCAGTGCTTCAGATCGTTCCCAGGCCTGCCCCCTGCCTGCGTCTCCACACCACCAGTGTCTGTGACCATGTACTTTCATGGGCTTGTGTGCCCAGTGCCACGACGCGTGCCAGACACGTGAGGCAGGGAGCCTGCAGCTGGGACCCAACTCGGCCACCTCCCTTCTTGACAGAGTCCTCGAACCCCGCCGAGCCTCAGTTTCCTCTGGAAAATAGGATCAACATCAGCCTTACCCACCTCCCCGCGGGCTGCTCCTGCCAGGAGGCTCCAATCAGGGAAAAGGAATGAAAGCTATTAATTACTCCAAGAAACTGGTCTTGTTCTTCTGGTAACGGCCTGCTTTCTTCCTGACACCCGACTGGGCCCACAGTGATGCTTCATAAATAGGGACTGAAGCTGCCCCTCCCAAATGGCATTTTTAAAAGCCCAATCATTCCGACACACAAGTTCAAACAGCCTTCCAGATTTCATGAGACAACAAACCTTTGTTTTTCAAGCAAGCTTTGAAGCTTGAAAATAAAGGCATAGATGCTATTTTCGTGCAGATGATGCCAAAATAGTGTAAAAGGGGAAAAGGTCATTTATCTGGAAGTAACTGCCTGGCAGCTACTCAGTACCTCAAAGGCTACTGCTCAAAGGCAGGACTTACTCAGAGACCCCAGGGCCCAGCCGTGGGAGGAGAGGTTGGGAGAGTCACTTCCTCCTGGCCTCACACACTCACTTCAGAATAGAATAGAAGATACCGCAGCATTTCTGAGAAGTGCTTCTACATCTAGACCCAGAAGACTGTAGGTTAGACTGAGCTCAGAAAACTACTACCACCAGCCCCATCCAGAAAAGCCATCCTGAATCCACTACTGGGAGAATGCTCAGAAATAACGCAAAGCTCAAGTCCCCAGGCTTGGTACTCAAGACTCAGAAGTTCTAAGAGAATAAAATCTTGATATTCCCCATTACCAGAATATGAGCAATGGAAGAGGAACTGGAGGGCTCATTCGTCCACAAGTCTCAGACATAAGTAAAGTGAAGCCCGGTGAGATTGTGAAGTGTCTAAACTCTCCGACATAGCAGAGTTAGTCCTGGAGCTAGACAAATCCACCATGCTTTCCAGGGCCACCCACTGCACATATTCACAGACGTCAACAAAAGTGAAGGGCAGTCTAAGAGTCTCTAAAAAAAAAAAAAAGTTATGCAGTCCTATAGCATTAAGGGCAGGAACAACAACACATATTCATCATAGATTCCAAATCCAGCAGGGATTTCTAATGAGACCCCAACTGAGTGAAAAATAATTCTGCTAAAATAATTTGGCTCCAATTCTTAGAACAGATATTTTAAGCCTTAGTATTGTAAAAGCCATCAGATAGTATGTCACAACACACTATAAACTATTTATAGCTAATTATCAAAGCCAGCTCTCTAGAACCAGAAAAAGTAAGTTAAAGCAATTATCCTGGTAATGAAAGCATTAACCAAACAAAATAACTAAATCACGTATGAATATGTGTTTATCCCTACTCAGAAAGAATCTACTATATTACCTTATTGTCTGGCATTGTCTAGAAATAAGACATTGATGTGTTAACACAAAGCTACCATATCAATTAAACAATGAACACAAGTTTTCCAGAATTAAAATGCCAGAAAATGTATAGTGAAGCTATGAAGCGATTGCTCAGAAAATCTGAGTTCTAATAATTGCTCTGTATTTTACTCTAATCCCAGTGCCTCGGTTTCCTAAAATGGAACAATTTATTCCGTCTGCTTGTTGCATTAGTTTAGGGAATTTATGCACAACTGACAGTGCTTTGGGTAACATAAAGCAAGACATAAATATGTATGGGGGTGCCTGGGTGGCTCAGTCGTTAAGCGTCTGCCTTCAGCTCAGGTCACGATCCCAGGGTCATGGGATCGAGCCCCGCACCAGGCTCCCCTGCTTCTCCCTCTCCCTCTCCCACTCCCCCTGCTTGTGTTCCCTCTCTCGTTGTGTCTGTCTCTGTCAAATAAATAAAATCTTAAAAAAAAAGACATAAAAATGTATGAAATTATTATACTGAACGTTATTTATTCTTTGAAGATTCAATAACTTTTAAAATAAGTGCCATGAAATTAAGAATTGAATTTTTACAATTTTTTTAAGGCACGATGGACCCAAGATTGAATGAACTTAGCTGCCATGTCAATGGAGAAACTAGAGCAAAGTTCCAGATGTTTCTACATGCTGACAGTGGCAATTGAGAGTAGAAAGTAGTGTGTGCACAATTAGTCTTTTAGAGGCATACAGTGAGCTAAACGTTCTGCTTCTTGCATCAAATCTCTAAAACACAAAAGCAGAGGTAACATGGGCTTTATATGTGAATTCTGCTCTACTAGCTCAAATAATCAACTTAGTGTAAGATCAGAATTGGGTGAGTGTGGAGGAGCTCAGACCTCTTAACATGAAACTACCTGTGGGTGTCTTGTTAATGAGCAACACAAATCAGAAGTCCACATTATTGTCTGGAAACACACGAACTGCCTTTCTGTAAACACTGCAAGTCCAGATAAAAGTCTTTCTATCCCCAGATCTTTCCATAAAAGGCAGCAGTAACCTAATGGACCTTGTAGGGCAATGCAGCCCGCTCTGATACTGAGGAGACAGGTGTCCAATTCTCCTCTCACTCAATTTAGAGAACTCTGGAATGCTTTCCCTCCCATCTAATTAGCTATAGATGTTCTTTTTTCTTTGCTACTTAATACGCAAAGAGTTAACCTAAGTAGGCAGAATTCATCAAACTATATTTATTTGAAGAAAAAGAATGGCTAGAAAAGCAACTGCACAGTTTCAGCTGAAGGACCTGCATATTCACTTCAATCTACTGTGGAAGAATTTTAGATCGTTTTTGGTGTCTTAACCTTTAAATGGTCCTTTTATTTTAAATTGCTATTAGATGCAGCGTTCAAAAATTCCAGAGTCAAACTCTGACTGGCAAACAAAATCGTCCCTTAGGAAGCGGTTCCCTGAATGAGTTCTACGCTGCCTGATTTCGCGGAGGTGGGAGAGAGACAGGGCCAGGGGTCTGCTCAGGCTGTCCCCTCAGCTGGGGCCATCTCCCCGCCTCCTCCACACTGTGTCTATTTCACCAAGTGTGATACCAGAT
This sequence comes from Eumetopias jubatus, assembly GCF_037043125.1. Lineage (NCBI taxonomy): Eukaryota > Metazoa > Chordata > Mammalia > Carnivora > Otariidae > Eumetopias > Eumetopias jubatus. The sequence continues at coordinate 82,214,719 of NW_028274823.1, read as the reverse complement.
TTCACAGTGTGGGGAATGTACTCTCTCTCAGCAGTTACCCTATAACTTAACCAATGGACAGCCTCCCTTTTCGCGGCCCCTCCCAAAATGACCCATTCCAGTGTGGTAGCCCCCAGTGTTCCAGACGGAAAGAGAGGAGTCTTGCCTGACGAAAGTGGTATATAGGACATAATGACAAGAAACGGGCCATGTCAACTGTATGCTGTGTATCATGGCTCTGGTCGTTCTTGGATGGTCAGAACTGTGTCATCCGTTTCAAGGAGAGTCCTACCACCACCAGGACCAGCTAATTCCTTTTCCCATACCCTGAGCTTTCCTTTGAGTCATTCCGGGACAGAATATAAACAGTTAGTAGCCAGAAAATTCAAAGGATCATTTATTACAGCAAAAATTAGAAACCAGCTAAAAGTTATACAGAGAGAATTAAATAGGACACCATACAACAGAATACTAAGCTTCCACTAAGACTGGACTAGATTTCCTTTTTTGAAATTAATTAATTTTTTTAAAAAGATTTTATTTATTTATTTGACAGAGAGAGACAGCGAGGGAAGGAACACAAGCAGGGGGAGTGGGAGAGGGAGAGGCAGGCTCCCCGCCGAGCAGGGAGCCCGATGCGGGGCTCGATCCCAGGACATGACCCGAGCCCAAGGCAGACGCTTAAGGACTGAGGCGCCCCGGCGCCCCTGGACTATATTTCTATAGCTGGAGTGATACATATTTATACTTTTGTCTCTAAACGGGTTACAAAAGACAAGGACACCATTTCCATAAACATAGATGTATCAAAACTATTCAAAGGAAAGAAGGCTGAAGGCACATATCAACTTCTGTTGCCTTTGGGTGATGAAATCGTCAACTAACTGCTTAGTTTTCTTCAGTATTCTAATTTCTCTAATAAACACATATTGCTTATGTTTATTCAAGCATAATCTATGTTTTTAAACATGGAGGCTGCACCATAAGATTAACACAGACGCTTCCTACGTTAGCTTTCTTTCAAAATAAGAAGTGGGCTTGCAGATTTCTCCAAGTAATTGGAACCTCTGCCTCCTGTGTATAACTAGCTCCCCAAGTCCTTCAGATTTCCAAAATATAATGGTCCCAGGAGATGAGCCAAACCATCTACAAAGATAAAGCTGAAATCGGAACCCAAGTGCATCAAGACATTCCGGTCTCAGATACTTCACATCATTCCGGAAAGAAAACAACAACAAACCATCAGAATTACAACTGTTCTAACGTCTAGGTTGTCAATGCCCGTCTATCCGGGTATCTACAGCCAAATGTAAACGACCGTTCGGAAACTCTGCCCTCTTGTCATTACAAGGAAAACCTGGCAGACCTCTAATGACAACTGTAATCACTATGGCTTTCCCCTGGTGTTTCATTCTTAGAACCCAATTACCAAAACTCTGAAGATGATCTATTTCTACTCAACTGACTAATAACTGCCTACGTCTGAAAGCAGCAGGGCTATTTTAATATTCGTCTGGTTCATCTGTGGTCCCTGAACACAGACTCAATGTAGCAGCACTCCAGAATGTCGGGATATAGTCAGTGTTTGCAAGTTCCACCAGCCCATGTGGGCAGTGAGGACCTCACCTGCCCCAAGAGGCCTGGGAAAGGCTCCCCATTTGCTTCTCCTTTAGTTTCTGCCTCCAGTATTTCCTTACTTTACGGCCTTTCCCTGCAAACAGTGGGCCGGGGCTATACTCATGCTCCCGTGGGTAGGAGTTTTCCTCAGAAACATTCATCCCCAGCTGTGCTTTCCAGCCTAGAACGCCTTTCACACCCCCTACATTTGTCCTTGAAGGACTAGCACCTTCAGGAAGCCCAGCTTCATTTGCCTCTGAATCTTTTGAGCCTAACACACACTACATACTTAATAGATGTTTGCTGAACACAATACGAATAAAAAAGAACGCAAAGAGGGGCGTCCAGGTGGCTCAGTCGGTTAGCGTCTGCCTTCGGCTCAGGTCTTGATCCTGGGGTTTTGGGATGGAGCCCCGCATCGGGCTCCCCGCTCGGTGGGGAACCTGCCTCTCCCTCTCCCTCTGCCCCTCCCCCTGCTTGTGTGTGCTCACAGGCACTCTAAGTAAATAAATAATTTAAATAAAGAAGAATGCAGAGAGGGACCAAGTGAAGTGTACCTCTTTGTACATCAAGCACATAAAAACCTATATAAATACAACTGCTGGCATTTTAATACCAAAATGAGTTTCAAAATACAGAGAAGGGGACTTCCCATGTACCAAAAAAGGAGAAATCTCAAAGCCAGAGTGGGAAAGATACAAGCCAATACACTGAGCCCAGAGGGTACCGGCGTTGGGCCCCAGAGGCCAGGGGCTGGGGTTTTATGATGCAAGGGGAGAGGACATGGCCTGAAGCCAGATCCAGACAGGCAGCTGGAACTAAGACCCTTGAATCAAGCCAGAATCCCTTTAGGACTGGAAAAGTTGGGCCTGTGAAATCAGTCCATGATAACGCAAACTTCAAACTCACAGGACTTGGGTGGTGTGGGTCCCAGGCCAAGAAATTAATGCAAATACAAAAGAGAAGTAATCACAAAACAGCCTCTTAGAGACCTTTCAACAAGCAAGAGTTCACAGCATTCCCATGGAAAAAGTAATCTCAGCTAAGGATGAACAAGAATTGAAAATTATGAATCACATGAGGAAATAATCCACCACAAGGGAGAACTTTCGCAGGTACTACACACAGGAAGTTTGCCAGACCATGAACTTGAGAAAATAAAGTAAGTCAGGAGAGGCTGTGACGAGAGTATACAAAAGAGGTTTAAAGGAAAGCTGAAAACTTAATGAAGGAACAAGACATAGTAGAAAAAAAGACAGGTGTGTTTAAAGAAGCGCGGGAAGGGGCACCGGGGTGGCTGAGTCGTTAAGCGTCTGCCTTCGGCTCAGGTCATGATCCCAGGGTCCTGGGATCGAGCCCCGCATCGGGCTCCCTGCTCGGCGGGAAGCCTGCTTCTCCCTCTCCCACTCCCCCTGCTTGTGTTCCCTCTCTTGCTGTGTCTCTCTCTGTCAAATAAGTAAATAAAATCTTTAAAAAATAATAATAAAGAAGTGCGGGAAAAGCCCAGGCCTGTGACTGACTGATGTCCCAGGAGGAATGGGCAGAGGAAAGGGTTAAGTGGGGTCATGAGAGGACAAGAAATACGCAAATGTATAAGGTGTACACATTTAAAGGCAACAGACAGATTTTTTCAAACCCCCAAGCTCAAGTCAGCTAGCAGCCACATCGTCTTGTTTGGAGGAGGGAGGGAGACAGAAAAGTACATGCAGCCAATCAAAAGATGAAGCAGAGTCAAAAAAAGATGTCTAAGTGAACATATGTGCTAGTTTCCACTGCCTCTTCAAGCTCTCCTGAAATGAGCGCGCAGGGATGTCTAAAAAAGAGAAAGCTCTGAAGAGACGAGGAGAAGAGAAAGCCGGGCAGCAGGTGGACTGCAGGTTAACTGTCGGCAGACCCAGGAAGCAGAACCTCAGCCCATAACAAGGAAGGGTGGGGAGCAATGTGATTTATGTAACAGAAGCGTTAAAAATGAGGAGCTGGTGGCACAGGCACCTTACAAGATGGGGGGTGAAGGTGGGGCTAAAAATAGAAGGACTGGTTCAAACACCATTTAGGAAGTTCCCTCCAGCTTCTCACTACGCACAGCTGAAAAGCACCACCCACCCGCCCTGGCTGAGAAGCCTGGACCTGTCTTCTCTGGAGGCGGGGGACGAATAGTCACCAGGGTAGGGGGCACCAGACACAGGTGAAAGCTGGGGCATCGTGGGTGCTTGGCTCTGGATTTCAGCTCAGGTCACGATCTCAGTGTCCTCAGATCGAGCCCCACGTTGGGCTCCATGCTCAGCACAGGGTCGCTTGGGATTCTCTCTCTCTCTCCCCCTCCCACTCCTCTCTAAAATAAATAAATAAATCTTTTTTTTTTTTTTTAAAGAGAGAGAAAAAGCGGGGGCATCGTACTAAACAGGGACTGAGTAAAACAGATGCAAACAGATGTTAATATGTCAGCCCTGCCCCAACCCTTTAACTAAGTAAAACAGATGCAAACAGATGTTAATATGTCAGCCCTGCCCCAACCCTTTACCTAAGTAAAACAGATGCAAACAGATGTTAATATGTCAGCCCTGCCCCAACCCTTTACCTCATTAGACCCCACAACACTGGCTGCCAGGGTGGAAACTTCCAGGCAGGTGAAGAGATCAATGTTTTCCGAACCCTAGACATTTTACGAGAAAAGAACATGGATCGTCTTGCATTGAAATCCATACAAACAAGATTCATGAAAAGCGCTTCCGGACAGCAACTTTAGTGCTTCCTTTAAAATATGAATGGACAAATAAAAATGAACAGATGTCTGAAGAAACTCTCTAATAAATATGAAAGTCGGAGATTAAAACAAAACAGAACATGGAAGACACAGATGAAGTAGGGAAGTACAATGTTAAGAAAAACTAATATTCACATCCTCAAATGGGTGCTATGAACAAAATGACACACACACAAAAAGGCATTCGGAGAATTTTAAAAAGAAAGCTCTTTGTGAATTCATGGTAAATATGAAAAATTCACTGTATATTAAGTTGGAATAAAATCTCTCAGTAAAAAAAGACAGAGATGGGAAACCGAAAGAAAAGGTAAAAACATTAAACATGGAATCTAGGAAATTCCTATGTGAGTAGTAGGAGCTCATGTGAGGGCACAAGAGAAAACAGATTTCTCAGAACTTAAGGGGATATGAACGGCCAGGTGGAAAGCGCTTGTTAAATGTCCAAGAAGCACGGCTGAAAATATAAGATAGGTATGTTCCTGCTGTTATTATTCTGTATTAACAAATTAGGGGCGCCTGGGTGGCTTAGTCGGTTAAGTGTCTGCCTCTTAATCTCGGCTCAAGTCTTAATCTCAGGGTCATGAGCTCAAGCCCTGCGTTGGGCTCTGCGCTGGGCGTGGAGCCTACTTTAAAAAAAAAAAAATCATTTTAAAGGAAAAAGGGAAGCGAGACCTTGAAGGAGGCTCCGCCCCGCTGCTTGTCGCCGACCCGGTCCTGTTTCCCTCCATCTTTCCCCACCTGCACCTGCTTCCTGGCTCCGTCCTCAACCTCCTCCCTACTGGCATTTCCATCTTCAGCCAGAAAAGCCACTGCAGACTTCAAGCCCAAAGACCCCATTTCTTGGTATGAAGGAAAGAAGGCTATGCAACCCCAAGACAGGCTGCCTTGGCAGAAGGTTTATTTTCAGGTGAAGGCAACTGAGAGGAAGCAGAGACAAGAAACGCTCTCTGCCCTTCCCCCAGCTGCCCAAAATCGGACACAAATTTGTAAAAGTCGCCCCCACCCCTCCACCAGGAACAGCAGAAGTGAATCCCAGGAGACAACTTTAGACTCAGCCCAGAGGAATTTACATAAAAAAACTTCGATTTCTTTTCCCGTGTAATTTGCCTTCTCACACTCGCTGCCCTACATAAGCTCCAAGTCTTTTAGCCTTTGTCTTGCCTCTACTAAGAAAATTTATTGTTCATTTATTAAGATGCTGTATTCACCCAGGGTCTTCTCCTTCCTTCAAGTTACTCCTCCCTAAACGCTCCCCTGTGTACATCCCATACACCTTCATAAACTCCTTTGCTTTTCTCCAGTTAATCTGTGTTCTGTCAGTCTAATTTATGGGGCCCCAGCCCGAGAACCTGAGATGGTTAGAAGAAAAAGGGATTATTTCCCTCTATACGATATCTAAGAGTGGAATTTTTATTGCATTTTTAGTCACACTGCTTGTAATCAGCAATGGTGCCTCTTTAATACTATATAAACACCCAGAATAAAAGTACCATGAGATTTAGACACATTTCATAGGCAGTAACCATTTTCCCAAGATTTTCTAAGTTCAGATTTCAAATATATTGTCCCCTTGTCTCATACACCATGAAAATGTCCTGGAGGGTTTAATATTTCAGTTTCTAAACTGCTTCTCTCCCAGAATGCTTCTGCTGCCCAGAAGTGCTTAGAAATTCTTACTTAGATGTGTGCTGATAATTTGACTCAAAAGTAGGGCCATTTTTAATAATCTATGGGCTTTGGAAGACCCCCTGGGGCCCAAATCACTATGCATAACAGTAAGATGCAACTAATTTAAGGTATACCTTTACTGTTTAAATTGGGGACTGCTTAGTTGACAGCAGGCTGAAAGGACAGAACAGTTTCCTGATTAATCTAAAATAAAAAATCTTATCTGCAAGGAAGTGGGGTTTTTTTTACAGTCCCCTGAGGATTAGAAAGACCACGGAACTCAAAACTCTTCCATTTCAGTGAGAAAAAGTCTACGCAATCTATTCTAAACTTACACTTACGGAAATAAATGTAACTCACTGAGGTAAAAGGAAAGCTAATTTAGGGAACATGACCCTGGGGCATAACACCATGTTCCAAAATTAGCAACAACTCACAGGCCCAGATAGGAGAAATCAACTTCAAGTCTATTTCCAAAAATAAATTTCTAATACTTCTATGGACAGTGAGAGGAGTGCAAACTATTTTCAGACTAGAGAGCACCCAAAGGGGTACATTCGAAGTTGATGGTGCTTCCATGTGCATCCACTGGACAGCCTTTCCCATGAGGGTGGTGCCCGTGAGCCCACCATATCCTCCCACAAAACGCTCCACCGCCCATCTCCAGCCCTGAACCCCTTCTGGTCTCCTGGAGGAAAACAGAATCAAGGATCCCGAGAAAGTAAGTGTGGGTCTCCTCTACCTTTATTCCCACGCTCAAAAAAAAAAAATGATGCATGAAGTGTTTCCCCCACCCCACCAACCACAGTTATGCCAACTCAAAAAATGAGTATCCATCAGTGCATCAACTTCTCCCCAGTCACCATTGGCCATGACGCCTTCATTCTACCTATTGATAATTTCTTAAAACTTCCAGGGCCTACCTTCAGTGAGCTTTTTTTCTCGTAAATTAAAAATGTTTTTTGAGTATAGTTGACACACAATGTTACATTAGTTTCAGGCGTGCAACACAGTGATTTAACTGCACTTCTTCATTAGCGGATCCATGGCTCACAGCACCAAAGCCTGGCTGCAAAGAAGGGGTGACCGTTATCCATCAAACTGGACGGGGCTGAAGCACAGCCTCAGCTGAAAAAGGGCTGCAGAGCTAGCTTTGGACTAAGGTAGAACACCACCAGGGGGCAGCAGAGAGTCCGCAAACACACACTCTGGGCACCCTCCCCCAGAGGTAAAGGATTGGGGGACATCCTCCAACAGAGATCCCGCATCCAAGCAATACAAGGAGGCAATCCAATTGCAAGAACTAGAACCTCTCTGTCTTCCACACCCCCAACTGATGTTCCTCCCACCATACCCGCCTGATTCTAACGCGCATCTCGAGACCCCACAATCAACAACGTGGCCACGTCCAGTTCTAGGGAACCAAACTACAAATCAGAGCTATCCTGCATCTCACCCAACAAGACAATCGCTTAGACATTTAGTCTTGCTTTATATAACAACTTAATAAGCTTTATTCTCTGGCTACTGTAACTTAATGCCACAGAATTAGAACCTTGTACACAATGGACCCCAATCTGTGAAGACAGCTGAATCGTAAAAACATTGTGTAAGGGGCGCCTGGGTGGCTCAGTCGGTGAAGCATCTGCCTTCGGCTCAGGTCATGATCCTGGAGTCCTAGGATGGAGGCCCACATCCGACTCCCTGCTCAGCGGGGAGTCGGCTTCTCCCTCTGACCCTCCCCCTCTCATGTGCTCACTCTCTCTCTCATTAAAAAAAAAAACAAAAAACCATTGTGTAAAATCACCGAAGTTGTAAAACTAGCTAGCAAAAGGCGTGGTGAAAAAAACAAGATCTGAACAAGTACAGCAAAGGATACTGTTCATGTGGTGAAATACATTCTCTTTTTAAACAATTTTTGAGGACACTTGGCACACAACGTGACACGAGTTTCAGGTGTATGACAATGGTTCAACCCCTCTGTGCATCACGCTGTGTTCACCTCAAGTGTAGCTCCCCTCCATCACCTCATGACACTGTTATAGTACCAGTGACCCTGTTCCTGGTGCTGAGCCCTTCACGCCCATGGTTCACTCATTCCGTAACTGGAGGTCTATACCGCCCACCCCCCTGCACCCCTTTTGTGCATCCCCCACCCGTCTGTTCTCTGTTGAGATACGTTCTTTACTCTCAAAAAGCTTCAAGTGCATAACCCTGTGTGTTATAGTGAAGTACATTCAAAATGGGTCATAAGGTGTTCTCTCAAGTTCACATGCATTTATGAAGCCTCTAACACCAACACAAATGTGACGCCAAGTGCAGGAACCAGAGCCTTAGACAAACCACCACAGAAACACCAGGGAAAATACTTCATAAATGAAAACACCGGGCAAAACATCTTTTATGTCACAGATCGCAAGTACAAAGAACTCTTAAAAAATCAGTTAAGGAAAAGAAGACTTAAAGATTACAAGTAGGCCAATCACACACACACACACACACACACACACACACACACACACACTCACACACACACACACACTCACACACACACAGCCAACCAACAAATGTGGAGGAAAAAAAATTCAATCTCACCAATTAAAATCAATTACAGCTACTGAGTTGCCAAAGATGAAAAAGAACCATAATTTTACAAAAAACCCAGCATCCACATGTTCCGTCAGTCCCAACTCTGAAGTGTATCCTGAACCCATTCACTTCTCCTTCCTTCCATGCGACCACCTCGGCTCAACACCACACCTCGGGAATTTCCGCCTCGACCTCCTGTGCTCGCCGTCCACCCCAAGTCCAACTGCATTCTCCATAAGGCGGCAACGAGAACCTCGTCAGGTCAGTGACTCCCATCTCTGAAATCCTGCAGCACTTCCCACTGCTCTGAGAAGTAAAACCCACGCTCAACTGTTATGCAGCTTACGAGACCCTTCCTGCCCTTGCATGGCCAAGTGCCACCCCTGCACACTTCAGTGACGTGAGTCTGCTTCTAGTTCCTGACGGCCCCAGGACATTTGAACAGTCACTGCTACCTGGGACACGTTCACCCTCTTTCTCACTCAACTTCCAGGCTTCCACTCTCATGTCCTTTCTTCAGATAAGCCTTCTGTGACCATCCCCTTACCTACATCATCTTAGTGAGTGTCTTCTGTCTTACCACAATGGAAGCCCCGTGAAGGAAGGTCCTTTGCTATGTTTTTCCACTACTGTATCCCCAGGAGCCAGCACAGTGCTCGGGACCTAGTAGGCACTCAATATGAATCTATGTTCCACAAATGAAAAAATAAATACTGGGTAAGGAAGGCAGTTGCCACTTTCTAACTCTAAGAACATAGGTCTTAAATCCAGATTCTTCACAGTGTGACAATAAACAGATTATGCTCTTTAAAACTCATTTTCTGGGGCGCCTGGGTGGCTCAGTCGTTAAGCGTCTGCCTTCAGCTCAGGTCATGGTCCCGGGGTCCTGGGATCGAGGCCCGCATCGGCCTCCCTGCTCCGTGGGAAGCCTGCTTCTCCCTCTCCCGCTCCCCCTGCTTGTGTTCCCTGTCTCGCTGTGTCTCTGTCAAATAAATAAATAAAATCTTTAAAAAAAATAAATAAATCTCATTTTCTCCCACCTATAAAAAGCGAATCCATAAAACACATCATCAAAAAAAGTCATTAAAAAATAAGTAATCTCTTAAAAAGAAATACAGCTAGGATTTTCAGATGGGAAAACACACATCCTTTAATCATACCACTTCTTTCTTTAGTAGGAGGAGAAAATGACACTGAGCTGTACTGGCTTAAGAACTTTGTTAAACATGCAAAAAGAATCGGCCATCCAACTGTTATGCCTAAAAAGGAGGTTCAGAGAGGTTTCTCAGTTTTTCTTTGCTGTAGGCAAAGTAAAGAGAAAATCCAGAGTCAATGCCACAATACAAAAACCAAACGTATTCAAAGAAAATCTACAATTTCATAGTTACACAATGAATTAAAGTAAAATACTTTTTTCTCCCCCTCCAAATTATAAACACAGTCATTTCCCACCTAAAATGAAGCCCTTACATTTTTTCAAAGTTACCAAAATCCCCCTCGAGCATATGTTAGGTCAGTGGGAGAGAGAGTTTCATCGTGGGAAACAGGAGGCCTTACAGGCGTTTCCCAGCGGCTTCGGAAAGAATGAGACCTTGTAGATTCTTTATAGATGGATTGTTCATTCCTCTGTAGTCGCAGCTGAGGCCTGGCTAGGGTATGACAGGAGAACCAGGCAGACCTGAGCAACAAGGCGTTGAGATGGCAGGTTGCTAGTTATTCCTCACCTAACAGAGCCTGGCCGCTAGAACAGAACCACAGATGTCAGTCCGGAGCTCTGTTTTTTGTTTGTTTTTTTTTTTTCTTTTAAGATTTTATTTATTTATCTGACAGAGAGAGACACAGTGAGAGAGGGAACACAAGCAGAGGGAGTGGGAGAGGGAGAAGCAGGCGTTCCACCGAGCTGGGAGCCCGATGCGGGGCTCGATCCCAGGACCCTGGGATCATGACCTGAGCCGAAGGCAGACGCTTAACAACTGAGCCACCCAGGCACCCCAGGAGCTCTGTTTTTTTAATGCCCAGATCATGGAATGCTCATTTTCCCCCCAAATTCTGCATTCATTAACACCTAAACCGTCTGACAAAAGGTCAGTTTCACATACAATGAGAACATTTTGTTACCATAACCTGAAATGGTGGCCTGGCTCATTGAGAGCATTTCACAATCTTGTCAAATGAGCTACAGATGTAAACTATGGGATCAAACAATTTAACTTCCAAATGTCACGGGTTATTTCAGTATAAAAGAGAAACAAGGAGCAAGGGAAACTATGGATTTCATTTGTAAAAGGACAAAACAGCAGTTATGAAGATCGAAGCTGGAAAATGAGTAAGAATGACAATTGTACACTACGTTTGAGGGAAAGAATCTCTCAATAAGGAGGGTATTTAGCAACTAAAGATGCCGAAAATGGCTTTCCAAATTATTTCTGAAAACTACATTCTTACCCTAAAGTAACAGAGGCAGTCCATGGGTGGCTATACCGTATCTGGATCGCGCTCCACACCTACGCCAGAGGAGTCAAGCCACACACAGAACGCAGGACCCTCACACCCAAAATGTAAGTCCTGCTTGCGTAGACCTCGGGTATGTTCTAGAGAAGCCCCGTTCATGAAGAGAACTTGTTGACCAGCATTCAGAGAGCAGATGACCCACGCGCTCTGGCAAGGGCGACGGGCACAGCAACTTCGCTGAAGACGCAAGCTCAAATTCATCTTCTATTTATAATCCTAATGAGCTCGTCTCTTCGGTATAAACAGAGCCAGCACTACAGAGCGAAGGACTGAAAATTATACCCATCTATAAGAGCCAAATCACGTCATCAAAATAAAACCAAACATTTATTAAGCACGTACTAAGCATTAAGCAGCGTCTGGGGCATTCTGGGAGCCCCAGGACGCTCACCACGGCTCCTGCCTAGCTAGGCTCCTGTGTCCCCAAACCAGATTCCGATTCTTTTCCAAGCCTACTGCTCTCACATGCCTTCTCCAGTCTAGCCAACTGCAATTCCACATCGGACAGACTCAGCAGGCACATCCCCTCTCCTCCCCTCCCACGCCAACCACTAAGGCCAATGCCATCAGGCATAAGACCCACCGGACTCAAGGGCATATTCGTGTACTAATCAGAAACTTTTATTCAGAAGTCCCCCACACCAGCATGAAAATATATAGTCTGATGAAGGAACATCAAAGCAGTGTCCACAAGAAGGAGAGAATAATGCACTGACCTTGGAGTTACTTTATTATTCCCCAAATGATTCAGAGTTTTGTTTCTAGAACTCATCAATGTCCTGAGCAGCCGTTCTGAAAAAGTGTATCTCCGACAGTGAGAACTGATGGTCTGGGGAGAGTAACACAGAGAACACGACAGGTGGGATAAACTGGAACCAAAAGTACCAAAAGTGTGGAAGAGGAGATAAATACAAGGCATGTATGTAAGATTCAGCAAGAGCAGAAATAATTAGATAGAAATCAGTTAAGACTGTCATAACCTTTATGTAAGGTAATGTGACACTATTTACCAAAATCTACTACCTACTTTATATGTCACAGAAATTCTGTTTCTAAAAATCTGGCTTACAGACATAAAAATGAGTCAAGATGTTGGTTCAAAAGCGTTCACTGCAGCTGTGATTTTAGAGCAGAAGCATCTAAACATGCTTCATTGTGATCTGGCTAAATAAATGTGGAACCTCCTCACAACAGAATACCATGCAGTCAAGAAGGAATGAAGCGGATCTGCAGATACCAACATGTCTGCGATACAGAATTATGTATTATTTTCATTCAAAAATGCATGTATTTGGGGGGCGCCTGGGCAGCTCTGTCGGCTGAGCATCCAACTCCTTACCTCAGCTCAGGTCTTGATCTCAGGGTCCCGAGTTCAAGCCCCACTGTGGGCTCCACACTGGGCATGGAGCCTACTTAAAAAAATAAAATAAATAAAATAAAATAATGTACTTTGCCGTATAGATGTACACCCATGTGTGTAAGCACAAAAAGTCTACAAGTACACACAATCAGAGCCCATGGGACAAGGGGGATGGAGACTGGAATGGGTGGGGGCCTCATTTGTTTATATGTGATTTCTATGCAACAATCATGTACCACTCTGTGTTTTAAAAAAAATAAAGATTACAGAGAGTAGAAGAGGAAAAGGAGAAAGAGAGGAGGGAAGGGAAGAAAGATTACTGAAGAGTTGGTTCTCAAGTCCAGCATTAATGTTTGTGTTTTAAGATATAAATGCCCATGTGGGAGCAGCCACCCAAGCCAGGCGGTTCTGGACCTCACCCTCCCTGGCCACCGCCTCTTCATGGGGCTTCGGGTCCCCTGCGTCTTTGGAAACCCATCCAACCTCGCTGGCAGGGGAACCTCTGGTCAGAACGAAAGGAAAACAGAGCAGCCCCCGGCAGGCTCTGCGAACTCACCCGTCCCAGAGCTGAGCTGCACCAGAGCAGAAGACAGACCTTCTCTCTAAATTCTCTGGAGCCCCTGGGCGCCTGGGTGGCTCAGTTGGTTGGGCGACTGCCTTCGACTCAGGTCATGATCCTGAAGTCCCGGGATCGAGTCCCGTATGGGGCTCCCCGCTCAGCAGGGAGTCTGCTGCTCCCTCTGACCCTCCCCCCTCTCATGCTCTATCTCATTCTCTCTCTCAAATAAATAAAATCTTTAAAAAAAAAAATTCTCTGGAACCCCTGAGGTTAAAACTATTAGATTGCTGGATTGTATTAGACATACATACCTGTACTTTTTATATTAGGTAACATTTACATGGTGGTAGGCTTGGGAATTAAGAGTGGAGATTCCATTTAATTGATTTTTTGACCTGTGGCTCTCAGCTGGCCCCAGTCCATCTCTGGGAAGAGTCCCCATATACAACAAGAAACTGACCAATGGAATCAGTAACCTTAAGGAGCAACCCCTTAAGGAGCAATGCTACACCATGGTAAACAAGTATCTTCTTGGAAAGTGTGCAAGGATGTGGAAAGTTACATGTGCTATTGCTGCCAATTTCAAGCAAGCTTCTGCGCAGTCTATGCATGGCTTCGTCATGGTTTTGTGATGTCTGTGTCACAGAGAAATCTGCATGGCCGCCAGACTGCTGACAGTTACCCCTGGTGCCTTAACACTCCCACCTTCCGTTTCCTTCTTATGGCTCAAAATTTCATATCATGAACACTTAATATTTTTCTAATAAAAGACTGTAAAAATAAATAGCTGTTTGAAAGATGGATGCCCTCCCCCAACACACACCCATTCCATCTCCCACCCCACCCGCACCAAAAATCCCCAACACACCCCCGAATCCTCTGTTCTCAATGGCAACCTAGAAAGGGGGCCCCGAGAGCTGCCAGACGGGTTTGAGCAGACAGATCTAAGTTACAGCTCTTCACAAAACCAACCCCTGAAATCATTCTGGTCTCACGGACTCCCTAGGCCTGTCACCCTGGGCTTCATTTTGATGAGCTGCCAGTTCTACCCCAGGACTACGGGACGCACATGCCAGTTACAGCAGCACCACTGTACGCTGGCTGAAACAGGATCAGCACACGGCTACCTGCTCTCTGTAGTCCCCCGAAACACCTAACACTTGCAAATCAAAATAACAAAGGTCAAAGTCTTTAGGAGCAGGTTGTTAACTACAGCAGGAGTTACACACAAAGTGCAACGGCTTCTTTTTTTTTTTTTAATAATTTTTTATTATGTTAATCACCATACATTACATCATTAGTTTTTGATCTAGTGTTCCATGATTCATTGTTTGTGCATCACACCCAGTGCTCCACACAGAACGTGCGCTCTTTAATACCCATCACCAGGCTAACCCATGCCCCCACCCCCCTCCCCTCTAGAACCCTCAGTTTGTTTTTCAGAGTGCATCGTCTCTCATGGTTCGTCTCCCCGCCCCAACTTACTCCCTTTCATTCTTCCCCTCCTGTTATCATCTTCTTTTTTTTTTCTTAACATATATTGTATTATTTGTTTCAGAAGTACAGATCTGTGATTCATCAGTCTTGTACAATTCACAGTGCTCACCATAGCACATACCCTCCGCAATGTCTATCACCCAGCCACCCCATCCCTCCCACCCCCCACCACTCCAGCAACCCTCAGTTCGTTTCCTGAGATTAAGAATTCCTCATATCAGTGAGGTCATATGATACATGTCTTTCTCTGATTGACTTATTTCACTCAGCATAACACCCTCTGGTTCCATCCACGTCGTTGCAAATGGCAAGATCTCATTCCTTTTGATGGCTGCATAATATTCCATTGTGTATATATACCACCTCTTCTTTATCCATTCATCTGTCGATGGACATCTTGGCTCTTTCCACAGTTTGGCTATTGTGGACATTGCTGCTATAAACATTGGGGTGCACGTACCCCTTCGGATCCCTACATTTGTATCTTTGGGGTAAATACCCAGTAGTGCAATTGCTGCATCGTATGGTAGCTCTATTTTCAACTGTTTGAGGAACCTCCATACTGTTTTCCAGAGTGGCTGCACCAGCTTGCATTCCCACCAACAGTGTAGGAGGGTTCCCCTTTCTCCGCATCCCCGCCGACATCTGTCATTTCCTGACTTGTTCATTTTAGCCATTCTGACGGGTGTGAGGTGGTATCTCATGGAGGTTTTGATTTGGATTTCCCTGCTGCCGAGCGATGTGGAGCACTTTTTCATGTGTCTGTTGATCATTTGGATGTCTTCTTTGGAAAAATGTCTGTTCATGTCGTCTGCCCATTTCTTGATTGGATTATTTGTTCTTTGGGTGTTGAGTTTGATAAGTTCTTTACAAATTTTGGATTAGCCCTTTATCTGATACATCATTTGCAACTATTTTCTCCCATTCTGTCGGTTGTCTTTTGGTTTTGTGGACTGTTGCTTTTGCTGTGCAAAAGCTTTTTATCTTGATGAAATCCCAATAGTTCACTTTTGCCCTGGCTTCCCTTGCCTTTGGCGATGTTTCTAGGAAGAAGTTGCTGCAGCTGAGGTGGAAGAGGTTGCTGCCTGTGTTCTCCTGTAGGATTTTGATGGACTCCTGTCTCACGTTTAGGTCTTTCAACCATCTGGAGTCTGTTTTTGTGTGTGGTGTAAGGAAATGGTCCAGTTTCATTCTTCTGCATGTGCCTGTCCAATTTTCCCAACACCATTTGTTGAAGAGACTGTCTTTTTGCCACTGGACATTCTTTCCTGCTTTGTCAAAGATGAGTTGACCATAGAGTTGAGGGTCCATTTCTGGGCTCTCTATTCTGTTCCATTGATCTATGTGTCTGTTTTTGTGCCAGTACCATACTGTCTTGATGATGACAGCTTTGTAATAGAGCTGGAAGTCCAGAATTGTAATGCCGCCAGCTTTGCTTTTCTTTTTCAACATTCCTCTGGCTATTCGGGGTCTCTTCCGGTTCCATACAAATTTTAGGATTATTTGTTCCATTTCTTTGGAAAAGGTGGATGGTACTTTGATGGGGATTGCATTGAATGTGTAGATTGCTCTAGGTAGCACTGACATCTTCACAATGTTGATTCTCCCAATCCATGAGCATGGAACGTTTTTCCATTTCTTTGTGTCTTCTTCAATTTCTTTCCTGAGTATTTTATAGTTTTCTGAGTACAGATCCTTTGCCTCTTTGGTTAAATTGATTCCTAGGTATCTAATGGTTTTGGGTGCAATTGTAAATGGGATAGACTCCTTGATTTGTCTCTCTTCTGTCTTGTTGTGGGTGTATAGGAATGCCACCGATTTCTGTGCATTGATTTTATATCCTGCCACTTTACTGAATTCCTGTGTGAGTTCTAGCAGTTTTGGGGTGGAGTCTTTTGGGTTTTCCACATACAGTATCATATCATCTGCAAAGAGTGAGAGTTTGACTTCCTCTTTGCCGATTTGGATGCCTTTGATTTCTTTTTGTTGTCTGATTGCTGTGGCTGGGACTTCTAATACTATGTTGAATAGCAGTGGTGAGAGTGGACATCCCTGCCGCATTCCTGACCTTAGGGGAAAAGCTCTCAGCTTTTCCCCATTGAGAATGATATTGGCTGTAGGTTTTTTATAGATGGCTTTTATGATATTGAGGTAGGTACCCTCTATCCCTATACTCTGAAGAGTTTCGATCAAGAAAGGATGCTGTACTTTGTCAAATGCTTTTTCTGCATCTATTGAGAGGATCCTATGATTCTTGTTCTTTCTTTTGTTAATGTATTGTATCACGTTGATTGATTGGCGGATGTTGAACCAGCCTTGCAGCCCAGGGATAAATCCCACTTGGTCGTGGTGAATCATCCTTTTAATGGACTGTTGGATCCTATTGGCTAGTATTTTGGTGAGAATTTTTGCATCCATGTTCATCAAGGATATTGGTCTGTAATTCTCCTTTTTGATGGGGTCTTTGTCTGGTTTGGGGATCAAGGTAATGGCAGCCTCCTAAAATGAGTTTGGAAGTTTTCCTTCCATTTCTATTTTTTGGAACAGTTTCAGGAGAACAGGTATTAATTCTTCTTGAAATGTCTGATAGAATTCCCCCGGGAAGCCATCTGGCCCTAGGCTTTTGTTTGTTGGGAGATTTTTGATGACTGCTTCAATTTCCTTCGTGGTTATAGGTCAGTTCAGGTTTTCTATTTCTTCCTGGTTCCATTTTGGTAGTTGATACATCTCTAGGAATGCATCCATTTCTTCCAGGTTATCTGATTTGCTGGCATAGAGTTGCTCATAATATGGTCTTACAATTGTTTGTATTTCTTTGGTGCTGGTTGTGATCTCTCCTCTTTCATTCATGATTTTGTGGATTTGGGTCATTTCTCTTTTCTTTTTGATCAGTCTGGCCAGGGGTTTATCCATCTTGTTAATTCTTTCAAAGAACCAGCTCCTAGTTTCGTGGATCTGTTCTACTGTTCTTTTGGTTTCTCTTTCATTGATTTCTGCTCTGATCTTTATTATTTCTCTTCTCCTGCTGGGTTTAGGCTTTATTTGCTGTTTTTTCTCTAGCTCCTTTAGGTGTAGGGTTAGGTTGTGTATTTGAGGCCTTTCTTGTTTCTTGAGAAAGGCTGGTATTGCTATATACTTTCCTCTCAGGACTGCCTTTGCTGTATCCCAAACATTTTGAACAGTTGTGTTTTCATTTGCAATGGTTTCCATGAATCTTTTTCATTCTTCTTTAATTTCCTGGCTGACCCATTCATTCTTTAGTAGGATGCTCTTTAGCCTCCATGTATTTAAAGTGCAACGGCTTCTTACTAAGAAGCACTTTAAGAAAGTGCTTTCTTAAAAAAAAGAAAAAAAGAAAAACGAATGCTTATAGCTTTTATTTGCAGGTACCCTCTAAGTATACAATTATCTGTTTCTCTCAGCAAAAACTCTGGTTAAGTTTATTGTACCTCTATTTTACCGGTGAGGACAAGGAGGCTCAGAAAGGGATTCCAGGTTAGATCTTTGTGCTACAGTTTTAATTCCATTACATCAATTATCCAGAATTTCTCACTGAATTATGTGAGATGAACAAAGCAAACGATCCACTTTTTCCTCTTACTAAAAAGACTTCTGTTGCAATTCTATTTTATCAGAATTGTAAAAATTTATACAGGATTTTCTTGCAAACTTGTATTCTCATGTTTGGCCTGAAGTTTTAAAACAATCTTGTTCTTGGGCGCCTGGGTGGCTCAGTTGGTTAAAACAATTTTGTTCTTTCAAACCATGTTCTTTTTTTTCAAACCATCGATCTTTTAATAAAGCAGGACAAAGGATGGTTTTCTTTTTGTGTCATTTGAATTAAGTGGTGTAAGCATCACGTGCGAAACTGTGCCAACTGTACAGAGAAAAGTCTGAGAGAGCACCAAAAAGAGAGAGAAACACGGTATCTGTAATTTGGAGACACAGGATATAGAAATTATTTGAAAAAAATCACAACGGCTTTATAATGAATAGTTTCCACTTTCCTCGGTAAAAATTACATAAACTTTGACTTGGACTGCGCTTCATGTGATTTTTTTTAATTGCCTTAAATATAAAATTCTCTTAATACTGTTTCACATACACACACAAAACACATATATATATATAATTTTGTACTATTAACGTTCATTGCTTTTTTCTCAACAGGCACAGATGCCCTTTTGGAGTGTGGTCACGGCTGCTCTCTCTCGCATACACACTTAAACCTGAGGCAGCCAAGAGCCCGGTGCTTCCAGTGGGCACTGGAAGGTCCAGGAATGGGTTCGATTTCTCCCTCCTTCCTTCACTAACAATGCTACCATTTGTGTGATCTTGGGTGGGTTACTGAACATTCAAGCTTCTTGTTTCCTCATCTCTAAAATGAGGATAAATAGTATCGATCTCAGGTGGCTAAAAAAAAAAAAAAAATTTTTTTTTTTTTTTTTTTGTCTTTTTGCTTTGAAACAATTTGAAATTTAGGGAAAAGCTGCAGGAATGGGACAGAAAACAGAGGTAAACCCTTCGCCCGGCTTCCTTTCTGTGAGCAACTAAGATGGCCAGAGTGCAGTTATCAAAACCAGGAAACTAACACTGCTATGTTCTTAGTGACCAAGGGACAGACCTTATTTGCCTTTCACCAGTGTCCCTGCGCTGTCCCCCCAAACGTGGCCGTCCTCAATTGGCCCTCGCGCTTCCGGACCTTGACCCCACTGTCCGCAGGAGGTACTCTGTAGTGTCTCTCAGATGTTCTCTAAAGATCAGCTTGAGGTTGTACATTTTTGGCAAGAACACCTCAGGCTACACTTGTAGCCTCTTTGCGGCATCGCAGGACGGGGCACACGATGTCCCCACGTCTTATTACTGGTAATGCTAGCAGCTGGTAACCTCGGAGAACTGTTTACAAGCCATGGTCCCGGCACACAGTACGTCCTCCACCAACGGTGGCTACGACCACGGCGAGGTTCGGGCTAAGAACACAAATTCTGGAATCAGGCAGATGTGCGTTCTCATGCCCATCCCACCAGCTCCTGCCACGTGACCATGGGCATAACTCCCCCACCTTCCTTGGGTGTAAAGACAAAACCACCTGTGAAGTTGTCACAAAGCCACCACAACGTTCTGAAGGCGACAAAAGGAGAAAACTCAGGTAAAGCACTCAGTGCCTGGAAGTCGAGAATGTTCCAGCAATCGCTATTATTACTTTGTAAGGCAGTTACTATTTTTCTGCAAAATAAGCACTGTGACTTAAGGAAATCTGAGATCCAGGGGAAAAGGCGAGTTCGGGGCACTGCGGGGGTAGGCTGGAGGGCTGTGAGGTGGGGGAGCACAGAGCCTCTCCCTGCAGCTGGCCACGGAGGGCCGGCCCCCCCCTCGCTCCCCCCCAACCCTGGTAAGGTCACCACCCCTCCCCTGCTGAGTTTGAGGCTGCCACACAGGACATCACATTTTTTTCTTCTACAGCTGTCCCTACTGGGTGTAGATTAGTGAAGAAGGAAACTCAGGACACCTACATGTGGGACTTAGAATCTATGATGAGACAATCCCCCCCTTTTTAAAGACAAATCTAATCCCAAAGGAACCAGAAAATAAACGTCAAACTAACCCTGAGGGGTCTGGATATGCAAGCGGAAACTTGAAACACTTCTTCATCAGAGCATATGAAGAACCATAAAACCCATCACTGCACCGCAGCCTTCGTGGATTTAACCTCAGCTTTGGGAAGCCATGTCCAACCTACAAACACACGAGAGTAACAAGAGACACACTGGTTGCTCTGTCCTGCGGCTTAGCTGTTAAATGCCCAAGTATCAGGGCAATAACCATCCGACAGAGCCGATGCTCTGGCTCCCAGGGGCCCCGGTGACCTCTAAATAACTTTGAAGAGCACTGAATGTTCAGAGGGCAGTTTAAGCCAAGAACTGACCAGGATCAAGAACCCAAGGCCACGGGCGCCTGGGTGGCGGACTCTTGATTTTGGCTCGGGTCATGAGATCGAGTCCTGCGTCGGGCTGTGCCGTGGGCATGGGGCCTGCTTAAGATTCTCTCTCGCCCTCCGCCCCTACCCCCGCTCGCATGCTCTCTCTTTAAAGAAAAAAATATATATATCCAAGGCCCTTCCTTAGCACGCTTCTGTTCTGCATGTGGAGGGGAGGTCCACTACTAGCTTTCTCACTTCCTGCTCTTCCCTCCTGGGGCAAGGAGGGAGGTGAGAACAGCGAACACTACTCAGAGCTTACTAGGATCTAAGCTTTTTACAGACACACTCGTTGAAAGCAAAAAAGGAGTAAGAATCGCTACGGACAGGGCCCCAGATGTTAGCTGAGGTGCTCGAGGCCACACACTGGAATGGGCTGCCAACATCCGGCTCCAAGCCGGAGTGCCCCACACTCAGGGGCGGGCACCTCCAAGCGAGGATGCTGTCCCTTCCCTTCCCTTCACACCGTGGAGTAATGCTGACAGACGACTCCAGAACGTGTCTTCAGGTCCTCGAAGTGAGGGGGCACTGTGACCGCACGCCTTGTTATTGCCGACAAATTCTTCTCCCTTCTTGACCCACCACCTCGGGAGCACACTCAGGGGTCACCACCCCTGGCGGTTCCTAACACAGGGCCACCTGCCTCCTCCACCCCTTGCCCAGGCTAGCGTGTCCACCGTCCACACCCTTGCTGCACATCTGGGAGTCAAGGGCAGGTTTCCTGTCCAGAGCCCAAGCTGTGGACAGACTTCCTTCTGGCCCCAAGTGCCCCTCAAGCTCCATCTGTCACAAAGACCATTCCTGAGCACAAGTCACATCTGCAACGGGGGGGGTGACATCAGGGGACAAACCGCCCAGGAAGTTCCACAGTCTCGCGGTTCCTCGACCTCTTAGGCAAAGGTATGCAAACATGACTGGGGTTCTTTCAGAGAGCCCCTTTCCCAGGTTGAAAGCCCCTCCCTAGCTCCTACCCCCAGCCCCCAGGGCTCCAAGCTCTGAAGAGCTTCCCACCTCCACCCCACATACACAGCCACGACCCGTTCCCCCAAAACACATCGACGTGTGTCTGTGTGACCGCATTTACCTTATATTATCTCCTTCCCTGCCGATTACAGAAGCAACATATTCCCCTTGTGAGACAGTCAAACACAGAAGTGCATTCAAGTGCAGGCAGTCAGGACAGGTGAACAAGCCTCCATTCTTCAGACAGTCTGTGCTAACGATGTGAGGTGCGTCCCTCAGGACTTAAAAACAAAAAATGCAAATCTAATTGTTAAATGAAAAAAGTGAGGGGGAGATTTATACGTATTGTATCACGCCACTGTGTGAAAGACAGGGAAGGAGACAGACACATAAAATATCACTTGAAGGCTTCAACGCAGTCCTTACAGACTGACCCCGGGGAGTGGACCTGAGTGGCGAGGGTGCAAACCACCCTGTGCCCGTGAATTCTCCCTTACCACCTGAATGTGGAACCACGTGAATGTACCATCTACTCAAAATATTGGTTATTGAAGTTCAATATTACAAGAGAGAAAATTTACTCATTAAAAGACCCAGACCGTGCCTAGCATAGAGCAGGCACTCAGTGGCTACACAGAATGAATCAATCAATGAGTCTAACGAGTTTAACGTAACAGGAATTGGCCCTCAACTGGCACATGCGGTCTTAAGTAACCTACAAACACAACAACGGGAAAACCAAGAAAGGTGTCCCTGATCTGTTCTTACAGAGGAATGGTATCAACGAAGAGGGAAAAAGGGTTTAGATATCATCTGGCAACTGTAACATTCTGAACACGTTCTCCCAAGACTCCCGCAAACAGAGGGTAGACACAGCCACCCCAGGGTCTGGGTGCACAGGCCCTAGGGACCCTACGTTAAGAGGGCGATATTTTATGTTCACGGTTTACCTTAAAACCCCATGTAGATCCTGTGTCTTGCCCTAGACTACAGTCATGGCTAGCATCACACAAAAACCTTCCCCTTTGCCGGAACTGTCAAGAAATAATGCGCCTATCACATTACTTCACACCTCTTGACCCACCAACTCTTATCTGGGGGAATTCAAGCACCTCCCTTTGAAAATCACACTCTAGGGCGCCTGGGTGGCTCAGTTGGTTAAGCGACTGCCTTCGGCTCAGGTCATGATCCTGGAGTCCCAGGATCGAGTCCCGCATCGGGCTCCCTGCTCAGCGGGGAGTCTGCTTCTCCCTCTGACCCTCTTCCCTCTCATGCTCGCTCGCTCTCTCTCTCTCATTCTCTCTCTCAAATAAATAAATAAAATCTTAAAAAAAAAAAAGGAAAAGAAAATCACACTCTAATTGAATCTTTCAAGTTTACAAAGTGGGGTCATTGAAGTGCGGTTACCCACGGTCACACGGCAACGACAGGGCGGAGACTTGACCAATGGGCTTCGTGTGTGTCTCCTCGTCCCCACACCTACCCCACAGGCCCTGCCACCACCAGTTCCCCCAGAGGAAAGCCCTCTGGAATCCCAGCTGGGTCCAAAGGCCCGGGCTCAGTAACAGAACGGCTCTTTTGTAGCCCTTTGACCACGCGTGCTCAGCTCGGTCTCGCGATGCCCGCAAAACACAAAACCTCTAACAAGCCCTGTATCTCATTAGACTTTGTATGAGGCTTTTTGTTTCACAAACAAAACTGCTTCTAAGCACTTTTAACTATTTGGCAGTACCATTTGCATACTGGCTACTGTACTAATTGAAGATCTGTGTTTTATTTACGTGTTAAAACCAGAACCTCGGTTTGATAACATTTGGCTAACCAACAATTTTGACTAATTTAATGTCGGAAATAGCACAGCCTATCGGGTAATACACATTCCCCCTCCCCCGATTTTAGCTGGTTCCCTTAATCGTTTCAAAACAACTTCATATTGAAAAATGAGATTAACCTATTTTCTATAAAGAATTCCTTGAATAATAAACCATTGGTAAAATATCTGCACTGAAATTATGTCCGATTCTTACTCAGATGGTTGGTACTTTAAGTTTGTGTCATGCCCCTAAATAAAATACATGCACCATGTTTTATGAAATACACCTGCTGCAGGAAAGACACTTCAGCTGGAAACCAACTGTAACTGATGAAATAAAAAGTATCTTTGCGAGAAACAAAATACACAAATTTTGAGATTGCTACTGTAAAAATTTCCTGAATAGAGCATAAACTCCGAAGAATCATTTTACTCCCTCGGGGAATTTCAGCCAATAGAATGTTCACGTCTAGACATTTTAAAAGGAACTGGGAAATTTGACCTTTGCACCAAGTTCCTATGGTGGTAGAGGCATGTCCAAACAATTTCTCTACTGGATCAAAGATCTCCAGTTCCCAGGAAAAATTTCAGACGCTTTAGGTTCAAACGAATTCCACTGTCACAAAGGTGACCTGTGCGCGAAGGTCAAAGTGGCAGTGGTCACAGTCAGGGTCTGGTCAAGCAATGGAGAGACGTCATGGGGGAAACCGAGGTCATGGGGGCGACACAGTGATGGCAGGAATCTGCCCCAGAAAGGGGTGTGTGTGCTCCCCTGGCCCTACCATGGAACAGAAGAACGTCGATGAGAGCACAGTCTTTCCTGAGCATCTCCAGGAGCTCGTCCACTGTTCTGTGAATTCCCCTGACATCTGCCACAGCAGTGTTCAAGTATAAAGAAAAAGGCATGCTCCAGTTTCACAGCAGATTCCAAAGCAACTCAAAACCCTTAGAAACAGGAAGGCTTTCAGGCCAGGGGACACGAGAACTGACGTCAAGTCACTGACGGCCCCTCCTCATCTTTTAACGTCTCTCTGAACTGACCTGGGCAGAGTTCAGCACCTCTCCTCACCGGTGCTGCTGTGGTGGGGCCTCATCAGACAAACCATATGGAAACTTTTCAAAACCAGGGAATGCTGCACAAGAGAAGAGAGACTGTCAGAGTGCTCAAAGCGTGGCGAATTTATACACGACAAAGCTCCTAATGTCAACCGCTTTCTGCCCAGGAAACTACAGAAATAAAACAAGATCTAGCCACACTCCCTGAGAGCGTCTTATGATCCAAGGCCATAGTTTCTGTAGGAGTTTGATAAATCACACCAATCACTAGGACTTAGATTTGGATCTACTTCTCGTAAACACAACATCATAAGGAAAGGCCTCGCCTTCCACCTAACCGCACAAGCCAGGGAGGTAGCTACAGTCGAACCTCCGGGTTCTCCTCGTAACTTCACACCACCGAGGCTGTCCTCCTCAGGGGGTCCCTGACGACCCGCCCATCGAGCCCTGTACCTTTATAACGTCAGCAGGGCACAGTCCAAGAGTTATTCCGGGAACAGGAGAAAGAAGAGTCAACAGACAAAAAGTAAATAATCGGAGTAACAAACATGAGAACAAAGTGTTGGAATAACATGATATGATGCCTGAGATTTGCTTTAAAATACCTCTCTCCCCGTCCGGAAACCACAGTCGCAGAGAGCTGACAGTCGTTAACACTGGGTGATAAGGATACCAAGGTCATCTGACCTGTTGCTCTACGTTCTTAAAAACTGTTTTTTAAAAACTCCTGCAAGAAAATGTTTCTTAAAGCTCTAATTTAGTAGGAACTCAATTTGTTTTAAAAAATAATACATGGATATTCACAAAAACAGACACTGCCCAGAAAAAAAGAAGAAAAATAAAAGCACCTACACATTTCTGTGGGGTGGTGGGAGGAAACCAAAGGGTAAGTCAGCGGATTCCACACCACCACCAGCAGAGCGCCACCGCTCACAGCACACGGGTCTGTCCAGCAAGCCTCACGCATTCATCACCAACTACTGGAGCCACCATGTCTTGACTGCACTTATCCTTCTAGGGTGGAGAATATGATGATTTAACACACATACACATAATGGAACCAGCACCTCTTTAATCAGCCACCCACACGCACGACATTCCCTGAACAAAGCGCGACCTGACCCTGACTGTGTACCCATGTATCGCCCACCTGTCACTCCAGTCGGGTGGGCCTCTGTCCACTAGCTCTCTGCTCAGAGAACGAGGACGTATGTCCGGTTCCTCTGCCCGAAGACACCAGGGCTAGTCCGCAACAGGAGGATCAGACGCTGACGGGGAAGACTGCCTCACAGGACACCGATGACGGGGACCAGAAGCAGCCCGAACCACCGCCTGTCGTCGACTGGGAAGATGCGCGCTAAAGCTTCACTCGTGTGGTCCACTTCTTCACGTGCTTCGTCTTTCCTTCTAGCACCACAGGCAGATGACAATCAGAATCTCTGAGAAACTCCACCGCGGCAGATAGGGAGGCAGGTGAAGCTAAGAGACTGTTCTAGAAACTCCACCTGACAAAGGTACTGAGTTCTGAAGACCAAGTGCTTGGGAAAGCTACACAGACTGGCCACCTTTCCCGACAGCTGTGCCTCAACAAGAAAAAACATTCTCCTGGCAAAGTGTTCTTCTGTCAGAATGGGCGCCCAAGATGCGGCTAACAGAAGCGTGGGCCGAGCGGTACAGCCCCAGAAGGTTTGGCAGGTGAGCCGATAAAGGTCCAACCCCCAAGCCAAGGGGGTTCTTTTGATCTTAGGTCCTCAGAACACTGGTCATCCTATCCTCCCAGAGCAAGGTACTGATTACCCGAGCGTTCAGGACTCCCAACCTTTGTCACCTGAGTCATACATCCTATCTCTCTATACTGACGCTACCAAAGCAGGGGGAAAACTACTACGTCAGCCGGTCCTCGGGCCAAAGGGGAAAAGCATTGCCATCCCCTTCTCATCATCTTTCCTCTCTCAGCTTTTAAGAGAAACTGTTTTTTAATTTAAATTCAATTAGCCAACATACAGTACATCATTATTTTCCAAAGTGGAATTCAGGGATTCATCAGTCTTATGTAACACCCAGTGCTCATCACATCTCGTGCCCTCCTTAATGCCCGTCACCCAGCCACCCCCTCCCCCCACCCCCTGCCCTCTGAAACCCTCAGTCTGCTTCCTCCAGAGTCTCTCAGGGCTCGTCTCCCTCTCTGGTTTCTCCCCCTTCAGTTTTCCCTCCCTTCCCCTGCGATCCTCTGCACTGTTCCTTCAATTCCACATATGAGTGGAACCATATGATAATGATCTTTCTCTGACTGACTTACTTTGCTCAGCATTAAGACTCTCTAGGTCCCATCCATGTCCATGTAAATGGTAAGTACTCATCCTTTCTGATGGCTGAGTAATATGCCATTAAGTACATACACCACAGAAGAGAAATTTTTCTTAAAAACTGGCCAGTCCCTACCTTATGGATCTTGTGAATCTTATGAGGTTTCCCATTTTGCTTTGGACCAGGAGTCCCTACTAAATGTACAGGCCAAATGTGCAACTAGACTGAACCTAAAGATCCAATGCTGGTACCTAAAGAGTCTGAGCACTTGTCTCGTGAACCCTACAATAAAACAGTGATCACAGGCCATGTGAATTCCTCTTTCCAGGAAGATGAGTCAGGGACAGCAATACAGGTGACAGCACAGTGCTGATTCTCGCCTGACTCCTCAGATGATGTTCTGTACCATAGTTCATGACACATGACAGGGCAGAATTTGTCCAGACTCGATCAAGAATCACATCTGCTAGCCAACTCCTGTTGTCACTGGGGTATCCATTAACTTTGAAACTGTGGGTTTTCTCAGAGGGTGTGGTCTTTCAATAGGTCCGGACAAATTCTGGTGCCAGGCACTATGAAACGGACATCAAAGTAAATCTGAAGTTATGTGAAGTAAACATGCAAAAAACCCAGCAAAAAAACGCCCATTCTTTATAGCTGCCTCTGCATTTTGCTTTAAGTCGTGTCTAACTTATTTCAAGGGCAGGAAAGCAAATCAAGTTTGACCCCAACGTTCTAGGCTTTTGCTTTTCCTTCAACACCAAAGAGGTTGGCAAGTAATAACCGGTATGAATCTTTCCTGCCTAACTAAAAAGAACAATAAACTGAGTTAATGACTGGCTCTTAAAGGAAGTCAAGTAATGAACCAAATTAACAAATCCCTGTGTTAAGTAATTATACTTTATGAACTAATTACCGTAAGCAGAACAATGCTGTCATTGGCATGAACACCCTTTAGCTTTTACACTACAGGGGGAGCTTGGCGGCAGCACCTGAGCGAGCCGGGGAGGAGCGCAGGGTCACGCCCGACCACGGAGCTTCTCCCTCTGGTACAGAGACGTTCGGAGGCATCACGCCCCGAGGTGGCAGCAACGTCCACACCCTGCTCTCTCCAGCCACACAGCCACGCTTTCCTGATCACATCCTCAGTAACCCCTTCACGAGTACCAGCCAGGGGACAAGCACCCTGGTGCGGGCAATTCAAGATGGGAAGCACGGCGGTACAAATCAAGTTGAACAAGTTGCTGGGGTCGTCCCCGGGACACTGGCCATAAATGGTTCCCTTCACCACGATGGGGCAGGTGCAGTGTGGCACCGCAGTCTGGGCCCGGATTTGTTGCCCCCTCACGATACGGGACAGTGCGTGGCCGCTGAGCGCCACTCCCTGCCACGGGCACCGGCTGCCATCAGCCTGACGAGCAACGTGTAACGCTTATCGAGACTCGGTGACATCTGCCTCCAAACCTGTTCACGCAGGCTGGAGCTGGTTTCCGTCTCTACCTGATTCAATTCAGTATTAACACACGAATCTGAGTCCGAAAACCAAGTGAGCGGTTGTTGCTGTAAAAATGAAACTCAAGGCTTTAGGAAGACGGGACAAACAAAACGAGCTAAGAAGAGATTGCTGCCACATGAGGTGTGTCTGAGACCACGTTAGTGTTCTGGGGGGAAAAGGGGGCTTAAAGTCCCGATGGGCCCCGTCCTGGACTGCTCTGGATGGCCGCTGTGCCGGCACCGTTCGGATGGAATGAAGACTGAACACCATCGGTGATGCAGGACAAGTGTGCTTCTTGTGGGAGCGAGAACGTGGAACACCAGTCAGAGGACCTGTGTCCAGAGACACAGTCCCGACGCCACAACCAAGACTGGCCACTCCTGAACACCGGTATCTCCAAGTTTAATAAATGTTTGTGGCCCCGGGTGTATGTCATTTCTTACTTTCTACTCTTCACTGATTCATCATGCAACCAAGGCGCCAACTGTACTTGACATGACTCTCTAAGGAACCACACCAAGGTCCGGACCCTCGTATTTTCCTCTTTCCCTGAGGAAACTCTGAAACAAGAATGAAGGAGGGACAGTTTGCCCTGATGAAATCTCAACTCCCTTTCAGTGGCCAGTGGTCTCACTTCCTTAAGCTCTGCAGAGCGGGGACCCAGTGCCCCCCGTCTGGTGGCCAAGGTTAAACACTGCCCCTTCTCTTTTCTCTGCATTTACAACCCTCATCAGCTCATACAAGTATGCCCAACTCGGCATTGAGCAAGGCGAGACAAAGGTCAATTCAAACTGTAAAGTGTCTTCTCTTCCCCAGGATGCTGTGTTTCAGAAGATCAATCTACGTTCACCCATCTGTAAGTAGCCACAGTTCAAGAGCACACAAAGAGGGAATAAAAAAAATTCAGGATCACGGAAGGGGGGAAATACTGGAACCAGAGAGTGAAGGAAAAGGTTAGTCTTACCGCAGATCTACTTTCACAAAGTAGAAAGAACTAGACTTAAACTCTATCTATGATTTTGGGAAAGCTAACCACCTTTCCAAGCCAGTCTCCTCATATATAAAATGTAACCACCTACTCCATAGGATTAAGTGAGATAAAGGGTTGCTAAGCACTTAGTACAATCCAGGCACATAGCAGGTGCTTCATAAATCATGGCTACCTTCAGTCGAGCAGTACCTTCTCACACCCAAGCCCACGCCCTACCCAAAATGGCATCATTTTCCACATCTTCCCTCTCTTGATTTAAGAACTCCAAGCTTCTCTTCAAATCAGCCGGGTCCCCACACCTCTGACTCTCCAAAAGCAGCACCTCAGAGACTCCACTACGAAGAAAGCACTAAAGAGCGAGGTAATATCACTTGCAAGACACGTCTCCATCCCTCAGCACACTCTCGGGAGCTCAGCAATTACGGGGCACTCAAAATGTGAACATCAGCTGGCTGATTTCGGTTATTAAATTGACTCAAAATTACTGTGCCCTAAGATCATGAGCAACAAACACACACACACACACACACACACACACACACACGGATTGGTTCTCTTTAGGTCAGTATCCCCGGCCCATTCTCCTGCAGTGAGCCTCGTCCTCGAAGATCTCTGGTGCGGCGGCTGGATTTAGAGAGACCGAAGGCATCCGCTCCGCAAAGAGCCGGCCAACGTCCTAGCCGGGGTCCCTGCACTCCAGCTGAGAGCCCGCACGGGGCGGCGCGCCCTGCAGGTCACAGGCAGAGTCCTGCTTACGCTGTCACTCTCAGCTCCCGGTTCGAGAGAAGGATCTCGAACCTTGGATCACGCACATCCCCAGTAAAGCAAGACGAAGACAGGGAAGGGGACAGCAGCATGAAGTCAGGCTGACCAGGTCGAGTTCCGACATGAGCGCAGACAGCTGTTGAAACCAAGCAGAGAGGGGACGGGGGAGGACACCGGGGGCCGACTTTTAACAACAGCTCAGCCGCACACACATCCGGTCCTGGCTCCGTCCCCTTCCACGAGAGAGAAAATCAATGTTTAAAAGTTCTGAAGGACACGGTGTCTGAGTTTATTTAGATGCCTGGTCTCCATGCCTCTGTGCATGCGTTATCCTTTCCGGATAAACATCAATTCAGACTCGCTGCTTTGAGGACAAACACAAGCTGAGGAAGCTGCCTTTCCCATTCGCTGAAGATGACAAAACCCAACACCTGTCACCTAAGCAACCATTCAGGTTCCAGAGTTATTCGAGATAAATCTGTTCTTTCCTTTAAGGAAAAGCTTTCTCCTCCTCAGATGTTACGGAATCACAAAGAAGCCACGAAAAACAAAAGGAGGTGTGGGACCTATACCTATACAGGGACGGTGGGGGCAGAACCTGCCTCAAGAGGCACGGTGGCGTCCGCCGGAGAACTGTGCCCGAAAGCCCCGGCCTGGGAACGAGACACACTTCCAAAGCCCACGCACAGAACCCCTTCCCGCCCTGGGCTCTGGCTCTGATATGCTAGCAAATACTTCACAGTACAGTCAAGAGTGTACTGCACGTGGCTTTCTCATTCACAAAAGTCGCAGTCTTGTTACTTTTCTACTCTCTCTGAGCTTCTTGGCAAACAGGTCTTTGGAAAATAGTCACTATTCACCTGAAATGACAATTATAAATAAGTATGTATGCCCGTCAAATGGACATCCCCACACAGATCGTATACAAACAGCTGCGTTCGTAACAGCTCCCAAGCGCCGGAGCACGCACCTAAAATACTTGAAGGAACTGGAGGATACTGAAATGTTAATTAGTGACATGGAATTATCTCAAATTTTTAAATTATCAGCTTTTAAGTCAAAATGGTTTATAAAAGCTATAAAATCATAATTTTAATTTTTAGGATCTTTAGGTTATTTTAACACCACAAAGTTGTTCAGCCCAGTTGCACGCCTTCTCTAAGTGATGTGAAGTCACCCCTCAGTGCCCAGAACAGGTCTGGGGTGTCCTGCCTGACTCGGAACTTTCTGGTATTACTTCCCAAAGGGGAGCTTCTGGTAAGTTCCTGCTATATTCTGTGCAACCGGCATATATTCGGTTCTCGATCAAACCAAGCCAAGAATCTCAATTCCCATCAAGTCACCACAGGAAGAAATTCACTGAACAAGCTGAAAACCATCCAACAGTTCTCTTTTGATACGGCATGTATTACTGAGCAGGCCTTGTGACCGTATACACATGCATGTGTGTGCACACACACATCCACGCATATACGTGCAGATGTGTGTACACACACAACTTTCCCCCTTCTACTTCACAGAGACTAGCCACCTCTATGATAATATACATTATTCTCTTTCAAGACAGTACTGAGCCTTAACATAAATTAGGATTCTAGCCAGGAGTTTTACATGGCCAAATTGTTCAAAAGAATAAGAAGAGAAATACTACTCATAAATAAATTCTTCAACATGATGGGCTCTATGAAACGTCCGGAGAAGGCAAACCTGTAGAGAGAAAGTGGGTCGGCGGTGGCCCAGAGCTACAGACGGGAACGGGAAGTAGCGGGAAAGGGCGGACAGGGGCTCGGATTGACAGAAAGATTCTAGAACTGGGTGATGGTGCTGGTTGCGTAACTCTGCAAATTTACTAAAACATCTCTGAGTGGTACAGTGAAAAGGTGAATTTTATGGTATGTAAAGTGTTATCTCGGTAAAGTATTTGCTTTAAGTGACAGGTGATCACTGGGACTTAGCATTTTGATTGGGACTGGAAAGCAACTAATAAGAATGTACTCAAATCCTGAGTTTTGAGAATGTTCATCCCAGCATCTTCTAATGGCCCGAATATCAAATGAGAAGATTAGCTAAATTTCAGTACTTTCCCACAATATTCACGGCGACAGCAGGTGATGGAGGGAGAACAGAACAAGATGGGCATCACGGAGTGCGGTAGAGCCCCAGCAATGACGGCACAGCCGTCCTCTGTCGGCGCTTCAGTCCACGCTCCACGGTCCACCTGAAAATGCCAAAGATTATGAACCACACGTGCAGAAACAGGCGCAGGATACACAGAGGGAGAAGCGCCGAGCAGAACAGCGCACCTAGCAGGACGCGTAAGGCACGCATGCGGATTACCCACGTGTAGGGATGGGTTTGCGTGTGTACTTGGAAGGAAAAATGCCAAACTGTTCACCATGTTTATGCTTTGGAGTCGGTGGGGAGAGAGAGGGCTTTCCCACCAACGTGAAATTAGGGATTCGAAGTATGGGCACTGAAGTGCTCAGAAGGGTTGCCACCAGCTACACGGAATTTATATGGTTACGTTCTTTCTTAAAGATTTATTTATTTGTCAGAGAGAGGGAGAGAGAGCACAAGCAGGGGGAGTGGCAGAGGGAGAGGGAGAAGCAGGCTTCCCGCGGAGCAGGGAGCCCGACGCGGGGCTCGATCCCAGGACCCTGGGATCATGACCTGAGCTGAAGGCAGACGCTTAACGACTGAGCCACCCAGGCGTCCCCATGGTTACGTTCTTTTTAACTGTTTTCTCTTACCGGAGAGCAAGGTTAGTCTGGTGGTGGAGAGATGACCTAGATTTAAATCCTGACTCTTCTGGGTACCGGCTGTGGGATCTGGGGCAAACGACCGGGCCCCTCTGTGCAGCAGCCTCCCGCCTCCACGACCAGGAGGGTAAGAGCACCTCCACGAGCCCGTGGGGCGAACGAAGGGTGCTACACACCGCAGGCCCCCAGAGCAGGGCCCGGCACACAGCAAGTGCTCCCTGTTGGCACGCATCAGCGTGTGAGCCCACCACACCTCCTCAGTACGAAGAAAACAGACAGAAGCTTTATTTTTGTGGCAAAAAGAAAGTAGGAGACCAGCGACAGCGACATCTTGTTCCAAGTATGCGCAATGTGAATATGTGAGCAGAAGGGGCCGGGCGCTGGGCAGAGACTGGACGGGCACCGAGCTCCCCGGGGGGTCCCAGCGACACCGGAGGCTCAAGATGCCGTGACCGACTCCTACCGCAGCCGCCACCCAGACAACTGCACGGCCTCGCGGCGACAGTAATCAGCACATGTGACCAGACCAACGGCAGAGACTCCCGAAACACAACGGCTTCGGATAAACACGTGTGCCTAGGAACTGACCTCAGCGGGACTTGTGGCCTCATCGTGAGGCCAACAGACAACAGAAACCAGGGTCAATTACCTGACTCCGGAGCCGGCACTGCGGAAAATCATGAACAGTCACAGCCCAAAACCAGCCAGCAGACCTCTGCCTTCCCGCCAACTGCCAAGTTCTAAATGAGCCCCGTTTCCCGTCTTTTGTTGTAGGAGGCACTTCAAACATCAACATCCCTCACGCCCTTTCCAAGGACGCCCTGTCAAGGTGCATGGCGCCCACAACGCTGTCGGAAGGGAAGGACACTCCCATCGGCTGGGTGGTCACCAGGGATCCAGTTCTCGTCTTTGTACCCCCCCCCCCCGCGGTAGGTGTTTTCATCTCTGCTTTTACAAAGGAAGAACACGGGGGCCTGGAGAGACCATTGTCCTTTCTCAGGGACACCTGTGAGTGGCAGCACTGAAAATCAAAGGCAGAGACGTCTGTCCGTTTGCAAAGCCTCTGCCTCCCCACCCAGCTGTGTCCTCAAGTGCTTCCCACTTTCCACTCCGGCTGCAAAGCTTTCCTCCAAAAAGCCTGCACACATCCCCCCCCCCCCCCAAGTTTCAGACCAGCTAACCACATATACACGACACAAGCTCCAGAGCGTTCCCGGAACGGTAGGCTTTTTACAACAGTCACAGATGATATTAGCATTTTATTTTTCACTGGCTTTGTCTCTCCAAGGCCGACCCGTTCTCAATGGGACACCACAGCCTCGCCAACAGACCCGTCCCCATCCTCACGGGACAAACTGCAGACACTCCTGCTTGCAGAAACTCATTTTTCAAAGTAGATTCCATTCGTCTTCGTCATCTATCCTCCGGTATGAAATGTCAGAGACAAATGCACAAATGAATTTCTGTCAGCCTGATTTAGTCAACTTGATTTATGAGCTACAGCCAAAGATGCAGGGGGGACAAGGGCAGAACAAAACTCTCGCGCCCAAGAAATCGTGTGTGAGCTCCCTCTGACGGAGCCAGACGGACCTTTTTAAACATCTCTGTTCATCGTTCATTTCGATGCACTGTTTAGAGAAGAAAACGGACCTTACAGAACCACCATGAATTTGTCTGATCGAGGCTAATTAATGACATCATTCATCAATTACTTCATGAGCCTGTACTGAAATGGGTGCTTAATAAGCATTGAGATCATTCAAAACAATAGCTGGTTCACTCATGTTCTGATGTCCAATTATTTTCGTGTTCAATGCCACTGAACAGTACTCACAGAAGTCCAAGCTTGGCATCAGCCTTTCTCAAAAATAAACCTGTCTCATTAGTGCAGACTTTTGTTTCAGCAAGTTCAAATTAACAGAATCAACTGCCCTCATAAAACTACGGAGAGTAAACAAAGCCATTAGACATCTCAGCTCAAGTCAAATGGCTTGAGAAAGAGGCCACGATCCTCCTGCTAGAAATGAAGAGTTATTGAGATTTTCAAGGAGCAACACTATATGTCAACCAAGAACACACTGTACCATCACACTGTCCCTTGTCAGATACCATGAAAAAGCTTTTCACGTGTATGAATAAGCTAAGTCTATAAATACAGATTACTTGGACTGTCAGGAAATCCTTCAGCTCTTCTCCGGAGATATTTAATTAAATGAAGAACTAGCAAGATATTTACCCTGGACTCTGGCTGAGTCACAGTTTACAGAGTGTACGACAAGCCTTCACAAACTCTTTCTGTTAACCAGAATCTTAAATTTTAAATGCTCAAAGGAGCAGCTTGTTCCTTGAAGAAATTGGGAGAGAAATCCATCCTTCATGCACTCATTATTTTGAAATTCGATTTTTTAAAGTACGGTCTTAATGACACTCTCAATCACAAGGGAACAGATGCGATCACCTCTCCTTGGGGGGTGTGGACGGTCATGGTGGGAACACAAAGAGATTCAACCAAACAACACCTGGCTGCAGCGCTCTTGCCTCCACATTCCGTGTTCTATACAACGTATCATGAGATGAATAGGGTTATGAAGACAGGGCCTGGAAGTGCTCCGGACCTTGGCGCTGTCTCGTCAGGCACGCGCGCGTTCTAACCTGAACCTTCACGCGAGCTCTCCGTTCCTGCTCATCCTCCCTGCTGGGCCTCTTGCTCTTCCGTGTTTCCACCCATCCATTCCACACACTGCATCTCATTGCAGGTCCCGCTTGTAGGTGCTGGGGATTGAGGGGCGCGCGGGGCCCACCACTTCTGGCTTCCACAAATGACGTCCCCAGGTGGCTAAATTCAGATGTTTGTAGACATGGCCCGTCATAAGCTGGCCTGCTCTTAAGAGGCCCATAAGTTGTTGAGGGCCAAGGCAAGTACAGAGGGGAAGGACGCCAGCACCCATCACTCCTTCAGAGCAGTTTTGGTGTAAGGAAGATGCTACGGGGTCTCCAGGGCCATGGGACATATTAGGATCTGTGGGCATAATCATTTGTCCCAAACTACAACTACTCAGCCTTAAAAACAGCAGAAAGTATGGCCAAGTTTTCTCAACCCACACGCTTTTTCCATTTCTTTTTAAAAAGAACAGGTTTAAAACTCTTCACATCAAAATGAACGTTTTCAAAAGATAGCGTGTAACATGAGAAAACACACTCACAACACATATGAAATAGAACTGATTTCTCTAATTTAAAATGAGCTCACAGAAATCGATATGATAAAGACAAGACCCCTATAGGGAAGACAAGGAAGGAAAAGAAAGTGGAGGGGGAGAGAGCACAAAGCCACACACAGGAGCAGGCAACTTACGGAAAGAAACGCAACGGGCCAACGAACCTATGAAAAGATCTGAAACCTGTAATTAAAGATCAACAAGTGAAAGCAAAGAGATAACATTTTTAAGTTAAGCAGACTGGCAAAAATGCCAAAGCCTGGTGATAGGACCGTGCTGGTGGGGGTGTGGGAAAGGGGCAAACTTGGAAAAGAAAATCCATCCGTGTAACCTTTCTGGGGTGCAATTTGGTAATGTCTGTCAAAGTTTACAATGCATTTATCATCTGACCTCGCAATCTCACTGCTGGGGATTTAATCTACAGATACATCAACAAGATGTTTATTTACAAAAAGGCAGACGGTAGTAACTCCAACAGCCAACCACAGCTCCTCCCCACAAACACTTGGCAACTACTAAAATATCCAGCAATAAGGCACAGGTAAAATCAGTTACTGCACATCTATATCCTGAAATATCATATCAAAGAGAATAAGGCAGATCTGTGTGTCGAGGGACAAGATCTCTAAAAATGTAATAGGAAAAGGACAAAAAAAAAAGCCTACAGAAAAATACGTCTATTTAATCCCTTCATTTAACAACGTAAAAAGCAGAGAGCCGTAGATGCACATACGTGCCAAAAACATTTTTTCCCCCTGGGAGAAATCACAAGAAATGTAATAATAGTTATATTTGAAGGGAGGCTTTTACTCCCCTTTCTGTGTCTTTTGATACCATTTGCATGTTAACCACATACATGCACTCCTTTTATTTTCAATGTCATCAGGTGTTACCCAAGTGTAAGATCATGGACAATTATCGTCTCTCTCTTAGCACTCTGTTTTCCAACAAAATTTAATTAAAGAAAACAGAACAAAACAAAACAAAAAACCCAGAAAACCTCAAGTGTCTATAGGCCTTAACAGCTGAACCTTCCAAAATAAATTTAATGAGTTAAAGGCTTTTTAGGAGAGTTCTGAGGGAGAAAAACGGAACAAAATGTGAAGTGAAACACACAAGGCATCACAGACGTAGCTCACCAGCAACAAGGACCAGGCTGAGAACCTCTCCCTTTCTAATGTTTTCAACTAAATGGGAAAATACGCATGGCATGGAGTTAGGGGACAAGAAGTCACAAGCAAAATCCAGCAGTTCAAAGCTGTTACGGAGGAAACAATCTTGAGGGAAAATGTTTAAAGAGAATGATTCTTCCAGATTCACAAGGAAGCAGTAAAGAAATGCAGTAGTAATTAAATAAAAACCCACTGCAGACAAAACCAGAGCCCTACAAGATGTTAGGAAGGCCTCTGGCAAACGTTTATAAAGCCTGAGAGAAACAATCTCAGATTGAATTACTTCACATGCAATTACAAGTCTAGGTTGTAGCCACTATCTTCACAGGCGTTCAACCACGAGCCTGGGATGTCATCCGGCTGGATGGCGCTTCATAAATGTGGCATCAATTCCTGACCCTCCATGTACTTATCCGAGGTTTAAGAGGCAAACAATAGAAAATTAAAGCAGCATAATCCTCACCAGGCCCGGAGTGGTAAATCACAGAGGTAACAGGTTATCAAACCACACACGGTCGGGGGTAGAGCGGCAGGGGGAGGATGTGAACCCACCCAAACGTGTATGTATATCATGTCCGATTGCCTGGTTGAACAAAAGAAAAATAAAGGCTCTGAAAAAAAAGGGGGGAGTTCTTTTCTCTCTGTGCCCATGTATCCATTTAGTGCCTCTCGGCTACAAATGCACCCTTTATTGTCTGATCCACAAAACCGAACCTGGGTCCCTTAAACAGGTGTTCTACTTGCTGGCTAGTTTTGTCAGTAGAAGGAATTTTCTGGAAAGACACTGCAGTGCAGAAGGAAGGAGCTCAGCGTCCGGGTTCCGGGGCGGCACCCGCCTCCTACAGCTTTGCGGTGGGGTGTCTCCAGCTGGACATCTCTCCATGGACCGCGCTCCCCTGCACCCAGCAACTTCTGTGCGCACAGCGGGTCACAGCCACATCCTCTCCAACACAGCCTGGGTCTGCATCTGGATCCACCTCTCAGAGGGCCATGAGGTGTGGCCTCTTCCTTCAAGGGTCCTTCCCTGATCCCTAGGAGCCATTATCTCTATACCCTATAGAGTTCCATTTACTTTTTATTAGCTAATCCATCTTCACTCCAACTCCCTGTCATAGCTAATCATTCTTTTTAATTTCTTTTATAGTGTGTGTGTGTGTGTGTGTGTGTGTGATTAGCCTGCTTTTTCCATTTGGTGGTTATTTTGAGGTTTTTCTTTAATTTTTCAGTTTAACTGCTAATGGCAAATATTATGGCTAACATCCTACAGTTCTTATTGTGCCAGTATTTTTAATTTTTCCCCTATGTTTTCTTTTTCCAATTTTCTTTCCTTTCTTACTGAAGTATAATGAACCTATAGGGTCACACTAGTTTGGGATGTACGATACAGTGAGTCAACGACTCTATACATTACTCAGTGCCCATCACAGTAAGTGTATTCTTAATCCCCTTTGTCTGTTCCATCGATTTCATCTATTACGGCTAATAGTTCTTGAACCATTCCCTGCTCAAACTTCATCCCTGTTCGAACTCCTGTCTGGCTTCTGCTCCCAAGATGGCCCCGACTCTGGGGGCACCGATACACCCTCTTTACTGCCCAGCACTCCTGCCGTAGGTCCCGTGGCAAACTACACAAGTAAAAGAAAAACAAGAATCGTTCCCGGTCCGTGCCGAGCTGCATGGCCTCGTGCCACCTCAGCTCTCTTACCCTCAGTTGGCTCACCTCTCAAAACTCATGGTAATGATGGGCCACCGTGCTCCTGACGGTGTGAAGTGGGGGGGATTTAGTGAAGCTGGCACGGGCATGGCATGAACCCAGTACCCAGCACATCTTACCTGACTTTAAACATGCCTTGGCCTCCACCATCTGGCGCCTAGAGAGCCACGGCCCACACCTGCCAACTCCTCCATGCTCCAGGGATCGAAAAAGATGAACAGTTCAGAAAACAAACACAGCGAAAAAGAGAGAAACAAAACCCTGTGCACCTCTCCCTTACCTTTCACAGTAAGTAATTTTCACAGTAGAATTCTAAATAACAGTCCTGTGTACAAAGGGCTGAATTTAACAAGTGCCATGATTTTTCAACTGTATTAAAACTGTTCTCATACTAAAGTCGTGTCTGCGTTCTGGTTTTCCGGAGGGACTCAAGGAACCCCGGAGTGCCAGAGCGTCTCAGGCCCCAGGTCCTCACAGGGGCTCTGAGCTGGGCCTGGAATGATCCTGTGGCCTCCCTCCCATTCTCCAGCAAGCCCACCCCACCTTACGGCCCCTGACAGAGGTGCCCTTGAAGATGGGGTTCATTCCACTGAAATGGACCCATGTGCTTGGACTTGAGCTCCTTTGGGGCAAAGACCAGGTCATCTTCTTCGTCGTCTGCCTAGTCACTAAATGGAAGCAGGAGCAAATTTATTCATGCCTGAGAACAGTAGTACCTGCCTCAGAAGGACAGAGGTAAGGCCTGACCACACTGAGCAGCTCTCAGTAAATGGATACCATTACAGGACATCAAATAGAGAACAAAACATACAGGTTTAAATTAGAGATCTCTGCAATGATTTCGTGCTATGAAAAATAACTGAATGCCTTAAAATATGACTGCTCACCATTTGCTCATTTTACTTG
This sequence comes from Eumetopias jubatus, assembly GCF_037043125.1. Lineage (NCBI taxonomy): Eukaryota > Metazoa > Chordata > Mammalia > Carnivora > Otariidae > Eumetopias > Eumetopias jubatus. The sequence continues at coordinate 82,175,039 of NW_028274823.1, read as the reverse complement.
GTGAACAGGTATTTACTGAATGCCTATTCTCTGCTAGATGCAAATTTACCGTTATCATAAGCCATCATGAGTCAGGATGGTGATGGGCTCAGGGTAGAAAATATGAACATGAAACTGAATTTAAAAATCTCTGTGAGATTTCAGTAAATTTAGGAAATACTGGGAGCAAAAAGTCCATGATCCAAAGTTGATGGCATATCAGGAATTGGTTTATTTTCAATTTCTGTACAGTCAAGATATAATACTTTCAGTTGGATGTTCTTTTCAGAGCCTTCTCCTTCTCCCTCATTTTGGCCAAAATGACAAACCCCATGGATGACAGAACTCATGAGAACTGAACTAGTGCAAAATGGTTATTCATCGAACCCTAGGTGAACTCCTCCAGAAGATCCCTTCGCCGATTCCCCAGATGCAAGCCCTTCTACCTCCCGCTCATCCTTCTTGCTCTGGTACAGGGACTTCCAAGATTCTTCACCTTCCCTGCCCACTTGGAGAGAGAACTGGCTTCTATCTTTGTAGTTTGGTGGCCACAAACGTATTCTTTAAAAAAAAAAAACATGAAAAGTTTGACATTGAGGGGAAAGACGGCAGCAGAAAAGGAGGACCCCCAATCTCCTCTTGTCCCACGAACACAACTAGGTAACTATTAAATCATCCTACAAACCCCAGAAATTGACCTGAGAACTGGCAGAACAAAATACCATGCCTAAAGGTGGAGAAGAGGCTACATCAAAGTTTAGGGGAGACACGGATTGCAGGTGCTACGGAGAGGAGGGGAGCCATGGTCATGGAGAACAGCCAGAGAGCACACAGCAGAATGAACAAGGAGAATGTTTCCCCATAGCCACTGGCTTGGAAAATGACAGGGGCTGAATTTCATGACTTTTAGCAACAAGCAGGGCTTAAAGCCTGGAGTTTTAGAGGTCAGCAGGCTTGGCTGGGATAGAGCCTGGAGGGTACTGCACTGCTCCTGGAGAGAAAGCAGGCAAACAACCTGGGGGGCAGACAGCATGGAAACAGCATCTGAAGAGTGCCTGGGGCACACAGGAGGGAGATTATTCACTCTTCTCCGTGTGGATCCCTGAGAGGCAGCCTTCAGGGAGGGAGACACCTCTCCAGGAACAAAGAAGCTAGCTAAGGCCATTTCCCTACTCAACCCCTCAGCATAAACACAGGGCCACCTGAGGGAAGCAACACAGTGCTAACACAGGCTGCCTAACCTGCTTACACCAAGTCCCACTCCCCTGTGCTCTGGTGGGACTGCTCTTCTCAGTCAGGCTTGCCTCAGACCCAGCATGTTGGGTCCTTCCCACAGAAGACCAGCACAAACCGCTGCTCATACCACGTGTCTCCCGACCAGAGAGTTCTGCATAGCCCCAGTTCCGGTGCAGGTGGTGTCAGGGCTCATTTCACAAGCAAACTAGAGCACTTCCAGCTAAAACTTGCCACATTCAGGCCAGGGATGAAACACTGCCCACAAAGACAAGGAGTCTCTGCAGACAACTGGCCTGAAGGACAGAGCAGCCAGAACACAGCAGCAGAACACATGCAGCACACACCAGAGACACTGCCGGAAGCGCCAGGCCCTGGGCACTACATGACCTCTTCTTTATAAGGCCATTACTTTCACAAGCAGGAGACACAACAGGCTTTCCTTTTTTTTTAAGATTTTATTTATTTATTTGACAGAGAGAGACACAGCGAGAGAGGGAACACAAGCAGTGGGAGTGGAAGAGGGAGAAGCAAGGCTCCTGCTGAGCAGGGAGCCCGATGAGGGGCTCGATCCCAGGACCCTGGGATCACGACGTGAGCCAAAGGCAGATGCCTAACGACTGAGCCACCCAGGCGCCCCACAACAGGCTTTTCTAACACACAGAAAGCAGAGACTTAGACAAAATGCCAAGACAGAGGAATTTATCCCAAATGAAAGGACAAGATGAGACTGCAGCTAGACATCTAAGTGAAACAGATATAAGTAACATGCCTGATGGAAAATTTAAAGCAATGATCATAAAGGTACTCACTGGGCTTGAGAAAAGACATCAGTGAGACCATTACCATAGAGATAAAAGAGTTAAAAAAGACTTAATCAGAGATGAAGAATAAATACAATAAAGGAGATCGGATCTCCTTAATGCAATGAACAGCAGTCTGGAAAAAGCAGAGGAACAAATTAGTGTCTTAGAAGACAAAATAATGGAAACTAATGAAACTGAACAAAAGAGAGAAAGAAGAATTACAGAACATGAGAACAGACTTAGGGAACTCAGTGACCCCATCAAACATACTAACATTCGTATTATAGGAGTCCCAGAAGAGGAAGAGAGAGAAAAGGGGGCAGAAAATTTATTTGAGAAAATCACAGCTGAAAACCCAAATACATAAAACAATTAATGACAAACATAAAGGGAATAATCAATAGTATAATAGTAGGGGAACTTAACTCCCCCCTTACAGCAATGGACAAATCATCTAAACAGAAAATCAACAAAGAGACAATGGCTTTGAATGACACACTGGACCAGATGGACTTACCAGATATATTCAGAACATTCCATCCGAAAACAGCACAATTCACATTCTTTTCAAGTGCACATGGAATGTTCTCCAGAAGAGATCACATATTAGGCCACAAAACAGGCCTCAACAAATTTAAGAACACCAAAGTTATATAATGCATCTTTTCTGACCACAGTGCTACGAAACTTGAAGTCAACCACAAGAAAAAATCTGGAAGGACCACAAATACATGGAGGAAAAATAACATGTTACTAAACAATGAATGGGTCAACCAGTAAATTAAAGAAGAAATTAAAAAAATACATGGAAACAAATTAAAATACGTGGTCCAAAACCTGTGGGATGCAGCAAAAGCAGTTCTAAGAGAGAAGCATACAGCAATACAGGCCTACCCCAAGAAGCAAGAAAAATCTCAAATAAACAACCTAACCTTATACTGAAAAGAGCTAGAAAAAGAACAACAAAGCCTAAAGCTAGCAAAAGGAAGGAAATAATAATGATTACAGCCAAAATAAATGATACAGAAACTAAAAAGCAACAGAACAGATGGATGAAACCAGGAACTGGTTCTTTGAAAAAATTAATAAAACTGATAAGCCTTCAGCGAGACTTATCAAAAAGAAAAGGACCCAAATAAGGAAATTCACAAATGAGAGAAGAAAAACAACAACCAATACCACAGAAATACAAACATTTATAAGAGATTATTATGAAAAACTCCATGCCAACAGATTGGACAACCTGCAAGACATGAATAAATTCCTGAAACATATAAATTCCCAAAACTCAAACAGGAAGAAACAGAAAATTAGAACAGACTGATTACCAGCAATGAAATGGAATCACTAATCAAAAAACTCCCAACAAACAAAAGTCCAGGACCAGACAGCTTCACATGCAAATTTAAAGAAGAGTTAATACTTATTCTTCTCAAACTATTCCAAAAGTAGAAAAGGAAGGAAAACTTCCAAATTCATTCTATGAGGCCAGCACTGCCCTGATACTAAAACCAGAGAAAGACACGACCAAAACAGGGAACTACAGGCCAGTATCTTCGACGAACATAAATGGAAAAATCCTCAACAAAATACCAGCAAACACAAGCCAACAACACATTAAAAAATCATTCACCACAATCGCATGAGATTTATTCCTGGGCTGCAAGGGTGACTCAATACTCACAAATCAATCAACGTGATACATCACGTTAAAAAGAGAAAGGATAAGAACCATGTGATCTTTTCAATAGACACAGAAAAAGCATCTGACGAAGTACAACATCCATTCATGATAAAAACCCTCAACAAAGTAGGTTTAGAGGGAACATACCTCAAGATAATAAAGGCCATATGTGAAAAAAACACAGCTAACATCATCTGAAATGAGGAAAATTTGAGAGCTTTTCCTTTACAGTCAACAAGACAGGGATGTCCACCCTCACCACTTTTTTTTTAAGATTTTTTTTTTTTTTTATTTGACACAGAGAGAGAGAGAGAGCACAAGCAGGGGGGAGTGGCAAGCAGAGGGAGAGGGAGAAGCAGGCTTCCCGTGGAGCAGGGAGCCCGATGTGGGACTCGATCCCAGGACCCTGGGATCATGACCTGAGCCGAAGGCAGATGCTTAACCATCTGAGCCACCCAGGCGCCCGACCCTCCCCACTTTTATTCAACATAGCACTGGAAGTCCTAGGCACAGCAAGCAGACAAAAAAAAGGCATCCAAATCAGCAAGGAAAAAGTAAAATTTTTACTACTTGCAGACGACATGACACTATATATAGAAAACCCAGAAGACTCCACTAAAAAAAATACTAGAACTTATAAATGAATTCAGAAAAGTCACAGGATACAAAATCAATGTTCAGAAATCTGTTGCATTCCTATACAGTAATAATGAAGTAGCAGAAAGAGAAATTAAGAAAACAATCCCATTTACAATTACACCAAAAATAATAACATACCTAGAAATAAATATAACAAATGAAAGATCTGTACTACGAAACTATAAAACACCAGTGGAAGAAAGTGAAGATGACACAAAGAAGTGGAAAAAATCCATGCTCGTGGATTAGAAGAACAAATACTGTTGAAATGTCTCTACTACCCAAAGCAATCTACACATTTAATGCAATCCTACCAAAATACCAATAGCAGTTTTCAAAGAACTAGAACAAACAATCCTAAAATTTGTATGGAACCACAAAAGACCCTGAATAGTCAAAGCAATCTTGAAAAAGAAAAGCTGGCTGCAGGCATCACAATTCCAAACTTCAAGTTATATTACAAAGCTGTAGTCATCGAAAGAGTATGGTACTGGCACAAAAACAGAGATCAATGGAACAGAACTGAAAACCCAGAAATAAACCCACAATTACATGGTCAACTAATCTTCGACAAAGCAGGAAAGAATATCCAATGGGAAAAGGACAGTTTCTTCAACAAATGGTGTTGGGAAAACTGGACAGCCACATGCAGAAGAATGAAACTAGACCCTTCTCTTTCACCATACACAAAAACGGTTTCACCATAAACTCAACATGGATTAAAGACCTAAATGTGACACAGGAAACCACAAAAGTCCCTGAAGAAAGCATAGGTGGTAATTTCTCTGATATTAGCCATAGCAACTTTTTTTCTAAATATGTTTCCTGTGGAAAGGGATACAAAAGCAAGAATAAACTATTGGGACTTTATCAAAATAAAAAGTTTCTGCATGGTGAAGGAAATAATCAACAAAACTAAAAGGCTACCTACTAAATGGGAGAAGGTATTTGCAAATGACATCCAATAAAGGGTTAGTATCCAAAATACATAAAGAATTAACAAAACTCAACACCCCAAAAATGAATAATCCAATTAAAAGATGAGAAGACATGAATAGACATTTCTCCAAAGAAGACATACAATTGGCTAAAAGACACATGAAAAGATGCTCAACATCATTCATCAGGGAAATACAAATCAAAACCACAATGAGCTATCACCTCACACCTGTCAGAGTGGCTAAAATTAACATTATTAACAACAGGTGTTGGTGAGGGTGTGGAGAAAGGGGAACCCTCTTGCACCATGGGTGGGAACACAAACAGGTATAGCCACTGTGGAAAACAGTATGGAGGGTCCTCAAAAGTTAAAAAATAGAACTTCCCTGTGATCCGGCAATTGCACTACTAGGTATTTGCCCAAAGAATACAAAAATACTAAGTCATAGGGATACATGCACCCTGATGTTTACTGCAGCATTATTTACAATACCCAAATCATGGAAGCAGCCCCAGTGTCCCACAGATGGATGAATGGATAAAGAAAATGTGGTGTATATTCAATGGAATATTAGCCATAAAAAAGAATGAAATCTTGCCATTTGCAAGGACATAGATGAGTCTAGAGAGTATAATGCTAAACAAAATAAGTCAGTCAGAGAAAGACAAATACCTTATGATTTCAGTCATATGTGGAATTTAATAAACAAAACGAAAGAGCAAAGTTTAAAAAAAAAAAAGAGAGAGGCAAATCAAGAAACAGACTTTTACTAGAGACAACACACTGATGGTGACCAGAGCAGAGGTGGGTGGGGTGACGGATTAAACAGGTGATGGGGATGAAGGAGTGCACCTGTTGTGATGAGCGCGGGTGATGTATAGAAGTGCTGAAACACTATAGTGTACATCTGACAATATTACACTGTGTGTTAACCAAGTGGAATTTAAATAAGAACTTAAAAAAAAAAAAAACCATAGAAAGTTCTCTGTTAAAAAACCTTCCAAACAACACACTTCATCGAATTTTCAACCAATTTGTTAAAAACCTACAAACTCACCCAGTATGGGCCAGGGGGTTGGAATACCACGATGCACGTGACACAGTTCTTGCCCCCAAGGCATTCAGAGTCCACGTCCAGAGAAACCGAGTTAATGCCACTTGCCCAGTGATATGTGAAGAGGTGCTTGACTGTGCATGTCTCAAAGGAGGGTGGCATTAGGGATTTACCCTACACTTAAGAGGTGCTCAGCTCGCAGACATGGGGCTGTGTCAGTCTTGACCCTGTTGGCCCACAGACCCGGCTCTTCCTGTCCGTGACTGCTGGCTTCACCCCAGGGAAGGGCCGTGGGGCAGCTGACCAATGGGAGGCACAAAGAATGGAGAAGCTGCCAGAAGCACACGTCTTGCCTCCCTCTCCGCGGAGCCCCCTGGATCTCCTCCGTGGCTTCAGCCCAGGTCCGCCCCTGAGCGCCAATCACAGCCCCCCCCTCATCGGTTCTCCAGCCCAAGGCCACAAGGACCCGATGCTGTGTGACCCCCCCAGGCTTCTTCCATGTGCTGCTAGCCTCCCCGGGGGAAGCCACCTCACCGAACTCCCTCCATTTGCAGACTTCAGGCCCTGACCAACGGGTTACCCTGCACCGCCCCTCCCCCCCGCCGGCCAATGATTCTCTGGCTGCTCTCTGCTACAATCCCAACTTTAAAATGGAAGAAACCCCAGATTTTCAGTAACATACCTTCATTTGGCCTAAAAGAGCCAACTTCAGCCCAGGAAATGTTCTGGTTTACACAGAATTCCTTGAAAGCAGATCCAATGCCTTCCTACCTATTTTCTTTAAGGCTGCCTCATCTTCCCAGGAATCAGATGATGGAAACGTTCTGGGTCTGCTCTGCCCAACACGGGAGCTGCAAGGCTTGCACTTGAATACAATGAGTGCAACTAAGAAACAGAATTTTTCATTTTATTTCACTTTCATTTAAGTGTCTGCGTGTGGCAGCCAGGTGCAGCCCTGGTCATCCCCACTGCAGGGAAGGACTGGTGTTGCTGGTGTTTGTGTGCTTTGGGTGGCAGGTGGAGAGAGAAACAAAGGAAAAGCATTAGCCCCTTGAACTGATTCTATTCCCAGTTTAAAAATACAGCAACTCCCGGCCCCCGGCCCCACCCACACGGACCCACAATTCGCACAGATAATTTGGTTAACACATTTTCAGAGACGAGAGCTCCCTGGGACACGGTGGCAGCAGAAGAAGGAAGTCTGGAGGACCTGGGGGCCGCTGAGGAGAGGCCTGGAGTAGAACCCAGGGCCAGGGAGGGGAGGAGCTCTCCGTGCAGGGGGAGAAGGGGAGATTTCTTGCTGTTTTCCGTGCTCCCCAACCCAGTGGGCAGAATGCCCGCCGCTTCCCTGGGGCAATGCCCCGGCCTGCTCCCTCCCCAGGAGGAGTCCCTGCAGTCTTCCTGGGACAAGGTGGTTTTCCTAAGACACACTTCTGGCCCTCCTGGCACTGGGGACACTGTACAAGTGTAAAAGGCAGTCCCCTCCGTCCGGACTGGTGACGACTAGGCTCTGGGCTGGACATACTGAATTTCCACATCTCTGCCTTTGACAGGGACATGATCAAAGTAAACGACAGCAGGCTCCGGACTCTCCTGAGAATTTTGCTCCTGGATGTAAAAGCTAAGGATTTAAGAAGGCGACTGTCCCAGGACTGGTATTTCTCCAACATATGTGCAACAGTACAAACACCAATTACTGTCAGCAACAGTTAATTGCGGGAAAAGTTTCAGTACATCGGTGTGAATATACGAATATTAAAAGGACAGTCTTATCCGAATACATTTTTAAAAGTACCACAACTTCCGGAACCCAAATGCCCAAAAGGCTGGGGCATATTATCTCGACAGCCAAATAAAAGTAGACTTCCTTTATTCTAAACTTTATTTACTTTTATCTATTTAAAATTTGTAAGAATCTTAGCAACACAAAACCACAGTGGAAACAGTTCAGTGAAATTCTGGCTAAGAGCTGCTTTGATTGGGGACTTCTCCAGGAGTCTGGTAATCTGTGCGATTTAAACGAGAATCGAGAATCAAGGATATGCTAACCAGCAGAGTAGGAATGAGTTCGTTTACACTGTAACCATAACAGTGGACTCTGGTTTGCTTTCCTCATGCTCACATGAGTCACTCCCACACCAGAACACCACATTTCCAGCATGAATAAGCACTCAGTTACGCTCATTTCTCTTCTCTACATTTTCTAAGAAGCAAAGGAAAGTGCTAGCCTTACGGACGATCATCACACTCTTATGTTACCAGTCACAGAGAAAAGGGCACTCAGGGTGAAGACAAAAGCCACTGGGAAGCAAGCTGGTGCTTCCAGCCCACTGTCACCGGGGGGGGGGGGGGGGGCGGGGGGCCGGTCTGGCCCCTTAACCGTGTGATTCATAAATAAGATGATCAGATGATAAGGAGGCGGGACCTGCCAACCACGCTCACGGGGACATTAAAAATGCCAATTTAACACCCTGCTGTGGGAAATGTGATCCATCGCATTAGACTGGATGCTGGAATCTGCCGATCACAATTCACAAGGGGCCCAAAGAGCAATCACAAGAACACAGAGCGGGCGTGGGATGGAGATGACGCAGTGTCCCCGTGTGGTCTGGGTGGGCTCCACGGTGTTCAGGGTCTAGGGCAAGGCAGTCAGGTTTGGAACCCAAAGGTCTGATCTCAAAAGCTCACAGACGGCCCCAGCCCAGGGACAGGGTTTCCCCCAGAGACCGGCGCTGGCTTCTTCCAGAAGCAGGGCACCCTCCCCGAAGGCAGGCCAGGCTGGCCCTGCCAACTCACCCTCCCGTCCCGGCTACACGCTCCACATCTGCAAACTCGTCTCCGAACGCCCTTTCCCACTAAGGACTACCTTGAACCAAGTGCTAATTCTGCCCAAGGAGCCAGGAGTCACTGCACTGCCTCGGTGCCTCCGGGAAGGGGGAGGGACCTCTTCTAAAAGGGACAAACTATACCCACAAGGAATATTTAGATTAGCACATCAAAGAATTCATGAAACACCAAGTTTAAACTCTTCAAACTAAAAACACAAGCTCACAGACAAGGGTAATGAGGTATACTGTCCCATTCTATTGTGACATTTTAAATCTCTTTGTTCCTTCTGTGTCTAAAATGCGTTTGGGCCTTTTGGCGAGACTCTGCTTTCAAAATGCAAAGAAATCTATCTTAACATCTGTTGGCTCAGCACAAGTCTAGAACTTGGGATTCTGGTAGCAAACGGTGCAGAACTCCACTGGCTATATGCCCAGGGGCCTTGCAAATACACACTCAGCCTTCAAGCACCTTCAACACCCAGGTAGCAGCAAGTGGAATTTCTAGCCTCATCCACATCTGGGAAAGCAAAGTGATAGGGCTGAGCCCAGAGGGGAGAAATCACCTAATCAGGCTTCAAGAACTATGCTCACTGGGACCACCTAAATTGTAATTTGTCTATCATCTCTTTTGTCTACTAGTAACCTGACATCTGACTTGGCTCGAATATCAACCTCTTGCCTTCTGAGCCCACAGAGCTCTGCAACTCTGTGTACCCAGTTCAGGATTCTCTGTTAGAACCACCGAGTGTCTGTCAGTCCTGCTTTAAACCCAGCGACTCTGGGGCAGCGTGAGACCAGGAGAGTCTAGAACATTGCCTTCTATTTCTGTACAATCGGGAGGGTTAAAGTAAGCCTGAAGGTTGGCTTCAGGAAGGCCTCCAAGCACTACATGAAGGGTTGGTCTGTGTGACAAAGTTCTCAGAAGTGGGTTTTGATGCCCAAGTCATTCTGAGTACACCTAGACTGTGGCTACAGTGGTCTACTGGGGCGGGGGCAGTGTGTGGTCTCTGCACTGCTCCAGCAGGACAGCTTTCCAGATACCCAGAGAGAGGCAAGCTGCCGGAGGGGGTACACTGACACCTACCCCACGTGAGGGCTCACGTCCCGTGTGCAAGATTTCAACAAGTCCGTCCAAATGCAGCAGGGACCCGGAGTGAGAAAATGAAATTTCTTTAAAAATTCACAAACTAACTTCAATCCTCCAACCTGATGAAGAGCCTCTTTCTAAGCCAGGGAGCTTTCCACGGCTGCACCGAAGACAAACAGGGCTGCAGAAAGCTCTCCCTTACAAAGGAGACGGCAGGTGCACTGTGCCCACAGTGGGCGAGGTGGCGATCTTTCCACCCAAGGCTCATCTCAAAAATCACCCTGCGGTCAAATGCATGAACTCTCTCAGCTGATCTCATGGATGTGCCACAGGCTGCCATGACGGCAGGAGAACAGTGGGACTTGTGGATGGCCTCCAGACTCCCAGTTCCATGGCTGGCCCACCCGTGGGGGTGGCAGGAAGAGCGATCACGTGACAGGGCTGCTTCATCTTTGGTGGAGAGGCTGAGTGGGGACAGGAAGTCAGTAAGACTGCAAAGGCAACACATGTGCGTACACGGGGCTGGGTGTGTGGCTTGTATCTTAAGGCACTGGACAATATATTAAGAAACCATCAATCATATCAAGAGGAGGATGAAGAAATGGAGTTAACTGCACTGCTTAAGAGCAACGTTCCAAGTTTTTATGGTGGAGCAATTCACAAACACAGAACCGATCCTCTTGGCTAGTTCCAGCCCCACGTGAGGTAGAGGACTCTAGCTCCTTCCCCGCAGGGCTGAAGCGAACACTGCCAAAGACAGAACCTCTCCGAACTTCTGGTTTTTATCTTTTAACTATTAGAAATCCACTTTCTTTATTCATCCTCTTTCCAAGTCGTCCGTTTTAACAAGTAGGGGCTAACCCCACTACCAGAAAACCCAAAAGGGAATGTGAAAAACAATGGCTCACTCCTGTGCCTAAGAACTGCGCCGAGAGCTTTCCAAAGGCGCCCTGTTGATTCCTGCAACTCTTATGAAACAGGGACTGGGTTCTCCCAGATACAGAAACTCGTCCCAAATCACAAAGCAGGTTAAATCAGTACAGCTGAGATGCAAGCACAGGCTTATCTAACTCTCTCGAAGCACCGCGCTCTCTTCCTCCAGGGAACGGGGCAAATGCCATCTTCCTGGGCTGCTGCCAATGAAACATATACGCTGCGCGCATCTGCACACTCCAGAACACATTAATTCTCGAAGGCCCTTTCATAAACCTACTCCTAAAGCGACTCTGGGATATTGCTAATGCAGAGAGGGGTATTCACATTTCACACACAGAAACCCATGAATGAGGTTCCTCAACCTCAACGCCACTGACATGTGGATGGGACAATTCCGAGTTGAGGGGCCTGTCCTACGCACAGCGGCAGGCTGGCGGCACCCCTGGCCTCACCACCCGCCCCCGGCACCCCGTGAGAACCACTGAGTTTAGCTAAGTGCCGAAGATCACATCCCTGGTTCAAGATTATACCCATACCAAGAAAGAGCTCCTCTAAATCCTTGTTTGATGGGGACTTCTAGGACACCAAGCTACTGCCCCTGAAGTTGGAAAGCACTTGTTAGACCAGAAAAAATGTGCCGGACTGAGAATGTGACGAGCTCTACCCCACTGGACAGGAGGCAAGTACCATCCCCCAGCTGTCACACTAGGCTGGACATCCCCAGCATTGTCAACCTCTGTTCAGAGTTTCTAGACCGTCGCCCCAACCTGAGTACCCCACTCTGGGCCCACCCCGACACACGAACCGAGAAGTGTACACAGCATTGTCCCAAGCTGTACAAGCGCGAGCAACAACAGAAGCCCCACATCCAACACGCACAATTTACCACCGGGCTTGGTTGTTTAAGCACGTCACACGGATTATCAATCTAATTTAATCCTTCAACATCAACAACCCTATGAAGGAGGTAGTATTATCCACACTTTATGAATGAAGAGACTGGAGACACAGAGCCCTCAAATAACCTGCCCGAGGTCAGGCCACAGTCCCTGTTTTTTTTTTTTTTAAGATTTTATTTATTTGAGAGAGAGAGAGCAGGAATGGGAGGAGGGGCTGAGGGACAAGCAGACTCCCCACTGAGCACCGAGACCATGACCTGAGCCCAAGATGCACTTAACCGCCTGAGCCACCCAGGAGCCCCCAGAGTCCCTGTTCTTAACCATTACGTCCAGTGCCCCAGAGAACTGAGGGGCTGTCGCCTCCCTGGTGCTGAACAGTCCACCTCTACTAGTGAAAGACCTTTTCCTCCAGCTGTATCAACTGCCCCCACTGTTGGCACCTAGCTCGGTCTGACATCACCCTACTGGCCATCCCTCCTGGGGACAGCAAAACACAAACCCACTTATCTCTACTGCTGTCCAACCTACACGTGTCCACCTCGAGTAAAGAACATGTAGCACTTTGTTAAATGTCCGGCTGAAGCAGGCCTGTCGGCATGCATGACAAAGTTGATGTACCTGTCCAGTAACTACCAAAAAAGAAATAAGGCCAGATGGAGAGGAGTGAGTGATGCTGGACACGGGTCATCACCCCTCCTTCTAAATCCGTCCCTACCCACCTTTTCAAAAATGTCATTTACAATTCTGCTAGATACCAACATAAGCCCTGAACACCAAGTTTCCAGAATTTACCATGTCCCCAGTTTTGAAAAATCAAGCTGCCTGGCATACTTCCTCCTCTCCATGATTTTCACAAGATTACCCCCAAGTGGTTTTATCATCACACCAGCATGCGCTTTCAACATCCTCAAGAACTCAAGTCACTTAACGCAGCTAGGACTCTGAGAGATCTGAGGAGGCCACGGCATCCTTAGCTTGCTTTACAAGGTGGATGGGTGTTCTATGTCAAATAGATGGCGACAGTGATGAGGTGGGGGTGGGAACGACACCTGGCTCTGGGTTCTGGCATAGATGCCGTAGCTCACGGCCTTCTAAGACAAGTGACACTGTTCTCTTTCTCAGAAGCCGGCCCAGCAGATGGACCCTCGCCGTAGCGGCTGCCCCTGGCGAGACACACTAACAAGAAGAGTTCCAGCACTCACAGAGTGTGCCGTTCGTGACCTCACCATTCTTAGCAATGGTTGAACCTTAGCAAACAGGTTCAACACTAACCTAAGTGCCGAAAAACAACTTAAAAGCATTTTGGGTAGCACAGAAAATACTGCCGGTGTGCACTCACAGACAGTGACCCTGGACGGCTGCGGCCCCGGCTGCTTACTGCCTGGGTTGCACCTGGTGCCGTGAGGGGCATGAAGGATATGCAAGTCCAGAACTAAAAGGGCTTCAGGGGGAATAAAGGAGAACAAAGTCGGCCCAAGTCTGTAATGGTGAGGCCACCATGTGTGTTAACAGGCTCGTCAAGAACAGGGCTTGCTTAGTTAATATTTGAAAACCAGGAGCTCCCAGAGTAAATGCACCATTCCTTGAACTTTGATATTTTGGCACGGGGGCAACGAAGAGCTTTTAAAATCTCACCAGAAAAATCTGCTTTGAACGAAGAAACTCCTCTGGATTATCTTGCGCAGAAAGATTAATGCTACGTTAGAAGCAACGGGAGCCGCATGGGAAAAATTACAAATCTTAAATGCTACCTTCCAGTGTAATTATATAACCTTGCCAAAGCTGCTGCTTCAACTATAAAACAAAGACAGTAACACCGCTATCTCTCAGCATCATTGTACAAATTAAACGAGGTAGTGGGTGCAAAGCATCTTGATGCCTGATAACAAGCAGGTCCTTAAATGTTCGGCTCTGTCACAAGACTAGGTAAAACTCAAATCAAAAATCTAAATTTAATCATCCCTTTAGGTTTTAGACATCTTAGAGATTTAACGAAGTATCTTCCCCCTCTCACCATCTGAGGGGGCGCTTTTCCAAGTACCCCAGCGGACTTCAACATCACAGGCTGTTTCTCAAAAGAACTGGGATCCCCATCTCACACAGAGGCGCTTGAGGCAAACTCAAAGCAGCTGAGCTGATCAAGCCTATGAACTTGGAAAGAGTGCTACTAGGAGCTCAAAGTGTAACACATTAAAAATTCTACCCGATACTTTACTTAGCACATTTAGAAGGGATTTCTTTCTAGAGAAGTTTCCTTCATAGACTGATAAAGTCAGCTGCAAAGAACTTTACTCTTTCTGTTAGAGTCTGCATTAGTCTCTATCTTCATAAATGAAGTATAATGATACCATTCATAACTTCGTAATTAATGGTACTACTTCATAATGCAATTTACAATTTTCCTGTCATCCTTTATGCTACCAGCATGTCCTCAGCCTGCCTTTCCAGTACAGCCAGTATTTCTGATGGTGATACATGTCTGTTACACTGTGTCTGTCCCTGATTATTCTGTCAAACAGAATAATCACAAGATTCTGCTTCTCCGGTCCCTACACCGCCCAGTCCTCTCCCCCCTCCCCAAAAATACACCATACAAATCTCTATGCACTTGCTGAGTAGCTTCTTACATGGGAAGATTTTTTAAAGAAGGTCCACGACATTATTTCTATGTCAATTTTAAAGTGGTAAGGCAACTGGATTAAGAATGGAATGGAACTGGAGCTCAGGTCTCCCGATTCTTGCCCTTCTCTTGGGTGTAACTTCACAAGGACACAGAGCAAACACAAACGGGGAAGGGGGAGCAAGTACCACGCATTCTTATCAGGGTATTTATTTCCACAAATTCCACTGGAGCCAATTACTGGCCACACGAAATAGAAAGCATAGCTGTGGAGTAAACATGCTCATTCCAAAACACGAGGCGCACGTGGCTCCTTCTGGCCCCAGCACGGATCTCACTCACAGCAGCTCCCCGCCAGCCCAAGGAGTTAGCTCAAGGACCTCCTCCCCACCCCACTACCCCCCCCCACCCCCCGCACAGGGACTGGAATCTGAGAGAGGACTTCCCCAAAAACTTAGTAACCTAACTGTAAATGCAATCCCACTCCCTCGAAAGCCTCCACTGGGCCTGTCCGGTAACCCCAGAGCGAAACCACCCCCTGCTCCTTGGTTCTCCAAAGCACCCCCACCACATTCGGGGCCTTCGCGGCTGCAGCCACCCCCCGCCCCCCGACACCCACAGCCACCGTTTCAGCAAGGGCACGCCGAGCGCGCTCGGCGACAGGGCGGCGTGGCCCGGCTGTGGGGCGGGGACCCGCGTTCCCGGGACAGCTCTGCAAGGCAGACAGGCCGGCCAGCGCGGGGCTGCAGCGCGCACCCCCGAGGGCGCCCCGGCCGGCCACCCGGCCCAGAGCGCGCACACTTACGTCTCTCCTCCCCCGAGGCAGTGGCGGCGAAGTTCCCGGGGCGCCGAGTGAGCGCGTGGCTCCGGCCGGAGGTGCGGCGAGGGGCGCCCGGTTCCCGGCCCCGCGCCCGCGCCTCTCCCGCGGCCTGGCCGGCGGACTTGCGCCGACACTCACAGCCGCGCGGGAGCCGGGCGGGCAGCAGGCGCGCCGGCTCCGACCCCGGAGGCTCCGGCCGGGAGGCCGCGGGCGTGGCCGGGCAGCACAGGGTTTTTCGGAATGCAGGGTGTGGCCCTCTAACACAGCGAAAAAGAAATGAGTCAGCCCGTGCGATCCTAACCAATAAGCGTGTTCACTGTGGGCTAAGGCGGAACTTTCCTGCCTTGATTTATATCAGCCTTTAAAAAAGAAGTTGTTTGGGTTTTTTTCCCAACTTCAGCCTTTAGCAACTTCCAAGAAAATGGTAGATGGCTCTTCAAAAACTCTTTCAAAACAAGAATTAAGCTTGTCATGACATACTGGCTCCCTGGATGTAGGTTAATTTCTGTTGCTTTAAGAAAAAGCTCCTGAGTTAGGCATTGATTCTGGATGTCCTGAGCATGGGATCTGGCTGGCATCAAGGCAGATTCAGATCCGACCTCTGACACCGAATGACCTTGGGCAAGTTAATTATCTGCAATGAGGGGGGTTTGATAAAATGCCCACCTGACAGTCTGTGGGACAGCATATAATACATATAATAGCGCAAAGCACTGGGCACAGTGCTTGCCATACAGCGGACACTCAATGCTGTCTTGTCCAAGTTCTAAATCAATCTCCAAAACTAGGGACAAACTAGGCTATCATTTTAAAAAAAAATTCTTTTCAGTGTTAAAATATCCAAATAAGTTTAGAGCTGGAATAGTACCTTAGTGTTGTGTGGTCTGAGTCCTTTATTTAAGTGGTAAAATAATAATTTTTTGGTTTAGGATTCGTGGATTTGGTATTCTTAACAATAGGAATTTTACTACCAAAAAAAAAAAAAGGCTTAAAATTGAAATGATTTCATTCATGCCACAGTAAACCAACTTTTAAAAAAGTAAGTGATTTTACAAATACTCATTCCATCTGGGTTACTGTGCCCTAAACATTATGGAATAAAAATATTTAAAGGAAACTTTAGGTAACTGGGAATTGGCAAATCACATAAGACTCTAGAACCACTAGGTTCTTAACCGCTAGTTAAGAAATGAGTTGATGGCTAGTGGGGATAGAGAGTTTTAGCAGAGGAAGAATTTTTTTTTTTTTTAAAGTTACAAATTAAACCTTCTTGGCTTTGGAGACAATCTCCCGAATTTAACTTCCTCATATTTTCTTAAAACCAATCATTCATTCTATCGGCCAAAAATTCTTTAAAGTACTCATTAGCCAAAGATCAGATCTAAAGTGAGATCAGGGCGCCTGGGTGGCTCAGTTGGTTAAGCGACTGCCTTCGGCTCGGGTCATGATCCTGGAGTCCTGGGGTCGAGGCCCACATTGGGCTCCTTGCTTAGCAGGGAGTCTGCTTCTCCCTCTGACCCTCTTCCCTCTCGTGCTGTCTATCTCTCATTCTCTCTCTCTCAAATAAATAAATAAAATCTTTAAAAAAAAAATAAAGTGAGATCAAAGACCCCTTCTAAAATGGGATTTTCTCCAAACCAGCATGGAAGAGTGGAAAGAGCACTGCACCAGGGGTCCAGAGCTCCAGCCCTAATCCCAGCTGTGCCCACAAGTGACCAGGAGCGCGGCACTAAGTCAACCACTTCATCTCTCTGAAGGGCTCCATGAGTTCTTCCGCCCGAAAGACCAACTTATGGTCAAAAAGGGCAGGCAAAAGGTAAGCCTATAACCTCCTATTTATCCTTAGCAACAGGCATAAAATGGCCCATAGTCTAGTTGATGGAGCTGAAAAATCTCTCTTTGACTTTCACATAAAGGTAATCTCATCCTAGAAACTTTAAGTTAAATTCTAGAGTCATCTGAGTGCTCGCTCTCTCTCTCTCTCTTTCTCATCCACTATCAACAGGTATGAGGACAGCCTCCTACTGTGTCCCCCATTTCTGTACCATTCTTCCCACTCCTGGTTCAGACATTCATTCCCCCATGCCAGGTCACCAAGGCTGAGTGTCCCCCGACTGCTCTTCCAGCTGCCAGGTCCCCTCCCTCTGTGCTCCCAAGGCATCATCACCATTACAGGATAAACATGAAAACCCAGCCACCATGTCATAAACCTTCCCTCTATCAATTAAACAGCTGTGGTTTTATAGTAGAGATCAAAAGGAAAACATATGCTTTATAGGCAACTTTCCTCAAACATTCATGCAAATTAATATGTATTTTTAAGCACAGTGACCTTCTATTTACAAAATTATTATAACCAGTTATACTGGCCAAACTGACACTATGTTGGCTGTTAACACCAAGAATAGCAGCTCTTTTATATGGGAAGGTTGTACATATAAAACTGGTATGTATGCAGGCAACTCAGGAAACTTAACACCTGCAGCCTGAAAAATGCAATTGTCTGCGTGGGCAGGCGTACGCAGATGCAGCGAGATACGAGATCCCGTGAAAGAGAAAGGGCAAGGTAGCCATCCAGAAAAGAGAGAGATGATTTACTTTGTTTCTATTGCATAGGACCCAGTCAAGCTTAAAATTCACAGAATGGGTGCTCTGGCCAGGAAGGAGGGCTTCATACATGTCTACCTGCGATCATTAACTCAAAGCAGTTGAAAGATGTTTACAATAATCCTTATTATGCTTCCAAAGTAAAGACACAGTTGCCAGTGTTGCTAAAATGCACTGTTTCTAGGATGTCTTTTTTGCCTACAGTACAAAAGTATCAGTAGTAGAGACTATGGGTGTATAGTTCACAAAAGGTGACAATTAGCCCATGGGCCCAATGCCATGATGTTCAGTCATTCAGACACTGGCCTCCACCTTTCCAACCCCCACTGTCCACCTTAAAAACGCTCCATCAAATAAGGCAACTGGTCTACTTGTTCCCTAAAGCAGGGGGCGCAGTACCACCTCCACATGGAGGCCCACATCACACCCCTTGGCTGTAGACCGTCTCTCACTCTTCACACTAGTAGTGACCTTCCAGACCCTCCCTTTTCCTGGAACATTCCCCCCTCGCCCCCCACTGGCCAAAAGCCTTGGAGAGCTCTCCTTTCCTCCAAATGCCTACAGACCTTATTCTTCATACCTCCCTCTCAAAACTGACACAACCTTAGCATCTTCCTTCGATTTGAGATCCCCCCGCCAACCCTCTTCTCTGGCCAGATGATAAAAGTCCATCTGAGGAAGAGATTGTGTCTCAAAGGCTTTGTATCTGCTCCCCACTCCCAGGACACAGCCAATTCTGAATACACGGTCATGTTGATATAACTGATGCTTTGGTTCGATAACAGCCACAAAGGAGAAAGGAAAACTTTCCTTCTGACTGCTGACACATCAAGAAGAAGCAAATATTATAGCTGTTCAAACCAGTTGGCACGCAGAACTCAAGCGGCAGATGTGTTTCTTTGCTCTCTCTGACATGTTCCAACATTACAGAATGCGACTACTGAGAGAGCAAATCAGATACTTCCTACAGGGAAGTAGGGTTTACAAAAGAGTGTCATCACATAAATTCTCAGTTCCTCCAACACTAACCCACTGAAGAAAACAGAGGCATTTTATCTTCCCCCTTCTAGTAAGGCACACATAAACACACATTTGGCAACCTTGTCAAAGTACCAATTCCTCCTTAAAGATCTCCCTCGACGTACATAGGAGAACCACGAACATCTACTGTTTACCTTCTAGTGCCCCTCACTGTCAACGGTAGCACAAGGCAGTTCTTCAAGGCAACTTGTAACTACGAGCACCATCTTATGTATTTGTTTATATGGTTTAAAATCAAACATTGTAAGATGTTTGCCTTCGAGCACACTCCTATCAAGAGTCATTCTCTCTCTTTTTTTAAGTTTTAATATTAATCACCCAGTGCTCATCAAGACAAGTGCCCTCCTTCCCCTTCCTCCATCACCTGTTCCCCCATCCCCCACCTCCCCTCTGGTGACCATCAGTGTGTTCTAAGAGTCATTCTTTCTCTCTCTCTCTCTCTCTCTCTCTCTCACACACACACACACACACACACACACACACACACACACACAGAGTTACTACTATCCTTTGATTAGTGCTAATAGGTTTCTGCTTTTATAAGGTAGGAAAAAACACTACCATTGTTCTCAAAAAGCTATGTCATAAACCAGCTGCCCTACTATGTAATTATATTTATTATAATTGCCATTACAAAGACACAACTTCTTATATATGCCAAGTCAAAACAGATGAATTAGTCACCATTCTCTAGCTTGCGGGTAACAGAAGTGACACTTGAAGCATCCCCAGTAAAAGCAAGGTGGGCACGTGATGGACTGAGCACTGGGAATTATGTAAGACTCATGAATCACTAGCCTCTACCCCTGAAACCAATTAATACATTATATGTTAAGCAACTGAATTTAAACTTGAAAATATATAAATTTTTAAAAATTAAAAAATAGATAAATAAGAGCAAAGTGGAATGTGTTGACTCTACGTAACCCAGCAACAGGAAAAGCCATAGAGGCAGCTGGGTTTTAGGACCAACTCAACATGAACCCCACCAGGACCAGATGGCACCTCTGCTTCTATAGATTGGTTCCATTCTCCCTTCCTGAAATCTGTCTTCTTTCACTGAACTCCCAGCTCTGCCACCAAGAGGGACTATTCCACAGTTGTAATTGTATAGAGTCTCAGGGAAAACTCACCCTGGTCCCATGGGGCCATGCGCCCACCCAGTGGTCAAGGTCTCCTGTTTGGCCAGTCTACACTCGAACTACCTAATTGGATTGGTGGGAAGAGCAGTAAGGTCTCCAGAAGGTGAGTTTACTTCCCCAAAGTAGAAAGGAGGGCTCATTTGCCTGAAAAACATGACTGCCTGTCAAGAAATTCCATTTTATGTCCGAGCAAAAGGTTATCTAAACAGCCCTCAGCCTGGTAATAAATTACATTCTAAAAGTTCACTTCTAAAGTCTGAAGTCAATGAACTCTCACGCAGCACTTGAAATGCATTTCACGAGAGACAAAACATAGACACTGGCTTCTCTGGCCAGCTTTTCAAAGCCTATTTAACTTATGATTGATCTCAAGTATAAGGTTAATAGTTTTTCTAATACTCTACTCAAACCTCATTCTTAACATTGCTCCTATAGGAAAATGTACTGGAAATTCCACCTAGAACGAGCAAAAGACATGCTCAATTTAATTCATTTACTGAGGATCTAGTCACGACTGTGCCTTCTGTTGCACACACATTATTTCCCATTTCATGTGTACACAACACAGCAAGGTGGGTGTTAACAGCTGTACCGAGCCCACTGTTAACTGGGAGTCAAGAAGGTTCTGAGCAGAAGGTCAACTGCTAAGACGCGTAGAGCCAGCTTCAAAGCCATGTACGTTTGATCCCAAAGCTGGGCTATTATGCCTGGTCCCCACAACTACCAGGCAGGCATGGGCTTACAGCTCAGAGGACAGGGCTAGTGTTTCAGACTCTGTGTAAGTAAACACTGAGATTTTCCTGCAAAAAAGGGAAGGGACTACTGGCCAGTCACTGTCAATAACCAGACATTAACTTTCTATAGCCTTCCTTTTTTTTTTTTTTAAGATTTTATTTATTTATGTGAGACAGAAAGAGCATGAGCAGGGGGAGGGGCTGAGCAGGGAGCCTGACGCAGGACTCGATCCCAGGACCCGGAGATCATGACCTGAGCCGAAGGCAGACGTTTAACCGACTGCGCCACCCAGGCACCCCCTCTATATCCTTCCTAACAGAGGATACTTCTCCGTGGTAGAACAAGAGAAACTACTTCTCTGTCTGAGCCCTAAACTGTACTGATGCCTATATTTACCTGAAGAACCTCTGAAAATCAAAGGTCAATAAATAGTGTCTTCAAAATAAAATTATTGTGCCCTGTTGAAAAAAGAGGGCACTATTTATTAAAACGCCCATCTAAGGTTTTAAAAGAAAACTAAAGTTGGAAAAATAACTGTTGTGACTCACTTCTGCCAATATAAACACAATGGATGCTTTTAACAGTGTTTTACACTTCCAAAAAAGCCTTTTTGGTTATATAGTATTTAATACATACAAGAGAATATATTTAATGTATCTGTCAGGAAAAATAATATTAATATCAACAATCATGAACCCGCCACCCAACCTTAAGAGCAGACCCTACCGATACGCCAGGGCAGTTCCCTGACTGTTCTTTCCTGTCTGGGGCTGTACCCCTTTCTTTCTGTCCTTGTTGGACAGAAAAGGGTGAAAGCCCTTGGTCCCCTTGGACTTGAATAGTAAATGAGCCATGTGCCTTTTGAAATCAAAGTGGAGAGGTGGTCAAAAGTAGCAAGACAGAAAATCACTGAATGACTGAGTAGCTAAATCGTGCACTGCCTTAGCCCAGAAACTACTCGTCAGACTAGTCAACTCTCCGAGCTTTTGGTTCCACGCCATGGTCCAAAGCCAGGATGAGTCACTAGGAAACACGAAATCCAGTCAGAGCCCCTGAACACCTGTCGGCTTATTAGACACCGGATCTGAAATATGACAGGTCAACTCCAAATTATTCCAGATTGGCGTACGGTAAATTATTGAGCCCACACAGAGCCTTCTCACATCAGACACCATAAAGGGAAAATGCAAAGGAGCACTCTGACAACAATGACCTCCACTTCATACATCATGGAAAAAAGAACCAATAACTTGGAGGGGGGGTGGGATCAATGAAAACAGTCAAGAATTTACAAAGAGTTTAATTTTGTTGTAATAACATGTTAGGCAATTTATTCTGCGAGGGAAAAATTTTAGATACGTCATCTGTGAAGTTGAACAGTTTACGACACATGTCAAAAGAAAAGACATATGCACTAATCTAGTGGATGAGTTGGTACAAATTGTTTCGCTACGAGACGGGAATAAGAAAATCTAACACTTAGCACAAACTAGACAGTGCAGTAAACACGAGCCGAGGAGGCGGGGAGATGAGCTTGAGTGACGCAGGGCAATGCCACTCCAAGGGCATCATAAGGACGGCACACGACAGAGGGGGCTCACCTCCCGGAGCACAGCCCACCCGTGACCATGTGACACTGGTCTGTGTGTCCCAACCGTGTGCCCCGTTCCATAGCTGCTGGATACACGGTGCTCAGGCACGCCGAGCTCGAAGAGTCCTGAGCCTGGAGCCAGGGCTTGGATTATTTGAAACCTCTAGACATCCAGACCTTGACATGGGACATATGCTACGAGTGTTTGAAGAAATAAAATGAGGGGTGCCTGGGTGGCTCAGTTGGTTAAGCGACTGCCTTCGGCTCGGGTCATGATCCTGGAGTCCCGGGATCGAGTCCCGTGTCGGGCTCCCTGCTCGGCGGGGAGTCTGCTTCTCCCTCTGACCCTCTTCCCTCTCGTGCTGTCTATCTCTCATTCTCTCTCTCTCAAATAAATAAATAAAATCTTAAAAAAAAAAGAAACAAAACGAAGTGGGACATGTGGGTGGCTCAGCTGGTTAAGCATCTGCCTTGGGCTCAGGTCATGATCCTGGGGTGCTGCGGTATCGAAGACAACCAACATTTTGGAGGCCAACAACAGAGAAAGGACTTACTATTCCTGGTTCCTGTTTGGTTCCTTGGAGGTGAGCTGTGGCTGGCCTGCATGTATTCCTCACGGGGACCAGAGAAGGAGCTCCCCTGACTGGGACATGCGGTCTCATGGCAGGGACAAGAGAGACAAGGCGGACCAAGGCCTGATGTAAAGCTTCTGCTGGGAAATGGCATGTGTCGTCACCGTTCACACTGTTTTGGCCAAAGTTAAGTCCTATGGCCAAGAAAGCCCCTGGGGCCAACCCTCACTGGGGTGGGAAAGTGAGATGGAGGGCGGGTAGGAAGGAACAGTGTTTTGACACTGTTTTGACAACAGTGTGATCTACCACAAAGGGAAGAGAAAATGGCTGAGGAAGTGTTTTCTTCCCTGCAGTGAAGATGAAAGAAGCCATCCTAGGACAGAAAGCAGTTCCTCCGCATCACCTTCCAGGTCTTACGATGGCCTCACGACCCTCCCAGCGAAGTCCCCAGACCTGCCCAAGGCCCTAGCAGCCCCTGAACTCCAACTCCAAGTCCGGTGTCGCCTCCCCAAAGCCAGCCTGGGAGGCCTCCGTTTCACCTGCAAAATAGAGATAATCCTGCACTCTTCCTGAGGAAGTTTTTGAGAAATTAGGTAAAACAATGCATTTAAAACATACGAGCACATCAAAGCTCTAGGAAATAGAAGACAGTATTATTATTAAATTATGATACTTGTCTCCTAATCCATATCTTTCCCAAACTGTCTTTACATTTTATTCACAGTTTGTTTATAAGTGTATGAAATATATAAATTAATGATGTTTCCTTTACTTTTCAAAACCACAGTCTCCTCTAATCTTACAGTCTTTTCTATTCATAGATACTCTCTTCCTGACTTCCATTAATTATTCACTCCCCAGTCTGTTGGTTTCTTAAGGCTCTCAAGGCATTCTGGAAAGCAGAACTATTAATTATCTATTATCTATAACTAATACCTAATTATCTATTATCTATAACAATTAATTAATTACTTCTTCCCCAGACGAGGGAACTTAAGGAAAACTGAAGATACTCAGACTCTTCATTTGAACTAGGCTACAGATCCCCGTCTGCCTCCCAAGTGAGAATGAGTAAAGGGCTTGGCATGGGAGAGCCCCATCTTCCACCGACAGCCCCAATCAGTGCTACTTCTCCTTTCTTAGCATTCTGCTCAACTACAATTCACCCTTTCCCCAGACTGACATCTTCCTTTCCCACCTCTGCCTCTTTGCTCACACTCTTTCTTCTAGCTAGAATGTGCCCTCAGCACTGCCCCAACTCTGCTCAAAGATCCTGCCCACAGAACTGGGGAGGTGCACCACAATGCATGCACAAAGAGGTTCACCATAGTGTGCTTTCTGGAAGGAGAAGTTGAGCACAACCAAAATGCCCACTCTGGGGACCTGGTTCAATACATTACAGACCACGGAACACGTGAAATGCTGTGTAACAGTAACAAATGGGATGTCGCTGTGTATTCATTAATGTGGCATGGTTTCAGTATACTGTCAACCAAATTAGGTATCAAAACAATATTTATAACAAATAATCCATTTTAGGAAGAAAAAAGTACATATCTCATTCAGGCTTAGAAAGAGTATGGCAAAATACAAAACAAACAAACAAACAAACAAACGCCAAACAAGGTTAATAATGGTATCTCTAGGTAGTGAAAATGTTGATGAATTTACATTTTTAAAGTTCTTTCCAATTCGCATGGATGACTTTTATAACTTTTAAAATAGGTATTTTAATTAAAAGGCATTAATTATTAAATACCCACTACAAACATCATCTGCTCCTGAAAGTCTCTTTGACCTCACCACTCCTGCCACACAGGTAATTTCTCTCTCCTGGTGGTTTCCAGAATACTTACTATATCTCTTATGACATCAACCACATCTGTTTTGAAATCACGGCTTTCTATGTTCGGACCTGATCAGTTCCTGATGTGGAATGAGCCTGTCTTATTTGCACTGGAATTTACCCTCGTAACCCACGACTCACACTCCTGAGTGTGCTGATGGCACGCCATCCATGGCTCTAACATTTGCACGTCTGAGGACCAGACACCTGACAGCTTTCTGATCAAACACTCGTCTACACTGGGGATGTCCGGAAACAGCAGCAGGGGCCTCCTGGGGAGAGAAATCATAAATCAGAATATTTTATGTGTGGTGAGGTTGTTCTGTTGCTTATTTCTCCCAAGTCTGCTTTCACTGTGACCAAAGACACCCTTATTTATCTTGATTGAGACACGGGTCAATATTTCTTAATCCAGAGGTAAGTGTCTCAGATTTCCATCCATCCGTTTCAGCGTGAAAGGGACAAGAACTGCTTTTGCAATAATCCAAGTCTGTCCTTGACTCCGTAGGAACTATAAATATCTATTGTTTTAGGAGGAAATAAATGTCTTAAGATTATGTAAGTCTGCTTCAGGGAATCAACATCAACGAATGTTTTGAAATATCCAAGGCGTTTTTTTTTTTTTTAGGTTCAATAAAGAATGTGTTTTGAGAGCGAGGTGGATGAGATTTAAAATAAAAACAACCCCCACAATCTTAGCTGTCACTTAGCAATTTCAGGCTCCAATTGTTCCCTTGGAAAGGGCAAGCCAGCACGCAGAGGAAACACTGGGCCATCTGACCCAGCGTCCATTCTGCCCTCCATTCCACTCCCCAGGATTTTCATCAAGCCAGCGTGAACTTGGAACTGCCCAGGTATTGTCCTGTTTTGTTTCTCTCCCTCTCTCTCTCTAGAAACAAGTCACGTTCATTAAAACTTAATTTCCAAACAAAAGCAAAGCTACACGCCACGGTGCGTGGTCCCCGGAGTGTCCCTACCGGACGACTCAGGTTCAGGGAGCACAGCGAAGCGACAGCAGAAACTCGGAAGGGCGTGAGGCCAGGGGGACCGTGGCAGCCACAGAGCCGGGTTAACACGCCTAAGAAAAGAGGTGGATGCTGGAAACTGGCCTCAGGGCCTCTCCTCTGTTCCAGAAGCCAGGTGAGCATGGCAACATGAGCTACGGAGCACAGATTCAAAAGCAGACCTTGCTTGGACCAATGCAACCAAACTCACACCCCCAGGGCCAAGACAGATAATGGAAGAGATGCTCAGAGATGCCTTCGCCACAGGGAACCTACAGCAGGGCTGTCCTACCAGCCCTGGGCCTGACCCTCAGACTCTCGGGGTTTCCGGCAAGCCCGTTCCACACAGCCATCGTTCAAAGTGACGTTACAGAAACGTACGACTGAAGTCAATGAGACTAAAAACAAAGGTAATAAAAGGCGAACTCACCACTACCTGTGTTACTACGGTTTAGGCTCTTGGTGTTCCTTGCACTCCCTACCGCGTGCGCACGTGTGTGTGTGTGTGTGTGTGTGTGTGTGCGTGTGCGCGCGCGTGCGTGTGCGTGCGTGTGTCTGGTATTAAAGGGTGCGCCTGCCCAGCGCTCCTCAGCTCAGCTTGCACTGACCTTGCTGGGAGGGGAAATGAGCCGCGCAGGGAGCATTTACACCACGGAAATCAGCAAGCACTACAGTCCTCCGTCTGTCCTCCCTCCAGTTCTCCTTCCACACCCCCTTTCGTCCCTCCTCCCCCCTGCCCCCAACCTCCCTCCCGTTTCCCCTCCCATCCCTCTCCATCCTCCCTCTGGTCCTCCCTCCTGCCCCCCCCTCCCCAGCCGGCCAACTCTTAACCTTTGTCTGCACATCATTGCCCACAACAGTGACCCCCATGGCCCGACAGAAGCTAAGGAGGTGGAGCTGGTCAGTCAGAGTCAAATATGGGCTTGTAAACTGTACATCATGATATAAATAAAAGGAAGGAAAGCAACGACAGGTGACCCACAAGCCACACTGGGTTGGGGGCACCCACCTCCCACGCAGTCAAAAATCCGCATGTAACTCTGGACTCTCCAGAAACTTAACTACTGATCGCCTACTGATGACATCAAGAGTCGATGAACACAGATATCGTATGCCTCTACGTATTACATACTGTATTTTTACAACAAGGTAAGCTGGAGAAAATGTTACAGAGGAAATCCCAAGGAAGAGAAAATCCATTTAAAGTACCGTAAAAATAAAAAAATCCACGTACAAGTGGACCTGGGTGTTCAAACCCGGGCTGCTGAAGGGCCAGCCATACTTCTATTGTGGCCCCATAAGGCACCAGTCAGAGCACAGAGTACTACCCACAGTCTTTCCTCTCATGAGAGGGATGATCGAGTCCACTATACAGAGGTTGAGGGGCTGAATAACTACTATAAAAGCACAAAGGCCTACATCAAATAAATAAATAAATAAATAAATAAATAAATAAATAAATAAAATAGGAAAAAAAATTTAAAAAAGCACAAAGGCAAGAGTCAGGTTGGGGAATGTCTGACTCAGAAATATACAATCTTTTCATTCGGCAACCTCACGCCCTAACATTGTCACCATCATAATGAAACGAGAAGCAACCACATTTAACTGTCGGATCATCAGCAACCAGTAGTGGCTTCCGAAGTGTAAAAGACAAGGTAGATACTCAAAGAGGGATTGGGGAGGGAGCAGACAGAGAGCTCAATTTTATTCATATTCACCCAGTGTACTCACAGGGACTTCCCAAAACGTGTGCACCCAAGGTCAGTAAGCCGTGGTGCTCACTGAACCAGTGGGAACAGGAATGTCTGTATTTGAGAAGGGCTATTCCAAAGTTAAAAGGAATCCTCCTTTAATCCATTAAATACTTTTGCTCTGTCTGCCCAACTGCTACACCCAACTAAAAAGGACACGCCTACAGAGGTAATTGCGCAAATGTTAGCAACAATTTTTTGAAGTGTTGGAATATTTATTTTTTAAACATTTTCTCCGTCAGACTTTTAAGCTGTTTGACTGAGCTACTCATTTACCATGGTTTCTCAGAGAGTGTTCACTGGTAATTGAAAGAGTTCCAAAGGACTAACAAAATCTCACTTACTGATTATTTAAAACAATTCTTGTCATCTTGGCTTCCTAGAAGTTACCAGCTTCTCCCATTGCTCCAGCACATTTCCATCACCTGCCACGAGGAGAAGGAGTCCGATTAGTCACAGGGCTCAGAAAGACCATTTCTGGATTTCTACATTCGTCTTTTCCTTTCTTCAAACCAAAACAGAGAGAAAAATAGTCATCCCTTCCTTTCTCTTCAAAACCAAAAAGGAAGGACAGAGTAACAGCAGAGAACACCCTAAGAGAGAAAAAGATTTCAAAAGCGGTATTTCAACAGCTGGGATTTGGGGTGGAGAGCCTCCTCCTCCCCCCTTCCCTGCCCCCCCCCCACACACACACAATGCCCTGCCTTATGCTTTTGGGAAGAGATTTTAGTCTGTTTCCTGAGAGGAAGCAGTATCAGACTAAGCCAGTTTTCTCTCTCCCTGCCCCAGCCCCTCCTTAAACTCTTCTGGAAGGTGAGTGACAGATTTGCCTGGCAGTGTGTGAAGAAGCACTAACTAAGGGCTCAGCCATGCCGAGCACTGAGCGGCGCAGCCTGGGGCTCCCTCCAGCTCTCCAAAAGCCCGGCTGATACTGGAGATCTAGGAGGCTGCTGGAGTCAAACACACATTTTAGTTTCAGACATGGTTGTGAGGTCTCCAGTCCTGCTTTACCAATAATTAACTGACCATCCATGTTGGTTCCCATTTGATCCTTGCTCTATTTCCCATGTTGTTTAAAACTTACAGAACAGGAAAGATCAATCATTAGGGAACCCAAACCACCAACATCAACAGAAGGACACCACACAGGCAAAACCTTGGTTCAAAGTCCTACCACTCACTAGCCATGCAACCTTGGCAAAGTCCATTCGTCTCTTCCCAGCCTCAATTTCTACTTTTCTGAAAGAGGATCGGATGCTCCCCACTATACTGTGTGGTTCAGAGGATTAAATAAGATGAAAGATAAAATCTGCCGAGTCAAGCATGCTTTGACCCAACAAGGGTATTATCCCAGAACCAGGGACACCCATGCTCAACGATCAGACTTGCTAACTTGTCCACATATCCAGTCTGAATATTGGAGATTCATAATTCACAGAGTAATGTTATATGCCCAGCAAAGGGCCTTCCTTGTTCCCAGAGCAAGGCATTCTGAACCATGCTTTACTTGGGTTTTTCAATTTCATAACATTTTAGGGTCCACAACCTAGGGACAAGAAGTTCTGCTTTCTTTCATTTCACAGAAGAACCCCAAATGAAAACACCCCACTTCCACCAGATACAATGCAACTATTACTCATTTTATGGGAAGAATATATGGCTCCAAGTGGATCAGACTTACAAGATAGGCACCTGCTACTCTTCCTCACCCGAAGCCTCAGTGTTGTCATCCCGAGAGAGGAGAATCACATTAATTATAAAAAGAGACACTGTCACCTCAGTTATAGAATAGACGGAAGCCTCAGGTTTTCCAAACCTGTAGGGTGCGTGTGTGCATGTGTGTGGGGTGGGGGTGAGAGTCAGGGGGCCACAGAGAAAGGAGAGAATGGAACAAATGCACATAAATCCAGAAAGCCTCCTACTAACAAGGAAAGAACTTACCAACATCAATAAGAGTTAGCAGGGAAGGACTCAAGTCAGGGACTTAAGAGATCATACCCAACACCGAGAGGAAGGAGCCCTGTGCTCACCGGCTAGCAAGAGCCCTCTAGGCTGGTCACTTGGCGTGGAAGACTTTCAAAAAACCATGAACAGTGGAGGAGGTTTGACTCGGGCTGGACAGACAGGCTTGAACTACACCTCTGCTATGGACCCGCGGAGTGGTGTTTGTCCGTTACTGAATCCTTCCAAAACTCAGTTTCCAGGCCTGGAAGAGAAGGACAGTGACACGCAGTGTGGAGAGAAGTTATGCAGATTAGAGAGAACACACACACAGTGCCCACCACAGAACACGTCTGCAAGACATAACGGCCATTGCTGGGTCTACTAATGCAAGTATGGGAGTCCGTTAAATTCGTGGCCACAACTGCAATTCTGGTCTACAGTCCACTGAATTCAGCCTCTTTCCCTATGTGAACATTGGGGAGAGGTCAAATCAGACTTCTGACGAGAACATCAAACTTTCCCAAGTTGTTCTGAGCAGAGTGTCCAATAAAAACGCCTGTCCTGGCGGATGACCTTTACTAACGTGCACGCAGAAACCTCTAACTGTGCACTTGTGACCATTCTGGACAGCAGCTCTGTGTTTCCTTTGTTGATGATTAATTCTTGAAAGAGGGAATGAATCATTTCCATCAGGGCTAATTCTTCTGGTGTGCAATGCCAAGTACTCAGCGGGCATCTGTGGGGAAGAACAGCCACACTGAGAATAGCAGACAGCCTATCACCACGGCTAGATTCACATCCCAGCCTCATCAACAAGAGCACAGAATTGTCAGCGAGGCTTTCAAGAAAAAAAAAAAAAAAAGACCCACAAGAAAGGCAACAGCAACTCTTATTTTTTTTATAGATTTCATTTATTCATTTGAGAGAGAGAGAGAGAGAGAGAGAGCACAAGCAGGGGGAGAGACAGAGGCAAAGGCAGAGGGAGAAGCAGGCTCCCTGAGGAGCAAGGAGCCCAACTTGGGGCTCGATCCCAGGACCCTGAGATCATGACCTGAGCCGAAGGCAGACACTTAACCGAC
The DNA here is from genome assembly GCF_037043125.1 of Eumetopias jubatus. Taxonomy (NCBI): domain Eukaryota; kingdom Metazoa; phylum Chordata; class Mammalia; order Carnivora; family Otariidae; genus Eumetopias; species Eumetopias jubatus. The sequence continues at coordinate 82,144,199 of NW_028274823.1, read as the reverse complement.
TGAGCCACCCAGGTGCCCCAGCAACAGCAACTTTTAAACAGAACTTTCTATCTGAATAAAAGTGCTCCTTGCCCCCTCCTACATCATCTTCTTTGGGACTCACTCCGATGATGCTGACTGCTCAAAACAGGCTGACCACTCTTTTGCCTTCAAAACCCAATGCCCACGAGAAAAATCTGTTTCATTATGGCTTAGTCCTGATCTTTTTTTTTTTAAGATTTTATTTATTTATTTATTTGAGAGAGAGTGAGAGAGAGAGAAAGAGTGAGAAACAGCATGAGAGGAGAGAGGGTCAGAGGGGAAAGCAGGCTCCCCACTGAGCCAGTAGCCCGATGTGGGACTCGATCCCAGAACTCTGGGATCGTGACCTCAGCCAAAGGCAGTCGCCTAACCAACTGAGCCACCCAAGAGCCCCAGTCCTGATCTTTTTAACAAGACCCAAGTTCTTTGCTTTAGTGGAAAATATTTTAATAGGTTCGCAGAATCAAGTTCCTCCTCAAAGTTGGTAATTTGCCACCATTATGGCTATTCAAAAGAATAAACGACTTTAACAAGTGGCATGAATGAACTATCCACCTGGCAGCAGGCACTGTGCCAAATGCTGGGGGCGGGGAAGGGGTTATACGGTGGTGGGTGTGAAGTGCATTTACAAGAATGCAGTGTGGTGGTAACATCACCAGAACACAAGCAATGAACTTAGCTGATGCGCTTAAAGAGAAGGATCTGCATGTGGAAGTCCTGGCTGAGACTGCTAACAGCCCAGAACTTCTTGATCATGCTGCTTATACAATGTTAACATTCCACAAGAGTCACACAAAAACCTGCCCGAAAGGAACACACTCTGCGCTGTTTTGTTTTTTTAAGATGTATTTATTCAATTGAGAGAGAGAGGGCACACACGAGCAGAGGGAGAGGGAGAGAAAGTCCCAAGCGGGACTCCCCGCTGACCGGGGAACCTGACCCCGGGGCTCCAACTCGTGACCTGAGCCCATGACCTGAGCCAAACCAAGAGTCAGTCGCTTAACTGACAGAGCCACCCGGCACCTCCACACTCCTGTTCGGAATGGACACTGTGTCCTCTAGGGCAAGGCCACGCCTGCTCCCCGAAGAGGAAGGGTCTGGCGGGCAGGCAAACTGAGAGCATGTGGGTGCCAAGACGTCCGCGGACGGCACTTGCACGAAGGCTGTGGAAGCGGAGAAAGGCTCTCGTGCCCTACGCTGTGTCATTTCGGACAATTAGACTCTTGTCTCCCAAGGAGCTAGTGTACTTCGAGGGGTCTGAGCCTCCTCAACGAGAGACAGTGCCCCACGGTCATTAAGAGCACATGCTCTGCAGTCGCACAGAACAACGCTCCCCGTCTGCCCGGAAGGCCTCGAGCATGGTGTTTAATTCCGCCAGCCTAGGGGTTTCTTCACCGAGAGAACGGGACTCCTAGCAGTCCCACAGCCCAGTGTCGTGATCAGGCTGAAAGACAACACGCCTGCAAACAGTTTCGTAAAGCTCATGGCAAACAAAAGACGCACGCGATCCTCATCCTGAGGAGGCAAAGCAGGGGCCTGGGCAATGTCACCGAAAAAGGGAGGTGTTCTCGTAAGCTCAAATAGGTTCCCACCACTTTACTAGGAGGCCAGAAAAACGCTTAAAGAAACGTTTCATTTCACAATGAGGCACAAAGTGCTCCTGTGATCCATGCATATCCATCTTGGGAGCAAAGTGAGGGCAGCAGCCACGATCAGAGGTTTGCTGGCCAGTGGAAAACTCAGAAATGTTAATACTTGTCACAAAGAAACAAAACGGAATCATGCACTGGAGACTGCTCGGCTAATAAACGGCAGGGATGGGATTCAAACCCAGGCTGGCTTCGCTCCTGGTTCTTAGCCACGACACCGCACTATCTCCTACTGAGGAGGAAGAGTCGTACTTGGAGACTAAGTAAGACACAGACGAGGAGCAGGCCGGAGAAAGGCAAGAGACAGCCCAAAGACGACCGAAGACATAATGATACTGAAGATCAGTTAACGGGGCCAAGGAGTGAAAGGACCAAAGCCACTAACGATTCTAAATTAAAATCTAAAGCACAGTCACAGCAAAAGCCCCTAAAAGGACAACACTGGGAAAGGGAACTCACTTGGGAGGTCCACACTCGCGTAAACACACCACGGGCCACAGAAACACAAAAGCTGGAAAGACCCCACTCAGGCCCTTTATAGAGAGCACATTATGACCTAGAAACACCAGCTAGGGAATGGGTCACACACTCAAAATACCAGCCATCCAGGCAGGGCCCCGACAGCCTGGGGGCTGCTCACCAAGGCAGAGCCTCCTGCCACCTTTCCCTTGCGTTTCTACAGCAGAAGAGAAGAGGACACACCTCTTTTATTTTATTTATTTTAATTAATTAATTAATTTATTTATTTATTTATTTATTTATTTATTATTTTATTTTACAGAGAGAGACACAGCAAGAGAGGGAACACAAGCAGGGGGAGTGGGAGAGGGAGAAGCAGACTCCCCGCGGAGCAGGGAGCCCGATGCGGGGTTCGATCCCAGGACCCCGGGATCATGACCTGAGCCGAAGGCAGACGCCTAACGACTGAGCCACCCAGGCGCCCCTAGTCTGCCCAACTTTAGCTTCAAGCCAGAACTAATGAAATTAGTGGTATCAGATATTCTGCAAGGACAAAAATGGGAACGAAATTTCCACATTATAAAGCTCCTACTTGTAAAAATCAAGCTCTGGAGCAAGAGAAAAAAATGACACTAAGGAAAGAGTCACATTAAAATTTCAATTCGAGAGGCGCCTGGGTGGCTCAGTCGTTAAGCGTCTGCCTTCGGCTCGGGTCATGATCCCGGGGTCCTGGGATCGGGCCCCGCATCAGGCTCCCTGCTCCGCGGGAAGCCTGCTTCTCCCTCTCCCACTCCCCCTGCTTGTGTTCCCTCTCTCACTATGTCACTCTCAGTCAAAAAATAAATAAAATCTTTTTTAAAATAATAAATAAATAAAAGTTCAATTTGTTTTCAAAAGCAATGCATAGCATTTTCTGAGTAAATGGAGATGGCCCTAAAATAGACTGCCTTTTTTTAAGGAATGATCCACTTTTTCTTTTTTTTTAAATAAATGTTAACCAGGGGAGCAAATCAAGAGGCCCAGAACAAACACTTGTGCAAGGATGTCCATCCCGTTGCTTCATACAGACGTGCTCCTAAACCCATTGCTCCATTCCACAGATGCTTTGGGGTTACCTCCTGTGCCAAGGTCCTGTGGTAGGAGCTGGATACACAGAGCCTGTCTGGGCATAAACAAGTCACGCTTCCTCGTATCTCTGGCAGAAGGAACCTCATCTGAACAAGCAAACACTGCAGACAGCATGTTTTGGTGGGCTGTTAAGAATGTAGACTGGAGTTCTCTCTTCTCCTAGAAACTCCTGTGTTTAATGTAAATAGCAACTTGCTTTTGTGTGTACGGATAGCGCCCTGACACCAGCAGTGGGAGTTACCAAAACAGAGGGGTTGGACCTCCGTCCCCGGGTCACACCCCTCCAGGACTCCTGTCGTGGGACCCATTCCACAGCCTAAAAGCAATTAAAAAAAAAAAAAAAAGCGGTCCTTCACTCCACATTCTCCTTCCTCATCTCTTCCTCAGTACCAAGAATAAGCACATGTGTACGACAAAGCAAGGAGGAAGAAAGGCTTCTTTTCTCCTGTGCAGAGGGCAGGCTTCTGTCCTCAGCACGTACCTCAGGCTCTCCAGGTCTGATCAGGACAGGACCTCAGGCAGCCGTGTTCCTCATGCATGGGGGGCCCTGACGCAGTCAAACTAACACCGCAGCCACACTGTTCAGCACCACGGGGCTCTTCCCTCAATGCTTCATGGGCCCAGACTCCCTGAAGCGGACATCCTCGTGTGGCAGAGGAGAAATCGAAGGCGGACTTGCTAAGAACACAGGTTACTCACGCGCCCACCCCGCTCTACAGAGCGCTGGCGGGGGGCCCCCCACACCCTGTGGCCTCAGCTTTCTGTCTGGAGCCTTCCCTGCGCGAGGGGAGTGGTGGGTTTGGCCCAGACTCTCCTGAGGCCCTCCCTTTCCAGGGCCAGCCTGCCTGTAGACGGGAGCAGTCCAGGCTGCTCCCTGCCCATGAGGAGCGGGAGAAAGTCCAGAAAACCCTCTGGGCCCCACTCTTCTAATAAACCTCTGGAAGGCTAACCCCCACGGGTCCGCCCGCGGGTCCCAGGCCAGCGAAAAACAAGGGCGTCAGCCCACTCACCATCCTCCCGAGACCTGACACAAGTTAGGTCTTAGAGCCCAAATGGGTAGCAAGATCTTTGTGCAAAAAGGAAATATTTATCTTACAGAACAGGAAACCCTGACCCAAAGGCACGCGAGAACACACATGACACAGCTCAGCACAGTGAGTCATTCGAGAATGCTCTTCTCGCTCACTCTCAAGAGGCATCTAAAGGACAAGGTCATTCCTCTACTTTCTTCTCCACGTTGGATCTAGAAACACGATCTCCTTTCCAAATACATAAAATGGGCACAAGGAATCTTTGCTACCGTAGCGCCCAAGCGTACATGGTGGAACATTCCGTGGCACCGTGGCCACACTGCTTTCACACGACAGCATGGGCATGTCAGTGGTGTGGTTATCTTCAGGCTGGCGGAGCCTGCGTGGAGACTGACCTCAGTCTTCACGCAAGGCTTCGACCACAGAACATACGGGGACAAAAACGCAACCCACAACTCGGTCAGCCAGGAAGAAAAAGGTCTCTGATTTCCTGACTTAACATTTGAATTTTCGTGGGCTCCCAAAATGCAGTGCTTCTGGTTTTAAAAATACACGAAAAGGGCTTTCATTCAGTAATACTGAATTCTGGTTTTGCTCTGCAGATCATTTGAGATTCATGTGTTCCTATTCAAACCATATTTAATAAGAATAGTTTCCTTAGTGTTATCTGAGCAAAAATTTCAAAATAAATACAAACCACATTTATTCCACAATAAATTTAAAAACAAAATTAACTTCTTCACAGATGCACTGAAGTGAAGGAGGCCGGTCATCCCACATGGCCGGCTTTGCAGAGAAGAACGAATCACGGATGGGACAGCATGTATATGCCCCATCCTTGCCACAGTAGGTGAGAGAGCTAGAAAATGATCCCCGTTGTCAGAAAAAGAACCTGAGGTTCAGAGAAGTACAGTGACATGCCTAAATTAACTTATTTTCTAATAGCAGGACTCAACTTTAAATAGTCTTCTTGGATGGGTGCCTGGCGGCTGGCTCCATGGATAGAGGCTCCGACTCTTGATCTCAGGGTCATGAGTTCAAGCACCACGCCGGGTGTAGAGACTACTTAAAATAAACAAATAAACCATTTTCTTGGAGCCAAAATTTGTGCTTTTTCTCCTCTGGGCCTCTATGAAACAAGAAGTGATGGGAAAAGCTTCTGAGAATGAGCAGTAATCAAAACTGAAGTGGAGGGGAGCCTGGGTGGCTCAGTCGGTTGAGCGTCGGACTCTTGATTTCAGTTCAGGTCATGAGTTCAGGGTCGTGGGATCGAGCCCCGCATCAAGCTCCATGCTCAGCGTGAGTCTGCTTGATCCTCTCCCTCTGCTCCTACCCCCACTCACTCTCTCTCTCTCTCTCTCTCTCAAATAAATAATAATTTTTAAAAATTTTCAGTGGAGAAGAGCCAAAAACAAAGGCTGACGGTAATGGTGCCATATGAGTTGATGTGATGTCAGCCCCATTTTTTAGTCAGCCAGGGATAACTGGTCAGAAGAGAGAGAAGAAAGAAAAAAATCGGACAATGAAAAGGACCAGCATTGGACTGGCTGTGGAGAGTACGGGAAGCAATGTGTACCAACCAAAATAAAGAAGTGATGTGGGGTGTCTGGTCGTGGATCATGCCTAGACCAGGCAGCAGACATTTTCTGGAGTCGGCCTGTCGGGTTTTGCAGGGCACATGGGATCTTTTGCAACTACTCAGCTCTGTCATCACAGTGCAAAAGCACCATCGGGGATGTACAGATGACAGAGCCGTATCTTTAAAAACAGGTCTCTGGCCAGACTTGGCCCTCCTGCTAGTCAGCTAGCCCCCGGCCCCCGTAGGAAACCAATGACATACTAAAGAAGCAAAGAGAAAGATGCTACAGCTGACCTAAAAACTCCAGGGGCCACACAGCTGTCCAACCGGCAGCAAGCATCTCAAGGGCCATCCCCACAAGCTCCTAGTCTGCAGGGGGCTCAGCCTCGCCTCTAGATGAAGACACTGAAGGGATACGTTGTTCACTGTTAGTTTATCCCAGTCATTAACCTTCAAAGAACCAGTCTGTGAAACAGCGTGTGGATCGCGACTCCTACAACTGTTCAGCCCGGTCTTACCGCACAATTTACACGGATGACATGTTTTATATGGACAATTAGGGGAAAAATCGTCCCAATGTTCCAAAAGAGACTACAGAAGGAAATTGTCAGAAGAGAGGCAAATAAAACAATCCTGGCTTCTGTCTTGGACGGCTCCTCCACCCGGAAAACCACCCCTGGCTTTTCCTAATCCATTTTCCCACCTAGCTTTTGGTCCTTGGGAAGGTGGCAACCTAAACATCTTTTCCTCCAAGAAGCTCTTCTCAGACATCCCATGTGAGGTCAAGACACTTGCCATGCACGCCGATGACCCTGAGCTTCTTCACTACCCACAGCACACCAATAATTCCTCCCGAGCTCAAGGTCTGCTTCCCTTCTAGACTATAAACTCCAGAAAGATGCCTTGTTCAACGCCTACGTACAAGGCTGGCAATGAGATCCTGACTAAACAGAAGGCTCTGGTGTTTCAAGACAACACTCTGCACTGAGATACACCTGGTCATCACCAAATCAGCAAAGCATGATTTTGCAGAGCAGCTCTGAGCTTTTTCAGCCTGTACCAGGGGCAATGTGATAAAGCCAGAAAGAAGACAGTGTCCACGTGCCAGTAAGCAGAGTAAGGGCAGGAAACCCATTCTTAGGTGCGTCAAAGTAGAAGCTACAAAGCAGTTTTCTCTCATGCTTATCAGTTACAAAAACAAATGTGGTTTCAGTTAATGACAAAATGTTCCCTAGGAGCACCTGGGTGGCTCAGTCGGTTAAGCGTCTGACTCTTGACTTAAGCTCTGGTCATGATCTCAGGTCATGAGATGGAGCCCTGCATCACGGGCTCCACACTTGGCAGGGAGTCTGCTTTGGATTCTCCCCCTGCACACGTGCGTGCTCTCTCTCTCTCTCTCTCTCTCTCTCTCTCAAAAAAAAAAAAATAGTTCCTTAACCTAGGCCCTAGCAAATTCAAAGCTATCTAGCTGGATAGATTTTAAACAGGTATCTGAACAATTTCTTTTTTGTTTAAATATATACACACACAGTATACATAAAAGCACAAACATTGACACATATATAGAACTGCTTGAACTGAGAAAAAAAGATCCTAAAATATATATACTATGATCCATTTTTGTAAATTAAAACAGAAAAATAAGCTAAAATGATGTATGCCCTCCAATGTGGTTGCACCTGGCAGAGGGATTTGGGTTAATTTCATTTTCTTCCTTTTTATCTATTGGTATAGTTGACTCTTGAACAACAGTTGACCCTTTGAACTACACAGGTCCACTTACACGTGGGTTTTTCAGTAAATACAGCCCAGTACACTAAATGTATTTTCTCTTCCTTATGATATTCTCAATAACATTTTCCTTTCTCTAGCTCACTTTATTGTAAGAACACATTATGTGATACATACAACATACAAAATATGTGTTAGTCTACTGTTCATAAGGAAGGCTTCTGGTCAACAGCAGTTCCGTTTTGGAGAGACAAAAGTTATATGTGGATTTTTAACCTCGTGTAGGGGGAAGGGTCAGTGTCCCTAAATCGCACATTGTTCAAGGGCCAACAGGATTTTCTTTTTTATATGGCGATAACATATTTTGGAAAAGCGTTTATTAAAAAGTTGTTTCAAACAAAAAATCTGCTGATTAAACAATTCCTCAAAGCTTTTTCAAAGAAACATTATAGAAAGAGAAAATGTGAAACGGGGCAATGCTGTTACTATTTAACATAGTGTTGCTGACAGAGTAAAAAAAAAAAAAAAGTTTCTGGCCTGCTTAAATGTTCACCCACTCCCACCAATATCATAATGATGATACATCCTACCTTGGTGAACACCGGCACACAAAAGCAAAATAGTACCAATGCTGGTGGTGGTAATTTCAGTTTCTAACTACATTGTTACTATTCCTGGAACATGCTATATTTTAAGTTGGCCTAATTTCTCTCTGGTGGTGGACTCTGCAAACTGCACAAAACTTACCTACCCAATTTCAGCGACCAAAACAAATTCAGGGTGGTGGAAACTTCAAAACTAAAGTCTCCTCTCTTAAAGGCAATTAATACAGGTCAGAAATTGCGAGGGCGGACGTGAGGAACGTCCCAGTAGCTACATGAAGTTGAATTCCACTGGGGTCTCTAAGTACATGCACTGAGTAGGTTTAATTTCCATTCTCGTGGTTATCTAACATCAGCCTATGCACAAATCAGGCAGATGACCAAACTTCCCATCTTAGATTATGTTTTAGTATCTTGTATTTCTTTTCATAAATACTAAGCTTCTCATAAACACTATGCTCTACTGGCCTGTAACAGTGTCATCCATTATACATGACTCGAGGACATTTTCAAGCTCCCAATGAAAGAGGTTTGACACCTCTTCATAAATGACTGAAATAAACCACACACAACAAATTCCTTCCAAGATTGGCTTTCCGATGACAGGGTTGACCTCCACCCAGTAACAACTATAAATGTTGGATGAATATAAAAATCAACTGTGAAGGCAGCGGAAAACAACCAGGCGGAAAGTAAACTATCTACGAGTCCAGAAAGGAAGGAAACCCCACTCGATGCTAATTTACATGTGTAGGGCTTATCGCACGAGAGTGAAACCAGCCCTTGCCACAGCAGATGGAGCTCAAAATAGCAAACCGCAACCCTGTGGGTCAGAATATGGGCCTGCCAGGGTGGCTGAAAATTGAGGAAGAAAGTCTCCCAAATGAGAAAGCCATCAAGGGTGAAGTCCCAAATTTGCAAATTAATACTACAGTTGTTGGCTAAACTGAGAACTTCAAGTCCGAGGATGCTGAGGAAAACATCAACAGTTGGGACATTTTTAGGAAGCTGACCAGTTCCAACAGCTGCCCACATCCAGGGAGCCTGATAAAGGCCTCAGACTTCCCTTTGAAACCACAGAAGCACCTCAGCTTAAGGCACAAAGACCACTTCCCTGGGCGAGCAGACACTTCCCGGGAAGTGACGGGCAAAACAGAAATAGCAAAGCCTAAGGATGAGCCTCTGTACCGTGCGAGATGATTTGCCATTAATTTAACTGCCTGTTTGAACAAAACTCAACCTTCCTCAGGGGAACGTAACAGAATCTTTACAACATAGCATCTGCGATGTCTGGCATACGATCAAAAATTAATATGTATGTGCGATAAATGAGAGATGTAACTCCATAGTCAAAGCAGTCCACAGAAACGGACCTATACGTGACCCAGAAAATGGAATCCAAAACAAGAATTTTAAAATACCAATGCTAAATATATTGAAGAATTTACAGAATGAGAGATAGAATGGGTAAAGAAATAGGACGTTTCAGAAGAGATTTAATAAAAAAAAAAAGAACAAAATGGAAATTACAGAACTGAAAACCACAATATCTGAAATGGACAACACTGGATCCGATGGAGATTATCAGAGTGGACACAATAATGAAAAAGGCCAGGTGAACTTTAAGACATGTCAATACAAAGAATCCATGCTGAGGCACAGGAAAAAAAAAAATAAGACAACAACAACAACAAAAACCAATGGTTTGAAAAGAGCCTCTAAGACCAGAGAGGAGTATCAAGTGATTTAATTTACAAGTTAGGGGAGAATAGAGAGAATGGGGCAGAAACATTCAAAACTGAGCAAAAACAGCAATCTATCAGAGCAGGATTTTCAGTTAGCCATGAGAAAATGTCACCTAATATTGAAAACCAAAGATACAACAACAAAAATGTGTGGACGTGACCAGAGAAGAAAAGACAGAGAACAATAATGAGAATGTAGCCAAAAGTTCATCAGAAAGACAGCAAACGACATCTGTAAAGAACTGAAAGGAAAAAAAAAATGTCAACCTAGAAGTCAATGCACAACAAAACCCCTTCAAAAATAAAGGAAAAATAAAGAATCTTCATATAAATGAAAACTGAGAGAATCTGTTGCAAAATAGCCCCAATACTGCAAGAAAGGCCTTCTCTTCCAGGAAGAACAGAAGGGGTACCAGATGTAAACCTGAACCTACAGAAAAGAATGAAGAGCCTTGGAAGAAGTAAATGCATAAGTAAACATGAAAGAGTCCTCCTCTTAATTTCCTTAAGACCTACCTGTTACAGATACTGTATTAACTGTGTGTATACACACATACTGTTTATATACGCTTCATATACACTGTCTTAAGAGAATGAAACTGTATTAGTTTATAACATATATGGATATAAAATATATGAGGACAGTACAATGAACAAGAAGGGGCAAATGAAGCCATATTATAGGTTTCATACATTTCTTACACAAAGTGGTAAAATCTTAATTCAAAAAAGACTTACAGATGAATACTGTAATCTGTACAGAAACTACAAGAAAAACAAGGCAGAGGTATAGCTGAAAACCTAAAAGAGAAATTAAACATATCTAATTAGACAAAGAGAAATTCGAAAAGGGGATACAGGATTTTTAAAAAAATGTTTACAGGATGAGACAAGTAAGAAACAACAAAAATGGGGCGCCTGGGTGGCTCAGTCATTAAGCGTCTGCCTTCAGCTCAGGTCATGGTCCCAGGGTCCCGGGATCGAGCCCCGCATCCGGCTCCCCGCTCAGTGGGGAGTCTGCTTGTCCCTCTCCCACTCCCCCTGCTTGTGTTCCCTCTCTCGCTGTGTCTCTGTCTGTCAAATAAATAAATAAAATCTCTTTAAAAAAAAAAGAAAAGAAACAACAAAAATGGTAGATCAAAACCTAACCACATCAGTAATTATGGTACATAGACTAAACATTCCAATTAAAAGGCAGAGATTGTCAGAATATACAAAAAAGCAATCCCCAACTATGTACTACCTACAACAGATGCATTTTTAAATATAAAGACACAGATAAGTAAACACATGGAAAAGCATATACCAACATGACCTCAATGTAACAACCAAAGACAATAAAAGAAAACTATAATATCACTCAAAAATCATACGTGCAAAACTCTTGAACAAAATACAGCATAGGCGTAAGGACAGATGAATAAACAGTGAAGCATAAGAGGCCAAAAACAGACGTACACATCTATGGTCAACTGATTTTTTTGACCAAGTCACCAAAATAATTCAGTGGGTTTAAGGACAGTCTTTGCAACAAATTGGGCAGGAACAAATTGATATCCACACAGAAAGAAGAATGAATCCTCACCTCTACACCTCACATAGAACTAACCATAAAAACCTAAAACCATAAAGCAGAAAAACATAAGAGAATATCTTTGTGACGATGGACTAGGGAAAACACTCTGGATAAAAGAAAGAAACCCTGATAAAAATGGACTTCATTGAAATGAAAACTTCTGCTTTTTGAAAGACACAGTTAAGAAATAAAAGGACAACCACCAACTGGAAAAGAGTCACAATACACATATCTGACAAAGGACTTATACCTAAAATACATAAAGAACAGCTATAATTCGTGAACTAAAAAGCATAAAACGTTAAGAATAAAAAAGTCACACAACCCAGTTTTAAAAAAAGCAAAGACCTGACTAGATTACTTCAAAAAAAGAAGACACGGGAATGGCCAATAAGTATGTGACAGAATTTCAGCATCGTTATCGTCAAAGAAATCACAAAGTACCATATGATACCCACTAGAGTGCCGATATTGAAAAGACTGACAGGCACAAGTGTCGGCAAAGGCTTAGAGCATATTGGAGCACTGAAAACATCCCTGATGGGCATGTTTAAATATAGAACCCCTTTAGGAATATGTTTGATAATTTTTTATAAAATTAAATATATACTTATCCAGGGATGTACTTCTAAGTATATACAAAAGAAATGAAAACATATGTCCACAAAGAAACTTGTGCATTAATGTTCATGGCAGTTATATTCACAATAGACAAAAATTGTAACCCACCCAAACAGATGAGTGGATAAATTCACACCACAGAATACTACTCATCAACATTAAGAAACAACCTACTGATACTTGTAACAAGTATAAGTCTCAAAAACACCGTTAAGTGAGGCAAAAGTGTACATGGGCACACTCTGTATAACTCCATGTATATGAAGTTCTGGAAGAGGCACAACTAAGCTCTGTTGATAGAAATCACAGTACCATTTATTTCTGAGGTGGGGCAAATGACTGGACATGGCACAAGAGAACTTTCTGGGTGATGGAAATGTTCTCTATCTTGAGAGAGATGTTGGTTCACTGAGGTGTTCACTTAAAATTTATACATCGTATAGCGTATCAATTATACCCAAATTTAAAGACAGTTGACAAAAAATTTTCTTTGAGTCAGTTCTGAAGAAGATACGGTCCCTCACAGGTCAAGCCTATTTTTCTTATTACCTTGGAGGACCTCTAAAGTCTCACAAACAGAAAGTGTGCGTATTTGCTTTAGTCGTGCCATTCTTGAAATACACATCTAATCAAAGCAAAGGAAAAAGTATTGTTATCTGAACATTTTTTCAGATAGTCTCTATCAAAATAGTCTAGTCTCTGAACATGTGTTCCAACCTAGAATTAAAAGCAATCTGTCCTTTGGGTTTTATCTAATTTTACTTATCCCACTTAAAGGTTACTTTTAACACCATGGAAAAATTACTCAAAAAATAAACCATAAACCATAAATCTAAATGTTCTAGTATCTTACTCCTTCTAAAATATTTATTAAATTCCTACTGTATTCCAGGTAGGATGATAGTCCCTAAGGAAACAAAACTGAAAAACTCACACTCTACTGATGAAAAGTTCTCAGTCTGATGGATGTGACATATACAAAAACAATTACCTTTAAGTGTAAATAAATGTTCTTGAGTATAAATTGGTTAAGACGTCACTTGAGGAAAATATACCTCTTCTTTTCCCGCTAAAAACATAACATTTAGGGGCGCCTGGGTGGCCCAGTCGGTGAACCGCCCGCCTTCGGCTCAGGTCATGGTCCCAGGGTCCTGGGATCAAGTCCCACATCGGGCTCCCTGCTCAGCTGGGAGCCTGCTCCTCTCTCTGCCCCCGCCCCCTACTCGTGCTCACTCTCTGTCTGAAATAAATATAATCTTTAAAAAATAAAAAAAAAATAACATTTAATATTGATCAATAACACATAAGCAGTAAATATAAAAAATTCTGTTATTCCTTAGGAAGGACACAGAAATTTTAAGAAAGAAAAACTTATTTAGTAACTAATCTCATATAACCATGTTTCTTAGCTTGAGGAAAAATAACCCATGTACCTTCTGTTTTTTATGTTTTTATGTAAACTCCAAGAACGTGGAGAAAGGGGAACCCTCTTACACTGCCGGTGGGAGCGCAAACTGGTACCATCACCCCACGCACAGCCAAGGGGATTAAGCAACTCTCTCTGGTGCTTCACGCTCAGCCTCATAGCTGGTCTGCCTGGGGTGGGTTCCGACGCAAGATAAATCTGAGGGCCATCTCAAAATGAAGAGACAGGCTAGGTCAGTTCCCACTCTCAGGAATCTAACTGGGATTCAAATCACGTCCCTTCTCCTGGGCCTCCTCTTGTCCCGTCTACGGCGATTATCCATTTCAGAATCAGTGACCTCCACCACGGCTAAAGCCAACGGTCAGTTCTCAGTTCTCATTGAATCTGACCCATTAGCCTCACACGACACAGGTGACCTCTTGCTTCTGTGGGAACCACTCGCTTTCCGTGGCCCCCAGTGAACTTTCACGGTGCTTCCCTCTGCCAGTCCCTTCTCCCTGTCCTCCGTGGGCTCTTCCGTAGCTCTGTAAGGGCCCAAAGGGTCAGTCAATTCTCAGCTGTCTTCCCTGTTGTCCTTCCCTCTCTAGGTCAGCGGTCCTCAAACATTTTGCTCTCGTGACCCCTTTACACTTTTAAAAAAATTATTAAGGAGCTCAGAATTGCTTGTTTCTAAGGGTTATATCCAGGGATAGCTGTGATAGAAAATTTTTAAATATTTATGAATTCATCTAAAAGCAATGATAAGCCCATTACAACAAAAATAACATATTTTAATGAAAAATGTATTTTCCAAAACAAAAATACATGTCTTTAGTAAGAAAAGCGGCAGAGTTTTACATTCTTGAAAATCTCTTTAATATCCAGCTTCACAGACAGGAGCAGACTGCCGTGTCTGTGTCTACATTCGCTCTGCTCTGATGTCCCACGTCGCCTCTGAAAAGTGCTACTGTACTGAACGTCTTAGTATTGCTATAAAAAGTTGTGACTCTGCAGATCCCTCTACAGGCCCAAGGAGCCTCAGGGGTCCTTACTTGGAGAACATTTCACGGGACCTCTTCCAATCCCCTGGGTTTAAGCACCATCCCTTCTAGGACAACTCGCAGTAAAAAGGTGACCCCAGGCGGGGCTCTCTTAACCTCTAGGTTCAGACAGCCTACCGCCTCAATATTCCCACTTAGATACCCAACAGGGTATGTACTTAAAACTCCTAAGAACCTGACTCCCCACAGCCCCAGCATTTTCTTCCTGCATGTAGTAAATGCATTAAATGATAACTCATTTACTCAGTAAATGATAACTCAACTTACCAGCAGCTCAGGTCAAACTCTCTGGAGAAACCCTGTGTGCCTCTTTCTCCCAAATCCACGCCTGACCATACCCAAATTCTACTGCCCTGCTTTAGGAGTGTATCCAGAATCAGACCACTTCCTACTCACCCCTCACTACCCTCCCCGCCGAGCCAACGGTACACAGTTGGCCTACAGACAATGGCAAGAGCCTCCCAACTGGTTCCGTGCATCCCCCTGTGTCCCCTCCACATAGAAGATGGCGTTTTCACCATCACTCCATGCCCTTGCCCTGCTTTATTTTTCCTCCTAAAACTCCCCAATACCTGGCATAGGTGTCTCTTCTCCCCCTCCCGATAAAACGAGAGCAGGGACCTCGTCTGGCTCCACACTCTAGCCCCCTTACCTAGAATGGGGTCTACAGAGCAGAAGTTCAAGGCCTGTTGTTTGAGTGGATGAACCAAGATGCTGGTCCAGGCAGCATCAGAAAGCGAGGGCCGAAGTAACGAGGTAGAGAGGCCAGGAGGGCCGCATGCAAACCAGCACGTTGAAGGAGCAGAAGCCATAAACGTGGGCGAAGTAGCACCAAGACAAAAGGAGACAAGAGCTGTGGCGGATCATGCTAGAATGAAGGCCAGGGATCTACATGCTCACCCGACCTTTACGGACTCCGAACAGCAGCCCTTAAACGTCACTCGAAATATGCAAACATCTTTGGGCCAAGATGAACGTCACCTGAATCAACGCAGGACGGTCTTACACTCGCCGTGCACGTATATCTTCAACAAGAAGGAATGACTGGCCAGTGCAAAGGAAAACGATGAGTCTGCGTGGTCTACTCTGTGAACCCTCAGCCTACACACTGACTTCTCAGTCATTCTCACAAACTCGTCCCAAGAGAGGGGCAACACTATAACATTAATCGTCACACTGAACTAGGTCCTCGTTGCCACTGAAATTCCATGCGTCTGCCTAGAAAACCCCACAGCCAATCGCTTTGGTCAGGAGTCTAAGAATGAGCATCACGGTTACTTAAATTTTTTTTTTTTTTTTGACAGAGTGAGACACAGCGAGAGAGGGAACACAAGCAGGGGGAGTGGGAGAGGGAGAAGCAGACTCCCCACTGAGCAGGGAGCCCGATGAGGGGCTCGATCCCAGGACCCTGGGATCATGACCTGAGCCGAAGGCAGACGCTTAACGACTGAGCCACCCAGGCGCTGCCCCCCTTTTCTTAAAGATTTATTTATTTATTTATTCATTCATTCATTTATTTATTTATTTTATTTTACAGAGAGAGACACAGCGAGAGAGGGAACACAAGCAGGGGCAGTGGGAGAGGGAGAAGCAGGCTCCCCGCCGAGCAGGGAGCCCGATGCGGGCTCGATCCCAGGACCCTGGGACCATGGCCTGAGCCGAAGGCAGACGCTTAACGACTGAGCCACCCAGGCGCCCCGGTTACTTAATAGTATTTAAAACCAAAGTCACAAAACGATAAACAGCACATTGGCTGACAAATATTTTATCCAAAAAGAAAGAATTTTTTTTCTTTATTTTATGAGCAAGAAGTTAGAGTAGCACGGACGGGCGCAGATCACGACAAGAACCCCCAAATCCAGCTGGACGGTGCGGGACAACAGCAGTGACGGTCCCTCGCCGTCCTCCGGGGCTCAGGACCCGTATCTCCTCACCAAGCCTATGGGGGGGCCTTCCTTTAATCTGCTACCAATTTCAAGTTTCTTTATTCAGACTGAAACAGGACGCCACACCCAGTGACCCCAGCGAACTGCCTCTTCCAGGCTCCACGGACACAAGAGCAATACGCCGTCTGTCCTGTCAGCTTCTGCACAATCATGGGCACAACTCTTTGGAAACATCCCCAATAAAAGGAGAACAGGAACATTTTTAAAGCAAAGTGATTTTTAAACATCTTTAAATAGAGAAAAGGAAAAGCAGAAAGGGTGGTTCCCGAAAAGTTCTTTCTTAACCTTCTTAAGAGACGTGAGCTAGGAGGATATAAATTTGGGGCTCTGCGAGCTGAGCAGAGAGAAAATGAATCTCCCTCCCTCCCTCCCATGACTTCGGCTTGTGAACAGACACGGTTCCTTCCTCATGCTCATGATGTAGAACACATTTTGCTAGGAGCTGGGCAGCTTCTTGAGATGAACAAAAAGGTCCCTTTGAAGTCACCCAGGTGGTGGAGAGCACGGGTGTGGCTGTGACAAAGCGGGCTTTGAACCAGTGATCTGTGCTTGTGCAAGGTTGGGCCTGCTTTGCTGGATGTGGAATGAGGAGAACATCTGGGCCTCTGCCTTCTTGCCCCAGAGACAGCAGGCGCGTGCCCTCCTCCTTCGTGCCCTTACTGGGAGGTTACCTTCACGCTGAGGCCTTCCCTGCCTTCCTGACAATGCACCACGGGGTGCATCTCACCCACACGCACACACACCCACTCCTCAGCTATTGTTTGGCCAGAACCCTGATCATCGCCTAGCACCCATGCATATTCCTTGTCCCTCTAAGTTTATCCAAAGTCTTTCTCCCATTAGGCTGTAAGCTCCAAGGTGTAGGATTGGGTTATTTTGTTTGTTTGTTTAAAGTGGTTCAGGGGCACCTGGGTGGCTCAACCAGTAAAGCATCTGTCTCCGGCTCAGGTCATGATCCCAGGTCCTGGGATCGAGTCCCGCATCGGGCTCCCTGCTCAGCAGGGAGTCTGCTTCTTTCTCTGCCCCTCCTCCCACTTGTGCTCTCTCTCTCTGTCTCTCTCTCAAATAAATACATAAAATAAAGAAACAAACAAAAATAAAGTGGTTCACTATGTGAAGTTATCTAAAGGAGGGCCTAGGATGTAAAAGCGACACTAGATACGCGGTGAATAAAGGAAGCTCTTGAAAGTCCCTGCAAGGTCCCGGGATTTTCATCAGCGATAGAGTCCTGAGGATATACAAGGCACTCCACGGATATTATGACCTTCAGAGAAGAGACGATCTGAGCTGTTAATAGAGTATTTTTTAAATAAAGCGAACGGCAATGTCAGAGATGACACAGGATAGCCGATTACGTAGCAAGGAGTACAGAAGAAACAACTATTATAAACCCACGGGGGTGGGATCGCTCTGGGTTATCCCACCTGGTGACACTAGGAACTTTACACGTTCTCCGCAGGAAACAAAGATGACCACCAGGACTGAGTCTGCAAACAGACTCTGGGCTGCAAGTGGATACCTGTTATGCGTTCTTGAGCCCCCGGCCACTCGCCCCCAATCACTGGGCCCCATCACTGAGAAAAATCACTCAGCCAGTTTTATTTTGATTTGCTCATTTTTGACAGAAGGGAAAACCCATAGAATGTGAGAATGTCGGGACAATAATCATGCCTCCAAATACTTTTCTTAGTAGTGGCTTTTTTGACTGTGTAGGGGTTTGTAAGTGAATCTATCAGTAATTAACATTTTTCCACCAAACATGTTGGAAGAAAAAGATTCTGTAAATGAGCTATTACTTATATAACCTTTGCTTCTATCTTGGCTTCTTTCTCAAATTAATACAGGTAGAAATAGATATATATAGTCAAAACAAAACACACATTTTTCAGTGTGATATAAATAAATTATCAAAGGAGTGGTCCAGGATTAAAAACCCCTACATAAAAAGCAAAAAGACTGATCCACATCAAAAAGGCTTTCTTCATTTCACTAGAGGTTTAAAGAAGTCCTTTTTAAATTAGTGAACTTAACAACCTAAATTAATTCCATTTATTAAAAATATCACTGCTATAATTTTCAGAAATGCGTTCACTACATGAAAAATACAACTGAAAAGAGCAAGAAAACCCTGGGAAAAGTCTATGTTACCAAACTTTGAGCAAAAAATAATAAATAGTGAATGCTTTGGATTAAATAATTTAAAAGCCTAAAAATATTTATAACTTGAGTTGCAAACCATTTTCCTCCTTAGAAACCATTTCCACCAATGGCAATTCAAAGTAAACATTACAGTGTTTTAAAAACAAACAGCCATTTCTTTGTGACTAAATGTGAAGATCCGTTAGGCACACACATTTTATAAAATTAAAATTCCAAATCGGTTACTCAAAGAAACCACAATAAATATTAACTCCTCTCAGCCCTTCAAATGTTAATGTTAAAATTTCTAATCGTAATATGGTCTTATGTAAACGTCCACAGCTAGCAATACCACTGTCCTGCTTACTATGTTATGTTTCTGCTTCTTTTAATGGCAAATATTTAAAGCACACTATTCCTTTTCAACGTTTCAAAGTACATATCTGTACAGGGCAATTACTATTCCTACTGGGATCACCATAACTTGAGCTTTCTACCACTTTAAATCAACTTTTACTCCATCTAACATTTGCTTAGAACCATAATACACGCTTAAACAATTACTCATTAGCTTACGTTGTACCCAGTGTATTGCTGTTTCCAGGACACTGTGACCCACTGTGGCAATGCAGATGGGGGGCGGGCCAGGGAGGGTCAGGGAGAGCCAGACACATTAGGCTAGTAACTAAGATGGCAGGTCCTTTTCTGCAACATTAATCCAGGACAGGACTCTCAAAAACAGACAATTAAAGTTCACAACAGAGTGTGATTTCTTCAGGGTCCCGAGTGGCGCACATGCAGGTTACACACTCCCATCAGGTGGCAATGCTTAGGTTTACTCCAAGAGTATAGAGCCAACTGCATTTTCAAATCCTAAACCTGATCCCACAGATCTGTGCGCTGTGCAGAGAAACCATAACATTCAGAATTTCTTCTTGAGGTTGATTTCTTGTTCACATCACTGGCATAAGTCTACTACTTGCAAATATTCTCACTTACCAGTAACATTCCGCTAATTCAGAATCAAACAAAATAACACTGAATAAAAGGACCGACCAATGTGCATCAGAGCCTCTCTGGACATCACCATGAACACCCATTGTGGATATCATATAGGGGGATTTACTAGGGAATCAAGCTTACTTGGAAGGGTAAAATTATATCATATAGTAAATCGTTAGACAGGTAATTAAATCGACAAACAAAAAAATAAATCTTATTTCAAGAAGTAATGTCTCAAAGACATCAAGGTCTATCCAACTCAGAAAGCATATTACAAGCGTTATTCTTCACCTCATTTGACCTAGTCTGATGGTGTAGAGCAGACACCCAAAATAAAAGGAGCAACTGGGCTTATACCTAAGTTTTTAGTAATTTTTTGAGCTCTGCCCCAAATGTTTTCCCACTTCATCTATTAGAAGCACCTACTAAGGGGCACCTGGGTGGCTCAGTGGGTTAAGGGTCTGCCTTCGGCTCAGATCATGATCTCAGGGTCCTGGGATCAAGCCCCGCATCAGGCTCCCTGCTCAGTGGGGGAGCCTGCTTCTCCCTCTTCCTCTGCCACTCCCCCTGCTTATGCTCTCTCTTTTTCTCACTCTGAAATAAATAAATAAAATCTTAAAAAAAAAACAAGCACCCACTAAAAACCAACAAAACCAGATCTTTCCTTTCCGCAGAATGACACAAAAGATACCTTAAAACTACCCCCACCCAAATAAAAATAACGAAAGAAGAAGAAAATACAACATCTTTTTAAATGCACCGGTGAGGTGACAATAAAGTAAGAGACAGTAGATGTGGGAAATCCCCAAAACCAGAACCCCAGTCATGCTTACCCTCCATTACCATCCTTACGTGGACCAGAAACCCAGGCCACTCAGCTGTGAGTTGAACAGATCCCTGCATTACATTGGACCTCACAGCACTGTGCCCTCAAGATATGGGTGATTTCCTTTTAAAGTGGGTATATGTGGGGGGGAGAAGGGGGGGGGATGGAAAATCTCCCTTGAGAATTCATAACCGGCAACAGTACTCTGTGGTTTTGTGGTGCAAATTCAAAAAACCACAAGCAGGGAACTGAATTAATGGTGCCTATAGGTACTTGACAGAAGCAAGTATAAACACTTCGATCTAGGCCTTAAAGAACTTGCACAGATAAAACTTCCAAGGCCCATGAGCTCACAGTCAATAAATCATAAATACGTAAGGAAATATGTCACCATGAGTGAGTGCCAACAGACACAGGCAAATGAGTCAGATCTGAAAAGATGTCATATACTGGAATTCAAATGCTGGAAGGCAATATAAAATAAACATATTTAATATATCTCAATAAATAAAGTCTGAAAAGGAGTAAAATTTTATTTAAAAAATATTATCACACTGACTTCAGAAGGGACCAAAAATAATGGTTAAAAATTTTAAAATTAAAAAAGCGTATTTATTGGGGCGCCTGGGTGGCTCAGTGGGTGAAGCGTCTGCCTTCGGCTCAGGTCATGATCCCAGGGTCCTGGGATCGAGCCCCACATCGGGCTCCCTGCTCAGCGGGGAGCCTGCTTCTCCCTCTCCCTCTGCTGCTCCACCTGCTTGTGCTCTCTCTCTCTCTCTCTCTCTAATAAATACAATTTTTTAAAAAATTAAAAAATTAAAAATAAATATTTATTGAGCACCTATGTACTAGGTGTTGTACCTCTGTCTAGGCTCTAGAGACAAAGCAGTAGGGTTAAAAAAACCGAAATAAATAAAATTAAAAAGTATAAAAATCCTTTTTTTATCAAGGATAGTGTAAACAGCTGATTAAAAATAAACTGAAAAGAAACTGGTGAACCAAAAGACAAATGCAAAGACATGGTCCGAACTGTGCAGACAAGGACAAAGACAAAAAATAAAAAAGGGACACAGGTCAAGGAAGCAAGAAACTCTTAACATACGTCTCGTGGAGTTTCTTGTTGAAGAAAGTAATAAATAAATGAGGAAGAGGCATTATTCTAATAAATAATGGTAAAATTTCCCTAATATCAATCTTCAGACTCAGAAAATCCAAAAAGTCATAATCAGGAAAAGGGGAAAGCAAGGAAAGCGCGCTCCCCACTTGGATGTAAAAAACCACGACTACCAAAGACAAAGCAGAATCTGTCCCTGCGGTGTGTAATCAGGGAGGCAGAGTCATTGTCAAAAGCACAGTCCGGGAAATCCAACCAATCTGGGTTCACGTGCTGGCTCTACCAGTCTCTGACTGCCCGAGGCCGGGCAGGCTTCCTGACGTCCCAGCTGCAGCTGATTCATGCTTCAAAGAAGGTAGACCACACCTCCCGCCCAAGATTTGGGCGAAGATTTCCAATACATATGGGTATACATGGAGCATTTGCTAATTAAATAAAAGTATTTTAGAAGCCTAATAGACAGATTTTTCAAACCACGTAGCCCACTACTGAAAAATAAAGTGGATTCCATTTATTCTCAAACTGACTCAAACTTCAAGCTCACATCCTTCAGGGCAGCTTCCTGGCTGTGCACACCGACAGGACACGCACTTGAATACATGGTCTACACTTCAAAGGATCCAGGCTCCCAAACAGCTCTGTGAACTACATGAAGATTTCTGGCAAAGCGGCGTGTCTCTGCTATGTCATCTTCACTGACCCTGTCCTGCAAGGGTCTGGGTGATGGGGCTGGGTCAGAAACATGCAAGCCCACTCTTCCACCTACACTGGCCTCGGCATCGACTCACAACTCATCCCCCAACACAGAAGAGCCTGCGCTAGAAAAGGGACACTTTTTATCGTGTCTCAGACCAACAATGTGTTCGCAGTAAAATTATGAAACCATAACTGTTGAAAATATTGTTTTAATATGCTCGTTAAATGTTTTAAGTGTGATCATAAACCAAACAAGAATCCATGAAATGGGAACAAGCAGCAGACACTGGTGGAAAAAGTAGAGTGGGAGAGTTACAATTCCACAGGCATGGGGGTATTTTTCAAAACCTGACAGCATGGGACACAACCCGCACAGCGCAGGATGAGAGACAGACAGACCTGCTGCCGAATGCCGGGTCCTGGCCTGAGCCAGGCGCACTGTGGGCAACAGCAGCAAGCCATGCAACCACTTGGAACCTCAGTATCCTCATCTAGGAAAGGGGACTTGTTTAATGTTCCCATGATGATGTGATGATCAAAGACATAAAATACTTGGCCCAGGGCACATCTTAGTGTTCTACACTGGTAGATTAAACAGAAAACAAAAGGGGCGCCTGGGTGGCTGAGGCGGTGAAGTGTCCGCCTTCGGCTCAGGTCATGATCCCAGGGTCCTGGGATCGAGCCCCACATCGAGCTCCCTGCTCAGCAGGGAGCTTACTCCTCCCTCTCCCTCTGCTCCTCCTCGTGCTCTCTCGCTCTCTCTCTCTCTCTCTCTCTCTCTCGATAACTCTCTCTCAAATAAATAAACAAAATCTTTAAAATAAATAAAAGGAAAACAAAAAAAAAAAAACCTAAAGGATCAAGGTGACACATACATGACATGGCCAATTCCATACGAAAAGAGCCAGCGTATCAAAAGACAACCACTGAGGGTCACGGAATAGGAAATAATGGGCGACCCTGACCTTGACAATAAGCATTACAGAGAAGATAAGAATTAAAGGCTATCACAGCAAGGCAAGGAAGCAAGCACTTCACACTGTAACTGGGGGGAGGGTGGCGGGGGAAGGGGGAGGGGTCAAAGTTCAAGACTCACAGGGCATGGGTCAGGGTATGACTAAAGCCAGGAAAGAACAGGGGACTCAAAGGCCACGCCCTCGCTGAGCTTTGATACCGGCGCCCCATTCCCAGAATCAAAGGCAGGGCGGTCTCTGGCTACAAATTTGTTATCACTGCCATCCGCCTGGAGTTGCAAGCTGCTTTTATGGTCTCTCTTGTCCTGCAGGCAACAGGAAGAGCTCCGGAGAGGCTGTGTCAGAGCTGCCCTAGGAGTTAAGGGCAACAGCCCCCGGCTGGGTCAAGTGGCTTCTGAGGTCAGAAGGTGGGTAACGGTCGGCCCTAAGCACAGTGCCCGTTCCAGAGAGCGGATCCGGCTGACAGGGGGCAGCAGAACGGGCCAGGGCAGGGTCGGCTCAAGTTCTGGCCATTACCTACTCCAACAGCGGCTGTACTGCGTATATCGACGGGCTCCTTCTCCGTTATTCTCACGTACGCTTCCTTGGGCAGGGTCTTGCCCCTTCCTTCATGACGTTCCCAACCAGACGCTTCTGTGCAGTCCCCAAAGATCTCAGTGATGTCCCTGGAACAGAGGAGCAACTTAAGCTTGGCCACCGTGGAAATGGACCATAAAACCCTAAAGCTGAGAGACACCTTATCAACCCAGGCCACGTCACTGGAAGCGAACACATGGACATGTTAGATTGGAAAACAAAACATTCACAACGGGCTCCCATCCCCCTCTTTCCTTTCTTTCTGTTTTTGAAAACTTTTCTATTTTTGCCAAAAATATACATAA
The DNA here is from genome assembly GCF_037043125.1 of Eumetopias jubatus. Taxonomy (NCBI): domain Eukaryota; kingdom Metazoa; phylum Chordata; class Mammalia; order Carnivora; family Otariidae; genus Eumetopias; species Eumetopias jubatus. The sequence goes on along the minus strand of NW_028274823.1, from coordinate 82,120,013 downwards.
CACGAAACCCCATCTTTTCTTAATTGAAAACTCAAGTCTGTAACTCTCTGTCACAGAGGCATTTCTCTTTTATAAATTTATCTACATTCTTTGTCAATAACTGCTTTTCACAAATTATTGGCATCAACTCCAGTATGAAAACAAGGGGTAACTAGTGTTACCCTCTTTACAAGTCGATGAAAAGGTGGTCACTTCTCTGAGGGGAAACCATGACCCTCAGGAACGATAATCTGCTGTTGGTCATAAACTAACAAAAATTAGGCTTGCCATTACACTGGCTCAAGAGTGTTGAATTAAAGGCTCCAGAGTAAAATATATTTACATAAAAGAACATCATGTCCTGATGATACCAATATACAGTGTAGAGACCTGAAAATAAATCAAGGATTTTCCGCCCACGAGAGAAGTATACCTCAGGAAACAAGTATCGTCTTACGTCGAAGACCTCATATTACGAACAAAAATCGGTTTATTTTGAATTATAAACTAATGTTCGGGGAAGTAACTTCAATCAATGCTAGCCTTAGATGTTTTAACAGAAAAGGAAGCAAAGGAATAGACTGAACAATTATTTCTGGTACATCCTGACAATAGCGTTTATGAGATACCATTTTTTAAAAGCCCAAAATCCAGATTGTTCTTTTATCATGATATTAAATATCATTTAAAAGAGCAATCTGGATTTTGGAGCAATCGATGATCCAATGGAATGGGGCTGTTTATCTCTGCTTCCCTCGAAATCCCCCTACAATTAAAATTGTGGTAAAGAGAGAGAAAAAGACAAAAACTCCAAAGGACAAAGAGAAGAGAAAAGTAGATGAGAGCAGACAACAGACATCAGTGACATTCTGGAAGCTGAAAGCAGAGATGACCGCTGAGCCCGCCAGAGCCAGCCGGAACCTCACTGCCCAGAGAGGCAAAAAAAACCCCAGCTGCCTGCCCCTGAAAGACTCAGGAAATGGGGCTGTGGTTCCTCCGAAGGAGAGGGGGAAGGAGTTGGGAGGAGGGGGACTGGCTAAAAGTCTGCATAAAGAGCAGTCAGACCCTTCCCTGACACCAGGCACAAAAATTAAGTCAAAATGGATTCAACACCTCCACGTAAGAGCTGACCCCAAAAAGTGCTGGAAGAAAACACAGGAGGACAGCTTCATGACACTGGGTTTGGCAATGATTTCTTGCATTTGACACCAGAAGTGCAGGCAACGAAAGCAAAAACAGACAAATGGAAACAGTCAGTCACAAGGCAGCCTATGAAGTGGGAGAAAATATTTACAAATTACACAATGGGGTTAATACACAGAATACATAAAGTATTCCTACAACTCAACCCAAAGAACAAATAACACAATTTAAAAAATGGGCAAAGGACTTGAAGAGACATTTCTCCAAAGAAGATACAGAGATGGTCAACAGGGAGATAGTCAACACCACCTGAGGTAGCACCTCACACCTGTCGGAGTAGCAACAAAGGAGGGAAGGAAGGAAAGAACAAGGTGCTGGTGAGAACGTGGAGAAAAAGGAACCCTCAGGCACTGCTGGTGGGGATGCAGGCTGGTGCGGCCACTGTGGACAAGAGTATGGAGGTGCCTCCAACAGTTGAAAACAGAGCTACCCTACTATCCAATAATCACACTATGGGATATTTACCCAGAGAACACAAGAACACTAACTCAAGAAGATACATGCACCCCTCTGCTCACTGCAGCACTATCTACAACAGCCAAATCATGGAAGCAGCCCAAGTGCCCACCGACTGATGATGGATACAGAAGAGGTGGTATATATACACAACAGAATATTACTCAGCCATAAAAAAGAATGAGATCTTGCCATGTGCAATGACATGGATGGAGCTGGAGGATATAATGCTAAGTGAGTAAGTCAGAGAAAGACAAATACTACATGATTCCATTCATATGTGGAATTTAAGACACAAAACAAGTGAGAAACAAAGAAAAAGAGAGATAAACAAAATCTTAACTACAGAGAACACACTGATGATCACCAGAGGGGAGGTGGGTGGGAGAACGGGAGAAACGGGTGATGGGAATGAAGGAGTGCACCTGTGATGAGCACAGGGTGACGTACAGAACTGCTGAGTCTCCATACTGGACACACGAAACTAACAGAACACCGTATATTAATTATAGTTGAATAAAATATGGAAAATTTTTTAAATAAAAACAAACTAAAAAAAGGCATTTGCACACCCAGGTTCACGGCAGTACTATTCACAATAGCCAAGAGGTGGAAGCAATCTGAATGTCCATCAATGGGTGAATGGATAAAGAAAAAGTGGTACAGACATAAAATGGAATATTAATACTTAGTCTTAAAAAATGAGGAAATCCTGTCATGGGCTACAACACGGATGAACTTTGAGGACATTATGCTGAGTAAGCAAAGCCTGTCACCCAAAGACAAATACCGTAAGATTCCACTTCCATGAGGTATGTGACGTGGTCAGACTCTGAGAAACCGGGGGAAGAAGGTGGGTGCCAGAGGCTGAGGCAGGGAGGAAGGGAGAGCTCGATCGATGGGTCCAGGGTTTCAGTTTTGCAAGATGAAAGGTTCTAGAGGTCTGCTGCACGACAATATCAATAGAGTTCACGCTACTGTACTAGATACTTAAAAATGGCTAAAATGGCAAATTATATATATTTTGGTTTTTTACCACAATAGAAAAAAGGTGGGAGATTATATTGGATTATCTAGGTGGGTCCAATGTAATCACAAGGTTCCTAAAAAGTCAAAGAGGGAGGCAGAAGAGGTCAGAGAAATGCAGTATGAGATGTATTTGACCTGCTCATTTAAAGCAGCCCCTGCCTGGAAAGGGGCCAACAGCCAAGGAAGTCAGCAGCCTCTAGAAGCTACAACAAGGCAGGGAACAGATTTTCCTCTAGAGCCACCAGAAAGGAACGCAACCAGACACCTTGACTGTGGCCCAGTGGGAACCATCAGGGGACTTCTGACCTAAAGAACTCTAAGGTCAAAAAACTACTGTGTTGTTTTGAGCAAAAAAAAAAAAAAAGGGGGGGGGTGGCTATTAGAATCCCAGATCTTTTCCCCAGCTGGTAGAGCCAGACAAACCATCCCTATTCCAATGAAACAAGAACAGGATCCTCTTTTTAAAAATGAAATATTCAGAAACCAGTAAAAATTAAAACACACTGGCAGAAATTAAAAGTTTGACAATAATAGAAAAGGGCGCCTGGGTGGCTCAGTTGGTTAAGCAACTGCCTTCGGCTCAGGTCATGATCCTGGAGTCCCGGGATCGAGTCCCGCATCGGGCTCCCTGCTCAGCGGGGAGTCTGCTTCTCCCTCTGACCCTCTTCCCTCTCGTGCTCTCTATCTCTCATTCTCTCTCAAATAAATAAATAAAAAATAAAATCTTTAAAAATAATAATAATAATAATAGAAAAATCTCTCAGAAAGTATAACAAAAACACACAGAGATGGAAAACAGTTCAGAGAAAAACCTAAGAGATGAAGAGAATCAAACCAGTGGGTCCAAAGAGTCAACTAACAAGCTCTCAGGAAAGAGAAAAAAGAGTGGAAAGGAAATCATCCAAGTAGTAGTACATGAAAACTTCCCAAATTGAAGGGCATGAGTTTCAGAACTGAAAGGTCCACTGACATCAAAAGATCCTAAGACCTATGTCCCAGCTGGAAATTTCAGCATTCTGAGAATAAAGAAGAGTCAAACATTTTCCCGAGAAACAAAGCAGATCCCACACAACCAGCTGGGAAGCAGAACGGCCTGAGACATTTACACATAAGTGTCACAAAGCTCAGCTACAAACAAAATACAGTCATAATAAAGCAAACATTAAGTATTAACGTGTCCACACACCGTAACACAACTATAAGCACAAAATGGAGACAGAAGGAGACGGCGCACGCTGAGGGTAAGGGGCGACGTGTGAGGGCTAAATCCTTAGCAGGAAATCAATAAAAGCCTAAAATTTTAAAAGAGATCAGTAAATGGTACTTACAGCATATGGTGTGTTGTTTAGAAACAGGTAGGCAAATGTGAGAGAATATAAGGGAAAGAGTTGGAAAGGGCTCCTCTAGGCAAAGGAGTATTGGCAGCATATGAACAATGGGGAATGGCTGTTATAGTATTGTGTTTTCTTTATTTATTTGTGAGACAGAGAGCATGAGCGGGGGAGAAGCAGAGGGAGAGGGAGAGAGAGAATCCCAAGCAGACTCCGCGCTGCGCGAGGAGCCCAACGTGGGGCTCGATCTCCCAACTCCGAGATCATGACCTGAGCCAAAATCAAGAGTCGGAAATTTAACCAACGGAACCACCCAAGCATCCCTGTTATAGAATTATTTTAACTGCAAACACTGTGCATGTAATTATCTCAAAATAAATAAAATACATGAATGGATGGAAGCAAGCAAGCAGGACAGAATAGTTAACAAAGCCAACCTACAAGCCGTCACCCAGTAGAGATCTCCAGAATAACAGCTGTCCTAACACTGGGCACATGGTCACTTACAGCTGGGAGTAAAACTTCCAGTTACAGCACCACGCACGGATTCCAAGCGCACTCCGTTGCAAACAACTAAAATGGTTAACGTGCTCTGGAAAATGCTACTAGGGGCTTCAAAAATGTGACCAATAATAAATAGAGTCGCTGGCATCAGATACATATGTAAGGACTGGGAAGAAAGTTACTCTGAGGTAGGAAACAGCATGAGTCTTCATATTGTTTGACAGAAATACACGACTATTAAATATACAATATGTGACTAAATTAATTAAAAGGTCTAAGTAGGCGTTCAACGATTACCTCTATATACCCAAAACATTCTTTATATATTCAAGTTGGCCACAAAAATCGAGGTTTTTTTTTTTAGTTCTTCTCAGTGGGAAAACATGGGAAATATAAACCAAGCATAAAAGGTACATAAAGAAAATAAAAACCCATTTACCTGAATCATGTTGCTTTTGTCTGCATCAATCTTCCTTCCAACCTAGAAGAAAATAAGTAAATTAAAATGTAATGAGCTGCTTCTAAGACAATGAGCTGTTTATAAGAAAAACCTATAATCCAGGGTAACTATTGTTTACCTCTTGTTCTCTATCCACAGCAAAAACTGTTCTTTCCCACTTCCCAGCTAATTTCTGGCTGTCACAGTACACAGAGTCAACCTTATTAGGGAAAGCCATACAGAAGCAAGCATGTAAATCCATGACTAATAAAAAATTGTATACAGCAAGCGCACCTAATGGTATAGCGTGAGTTTTAAAATCATACACTTTTATAAGTGATCTCTTCTCCAGTCAGGCAAATAATTTGCTAATTGATGATACGGAGAAAGATAAAGAAGCAAGAAAGAATCATTTTTCAAACTATAAGAATTACAACTACAGGGTAAAAGGGTAGCAACCTGTTTAAATTTTCATTTTTTACCGAACACAATCACTAGCAAGTAGAACATCTACAGACCATCTATATACAAATGTGTATGATCAAAGAGCTTGTAAGTTGTCTTTGACCCACATCCCCTTACAGGCTTAGACTTGCTTCGTCACTTAATTTCATTTAAGACTTTCTCAACTAAGAATGAGCTATCACCCTTCCAATACATGCGTGAATTATGGTATCTGCAAAAAGAGGGAAAAGTTACCCTTTTATTTTTTTAAGATTATATATTTATTTGAGAGAGAGAGAGAGAGTATGCGCACGCACACGAGCAGGCGGAGTGGCAGAGGGAGATAGAAGCAGACTCCCCGCTGAGCAGGGAGCCCCATGCGGGACTCGATCCCAGGACCCTGAGATCATGACCTGAGCCGAAGGCAGATGCTTAACTCACTGACCCCCCAGGTGCCCCAAAAGTTAACTTTTTAAAAAATTAATTAACATTTGTATTAACGTATTACCTGCATACAGAAAAACACAAAAATCTTGAGTGGCTCGCTTAATTTACCTAAAGTGAACACACACGTGCAGCCACCACTCTCCCCAAAGGTCACCATCACCCTGACTTTCAAATACCACACATTAATTTTGCCTGTTGGGCAAGGTCCTGTTACCCAAGCATCTGCCTGGAAGTCCACGAATCCCTGTATCTGGACCAAAATAAAATGCTTTGGGAAGAGAGAAGCAAGTAGTCACTGACCACAAGGAGATACTATCTCAGAAAGATGTTGACACGTCGGAGGAAAATGTTTTGGCTGATTGGATGGTTGTTTGAGGTCAACCTGCAGGATCTCTAGAGACTGTAGGACACAGAAGCTATTTTATGATAAAAATAGATGAATGTCCCACTGGCGGTTAGATGAGGGAAGGGGAGCTGAGGGAAGGGAGGGGGGAGACTGGATCTCCTTTCTATAGTACAAAAACACCTATGAAAATACAGGTACTAACCAAACGAGTTTGTGCTAAAAGCTAGACTAAGGTACTGATACATCAACGCATTTGATCTTCTAATTGCTCTGAAGCCCGCAGATAGGTAAGGATTCTGCGTCTCAGAGTGGGTAAGGGTGATACACCAAGCTAAACAGTAGGTGAGGCAAAACTGTTCCTCCTTTTTTTTCCTAAAGATTTTATTTATTTGAGAGAGAGAGCGAGCACAAGCAGGGGGAGCAGCAGAGGGGGAGGGAGAAGCAGACTCCCTGCTGAGCAGGGAGCCTGATGCGGGACTCGATCCCAGGACCCTGAGACCATGACCTGAGCTGAAGACAGACACTTAACAACTGAGCCACCCAGGCGCCCCCAAAGCCATTCCTGTTCATGGCTTCTACGCAGGGCTAGAGACACCAGAAAACCAAAAGGAAAAATGTTCACAGAAAAGAGGCCAGACTAATTAGATACAGAATATATCGTATGGTTCCTGCTCCTGAATCATTTAAAGGAAAAGAACCAAGTAACGCAGGGTCCACAAAAGTCTTCTGAATTACCAGGAAGTTGACTAGTTCTGTCACTTATAAAGTCGGCCCACTTATCTTTCTGTGCCTCAAAGGAGAAGTTTCAAAAGAAATCCGTACACTTCACAAGGTGTAATTTTCTGTCATGTTAATTTGTTTTATGCTCCGTACGCATTTCCCACTGCAGCAGGGGAAATCAAAAGAACATGAGGTCCATCAGAAAAAGTCACAGATACAGAGGCAAACTGCCACCAGAAAATTACTGAGGGAGCCTATGATAATGCCCCCTTCAAACGACATGCCATACCTGCATGAATATTTAATTCAATCACACTACTTTCAAAAAGCAGGGAACACAGTTCAAAAGGAGAATGTTCTATTCTGTTACTTGAAGAGGGAGAGGCAAGAAAACAACCAAAGAGAGTGAATATAAGGCTCTATGTGGTGTGCTCGCCAAAAGGCATGTCTCTCAAAGGGCCTTCCTGCACCGTCACTGCGAGTACGAAATAATGTCAATGACAATAGCTAGAACCTTCAGACACCATACATAAATCAATTAAATGCCTTTACATTAAATCCTAGGAGAACCCTGCAAAGCGGGGAGGCCTTAGGATCCCCAACTGATCGGATGCAGCCCCCGGGCCCCGAGAGATCAGGTAACTTGGCCAAGCTTGCAAACCTGTCCAAGGTCACAGTGCGAGAAAAAAGGAAAGCGTTCCCATCAAGTCTCCGGGGCACCAAAGACACTGTTCTGCTTCCAAATGAAAGCAACCAAGCCTGCTGGTCAATTCAAAATCACTTAATGATTCTTTCACTATTCCCTGGTTTCAAATTGCTTCTGGTTTGTCCTGAGTAAAGGGTATCGGCCTGCCTTCCTCCTATGAGATGGGGTAATGTCTTGATAGCAAGTGGCCTGAGGACAGAAACAAAAATAGGCCTGGATGGACTCTTTTTATAGAGGAGCTAATGGGGTCCAGTGGCTGAGAGGTCTCCGGGGATCTTCCGTAGATGGGATCAGGCACAAGGAGCGTACTACAAAGTTGCAGGTTTCATTCCACACCGGACACATGCCCTGAAGAAACAACCGGGGGGGGGGGCGGGGGGGGCGTTCTTTCTGGGACTTGTGAGTAAGCCAGGTAACTGTGCTCACCTTGCAGAGGAAAGCACCTAGGGGGAAAAAATTATCCAAATTACACGGGCAGGGCTGTGGCTCTACCTTTCAGTTGAGACCGAGTGTAGTAAGACAAGATCTTCACAGACATTAACCCAGGGGCTGGCAGAAGAATACTGGGTGGAGAGGGGACAGAATTAAGGCAGCCTTCCTTACTCACTCATCCTGGGTAGCAATACTGACCCCACTGTGTGTCTCCTACTGCTCACTTCCTCTCAAGAAAAACCACACTGGAGCGGAAGGCTCCAAGAGTAAAAAGCAATGAGCGTTAAAGAAGCAAGGTTGACGAAGGAAAAGATTCAAGTTCACGGCATTCTGCAAGGCATGGCCAGCTCCCACTTTACAGGTTTGTATTTGTAGGGCCAGTCCTCTCAAAGCTTATCTCTTCCTCCTGGAGTGGCTTCATCTTTTTTTTTTTTTTTAAGATTTTATTTATTTATTTGACAGAGAGAGAGACACAGCGAGAGAGGGAACACAAGCAGGGGGAGCTGGAGAGGGAGAAGCAGGCTTCCCGCCGAGCAGGGAGCCCGGTGCGGGGCTCCATCCCAGGGCCCCGGGACCATGACCTGAGCCGAAGGCAGACGCTCAACCGACTGAGCCACCCAGGCGCCCCTAGAGTAGCTTCCTCTTGGGGGCCAGCCTGAGAGACTGGGAGGGAGAGGCCGCCCACAGGACAACCCCGGGGGGACGATGCTGAAATCAACTGCCACTGTCCACCAAGGACATGTGACCAGAAACTGCAGCAGGCACGCTTCATTGTCAGCAGCCCCGGCCCAAACTCTGTAATTATAATTCAGTTGTTTCTTCTCAGGGGGAAGATGGCGTGTAATTGGACAAGCATAATATGGAGACCAGTAACAGCACAAGATCAATTTCATCACACTTTTCTATTTTACTACGTTTTTCCATTAAGATTACACTTTATTAGAATAGCAAAGACCACAGCAGTTTTTCTCATTCTCACTCCTAAACAGCAAATGCAAATTAAATCTTAGTCTGAGACTCAACACACACAGTTTAATTCCACCATTTCTTTCTCTCCTCTGCTTGGAGAAGAACCTCAGCAGTCTCTCAGGAGGGAGGGATTCAGGGGCAGTTGCCGGGCCCCAGGCATCAAGTCAGGCAGACTCCGCTAGGCTGCCTTCTGCTGGTGGCCGGCATCATCCTCTTGCCAGGGAGAACGACGTGGGATTACACTCCAGGAAAGCCTCGATCTGCCCCTCACTGCACCGCACTCCTACTTTTTCTAGATTTAAAGACTAGCACGAAGAGGGAATTGGATGTCTCCTCCCCACCCCTCAGCCCTTATGCAGGACATCATGCTTCTCCGGGGGAAGCCAGAGCTCCTTCTCTGAGCTGCTCACCAGGGTGTAAAAGAAAACACAAACCACAAAAAAATCATCCATTTATTTACTACCCTGGCGATTTCCCAACCTGCCTCTCAACGGGCTTTCCCTTTTCTTCTCTTCTGTAAAGTGGAGTTTGGAGGAACAGGTTCATCCGGAAGAAGAGGACAGATCTGCAAACTGCAGCCCACTAAAATGTGGGAGCTGAAGGAGAGCATCTGATGGAGGCGGGGAGGGGGTTAAGCATTTTCAGAGAAATACAAGACGCTAGTCATTCCCAAAGATGATGAAGAGTGAAAGCAACTATACTCCAGGAGATGACAAGAGAAATTAATGGGAACAAAGCAAAATGGTCACCGCCCAGAAGCTAATCCTTGAAGACCTGAGTATGACCTCAGGCAAAAATCACCCCTTCTCCCCTTCCCCAAGGAGGAGGTAAGCGCCTTCCTCAGAAGGAGGAAGGAAAGCACCTTTTATCCGAATCATTCAGCAAACCTTTCCCGAGTGGGATCACACAAAGACGCAAAAGCAACTTCTCTGAAGGAGCTCAGAGTTCAGCCAGAAGGAAAACCCATACCACTATTTACACTTCTGGGTGCCAAGTGATACCAGGGTGGTAAATAACAAGCGCTTCCCTGCCTGGGGCCAGGCACCACTCCTGGACATTTCATGGATCTCATTCTAATCCCTGAAACCTGCCTGTGAGACTGGCAAATGTCTTGTTACTGATGGGAACAGGGGTGTATGGGACACAGAAAAGGGTCTTTCAAACAAAAGTAATATTTTTATATTAATTTTCAGATACCCGAAGGGTATGCTTCCACCCCAAGTAGAAAATCTATCCCTATTTTCCCTTTCGAAGGCTGCCCAGAACAGTCTCGGACGCCTAGAACTTGTGCTCAGACACTCACAAAATGAAGAAAGAATTTTCTGACATGGCAGGTCCTGGTATCAGCAATGCCCTGCCCTGCTTTATTGGAGCGGGGTCTGGTGGTTACTAAAACACTACCCATGGATGTGCCAATATAATCTTCCTCAAATGTTATTTAATCACAGCTCCTCGAGGGCAAGAGTCACACTTTATCCCTGCCTATCATGCTCTTAGCACCTAAGGCAGATAATCACCCAAAAATCCTATCGTGTTTTTCTTGACCAATTCCATCAAATCAAACTTCTCAGGTCGATTCACCCACCTTTACTTTGCACACTGAGTCATCATTTTCAAGACTGGAGTCATACCCACTTTCAAAAGATCTGTTCGTTGTTAAACGTTCGATTCTGCAGTTCTCTCTAACGTCCTTCTCCCTGGCCCCTCAAGGTCAATCAAGCCCACCACCGGGCTTAGAAAGAACAACGGAAATCAACATATTTACAATGATACAGGAATTTTCTACATGATCTCTTACTTAACAAAAACATTGTTCTCAAAATACCTCATATGCACCCAGTAAATTCTGAATTAGTACTTACTCCTACCTAGTATCTGATTATACTTTACCTTTCGTTAAAACCATCTTTATGCAGTCATATGTCACAATCAAGAAAAGTCTTAATTACAGGAGGATCAAAAGCTATAATCCTTTTAAAAAAACTATCTAAACAAGGTCCCATCTACTGTGGTCCCAGCAGCCTCCCTTTGAAACAACATCTCCCCAACTAGTCAGAAAGTCTCATAAGTGGAGGTTACGTCATACTGACATAGAAGAACTGAAGGTCTCCACAAACACCTGTTCTTGCTCCGTTTCCTGCTTGTACTCTTGCTAGGACTTGCACCTCCACTTTATACACGCCGCGTTAAGCAAAGAGTTTATGTCCTCCTCGTGAGGGGCAAGGAGTCGGTGATTTCTCGAGAACAGATAACATCTAACGCAGGAGCGGGAGAGGATGAAGCGATCATACGCATATTACACCACCCGAGCTAGACATCTCCACGCCAAGACCCCGGGCTCCAAGGAGTAACGTGTGAGCCCTCGTCTTTGTTCTCACGGCTCCTGGATGCCTGAGGGGCACCCGTACACCAGACCGCGGTCCTCCACAAAACCCCAGCCCCCAAGCTAGGACTAGACCCCCTCTTCTCCTTTCTGAGTCTCCGTCTGCACCTGCACTCTCTCTCTACCTTCGATAAACCCTGCTGGCTGGTGTGTGACTTCCATCCTGCGGGCAGCCAGGGGCCCTCCTGGCTGCTGCTGGGGAACCCGGCCTGCGGCATCAGCAACCCAAACACGGAGCATCTACAGGCCAGCAACTCCATAAACAGACTTTAAAGACTAATCCGAATGCCTTGCCTTTGGAATCTTGTTTCTTTTTAGATACTGAGAAGAATAAATATTTAACGAAAATTAAAGGACCTGAAAACGGGCGCCTGGGTGGCTCAGTCATTAAGCGTCTGCCTGCGGCTCAGGTCATGATCCCGGGGTCCTGGGATCGAGCCCCGCATCGGGCTCCCTGCTCAGCGGGGAGTCTGCTTCTCCCTCTCCCGCTCCCCCTGCTTGTGTTCCTGCTCTCCCTGTCTCTCTCTGTCAAATAAATAAATAAAATCTTTAAATAAATAAAGGAACTGAAAACAATGGGAACTTTCTAATTTCCTTTTTTTTTTTTTAAGATTTTTTATTTATTTATTTTTGAGAAAGAGAGAATGAGAGAGAGAGAGAAAGCACATTGCGGGGGGAGGGTCAGAGGGAGAAGCAGACTCCCCGCCGAGCAGGGAGCCCGACGCGGGACTCGATCCCGGGACTCCAGGATCATGACCTGAGCCGAAGGCAGTCGCTTAACCGACTGAGCCACCCAGGCGCCCTCTAATTTCCTTTTTAAACACTTTGAAGTAGCGTTGGGACTTCAGAAGACAATTCGGCAGGGACCGGCAAACCAAGCTGCCGCAACCAACCCCGCCAGTCACAGAAGGGGTCTTTCCTGTTCCTGAAAGAAGTAAAATTTAGCTGAGTGCTAAGAATACAAGGCGGACGGAAAAGAAATCCCAAATCCACTCCGAGAGAGAAACAGATTAACTCCAGGGCCAAGGCAGATCCCGGGAAACGCCGCCGGCCCCGAACCAGCCTCCGGACTCAAACCGGACGTGCGCGGCCATGCGCCAGGGCGTCTGCGCAGCCCCGCCGATTTCCGGGGCCTCGGCCACGTGATACAGCCCCCCCCCCCCCAGCCACAGCGGATTGGACCTGACCACAGGCAGCCGCTCATAGGCTGGCCAGGAACCTAAAAAGATGGGGCCAGCCAATCAGATGTCTGCCCCAAAACCTGGCTTCCAGAAACCCGAGGCGAAGCTGCCAGGGAGACGCTGGGGTACACGAGGCCAGGAGGGCCGCTCAGAGCCAGGGCAAGCGCCGTGGGCCGGGTCCGTCGTGGCAAGTGCATACGGTTCCGGGGTGAGCCTGCCCGCCTTCCACAACCGGCAAGTCCCCCCGGCAGAGCTCCTGACGGCCACAGACGGTGAACCTGGGGGGAAGGGGACCTGCTAGGACCCGTGTGGGTGGAACAAAACCACCTTCTCTTGGGTCGAACAGCTCACATCACTTGGTGAGGCACCCGAGGCCCGATCCCTAAGGAAATGCGGGTTTATTCAAGTTCCTCTCTCCTCTGACTGCAGGTTTCTCTGCTAGAAAATAGGGCCACTTTGGGGGAGGGTCTCTAAGTTGGGTCCTTTAACCTCAGCAGGGGCAGCCGCTGGAGAATCAGCAGGCGCCTTTCGGACCCAGAGGGCTCTCCTGGGGGCAGTGACGGGAAACGGTCTCTTTTACCTGCGCTGTCACATGATGACTTCTCGTCCGATTAAGTGGAATTAACAAACATTTCTCTAAATATTCCTAAAAGGTGCCACTTTCCGGACTGCCCCATTTTGGCTATATATACAAAGAATACTGGAATTTTCCAGTTGTTTTCAGTTTCTCTATTTTTCATTTAGAATATCCAATGATACAATGCCGCACCTCTCCCGCAAAGTAGCTAAGCAGCAGAGAGGGTAGCTTAGTCATTAGCAAGAATGTTTATATCAGGAATAGTGCTACCACCTTAACCCTATTTTCAGTATTCCACTTGGGTGGGGTAGTGGTGGGGGGGGCACGGTACCAAAACCAAACACTGGAAATCCAAATACCTATCTCGTCAGGCGGCTTTTAACAAACCAGAAGGGCATTTGTCTCAAGGTCTAAAACTATAAGCATTCAACCAATGAAATTGCTCATAAAGTATTTTTAGAACGATGTCAGAAAACAATGTCCAAGACTTTGAAAGGAACAAAAGAACTCCCTAGGTGTCCCTTCCGTGGTGTGCTAGACAGCTGGGGGCCATCCCAGTGGACACGGCTGTCAGCCTCTGACCCACCATCTATTTCACAACTTGGTACTCGGATTTTCCTGTAATTTCCTCATTGAGTTAAATAAAACCTATATGTTCATTTTATACCTACATGAAACACATTTTTAACTTTTTGAAAATTATTCTTTAACAGTGATGATCAATTTTAAACATCGCTCCATTATAAACATCTAGAAAAGCCTGGGTGGCTCAGTCCGTTAGGCGTCTGCCTTCAGCTCAGGTCATGATCCCAGGGCCCTGGGATTGAGCCCCATCAGGGAGTCTGCTTCTCCCTCTCCTGCTCCCTCTGCTGCTCTCTCACTCTCTCATTCTCTCTCTCAAATAAAAATAAAATCTTTTAAAAACAATAAACATCGAGAAAAGTATTCCCAGTCACTAGTAACGGTGTAACTCACTAGGCTGTGAAGTGAACTCCATGCTATTTGGAAGCCAGATCCTTACAATTCAGACAAAGTGATACAGGGGTAATATACAAATGTCAGTGCCATCGTGGCAATTTCCCCAGTAAAGTAAGTTACGTTCTCGGTCCTTTATGTACATCAGTACGTGACAAGTGATGTGAAGGAGGCCTTGAATTCCAATTGCATAGCTGTACATCATGCATCCACTTTTTAATGGATATAATATAATATAAACAAAATCCAAGTCAATGCATGTAGTAGATGGGGTCTGTGTGTTTGCGTGCGCATGTGCACGTGCGCGTGTGTGTGTGTAAAAACATGGCTAAAACTACAGCCAGATATGCAATAAAGACAGGTAGAACACACAACTTAGAAAGTGAAGCAACTCCATTTACTCAGAAAAAAATAATCTTGGTTCTAATCTGTTGCCCTTGTGCTTAAGTTTTCTGAGCTAAAGAGCTACCCAGCAAAATTAGCAAAGCAAGGCACATCCATGTAGACATGATTATTTAATTTTCAGAGCCTTTAAACTCCTCAAAACAGGGGTCTGGGGTTCTCTACCCATCACTTGACATGACTTCTTTAAACGAAGAACTACAGACATCAAGCAGAAAACAGGGCCAAATGATTCCACTTTATAGACACAGTGAGTAGGAGGTTAATTGTATCATTCATTTTTCTAAATGCTGTAAGAAAACCCATGAACTGAAAGTCAATGGCTTCTCGATATAAATAACTCTGATGCATGAAAATACATTACACTAAGGATTTACACAGTAGAAATCACAAAGATTCCTGCAAGTAACAAGTCTCCTACTAAGACTTAAAATAGGAATTTATTTATGTAATTTACAAAATGTGATTTAAACACACTTTTCAAGGCTACCACAACGTGTTCAAGAAACCATTTAAAGCTTCATGCACATGTAAAACTACCCCTTGAAACCACATCCTTAAGTATGGAGAACTCAAAAGTTTAAGGTCACTCCCACATCTGTACAGGCACCCCCTTGACCAGAAAAATCTCCTCCCCCTCTTCAGTGCCTACGCCTCCCTTCAGGGCCCATCCGCCCGGCTCTCCGCTCCTAAATGTCAGTGGAATTCCACTAACAACGCTTCTCTGGCTGCAATGCTCTGTTTCTTGACTCCAGAATTTCTCAGAAGCTTGAAAACGCTAATGCCCACAAGCGACTCTCCAAGAAAAGGCTGGGGTGATGCACCGTCTCTTGCTGCTCAGAACTCCAAAGACTATATCTTGGAAATCCATATCCTAATGAAAAGGATTCACTTAGCTTGGCTCTTGAGTTTATTCCATTGAGTGTATTCCTCAGTCACAAGCTAAGCATCCACCCAGGCCGGCCATATACAAAGACCAGGGGCAGGGGGCACAACCCCCAGGGGTAACCTGGGCACCTGAACAACCACTCACGGCCCTGATATCTTAAGTTGGCATCATTGAAGTAGTAATGACCACAGGCTACAAAGCATCACCTCCCTTGGGAGGCCCAGGTTAAAACAAAAATCCTCAAATGGCTCAGTTATCAAACAATATAATGAGGCTTAGCTGCCCAGATCAAAGAAAAGTGACTTTCTGGGCTGAATTTCTTCTCTAAGTGAAAATCTCTCTGTGTATTACAGTTTTTCTACTTTTCCCCTGTTGAAAAAAATACTAGATGTTCTTTTTTTTTTTAAGATTTATTTATTATTTTAAGAGAGAGAGGGAAAGAGCGAGAGCAAGCTTGGGGGGAGGGGCAGAGGGAGCGAGAAACCGAAGTGGAGCTCCAAGTGGGGCTCGATCTCACAATCCTGAGATCAGACCTAAGATGAAACTGAGTCAGACGCTTAACCAACTGAGCCACCCAGGTGCCCGTAGATGTTCTTTGAATGATATTAGAAAATAAAAATATGTACAGACAAGAAAAACGCCCAATAACCCTGGCCCTCAATCAGAAGCACTAATTACTTTGAAATACTTCTTTCCAGTTCTTTTTGAGGAGAACAGGAATCTTTGATCCACTAATGTATATATAGGGTTAAATGAAAACTTTTTACCCTTCTGTATAATTTTTGTATATTTCTTGCATATTTTTGTATATTGTGTATACTTTTTATATATACTTTTTATGTGCTTATTTTATAAATTCATTCGTTTTTTTAAGTTCAGGACTATGTACACGGTTTCACAATTATTTTTCTGGTCACAACATATGGACATTTCCAGGCTACTAAACTATTAAAACATTCTTCAACATCGTTGCCCACCCACCCCCCCACATTATGAAAGACAGTCCATTCACTGCTTTGTGGAGAATTAGGTTTTCCCCCAACTTCTAATAACATTTATTTTCTTAGAAGAGTTACTCGGGTTTGCCATAAATATTGGAAACATGGTTGGTTTTACCAAATGAAGGACATACATGCATATTATTTTGTAACTTGTTTTCATCCACATTGTATCCCAAACACCTTCTTTAAATACACTTCTCGCGTTATTTCCTAGTTTTTTTAGCAACGATCCCCAGAACCAAATTCCACATGATCTTCATGAGTCAAGGTCATCATTAAGAATGTTGACAACCGTGATACGCCATTGCTACGAGTGTAATAATAGGTATGCAAATCAGGATGAACGAGCCCAGGTGTCCTTAAATCTGTTGTTTCCTCAGTTTTATTTTTTAAGAGTTCTCCAATAGCAAGCTTTTTAATCAGTGGTCTTTCCCTCGTGACAGCAAAAAAGGCATAAAATAGCTCTCAATCAGTTGAAGTGTCTGCAAAGGGAGTTACTGATTCAAACACTTCTCCCAAGTCACACTCCCAATCACCATACAAGGAGGGGGAGAAGGAGAATTATTTTCCTGTTACTCGGACTTGCGTGATTTCAAAACAACCTCTCTAATTTATGAATTAGTAATGAAAGATCCATATCAGCAGTTTCAACCTTTCTTTCCCACAGTCAGTAAGAAATGCATATCCCTCAACACCTCTAAATTTGTGTAAGGGCATCTGGAGAAGGTTTACTCCAACACCTGCAAATTCTTTCCCATCATTCACCAGAAGACATTTCGGGATTTATCAGTTTCCTCAAGTTCTGTGGCTTAACTGATTAACCACAATCCAATTTTTTTTTGCTGTTTTTTTTTTAATTGAAGTAGAAGTGAAGGATACAATATCCTATTAGTTCCAGGTGTACATCATAGTGATTCAATATTTTCATACATTATGAAATGATCCCCATGATAAATCTAGTTACCATCTGTTACCATACAAAGTTATTACAATATTACTGACTGTATTCTCTATACTGTACATTATATCCCATGACTTATTTATAACTGGCAGCTGACCTCTGAATCTCCTGCACCTGTTTCTCTCCTCCAGCCCCCGCCCTGCTGGTAATCAACAATTTGTTTCTTTTATCTGGGAGTCTGTTTCCATTTTGTTTTGTTTGTTCAGTTGTTTTATATTTTAGATTCCACATAAAAGTGAAATCATATAGTGTTTGTCCTTGTCTGACTTACTTCACTTAGCATATGACTCCCTAGGCCTACCCATATTGTAAGCAAATGGCAAGATTTTTTTTTTTTTATGGCTGAGTAATATTCCCGTGTGTCTGTGAGTCTGTGTGTGTGCGCGCACATGTGCGCGCATACACACAAACACCGAATCTTCCTTATCCATTCATTTATCGATGGGCACTGAGGTTGCTTCCATATCCAGGCTCCTGTACATATGCTGTGATAAACATGAGGGTGCAGATATCTTCAAATTAGTGTCTTCATTTTCTTCAGATAAGTAAACAGAAGTGGAACTGCTAGATTATATGATAATTCTATTTTTAATTTTTTAATTTTTAATTTTTTGCAGAACCTCCAGTGGCTGCACCAATTTATATTCCCACCAACAGGGTTCTCTTCTCTCCACATCTTCCATAACACGTGTTATTTTTGTCTTTTTGATGGTAGCCATTCTGACAGGTATATAGGTAATACATCTCCTGTGGTTCTGATTTGTATTTCCCTGATGATGAGGGATTTTAAGCATCTTTTCATGTATCTGTTGGGCATCTGTATGTCTTCTTTGGAAAAAAAAAAAAAGAATCTCTATTCAAGTCCTCCGCTCATTTTTTAACCAGGTTGTTTGTTTTTGAATATTAAGTTGTGTAAGTTCTTTATGTATTTTGGATACTAACTCCTTATTGGATATATGATTTGCAAATATCTTCTCCCATTCAGTAGGCTGTCTTTCGTTTTGCTGATGATTTCAACATGATCCAAATCTGAGGCCAAATCAGTTCTGTGAGGTTAGAGATGCTTTTAAAAAAAGATATAATTATCTGATGACCTTCCTTGCATAATGAATCAACTTCTTCAATTAAATGTGTTCTTAAAAAACACATTTCATATTCTCTAAGCATACCATGAAATGAATGAGGGCCATACTGTCAGGTGGAGAGAGGGTACGTTTACCGGAATGAATCTCTAACCCTGTTCCTACACAAAGAGCACAACAGTTGTCGGGTGACCTAAGGGGAGGTAGACGAGTAATCTTTTAAAATTATATTTTATTCAGGATACAGAAAGGGCATAAAAATCATCAGTACCATAAACAACAGCCAAAATCCATGCCCAATTCATGCACAGAACTTAAAATTCTACCTGCCACATGACAGGGATACGATAAATTTTCTGAACAAGTGCATGTCTTCAACCAATACCATTTTTCATTCTCCAAAAATCCTGATGGGAGCCTTCAGGATTAGTAAATGTGAGATAATTTAACCTGCCTTTTAGTCTCCTTAAAATCAAGGGCAGCCTACACAAAAATCTACTGGGGTAAAAGAGACAAGTCTCATCACAAGCTCCCAGTGCTGTCAGCGTTGTTTAAAAGAAAGACCACGTTCACCTGGGTGGTTCAGATGGTTAAGCGACTGCCTTCAGCTCAGGCCATGATCCTGGAGTCCCGGGGTTGAGTCCCGCATCGGGCTCCCTGCTCAGCGGGGAGTCTGCTTCTCCCTCTGACCCTCCCCCCTCTCATGCTCTCTATCTCTCATTCTCTCTCTCTCAAATAAATAAATAAAATCTTAAAAAAAAAAAGAAAGACCACGTTCAAAGTAACGTTTCCAAAATTGCTACAAACCTGCCCTGCTGCTCCATGGTGTGCTGTTTCAACTCAATCACATCAGCCCTCCAAACGTCTCCGTTGGAAAGGCCAAAAATCACTCATTAGAAAATAAACACAGCTCACTCTAATACATTTGCCCAAAGCAATCTGCTAATGAGAAGAAATGGTCCCCACATCCACAGAGGGTGAGTCCAGTCAGTGGCCAATTTATTCTTTGCCATCTCCGTGCCTCTGTGTGTATGTGTGTATCTGATCTGTGAAACAGGAAGCCAGGTGAGATGAGCTCTCTCATCTCCGATCCTGTACTGAAATGATTTGCATTTATAATTATTCCAATTATTCTAACTATTCCAAATTATGAGCAAGAGTCGTGTTTGATTACTGTTGATTAAAAAATTACTGTGGGAGGCAATGTAGTATAATGGTATGAGACAAATTTAAAATTATGTAAATATGACGTCTAGTAGAAGGCATTAGAAATGTGGGGGCGTTCTTGGGTGGCACCATCCTTGGGGTGCCTACTGGCAGCCAGTGAGCGGGGTCCAGAGAGGCCCAGTGGCCTCAAGTATGTGGGACAGGCCCACACAGGTGGTCCTGCCTTAAATAACAACCGTGAGCAACACTGAGGAATCCAGGTTTCAGACCACATGGTTTCTCAGGAGCTGGGTGCCCTTTAATGACCTATGGTTACATCATTTCATTCTGAACCTCAATCTCCTCGAAGGTGAACTGGAAATACGGTCATCTACCTCCCAGGGTTCTTTCTGTGATACCACGATGGGGGCCTGGAGTAACTGCCCACGTTCGTATCCTGGCCCTACACTTACGAACTCTGAGCCTCCCCCCGCCCCCGCAGTGTGCTCAGCTTAACCTCTTCTCGGTGTCGTCATCCACAAAACTGAGCTGCTGAGTAGCGGCTCAGTGCACGTTAGCCCTAGTACCCTCAGTGCAGGGCTAATGGCTAACAGGTGCTCAGTGGCGCTCCCACTCCGTGGCCGCTCAAGACCACACTAGAACCCAGCTACACACTTTCAAAAGCTCAGCAACGGCCCCCACCTCCAATCACCGGTGACAAGTACAATTAGTAAAAATTAATTAATTAAAAGGTAGGGTCTATTTCATTAGTGATATCGACATTTTAGCAAATGGTCTTCAAAACCAACCTGCAAACTAGTGTTTTGTCTTGCTTGAAAAAAAAAAAAAAAGACATACTAATGGCATTGACTACTGAGGCATGGTACACGCAGAGGTTTTCCAGGTGCATCCCACAATATAATAAACAGTCTAGAGGATTAAAACAAAGCCCAGCTTCCAAACTCCAGGTTAAATGCTGAAACATATAACCAAGCAACTAAAACAACCCTAAACCTGTCTAAAAACCTGTCTTTCTGTCTAAAAGAACTAAACCAGTTTCTTCGAACATCCTCACATCCTCATGAGATGTGACGTTGGAGAGATGGTGAAAAGTAGCAAACAATGTTTGCATTTGCAGAAATGCATAGATATGAGTAAGCTTAAACCCCCCACCCGCCCACAAAAGGTTAACAAGCAAGAAGTTGGCAGAGAAATGTCCCATGAATGGGTGACACCCACGTACAGATGGAAACCAGAGCAACAACACAGTTCTTTGGCTCCAGTTAAGCTGCAAATCCCTCAGGAGCTTCAGACTCCCCACGAACCAACACTCAGCACAGCCCCCAGGTCCGGGCAAAGTCCCTCAACCAGGGAGTGAGCGAACCCCATTCCATGCCCATCATCGTAGTTTGAGGTTCTGGGATCTCTCCACAGTCTCACCCACATTTACATTTTCTGGGTTGGTTGGTTTACGGTACCCATCCTAATGGCAATGCTTGATTTTTCAAACTTTAAAACTGGTTAACTGAACTAAACTGTTGTCTCACTTATGCAGTTGGTTAAGAATGTTAGCAAACCTGTTTCTCGTAAGTATGCTGAGAAGTAATTCTGAGAGGTAATTTTCACAGAGCAGCTAAGATTTAAAAAACAAACCAAAACCCCCAAAAAACAAAAACAGAAAACTTTGGACACAAAATCACCCTGTATTCCAATCTGAAAGTACCACTTCTGAGACGGGTAAAGTGCCTTTTCTCAACTTCAGTTTACTCATTAATGAAATTGAGCTCATAAATTACTCACCTATGAAACACTCAGTTCTAGAAGGTGTCGGGAGAATTACATTACAGAACTGGATTATGCACTTGGCCCAGGCCTCATCAGCCCTGAAAGAAGGACAGGTGACGAGGGGAATGGTTCGTGACTACCGGAATGCCACTAAAACGTAGATCACAAAAAGATCTCGTAGTTAGCATTTTATACCTGCATATCCTTTCCTCCCGTTGATGCAGTAAGCCTGTTCTGTGTAATTCACACATTTTCTCAAGCCTCAAAGCTGTCATTGAAGTGGTGATGAGAACTTGTCACCTATTTTAAATTATATCTAATCTAGTTATAGCAGAAAGGTAGAGAACATTGTGAGACAAGATTGTTTCTCTCTGTTCTCTCAGTTAATAAAGAGTCAATGTCAGATGGCTCTTTCAAATGTGTGGCTTTGGCAAAATCAAGTCCTGTATTAAAGAAACAAGCCTATCTGGGGATCTTTTATTTTGCACCTTTATCTGGCATCTCTTATAAATTCACAGAACTTGAGGGGAAGACAGAAATCATTTAATGCAAACTCCCACCAAATAAGTGCTGTTAGTTCTGTTCCTATGGATTTACTAATAACTCACAGTGAAAGGTAAAATATTTGGGAACCTGAGGCTGATATACGTGTACTTCACCTTTAAGCAAATCAAATAAATAGAAATGGATTTAAAGATAAAAGTTCAACTGAAAGGGTGCTAATTCACCATGGAAAACACTTCTAGACCCCTTATATATGTACGTGTCCACCGGGCATTTTTCTAAGCACTTTATGGTTATTAACACTTTTAACCTCATAGGGATTCGGATTCAGATCCCACTAATATTACAATGCATTTAAATTACTCCTTAAAATTTTGACGCATAGAGAAATGTTCATGTAAGATAACACTCCAAAACTGAAATCGTGATACTGGCTTTGGGTTTCTGCACCGTCGGCAGCTCTCCATCTCTGTAAGCTCATGTTAACCTCTTTCTCCCATGAACCCAAAGAAGTGGGAAACACAGAGATGCCCCGATGATGGCATTAGTTTGGGTTTAGCCAGAAACCGTTTCAACCACTGTTGCGTTAAAATGCTTTAAATTTCTTTCTAATTTCAGTAACTATGGTATATGGGTATGTAACTTTTCATCTTTCACCATTGGTTCAAGATTTAGCACGGGAAATCAGCCCGTTTTTAGAAGAACTCCTTGACCAATCCTAAGCCAGCCTGTGGTGACGCTGACCAGTTATTTCAGAGCATATCCTTTGTGCATCCAGTGTTTCCTCGGGATCCCATTCCGATGCCACGTTCTTGGCTGGGGTATGACGTAAGACCATCACATCCAGGGCCACGTGATACCCACTGGCCCTCACTGGTGATGTTAACTTTCACCCCCCGTTTAAGCTGTTGTCCATTTCCCACACTGAACTGATCCTAATTTTCCCTCTCTAAATCAATTACTAAATTAGTGGGGAGAACAATGACATACTTTAATTTCAGAAACTGACCTCTGCAGTTGATTGGTTAATCAATATTTGCTGAGCACCTGTTACTTGCCAGGCATTGTGGCGATGCTGGAGATGGCAGAGGGGAAACCGACATCCCTGTCCTTGAGGACGGACGAAAGGCAGGCAGTGGGCAAGCAAATAAATAAAGATACACTTTGTGCCCTGGTGACCAGTGCTTCCCGGGGAATGAAGCAGAGACAGGCGCAGGGAGGGCTGGGAACTCCAGTCCTCTAGCCAGCACAGTGCAGAAGAGGTCTTCCCCCAGCAGAAACTGGGCCTCGTCACTTCCTACTTAGGGCACAAAGAGTAAATCAAGCCTTCTCTGCCGACAGCCGGGATCCGCACAGAGTAACCCAGCCTTGCCAGAATCGTCTCTTGTCCTCCTCTCTTGTGACTTGTGCTCTGGTAAGAACACCTACACTTCCCCAAACGTGCCTGGCCTCGGCCCGCATTCCTGCACCAAGGGAAGCCCCTCTTCCTTGTCCATCACAGCACCTCCCAAGACGGGTTTTCAGTGCTGAGGACGGGACCCAGGGAAGGAATCTTGCCTACAAATGCTACCATTCCTTCCCCCCTCCCCCGCCCCGGTTTTTATTTATTTGTGTGAGAGAGAAAGAGACAGCAGGAGGAGAGGTGCAGAGGGAGAAGCAGACCCCCCGCTGAGCAAGAAGCCCGATTCGAGACTCGATCCCAGGACCCTGAGATCATGACCTGAGCCACAGGCAGACACTTAACCGACTGAGCCACCCAGGCGCCTCTAAACCTTACTTTAAAACAGTAGGACACTTCCTGCTTACTGAATTCCTTATCGAATTCCCCAATCTACAAAGATAAAAATACATCAACAGAGGTAATAGGGAAGAGTAGAATAAAATCCAGTAGGTCTCATCTCTTCTGTAAATCCAATCTGCTTTGCTTTTCTGTTTAAGGTTTTATTCATTTCTTAGAGAGAGAGAAAAAGCAGGAGCAGGGCAAGGGGCAGAGAGAGAGAGAGGGAGAAGCAGACTTCCCGCTGAGCAGGGAGCCCGATGCGGGGCTCCATCCCAGGACCCCAAGATCATGACCTGAGCCGAAGGCAGAGCTTAACTGACTGAGCCCCCCAGGCGCCCCTACAGATTCTACCATTCTAACACAAATGAAAACAGGGTCCTAAATTATCTGAAAATTAAGTGGCAACTACTGACAAGTACATGTTTTATACATCATTTTTAGACAAAATTATGTATTAAATACAAAGGTACTTTGTTACCTTGTTTTAATTATCCTAAGCAGAGCACCTAATGAAACATGTTTGAGTTTTCCCTCTTCTCTGGGTTAATTAAGGAAATTAATTTGCAGAGGTAATTCTATGATTCACACACAGACGGAGAAAAATTAGCAGGCATTTCTTGAGCTAAAACAGCTTGTAAATAAACATCATGAATATGTGGACACCCACAAGCAAGTGGAGCCTAATTCCACCCACACAGATGGACTGAGTCATGCTTCAGTGCAATTCAACAAGTCGTTTCTAAAACCTGGTAAGGTGCTCTGTCCTGTGTTTGGTGCCGCACAAGTTTCCAAAGGAGGCTGAAATAGGAATCCCACTTTCAAAGACGTCAGACAATGTGGTGAGATATTCAAATGCGTGGCATCATTAAAATCTTAAACAAAAAAATCTTAAGACTAATTTCTTAGATGATTAGACATAATTACATAAACGCTTACAATTTTAAGTATGGGTATTTAATGAAATTAGAGTTGCACATGTTGCTTCATTGTCCATTTTTGTTGTACGTGTGTTTGCTTGGGGAAGAGAGGAATTGGGTTTTGGGGTTTTCTTAAATTTGTTCCTTTGGGCAGAGGGCTTGCTTTGTGGACAGAGACCGTGTCTTTATTTCCGAGAACTGTATGTGCAATAGAGAGACATCTAACGCACGTCCCAAGACCTCCATCTGCGGCTACGACTGAACAGAACCCCTCCCGTCATCATCTCTCCTGCCTATAACACGATGGAATTTCCACCTCCGGCTTTTCCCCACACCAAGATGATTTACAAGTAAGGGAAGCAAGAGAAAGCCAGACCAGCAAGAAAAGCCGGGAAGGAAAGCTGTAGGCCTAGGCTCACCCCGTCATCCCCAAGGGGGCTAGGGGGGAGTCCCCACTGAGGATCTGCTTGCTGCTATCCGCCCACGGGAGACAAGCAAGCAAAGGTCGCACACAGACCCACCTCCGGCCCTTTCTAACTGGAAGACTTCGTCGCTCAGGCTTGTCCACAGACCAACAAATACCTGCCCACATTTCACATTTTCCTGATGAGTTGTTTTTAAATTCACTAAAATTTTAGGATTCTGCCACTTGATACTGTGCAGAGCCAAAACTTTGTCACCTGAGAACATGAGGGCAGTGGAAAAAAGGAAGAAATACCTGTCTTTCAATCTCCAGATCCTTCACTTTCAACGTATTTAGGCAGATGCCCTCAAGAACTCACAAACTTTTTCTAAGGAAGTAAAAATGTGCAAATTTATAAATATACATCAACTCTGCAATCTTGACAACAGCTCCAAAAAGTGGGTTGATCTGTCACAGGTGTGAAAATGAACGTATCATCCAAATAAAGATTCTCAGCACAAATCAATTTCTCCCAAGACAATGCAAATGCATACAGCTGAGTCCAACCTGAAATGAGGTGAAGTAAAAGACCAGCATGAAACCATGGCCCATACAAACAATGGCTGCCGGGGAAATTCTTCAACCCTTCCTAAAGCCCCGTGAGAGAACTACCACCCTAGCCCCGGCTGGGTGGGGAGTGCCACCTTACTGAAAAATGAGAGTCCTGTACTCCTCCCAGAGGTCTGCAGAAGGCTCAGCCCTCCGAGTAAAAGTCTCAGATGCTCATGTGCCCTGTCCCTGAGAGGGAAATGATTAGCTACTGCCTGGGCAGAGAGGGGAAATGACCTTGCGGGCTTGTGTGAAAACAACAAAATGCTGTTTTTCCAGAACAGTTGATTAAGAACATGCTGTCCTAAGTGCAGTCAAGTGAAACGTTCCTTCCTGGTTCCCAGCCCTCAGAGGAGGAAAAGAACGAAGCCGAACAAAGCCTGGGGGTCACCTCCATGTGCATGTACTGTTCCACAGGCACTGTCATCCTGACAGCCCAGAGTGACTGAGGCCGCAGAGACTCAGGAGGACAGACAGCTGTCAGGATATACTGACTCTGTTGCTCTATGTATTTAACACGGCAAGTTATTAAGATCATACAGGTTTTACAAAGAGAAAGAACGAAGGCCAAGAAAGCTGAGTTAAGTTACGCCAAAACCACAACTACACATCCTCTCATGTTCCTGGGAACCCAGAAGCATGTTCTATCTGCTCTGACTAAGGAAGATTCTAAATGAGATGGCCTATATGAACAGTGACCATATTTCCTATCTAAAAATTGGGACACAATCTGACAAGCATAAACACATACCTGGAATCCACCAGGCAGAATTTTGCAACCAAGGACGGGCTCACAAAATCCCAGTGTGTCACCACCCTGCCTACCTAGCAAGATTCCCAGGCCCCTCCTCTGGAGATCTGATTCAGCAAGCCTGGGTGGTGCCTGAGAATCTCTACTTTTAACAAGCACCCTGAGGAGATTCTTATGCTCGGGCAAGTTTGGGGAACACTGGATTGGACCAATGATACACCATAACACTTAGCTCTCTTTAAGACCATTCCACCTTTAAATTCCACTTAGCAAGAGCATCAATTATGTTAGCTTATAAATGGTAACAATAATGAATATTTGTCTTCTCCCAGCCCCTCAAATCATAATACAATTTTGGTGATGCCCATTTTAGAGAAATGGGTTACGTGACTTGTTCAGGGCTACACAACCAGTGGATGAAGGGGGGCAGGGGGGTGTTCAGGCTCTGACAGCTACACTCAGAACCATTCCATACACTGCCTCCTCTTTCACAGCATAGTTCCTGCTCCTGTTTCACAAGGAAGAGCAGTTGACTGATGCCCAAAAAGTCGTAACGATTTAGGAAAACATTTCTGAACTCTCAGTCCTTTCAAATTGCTAGCTATGTAGCGACCCAGAGATCCACCGCTCTCTCTCTAACAGGAGGTTTTTATCCCGTGCTCCTCTCAGATTTCTCTCTCAGGGAGTTTTGGTCCTAGCCTCCATACCTTTCCCCAGAAAGTATAAAGGAGGCATCAAAGGCCAATGGACCCTCCGAGAAAAACTAGCAATTAGCTTAGAGGAAGGGCAAGGTGCTGTAATTTAGCCCCCAAATCTGAACAATATATCAGACTGAGAGCTGATATAGGTGTCTACAAATCACTAGTAAAGAACAAAAAATACGTGATATTCAAACATTTTCGTGGTTGCTTTCCTCGATCACATCTAACCTAACACTGAATTAAAAAAAAAAAATCAAATGTTTTTGCTCATCCTGCCTTAAAAAAAAAGTGTTGACATATCAAATGAGCAGTAGAATATCAAAATATCACCCCCGCCCCACCGCCCAACCTCTTTCTGGCCTCAGGTTAATTACAAGTCAATCAAGTTTGAAAAGGACACAAAAACCAGAACCCAAATCAAAGTCACGATTCCTTCAACAAGTACTTACGGACGGCCTTCTATGTGCCAGGCACTGTCCTAGATGCTATGGACACAACCAGAATAACACAGATTAAAAACCCCCGCCCTCAAGAAGCTCACATCCCACTAGAGGATATAAGTACTGTAAGCAAAGAACAAATAAGCTGTTGGTCAGCCCTCACTGGCCTGCAAGCAAAACAAAGCAGGGGCAGGACAGATGTGGCTGCCGTGGTCCCAAAGGTCTTCCCCATAAGGGGCCCTCTGAGCAGAGCCCCCAGGGAGATGGGGAGCAAAGCTACACAATATCCATGGGGAGCATGTCCCCAAAGGGGAAGGAGAATGTGCAGCAGATACTCTCCCATCCAAACGACAAATGCCCCAATTTTCTCTCTGCCTAGATGGCGCCACTCCTCTCCTGGCAGCTCCACACCTCCCCATCCAATCAGCCGGTCATGTAGACCGTACCTCCTCCATGTTCATCTCCAGTCCCTCCCTGAGCAACGCAAGGCCTTGTCCTCACAAGCCTGGATGACCGCAGAAGCTCTACACCTGTCTCCCCATGTCCTTTAGGTTCCCAGCCCCCATGCCTATTCACTAAGAAGCCAGGGTCGTTTTTTAAAATTAAGGCACGTGTAACCATGTCACAGCCTTCTCTAAACAGCTCCATGCTTCCCACGGCTCTCTGGAATGAAATCTGGACCCTCCTTCATGTCCAGACCCTGCAGGCACAGGCCAGCCCTGCGCGCCTCTCTGATCATTCCCCACCCCCCCAGCCCCTTCCCAGAGCTCACTAGCCTTCCTTCAGCTTCTCTAACGTGCCTAGCTCCTTTCTGCCCCAGGGCCTTTGCTGGTGTCCCTTCAGCCTGGGGAGACCTTCCCCATCTCCCCAGCATCCCTCTCTGTCATCCCAGCAGCTCACAGTCACTGCCACGTGGCTTTCCTGACCCGCATCCCTGCAGACCGCACAGTGCACACCTCTGATGCCCCGTTTCTGCGATTCAAGATCTGCCCCACCCCTGGAAGCTCCCAACCGTCTCCATGGCAAGGACCACCTTGGCTGAACTCACTTTGGCATCTCCAGTGCCTCAAAAACAGCAGAGTTCAAAAACTACTTGGGAAGAGACTTCGCCTTCGCCTCAGCTCCCCTGTGCTCTCTGTCCAGGAGAACGCACCGTTGCATTTTCCCACTGTGTCGTCTACGCCTCGCGCCCCACTCCGGTCCTAGTAACAGGCCGTGGTAAAATAACGAGGTCCCAAGTGGGTGTGCTCTCAGCTTCACCGCATGTGACAAGGTCAGCCTATCACGGGATGCCCAGCAAGCAGAAGTGTCCACTCCTGGAGCCTCACAGCCCAGGACAGACAGTCCTCCAGGAGCCAGTGAAAAGGAGCTGGAGGAACAGCAGGCCCTGGGGCGACAGGACGTCCCGCTGGCACACGGTTATCAGACTTTTAAAAAAATCAGAGCTAGGGGAGGCGCTCACTCCGGCAGGACATAAAACGCTTGCACACAGCCCGCGGTTCCCACGTGAGTGGCGGCCTCCATCCGCCAGCTGGACGCCAACCAGGCCAAGTGCGTTGCTCGCACGTGCTCCCGCTTACCCCAACTGCACCCCTGCAAGAGCCACATGACCTGACCCCGCCTCGGACCAGCAGGGAAGACGGGGACGTCACGGGCTCAGGCTCGCAGAGCTCTTAACTGCTGCGACCCACGAACCAGAAGCAGCCGTCAGACTCCAAAATCTCGGCAAAGCACGGTGATCAGCGCGCAGTGTCCCCATACCGCAAGGGGCTTTACCAAGTGCTGGCTCCGCTGCTCAAGCCCAAGGCCCCCGCCGACAGGCCCGGAGAGCGGCCGTGACCGGCACGAGATCACACAGCCGAAGGCTCCATCCCTGTCCCTCCGTCAGGACCTCCCCTCGCAGGAGGTCCCTGAGGCCCTCAGCATACATGCCCCACGTCTAGCTGGCCTAAGGAACCCTGTAACATTACAAAGACCCAACGGAAGCTTCTAGAGAGGAGCCAAAGCAAAACAGAAGGACCTATCCCTCTCCTTTCTCGCAGCTGCCCCTGGGCTGAGCCTACACAGGCAGCCCCTGGCCTGCACACCCACACAGCCCTGCTGAGCCCAGAAGCCCGGGGACACCAAGGCCCTGGGCCCCGGCCAGCCGTGCTTGCAGGGGAAGCAGCCAGGGCCCTGACACTCCTGTCCAGAACACCGCTCCCTTGGGAGTGGCAATCAACACAACTTTGCTCGCACGATCCCTTCTGTACAAGAGAGGGGAGGAAGGCCTGAGCCGGGGAAGTCACCTGTACCCAAATCAGTTTACTGTGGCATCCAACCGCCTCTCACTCTTCCCCAAATTAGCCGGCTCGTGGCCACCAGCCACCACACGGCCTGCCAGGCCAGACCACGCCAGCAGTGAGGTGTGCTTAGGGCTTTCTTGGAGGAACAGGCCTAAATGGCCTTCTGCCATCCTCAGGGGCTTCGACCCCAATACACTAAGTGCCCAAGTGGCACCTCCCAGGAGAACTTCTGTCCTGACCAGGGGCCCCAGACCGCGGCTCAGCCGGAGACTGGACGGGGCCAGCTGAAGCCCCACAACAGATCCCATCAGGAATGGCCCCCCTACCCCCACGCCGGCGCAAGCCCCCAGCCCAGCCACTCAGCCAAGGGCCTCTGGCCACGTCGGACTTCAGACCACACAGGGTGCCGCGTGCAATGCTCTACCTAAAACCGTAACCATGGGGCGCCTGGCTGGCTCAGTCAGTGGAGCATGCGGCTCTTGATCTCCATGTCATGAGCTGGAGCTCCATGCTGGGTGTAGAGATGACTTAAATAAATAAAGTTTAAGAAAAAAAGAAAAACAGAGTTGCATGATCATCCGGTGAGTTTTTTTTTAAGTAAAAATCACATAAGCATGTCCGTAAGAGCCCCTCAAACATTTAAAGAGCGTAACAATCTAGGAGAATTAAAAAACCCACCATTCTGCTGCTCACACTTGAGGACCGAGACGTAGGGGACAGAAGGGAACCCCAGCGTCCTTGACACGGGCAGTGTCCCCAGCGTTGGCAGTGGGTTGCGGTCTGCAGACTGAGCCTTGATGGCTCACTTCCCTCCTCAACAAACGGGTCAACAACAGCTCGCCCGTGTCACAGTGAGACAGCAAGTGAGAAAGGGGAAGTCAGTCCACTAGCACGTGAGCGGCACAAAATAAACCGTAAGTGAATGCTTGCTTCCTTCCCTAATGCACTTGAAGAACTTCCTCTCTGCATCAACATTCCTCTGCCCTTTGATTAATCCCTCATAGTCTTCTTTCAACATTAACCACTCACGGACACTTTTATTCCAGCAATTCAGTATACCTTCCGTATGGACATGTGCGGAAACATGTGTCAGGATATATGCCCGATGACAGTCACTCCAGCATTGGTTGTGACCTTTAAAAAAAAAAAAGTAATAGCAGCTAACTAGAATACTCTTGTCGAGCTTTAAAGGCGGGGGCTAATAAAAGGAACGAAGTTTAAGGTACACAACTGGACATACTGATCAAATGGATAAAAATAAATTTTGTATACTAACTTTGGTGTCCAAATAGTTTACCAGCGGGGAGGGGAAAAAAAAGAAGGGTAGGAGGAGATGGGGGCAAAGTAATGCCCCCATGTTCACATCCTAACCACCCCCCCGGAACTATAAATATATTAGCTCACAAGGCAAAAGGGGCTTTGCAGATGGGATCAATTGAGGATACTGAGGTGCCATGCGTATCCAGGATTCTCCAGTGGGCCCTATCTAATCATATGGGTCCTTAAAATCAGAGCCCCTGTCCAGGGTTTGATGACAGAGGAGTGGTCATAGACACAATGGAGGAAGAGGCCACAAACCAAAGAAAAATGGCAGAAGGCGGGCAAGGCCCGAAGCCTCTGACATGTTGATTTTAACCCAGTGAGACCCACATCGGGCTTCTGATCCACAGAAGCATAAGATAATACACGTGTGCTTAACAACAGGAACGTTACAGTAGTTAAGGACGAGAGCAAGAGAAAGAGATGCGGAGGGAAAGGGGGGGTAAATGACTTATAATTTTATATCTTTTTGGACGCTCTGAATATTTACTATAAATGCAATGCTTTTACTTTAACTCCTATGTAGGCACGGAGGGAAGGAAGAAATTCTTTGCCCAGTGTTCAGGTCATGACTCCCTGACCACAAGAGCTTTCATGTTTCTCAATGAAGTTGGAAAAAAAATTAATAAATAATAAAAGGCTTCCCCACAGCATTCAGCTCCTTCTGCCTGAAGGGTGCCGGGTTTCTCTTTCCTGCACCAGACCAAATCCTACCCACACATCAAGGCCCACCTCAAGCGTCATCCCTCGGGGTCTGGGCCTCCTCCCCCGGGCTCTCCGCCATGGCGGGATTTACGGGGCTGTGCGGGGCCTGGCGGAGCCTGGGGGATGGGGAGCTTCCTGGGACCAGGGCCTGTGCCAACCAACTGCTCCCTCCTAACAGGAGGATGATTAGTAAGGGCTTGCCTGACAGAAATGATTACTGGATTGCACTAATGCCAAACCAATCTAGGAAGCACCGGTTTCAAATTAACGAGGAGTCTTCTGCTGGGAAAAACCTGTTGTCATCCGATAGGCATTACCCACCTGTCTGCTTCGCCAGCAGGCCCTGGACAGGTCACTCCCCAAAGTCACAGCCAAGCGTTCACTGTGTAAATCCCCTTTCAGAATCAACTTTTGACTTTGATTTACAAAGGCCGTTGATTATTGAGAGACACTGCTTCACAGCTCCAGATCTAATTTCCAGTCTGAATCTTCCAGTTCTGGCTGCCAACACTTGGAAGTTATATTTAAATTAGACTACGGGCAGTTGCGCCGAGATCAGCCCTCCCTCCTCCCACCACACTGAACCTAATGGGACATTTTGTAATCCGTGGGGGGTGGGGAGATCACAGCACAGTTACTACAGCTGAGATGGAAAACAATGCAAAACCTCGTCTGCTCCATTAATGACACTTTTTTTTTTTAAAGATTTTATCTAGGGGCGCCAGGGTGGCTCAGTCGTTAAGCGTCTGCGTTCGGCTAGGTCATGATCCCAGGGTCCTGGGATCGAGCCCCGCATTGGGCTCCCTGCTCTGTGGGAAGCCTGCTTCTCCCTCTCCCACTCCCCCTGCTTGTGTTCCCTCTCTTGCTGTGTCTCTGTCAAATAAGTAAATAAAATCTTAAAAAAAAAAAAAGATTTTATTATTTATTTGCAAGAGAGAGAGAGCGCGCGCGAGCACACAGGCAGGGGGAGCAAGCAGACTTCCCGCTGAGTGGGGAGCCCGAATCAGGGCTCAATCCCAGGACGCTGAGAGCATGACCTGAGCTGAAGGCAGACACTTAACCGATTGAGCCACCCAGGCCCCCTATTAATGACACTTTTAGCGTCGAAGGAGCCCGGAGAGGAGACAGAGTGACACCTGATTAAATGTTCACATGGTGACACGTGCCTCCAGCTGTCTCCGCTAACGCTCCAGCAGAGAAGCTCTTGTTTTAACCTCCAGGTCTAACAAATACTAGAGCACCCACCTCTGTGGGAATGGTGGAGTCCAGACTCCCCAAGAGGCTACACTGCAGCGTCCCGATGAGCCGCCCTGTACAACGGAGGACCCAGCGCATGCCATCCAATCATAGACAAGCGGCAGACACGGCCATCCTCGTGGGTGTTAAACCAAAGCTCGTCATTACTTATTTTTGTTGCTGGTGCTGTTTTCGTCTTAAAGTTAGATCTCTTCAGGTGTAATTTATGCAGGAACCCACCTTTTTCAGGGCAGAGCTCTCTGACTTTTGTCCAAACCACAGAGTCATGTAATCAGCTCCACCGTCAAGATACAGAACATTTCATTTATTCCAAAGAGCTCCTTTTGCCCTTTGTAAGTCCATCCTCCCTGCCCGCTCACGACCACTCTTCCGTCTTCTGCCCTTGTCCTCCAGCCTTGTGCAGAACGTCACGAGACATGGGATCACACAGCATGGACCCTGGAGAGGCACACAGGATGTACCTTTTTGAGTTTGGCTTCTTTCCCAAAACGTATAATGCACATGAGACTCATTCCAATAACTGTGCATCCCTGTCACTGCTAAGTTAGCATTCCGTTGACAGACATCCCAGCTCACGCACCCACCACTACTTGAAGAAGGATTTAGTGTTTCTCAGCTTGGGGCAGTCGTGAATGAAGCTGTTAGAAATGCTGAGGAGCAAAGGACAGTAGAACAGATCCACGAAACTAGGAGCTGGTTCTTTGAAAGAATTCACAAGATTGATAAACCCCTGGCCAGACTTATCAAAAAGAAAAGAGAAATGACCCAAATCCACAAAATCATGAATGAAAGAGGAGAGATCACAACGAACACCAAAGAAATACAAACAATTATAAGAACATAGTATGAGCAACTCTATGCCAGCAAATTAGATAACCTGGAAGAAATGGGTGCATTCCTAGAGATGTATCAACTACCAAAATGGAACCAGGAAGAAATAGAAAACCTGAACAGACCTATAACCACTAAGGAAATTGAAGCAGTCATCAAAAATCTCCCAACAAACAAAAGCCCAGGGCCAGATGGCTTCCCAGGGGAATTCTATCAGACATTTCAAGAAGAATTAATACCTATTCTCCTGAAACAATCTACACATTCAATGCAATCCCCATCAAAATACCATCCACCTTTTCCAAGAAATGGAACAAATAATCCTAAAATTTGTATGGAACCAGAAGAGACCCCGAATAGCCAGAGGAATATTGAAAAAGAAAAGCAAAGCTGGCGGCATCACAATTCCGGACTTCCAGCTCTATTACAAAGCTGTCATCATCAAGACAGTATGGTACTGGCACAAAAACAGACACATCGATCAATGGAACAGAATCGAGAGCCCAGAAATGGACCCTCAACGCTATGGTCAACTCATCTCTGACAAAGCAGGAAAGAATGTCCAATGGAAAAAAGACAGTCTCTTCAACAAATGGTGTTGGGAAAATTGGACAGCCACATACAGAAGAATGAAACTGGACCATTTCCTCACACCACACACAAAAATAGACTCCAAATGGTTGAAAGACCTCAATGTGAGACAGGAGTCCATCAAAATCCTAAAGGAGAACACAGGCAGCAACCTCTTCGACCTCAGCCGCAGCAACTTCTTCTTAGAAACATCGCCAAAGGCAAGGGAAGCAAGGGCAAAAATGAACTATTGGGATTTCATCAAGATAAAAAGCTTTTGCACAGCAAAAGAAACAGTCCACAAAACCAAAAGACAAGCGACAGAATGGGAGAAAATAGTTGCAAATGACATATCAGATAAAGGGCTAGTATCCAAAATCTATAAAGAACTTATCAAACTCAACACCCAAAGAACAAATAATCCAATCAAGAAATGGGCAGAAGACATGAACAGACATTTTTCCAAAGAAGACATCCAAATGGCCAACAGACACATGAAAAAGTGCTCAACATCGCTCGGCATCAGGGAAATCCAAATCAAAACCTCCATGAGATACCACCTCACACCCGTCAGAATGGCTAAAATGAACAAGTCAGGAAACGACAGACGTTGGCGGGGATGCGGAGAAAGGGGAACCCTCCTACACTGTTGGTGGGAATGCAAGCTGGTGCAGCCACTCTGGAAAACAGTATGGGGGTTCCTCAAACAGTTGAAAATAGAGCTACCATACAATGCAGCAATTGCACTACTGGGTATTTACCCCAAAGATACAAATGTAGGGATCCGAAGGAATACGTGCACCCCAATGTTTATAGCAGCAATGTCCACAATAGCCAAACTGTGGAAAGAGCCGAGATGTCCATCGACAGATGAATGGATAAAGAAGAGGTGGTATATATACACAATGGAATATTATGCAGCCATCAAAAGGAATGAGATCTTGCCATTTGCAACGACATGGATGGAACTGGAGGGTGTTATGCTGAGTGAAATAAGTCAATCAGAGAAAGACATGTATCATATGACCTCACTGATATGAGGAATTCTTAATCTCAGGAACAAACTGAGGGTTGCTGGAGTGGTCGGGGGTGGGAGGGATGGGGTGGCTGGATGATAGACATTGGGGAGGGTATGTGCTATGGTGAGTGCTGTGAATTGTGCAAGACTGTTGAATCACGGATCTGTACTTCTGAAACATATAATGCAATATATGTTAAGAAAAAAAAAAAGAAGAAGAAGATAGCAGGAGGGGAAGAATGAAAGGGAGTAAGTCGGAGGGGGAGACGAACCATGAGAGACGATGGACTCTGAAAAACAAACTGAGGGTTCTAGAGGGGAGGGGGGTGGGGGATGGGTTAGCCTGGTGATGGGTATTAAAGAGGGCACGTTCTGCGTGGAGCACTGGGTGTTATGCACAAACAATGAATCATGGAACACTACATCAAAAACTAATGATGTAATGTATGGTGATTAACATAACAATAAAAAATTATTAAAAAAAAAGAAAAGAAAAGAAATGCTGAGGAGCTGCGGAGACACATAAGACCCTGCTCATGGCCCTGAACTAGTCGGGCCTCCTACACATAGAATGCGTTCACATTTACTAATTAATGTAGGCACTCCCACATCAAAACACTCTTTCTTTTGCAATCCTAATTGTATTGCAATTATTTGAAAGTATCAGAAATTATTCCAGCCCATACTTTCAAAACCACTAGCTGTTGCAATAAATCACTACACGGCTTGTAACCACAGCCTTCTCTTAGCTAGCACTGTGATTTTTGCCGCCCGTCGGCAGACCAGGGACCAGTGGTCATGACCGTAAGCCCCCCTGAAGAGAAGAGGGGAGGGCACGGCAGCCAGACACACTCTCCCCTTCTGGAAGACCCAGAGAATCTCAGGGATAGCTGGTGTGACGTGGAAAACCACCAGGTAATCATGACCCAAAATATATCCAAAAACTAACAGGTCACCCTTCCACTGGTTTCACTTACAATTTCTCTGTCGTGCCCATACACAGGTAACAATGCTATCATGACGATGCTGGGTGCTGAAGACCCTGAGCTGTCCGATGCAAGTTGCTAAGGACCGGCAGGCCTCCGGTCCCACAAGTTCAAGTTACACCAAAGTGCTTTCAGTCTCTCTGTTTTCACTACGGATTCCACTGAGAAAAACAGCGAAGCAAGGAAAATTGCTCTTCTCAGCTCCAGCTCAGAAAGCTCACCAGACACCGGTGTGGGCCTCTGGCCCCCAAAGCACCCACCCCGGTGGGGCTCCCCGACAAGGGCACCTTCCCCCGACATGTGCTCTAGGCTCTAAAATTACCGTCTATGCCGCTTCTGTACTGCCCTCCATCCCACGCCCAAACTCCCCTTCCCGGCCAGTTCATCTGGCAAATGGACAATCCAAAGCGTGAAAGACACAAAGTCGCTCCCACCCCAGGGGTTTGGGATAATAGTTCAAGACCACACACTGAGATGTAAAAGTATCTCCCAGGCTCTCACTAGCCCAAAATGTGTTACAATAATTGACTTAAAGATGAGGACAGTGCTAAGAATGCATTAAACACAGTCATCAATTAGTGAGATCGATACTGAGCCTCATATTAAGCTCAAAATTAAGCCACTTAAGCCCCAACCATTTTAACTGTATTTGTACACATCTTTTAAAAATATAAGCTTTGGAGCACACATATTCCTAACTGCTCTTTCACATCAGAAACTGGAACTGGGTTATTCCTCGGCCACGGAACACTGCCAGGGATCAGTAGGAACTGTTTACAGAATGACCCAGAGGAAATGTCACACCCCCTGTATTTTCAAACCCACGAAGAATAACTATGAATCAAAGCTAGTCTGAATCTCATTTCAATTCCACATTTCCTCCTACCCAAGGAAAGGAAGCATATTGTTAAGTTCAAAAGACCCAAACAAGATATCAAAAAGCTGCCTGTGAGCACCAAACAAAAGATGTCTTATATAATTTATCTACAAATGCTAAAAATGCAATTCACTGCAATTATGCCTCTGCCTACGGACCATTGTGCCCTGTCATAGATATTTCTAAAGGATGCAGTTGAAGCAAAATGCCCATCTTTCCCGGCAAGAACAGAAACCAACATTTTGGTGATTATCTACCTACTATGTGCATCGAACTCCGATATAATAAGAATTTGAGACTCCTAAATATCCCTTAATGTCCATTCTCCCTTTCTTTCTTAATAACAGAACCCCCACTTTTGTAACTCGTGCCCAGCGTAAGAACCATAGCTCCCAGCGTCTTCTGCAGCTAGGTGCAGCCATGGGGCGACGTTCTAGCCTGGAAGTTCCCAAAGTGGGTCTGGGGACCCCTGGGAGACCCCGCACCCCTTTTAGGTAATCCATGGGTCCAGAACCATTTTAATAATAACACTAAGATACAATTTGCCTCTTTAACGCTCACTCTCTCGTAAGCATATAGGGGAGTTTTTAGAGGCTACGTGACATCTGATGCCACAACAGACGGAAGGCAGAAGCTGATGGTGAGCATCCAGCTGTCTCCCATTAAGGCAGAATTAAAAGAGATTTACAAAATGTAAAGCAGTGGTAGTCTTCTCACTACCAGTTAGAAAATTTTATTTTTCCGAAAAAAGTAATCTATGCCAACATATAATGGTTCATTATTTTTAAATGAATTATCTTTTTAAATTTAAATTTAATTTAATGGCAGTTTAAAATATTTTAAATTTAAATTTAACTTAATTAAATGGTGGCTTAGAAAAACACAAATTATTTTATAGTTCTGGAGGTCGGAAGTCTAAAAACGAGTCTTATGGGGCCAGCATGAAGGTGTTGGCAGAACTGAGCTCCCCCCTGGCCTTTCCTGGAGGCCGCCTGGGCTCCGTGGCTCATGCGCCCCTCCCTTCCAGCAATGGCAAGACTTCAATCTCTGCTTCCACCCTCCCGACTCCCTCCTGCCTCCCCTTATAGGGACCCTGGGGATTACCTGGTTACACCAGATCATTCAGGATCCTCTCCCCATCTCAAGATCCTTAACTTAAGCACATCTGCAGTCTCTCTTGCCATGTAATAAGGTAATATATTCACAGGTTCTGGGCATTAGGATGGGGACATCTTTGGGGGCCATTTTTCTGCCTACGGTAAAATGCAAGATATAACGCACATAAGCGAAGCTCTTTGGGGTCCTCAATTGTATTTAAGAGCATAAAGGGTTTCTTCAGAGCAAAACATTTGAGAACTACTGCTCTAGCACATGAACAGATTAGGTAGTTATTAGGTGGGAAAATAAAACCCAGAAAAAGCTAAGTCATTAACCAAAGTCATGAAGACCGTGAACAGAACTTCAGCTTGAACTCAGGTTGTCTGGCTACCCACGAACCTAGTATGACTCCCTCTAGGCCATGCTGTCAACCCCCGAACACCCCGACTGAGAAAAAGACAAACAAAAGTCATTCTGTGGGCATTTCTGTGGGCATCAAATAAAGGGTATGACAACAAACATTTGGATGTGAATTTGCTGAGTGGGAGGGAGGTCAAGTTTGAGAAGAAGGTGCCAAAAATAAGCCTGCTTTTCAAAACCTTATTTAGAAATAGACAAGTTCATTACCTCATGTGGGAAAGGAGGAAAATGTTACAAATGGCCAAGTGTCCCCATGCTGAGTCAGAGAGAGGAGAAGCCAACCATTCATGGTCTAGACAAGCCCGGTTAGGGCCAAGGTCATGAGACATGGGGCATGTGGCGCAAAGCACTGCTTGGGGTCACACGACAGGGCCTGGTGAGCAGACTCATCTTGACAAGACTGTCAAACCCCAGTTCTTCACACCCTCCCTGAGAAGGACATGTGAGAGACCACATTCCTGGGCTGTCTCTGCATCGCTCTAATAGGACCAGAGTCAAGACTTCGCAGCGAGAAACTGCATTCGGGTGACTGTGTTAAAATCATGCTAATGATCCAAATCTCAGCCTCCCAAGGACACATATTCACCGTAAGAGGGGAGAATGGGGAAGTCCAAAGGGCCAGTGGCCGCTCTACCCAGTCACTGCCCGGGCCCAGGAACAAGGGACGGAACGGGGGATTCGATCCCTCTCCGCGTGCTCAGGCAGTGTGTGCTCCTGCACGGCGGCTCCTCGAGAAGCAGTGGCCACTCCTGGCAGCTCCTCAGCTCTTCTGCATCTCCTGCCCCACTCCCCGGGAGAAGCTTCTGGAGTGCTCAGCTAACCACACCACTTGGAAAGCAAAAACCTCCCCTAGCGCCTGAACTGACAGCCAACAAGAACCCAAAACATGAGGACATAGACTACGTAACTGCTGTCCAGAGGGGAAAAGCCACAGAATCATCTGATGCTTCTGGTTTCCAAGGAAAAGCACAGAGCCAGTAGAACAGGCCATCCTTCGGAATATTTCTAGCCACGGCGCTCAGCGTTTCCCGAGAACGTTTCCAGTGCCTGCCTTTATATGATTACACTGGTGTTACAAAAATCCTCCCCGCAACCCACAGAGCATAAAGATGTTTCGGACCAGACACGCCTCCCACAGCACTCCCATCACAAAGCTGTAACCCACACACACGGGTCAGAGTGCGGTGGCCCACAGGTGATTATTCTGCTGCAGAATGAATTAAAAAACTATGAAATCAGCAATCTCGGTTGGCATCCATTTTGAAACAAAACATGTTTTCATGTGCCGACACCCAAGGCAACTTGACATTTTAGAGATCAGACATCATGCTGTTTTCTGTGCCTATTAAGGGGACGTGCAATGTAAAGTCGGGGGTTTGGGGAGACAATGCCTCCTCTAATTCACAGCAGTAAACACCTGTTTTCTGCACTCCGCATGAGGAAGAAAGGCATCCACAGGCAGAAATCCACAATTAAATCTTTTATACCCAGGATTCCTCTAACAGTAAACACGGAGAAGCAGAAGAAAGGAGCGGTGAATGAGAACTCTGTGCTTATGAGTTATTCCAAAAGTAGAGACTTGACTTTCCAAAGCAGCGAATATTAGTAAATTAACTAGAATGAGTGCATTAGATTAACTAGGAAAAAAAAAAAAAAAAACCAACACAGGCAGAAGTTTAAGGCCATAGTATGTGATGTGAGTGTCGATATAGGTTTAATGAGCTCTCAAGGAGACTGCTACTGTGCTAGCCTGTAGCCATGGGTAAAACAAAGTAACGTACCCAGTAAAGTTTTAAGAGTCAAAGAAAACTGATAAAGGGCACATACAGAAAGCTGACTATGAAGTATTGCTTGGGTACTACCAATTTAGAAATTACGGTGGACTAGGTATTTGAAGGGCCCATCTGCTATGCTGGAATTAGGTTCTGAATAAATTAATTTTAGGAATACTTTCTAGTACATTGGCTAGCTCCAGCTAGAGAAACAAACACCAGGAAGACATGGCAGGGACAGCACACTGAAACCTGACCAAAGAAGAGAGCAGCAGTTGCCGTGGAGGCCAGGTGAATACCAGCAATGGGATGGGGCATCCAGACCCTCCACTTTCTGCAGGGACAGAAAACCCAACCAGAGACCAGGATTCCCAAAGGAAATGAACATGGTCCTGGCTCTGTAGCACCCTCCTGGCTCCGAGGACAAACACACATAAATTTCAACAAGACCTCAGGATTCTGCTATATAATTATCAAACAAATATGAGCACATAATCAAAGCTCACCATGGATACTAGGAAACAAGCCACAAACACAGGTTTATTGGCATTATCCGATGCAGAATATGGAACAACTCTGTTTGGTGTTGCTTACAGATATGAAAGATGGAGGTGGAAAAAAAATGAGCAAGCAAAAAAGAGACCACTAAATATATTCAGCAGATTGGAAGCAGAAATTGAGCTTTTCAAGATGAAGAAATAGGGGGCCTGGGTGGCTCAGGTGGTTAAGCATCTGCCTTCGGCTCAGGTCATGATCCCAGCCGTCCTGGGATCGAGCCCCACATCAGGCTCCCTGGTCAGTGGGTAGCATGCTTCTCCCTCTCACTCTGCTCATGCTCTCTAATAAATTACTTTTTAAAATATTAAGAAATATAATCATTGGAATTAAAAACTCAAAGGATGGGTTAAATAAAAAATTCAACACCACTGAAGAGAAAAGTACTGAACTGGAAGCTAAATCTTAAGAAATTACCTAGAATCAAACAGAGAGAAAGGACAGGGAAGAAAATACCAATTACAAAGTAAAAGACACAGAGAAGAAAAAGAGAAGCTCTAACATCTACTTATCAAAACCAGAAGGAGCAAATACAGAGAGGGGCGAGAGACCGCATTCAGAGCATTAATAGCTGGGAAATTTTCAGAGCCAATGAAAGGTATAAATCTATAGATACACAACACACAACAAATACAAACAGTATAAAAACCAGAAAGCCACACACAGACACAGGGCAGGGAGACTGCGGGGCCCCGATGACAAGTAAGTGATCTCAAAATAAGGCAAGCCATTTACCAAACAGTGACGATGAAAGACCTACTGTGGTTTCCCAAGAGCAACAACAAAAGCCGTAGGACGATGAGCAGTATGTTCACGATGCTGCCAGACAGTGGCTGTCAGCTAAGAACTGGGACAGCAACATGAACACATGTTCACATAAACCAAAGTCGAGAGAAGCTATGACCTAGCGATTCTGAGGGAAGACAATTCTGAAGGAGGCACCTCTCACCAGGGGAAAGGTACAGGATGAAAGAAGGGAAGAGACGCAAGACATGGTGGACATATGAAATTAAACATAGTGTCTCTAATGGGTAACCATAGTCTGACGTGTCGGGCAAAACACAGAACTGAAACACAGAAAGGAAAGCATGAGAACAGAAGGAGACACTGTTCACTAGGTGTCCTACGAGTTTCCTACTATTCTGAGAGGGGATGGCAACACCTTAACTACGGATTGACTTCAAAACCGTGAAGCATGCACAGTGTACTTTCAGGGTAATCACAGAAGGACAGAAATGGAATGCATTCCAAACCCGCAGAGAAAAGAACACTGAATGAGAACACAAATCAACAAAAACTTCAATCAATCAAAAAAAAAAAGATTAGCAATGAAAATGAACCAAACACATATAGTTAAGAGAGTATTAGACAGTATTTCAAAAAAAAAAAAAAACCAGAAACGAAGAAAAGCGCCAGTAGTCATATAATAAAAGACTGAAAATTTTGTCTACATTAAAATCACAAACTCTGTTCTCCAAAGTATACTAAAAAGAAAAATGCTCAACCTCACTATTAATCAGGAAAATGCAAATTAAGACCAAGTGATATACTACCTTATACCCACTACACTGGCAACAAAATACCCAATTTTGGAAGGAAGTGGAGCAACAGATAAAAATGTGATAGATTTTTTTAGAAGATTTTATTTATTTATTTTTGTGAGAGAGAGAACACAAGCCGGGGGCAGGGGGGCGGTGCAGAGGGAGAAGCAGGCTCCCCACTGATCAGGGAGCCCGACATGGGGCTTGATCCCAGGACCCCGGCCTCATGACCTGAGCCGAAGGCAGACACTTCACCAACTGAGCCCCTCTGGTTCACATGCAACAAGTGAATGTGAACAACACAACTGA
This sequence comes from Eumetopias jubatus, assembly GCF_037043125.1. Lineage (NCBI taxonomy): Eukaryota > Metazoa > Chordata > Mammalia > Carnivora > Otariidae > Eumetopias > Eumetopias jubatus. Next base: position 82,076,977 of record NW_028274823.1, on the reverse strand, counting down.
GTAAATGTAACCTGCAGAATGCTATGTGCAATATACCCTTCTTACCCAGCCTGAAAACAAACAACACAAAGCACTCTCCTGTTTGCATATGTACACAGAGATGGGAATTGTGTTTCAGGATGCAAAGCAACCAGCACCAGGAAGAGCGCAGTCCCATGCAGGGGATTTTCACTCTCGGTCAAGGCTGTTTCTCAACACAAGCAATGGTGTGCTGGTCTGGTTCTGGAGCAAACCCTTCACGTCATCCAGGCCAGCAAGCCCAATGACACAGCCCCAGGCCGTCCAAGTGCAGAGCAGAGCACACGCTGGGTAGCCACAATCTTCCCAGACAGAGAGCCTCCATCACAACCAATTCCAGAATACAGGAAATGTCCTGGCCCCAAATGGCACCCTAGGCCCCCTGCCCCTGGAACCTCCCCTCATAATTTCTTCTACAAACAATTAAATTACAATGTATAGTTTTGGTTAAAGGTGAAAAATGGTGTAGACTCAGGAGAGATTTTCCTGAATCCTGAATCCAGATGGCCCTTTTTCCTTTTAAATGTCCTCATTGATTATGTGACTTGAGAGCTCACAACGCCCTTTCCGTCCTCTTCAGCGACCCTGGCAGAGGCTACTGTTCGGGTCCTTCGTTTCCCACACGTCTACACCCTGGCCTGTGCTGCCTTCCCAGTCCAATCCTGTCTCTTTCCTTCCCAACCAGACTTGGCCTTCCCTGGGCTGATGTAGAGCTGGGGCCCCTCGAAGGCCTGGAGGCCCCCCATGCAGCAGAGCCTCATGTGCAATCACAGAACAGAGCAAGAGTGACTCTGGGGAACTTCGGATCCATGACGCGTCTGCAAACAGATAAAAGGCGGAGTCTGACTTACGTGCTGTCTTTCATACGCTCTCTGCTATGCTCCTATTTCACTGCTCTCAAAATTCAGAAGATCTATAGCTCTTTGGTCACTGGAGCTTTGCCTGGAATGATAAGAGCAGGAAATGAGAAAGGAGGAAACTAGAAGGAACCGAAGCGCCCACTGGGGAAGGAAACTCTCTTGTGCCATCGTTCCTGACATTTAAAAGGGAAAAGGGCCACCGGAAGCAAAGAAAATCTCCAGCAACCTCCGGTCAAAGCCATTTTTCGTCGTTAACCAAAACTATTAATAGTAATTTTTTTTAAAGATTTTATTTATTCATTTGACAGAGAGAGACCCAGCGAGAAAGGGAACACAGCAGGGGGAGTGGGAGAGGGAGAAGCAGGCTTCCCGCGGAGCAGGGAGCCGGATCCGGGGCTCGATCCCAGGAGCCTGGGACCATGCCCTGAGCCGAAGGCAGACGCTTAACGGCTGAGCCACCCAGGCGCCCCTATTAATAGTAATTTAATGTTTTTAGAAAAAAATCGTCGTTATTTACAAACACCTTTCACACACACTTTTTTTAAATTTGAGCCACGGATTTTGAGAACAGGCAAGTATCAATTTAAATGCAGGAGCTGACGTTCCCAAAGGTTAGGGAACTTTCCCACAACCGCTCATCCAGTGAGTACCATAGAGGAACGAGAACCACCTTGACCATTCCAACCCTCTTCCATGACCCCAAATCCTAATAGGATGGTTTCAACCTGAAAAGCAGTATTATTATTTCTCCTTGCACTGCATATACTTTCTCAGCCAACAGACACAGAAATGGCTTTGCCCATTGAGTGACAGAGTGACGGTCATAGGATTAAATGTTTTTTTACCACAGACAACGCAGAAGGTAGAACATGCACACCAGGATAGTTAAGAAATGCACGTATCTTGTCCACACACCCTCCTTTTCTCTTTAAGTCAGTTATAACTGCTGGGCTGCTTCTTTTCTTTTTAACTTTTCATTTGGAAATAAGTTCGAGCTTACAGAAAAGTCACGGAACGGTAACAGTACAAAGAACGCCAAGCACACCTCACTCAGTTGCCCCTACCACCACCCAGCAGCCACGGACCTGACCACTCACTGGCTGCAGACTCTCTACACATACACACAGCGTCGATTCTGAGCCGGTGGAGGTACGTGCCAGACCTCGTGGCGCTTCACCTCTAAACACTTCAGAATGGGGATATCCCCAGATGGCAGTAAACCCAGTACTTTACCGCCATCTTCAATTAACCCCACGATGCACTTCATGGAGCCTCTTTCCCCCAATTCAGGATCCAGTCCAGGGGCAGGCATACAGCACTTAACTGCATTATTCCGAAACACACAGCTTGCTTTGGTCTTCCGTGGCCTTTGCAATTCAGAATAGCGTCCCCTATCTCTTTTGTATTAATAAAGCATTTCTGTTTTGACTTGTCTGATGTTTCCTCATGATTCAATTCAGCCAGAAACCACCGAGGTGATGTGTTCTTCTCCAGGGGTCTCATCTGAAGGTGCGGGAGGCCCACGTGCCCCTCCTTGGCTGCCCAGGCCAAGTGCTATCCAATTCCTCTGGTAAAAAATTATTTTTTTCTCTTGAAGCTAATAAGTCATCAGGGAGGAGATACTGCAAGACCATGAAAAGACCTTGTCCCTCATCAAAATGTCCCCTAGGTTTCACATCCATCACCGACCTGTGCGGGCCACTGTCCCTCCGACACCCTCCACATTACCCTTCATTACTCGGCACCGTATTGTTTGCTCACCTCTTTGTCCATTTGTGGCCACACTGGAAGTTCTAGTTTTTCAATAACTGATCATGTTTATCCTGCCGCGTATGATTTATCTCTGTACTACACCGTCTTGGTGCTCAGCCTACCTCAGATCTAGCCAGCGGGCACCCCCTTGAACCTAGCTCCTTTATCTGTGCAGCGCGCCCCCCCACCGTTGTCTTATTTTCCTAACTTTTCTTTCCTTCCTTTCTGGCATTAAAAGAGCTGGGTTCCCGATGTGCTTGCCCTGTCTCTGCCCTGCACGCAGTCACTCCTCCAGAGTCCTGGCTCCTGGTGGGGAGGAGGGCGTAGGCACTGGCTGCTTCCCCTGTCGGCGGTTCGGCTCACGGACGAGCCACATCTCCTGCTTCTTCGCCATCGTAAGGTGGGCAGTTAGAGGGGGTTCCATTTGATCCAGAGGGCAGCTAAGTCATCAGCAGACCGGCTCAGTTGTGGGAGGCTTGGTGGAGACGGGGATGTTTGAGCCGTGCCCTCCCAGGCTCTACCCCCACGGGAGGGCCAGGCCAGCACCCGCAGCTCGCCTTTCCCTCTCCATGGTTTCAACATTCAAGGAAGCTTCAGGAACACGGGCTGCTCTAATGGAAGAGGGAAGAATCAAGACACTGAGCATACAGTGAAGGCTCTTTATTTAAACATTTCAAAGAAACCCCCCTGCTAAGGACGTTTCTTAGAAGTGCATGTGTTTACTTGCACTGCAACACGGTGGCGGGAGAGATGCTCTCTAGCCGTCTGGCAGACTCTGAACAAAATGCCAGGGAAATGGCTCTATTCCTTGCAGGAGGCTGACCGTCACTTCAGACGCCAGCTGGCTGTCACTCGGACATGAATCGACACTTACTTCCACAACCCTTCCTCCAGGGGCATACCAAACCACTACAGGCCACCAAAGAAAGAAAACGTAGTTGCTACTCTTCGTTCTTCTTGTTTACGTGCATGTACTTAGGGGTGGAGAGAAGAGTCCTCTCACGAGAAATCACCTCCTGGTGCACTTACATTTCTCCTCCTAACCACTGATGAGAAAATCATAAGGAGCAAAACAGTCAAAAAAGGGGCGCCTGCGTGGCTCAGTCGGTTAAGCATATGCCTTCGGCTCAGGTCATGATCTCAGGGTCCTGGGATCGAGTCCCACATCGGGCTCCCAGCTCAGCAGGGAGTCTGCTTCTCCCTCTCCCTCTGCCCAATCCCTGCTTGTATGCACTCTCTCTCTCAAATAAATAAATAAAATCTTCAAAACAAAATAGTCAAAAGAAAAAGAAAAGAAAAAAAGAAACAACTCTACAACCCCAGACACAAAGTTAATCAAAAAGGTAATTGTCAAACAAGAGCAGTATTTTTACCACATACAGGAGAAGAGAGGAAAATGGAGAACAGGCCTTGCCCTGCCCAAACCAGGAGCTCTGTGCCCACAGCACACACATGCGCACAACACCCTCCTCCTACTTCTTGAGCAGACTTTCTCCTTACTAGAAATCCACACCGCAGCCCGCCTAATCCAATTTCGCAAAAGGAACATGCCCGCCAAAGCTTGGTGGGTCCCACCCGGCTGCCTCGGGCTCTGCCTCGGGCCGCCGAGAACTTGCAGGCAAGCCCTGTTACACATGCCAACACACCGTGTACCTGTCCTCTTGCACTCGCGCTCTCCAGATGGACCTGTCCCATCAGGACTCTCAGATCTTAATTCTGCCTCCCCAAGTCAGCAGGTGCCCAGCACCCTGATCAACCTGACCGTCTGCCCCCCACTTCCCGGAAGCCTCCACGATCTGCCCCCCGCCCAGCTTTGCACACATGTCCCAATGTTGTCCACCCGTCACAGCGAACACCCTGCAGCCATCGCCCTTCACGGGACACCCTGCCCTCCCTTTCTTCTCTTGACTAACTCACGGAGGAGGCTTGACAACCTTGGGGAATTTTTCGTGATCCCCATTCAAAGCTGAGTGAGTGCCCCAAACTTCCTACTCTCAGAGCGCCTGTGCTCACCTTTAAATAAACAGCCAACAACTTGCTGAGTGCTGATGACGTGCTAAGCTACAGGCACCTACCACGTGTCACGTCACTGAGGGCCCACACTAGGTCCGGAAGCGGGGCGGGGGGGCACGGTGCTCTTCCTAGGGATAAACAAATGGTGTGCCGGTTCAAAGATTAAAAGGACCTCTCAGGAGGTAGAATCTGGAATTCTGTAGAAGGAAGTCAAGCCCCTTCTCAAGAAGTTCTTACACTGTTTAACCAACAGGCTCCTCCACTAAGGGACACATCCGTTCCGACACACATGGCGCAAGCGAGGATCAGTGAAGAGGCAAACACCCATCCACTGGACTCCACCGGGGCCCCCACGTCGCTGAGCCAATGCCCAGCTAGCCGCAGACTGTGGACCTGAGCTGAGGGAGGAGCAGGGGCAGGAAAGCTGAGGACAGTCTCGTGAAGAGTGTGTCACAGAGGAGGAGTATTTCAGGACAACTCGGTCACTTGCCCAGGTTCCCTTCTTCACGCTGCAGACCCTGACTATGCCATCATAAATATCGGCCAGGCTCAAAGCGATCTAAGGGCTCTACCCTCCCTGGGGAAAGTGTTTTTAAAAAAAGGGAAAGGATCAAAAGGAGAAGTTGTAGAGCGCCCTGAAACCTAACTCAAAGTGTGAAAGTCACAGGGCACGTTTAACCTAGGGAAGAGGAAGCAAGGGAGGGGCCACTGTGGGACATCACATTAAGCACCACCCGGCCAAGAGCAACGGACAGCATTTTTCCAATCCTGCCAAAGACAGAGCAGAGCAAACAGTTTTAACCTATAGTATGAGAATTTGGCTTCAATATGAAGATTTTCCCCAAAGCAAGAATTTTTTTTTATTTTTTTTTATTGTTATGTTAATCACCATATGTTACATCATTAGTTTTTGGTGCAGTGTTCCATGATTCATTGTTTGTTCATAACACCCAGTGCTCCATGCAGAACGTGCCCTCCCCAATACCCATCACCAGGCTAACCCATCCCCCTACCCCCCTCCCCTCTAGAACCCTCAGTTTGTTTTTCAGAGTCCATCATCTCTCATGGTTCCTCTCCCCCTCTGACATACTCCCCTTTTCTTCCTCTCCTGTTATCTTCTTCTTTTTCTTTTTTCTTAAAATATGTTGCGTTATTTGTTTCAGAAGTACAGATCTGTGATTCAACAGTCTTGCACAATTCACAGCGCTCACCATAGCACATACCCTCCCCAATGTCTATCACCCAACCACCCCCTCCCTCCCACCCCCAACCACTCCAGTAACACTCAGTTTCTTTCCTGAGATTAAGAATTCCTCATATCAGTGAGGTCATGTGATACATGTCTTTCTCTGATTGACTTATTTCACTCAGCATAACACTCTCCAGTTCCATCCACGTCGTTGCAAATGGCAAGATCTCATTCCTTTTGATGGCTGCATAATATTCCATTGTGTATATATACCACTTCTTCTTTATCCATTCATCTGTCGATGGGCATCTTGGCTCTTTCCACAGTTTGGCTATGGTGGACATTGCTGCTATAAACATTGGGGTACACGTACCCCTTCGGGTCCCTACATTTGTATCTTTGTGGTAAATACCCAGTAGTGCAATTGCTGGATCGAACGGTAGCTCTAATTTCAACTGTTTGAGGAACCTCCATACTGTTTTCCAGAGGGGTCAAAGCAAGAATTTTTAACTAAGGAATATGGAGTCTGTGCCCCATGACATGACCACTCTTCAATTACCAGCATGCAGAGCTCCCATATAGGTGCTCAAACAGCGTTGGGATCCATGATTCCGCCTCACGGAAGCTGCGATCGTACAGACAACACAGTGTTCATGGAGCGCTCTACTGTAAGCTAGAAGTCACCCGGGGGACCTGGGCGGGGGGGCAGGCCCAGCTCGGCTATAGGATTCACACCCTGCTTCCCCTGGTTCAAAGTCCAATATCTTCACTACAGGCATTAGATTAAAACGCACGAAAACTTAACTATCTGTAAAATGGGACAATACCTGCCTCGTGAGGCTCCTGGAAGGATTCAGTAAGTTAATCCTCCAACATCTAGCCTGTGCTTATCACAAAGCAAGCACTCTGCTTCTATTGAAGCCGAGATAGCCTATTTCAATGAGTCCAATTTAACCTCAAGATGAAAAAGAACAGGTCATGCGTTCAACCGCTCGGCCCATCCAGATCCATCCCCCTCCCTCAACAGACTTTCACAGGGTGTCCGTCACACGTGGAGCGCTGGGTGAAGACAGGAGTGACGCAGTCCACAGTGGTGTGCAGAGCACCCACCATGCCATAATCAGCCACAAACATGGTGTGCCAGGCACCTTTCTAAGCACCATGCATGTATGTGTGTGTACCCTCAATCCTCATAATGACCCTTTAAGGTAAGTACTATTTATTATTCCCATTTACAGGTGAGAAACTGAGGCACAGAAAGGACAAGTCACTTGCTCTAGGTTACACAGCTTCTAACGGACAGAGCTGGGATTTCATCCCATGGCTGTCTGATTTCAGCATCCCGTGCTCCTAACTACCGGACACATGGCCTCCCCCGAGACCTGAGCACCAGGAACTAGAGCAGGGACAGGCTAGGAAAAAGGTCCCGCAGGAAGATACAGCATAGTGTTGCAGATGCCTGTGCTGTCCTTACAACTAACAGAAAGCACGCGCCCTTTTAGTAGAGAAACGATGTGTTCAAGCCCAGACTGAACACCATGCACAGAACCCCGGTGCGCACATGCTGAAGGGAGAGGGGAGGGCTAGGCGCCCGGGCGTAGATCACTGGTCCTCCCATCAACAACCTGCCTGACCTCTCTGTGCTGCACTGCCCTCCTTGTAGGAATGACATGAGATGACTTATATACAGAGCTTACTTCCAGTACCTGCCACTAAAGACTATCCAAGTCAATCAGTCAGCCAATCAATCAATCAAACTGCAGCTGCTGTTTTGCATCAAGACTCAGTCCCCAGCCAGACAAGAACCGCAGTCAGCAGACAGCACCAGTCTACAGACCAAGAAGCGCGCCATCTGTAGGACCTGAAATACATTGCGGATTCAGGAAAATATCAAGAGGCGTGAACTGTTACAAGGAATTATAAACCCATGTTACAAAATGCTAAGGAAGAAAAGTCTCCCGTTTTAAGAGGTAAGAGTAGCTGTGGTGTGCTGCTCACCCATTCTGCTTGAACACTTCACAGAGGTTATTCAAGCTTCAAACCACTCAGAGGCTCTTCAAATCACCCTGACTGTACAGATGAGGATTCTCAGCCGCCAAGGGGTAAAGTGATGGGCTCCACGTCACGCCACAGGCAAAAACCAGAGACTGTGGCTCAAAACTGAAAGACTCACCAGTTGAGGGTCGGATCAAACGCCGCCACTCTGCAAAGCCCTGCCTTGACAGCAACAGGAATTTCGTGCAGCAACGCTCAGTGCAATGCAGGTCTCACCCGCATGGTGCATTTTGTGCCTCAGAGAAGCCCAAGTTACTGAGAGGTCATGACATGTCACCCACTGAAGCGATTATCCTAGTACAGACCGTATTTGGCCATCCAGTGGGAACACGGTCAGAGAGGGCTCATTTACCCCGAAGTGACTGGACATCCGCACCGCGGGTCCCAGAGCTGGGACAACAGTGATGTCAGTGGTGCACACAAAGCTCATTTCTGGGGTGAGAGTGGGTACAGAAGGAGAAGGTATATCAGGATACCCTTGTCTAGTTTTGTTTACAGCAGGGCATCCTTATCGCAGACAGCACAACCTATGACTGTCAAGCTTTCTTAATTACGGTTTTCTGGGTCATGCGCCCTCAAGGAAAAGAGAAGGCAACCACAAAGTTCACTGTATAAATTCTAAGACATGAGTCTGCCTCGAATACTTCTGAAGCAGGAACCCTGTCCCTGGGGGAAGAGTCCACACTGGTCACCATTGCGTCCTCAGCACAACAGGCCTTCAAAACCTATCAGTGGATGCCCCCCCCCCCCCGGGGCCACGCAGACCGGCACAGGGGACACGACAGGCAGGGCTGCCTGACACAAAAGTGCCACCTACCCCATTCCAGCCAGCCTCAGCACCAAATTGCTCTTAGAAACCGGAAAGTTCGAGAAATGTGGGGGAGGAGGAGATAGGATTTTCTGTGTTTGCTGGGACTGGGGGGCTGAACAAACACATACTTTGGGGGCAAAAAATGCCTCCCAACCCTTTTTGACTCTTCAAAATATGTCCATATACTGAAATACTTACTGGCCTAAAATGTGCCTTCTGATCTGCTATTTCAGAAACATGAATCACGGTGTCAAGAACACACTGCGAGCCTTGTGCTGGATGCGGCCGACAAAAGAAGACCAAGGCGGCCGGAGCGCCCGCAGCTCTAACACAGACACGGGCTGTAAACAAACAACCAGGGTCCCGCACAATGAGCGCTTTCAGCAGAGCAGAACCCAGGGCGGGAGGGCACAGAGCAGGGGAGCGACCAGCGTGGCCACACACTTCAGCCCTGAGGTGTAAGAAAGGACCTTCCTCAACCTGCGGGCTTTGCGATTTCTTTGTGCAATCCTCATTTTTTTCTCCCAAATGAACAGCAGTCCAGGACATCTATATGTTAAATACTTCAAATCATCACCATGCTCCTCAGTGCTCGTCCTACCCCCATGAAAAACTGCATGGTGTCTGAGCTGTCCCAGGGTTTTTTGGCCCTAGTGTTTTCTTCAAGATCCCTGGCATTCGCATAGCCAATTAAAACTGCATCCCATTTTCTGTCCAAAAGTCTTTTTGTTTTTTTATTATTATTTTTTTTTTAATTTATCTGAGAGAGTGAGTGAGCAAGAACAGGGTGAGGGGCAGAGGGAGAAGCAGACTCTCCACTGAGCAGGGAGTCCGATGCAGGACTCGATCCAAGGACCCTGGGATTATGATCTGAGCCGAAGGCAGATGCTTAACCAACTGAGCCACCCAGGTGTCCCTCTGTCCCAAAGTCTTAAAGATAAAAGCAAAATGAATGAATGACACTATCATGAGAAGTTCATTTTACTAGGTTATTTCAGTGTTATCCATATCCAAGAAAGTCGCACATGCACTTGAAAGGAAGGGGCATAAATATAAAGTCACAAAATGAACAAAAGAGGTTGATTTTCCAACCACAAGATAATGCTTTGGTGTGCTTGAATATTAAAATAATTTTTAAATTTCTGATAGCCAGAGCTAAAAAGGAAATGGGGCAGGCCACATAATTCTAATCAAAGGAAGAATATAAAAGGACTTTTCCACATTACCTCCACAATCCTCCCCAAAATTCGTTACCTGGAACATGGCCTTTACGTCTTTTACCTTGGATGGGTCCATCCATCTTTTCCTAGTGCTACCTGGTTCAGGTTCGGATTTCCTGCACTTGCTACGACCTTGGGCTAGACCGATAACTGATCTCTCTCGGTGCGTGAGCCAATTGCTGATGCTCGCATCAGCAATCCACTGAGCGCAGCCACGAGTCCTGGTGCGGAGTTGGCTGCCAGGACCGGTGTGCTCAGCACAGACTCAGAGGAGTTCCAAGTCTGCTGGGGAACCACGACACGCCTGCTGACAAAGGACACAGGTGCCATATACACCCAAAGAATGAGATACTGATCTTGACAAAAAGATGTGCGCAGCTTGAATACAGCGAAAACGGGGTATTGTTAAGGAAACTAAAGTCTCCACATGTCACGTTCTAAGAACAGAAATATAAGGCAAGTAGTAAAACCTCCCTGAAATCTTTGACAAAGTAAGATGGTGAAAACTAAGTGGAGAGGATTTCCTCCAAGAAATTCTTTTTACTTTGGGCTTACATTATTTTTTAAAATTTGACAGAAGCGGCACAGGTCAGGATTACAGGGTTGTTTTTTTTTTTTTCTTTAATTCAAAATTCTGTAAAGATGAATTCCTTTTCTTTCTTTCTTTCTTTTTTTTTTTTTTTACATTATATACTAGTGGTCCTTTGTTGTGGTTTTCAGCATAGTGAGTCTGAGGTACTCACAGATATCAGGAAGTGTGGAAGAAGAGCACGAGGCTCTCGGAAAGGGCGGCATACTAACATGTCTGATAAACCCAGCGGCTTTAAATTTGAATGAAAAAAATGAGCAATAGGAAGATTCACTATCTCTCAGCTCATCTGAATCATCAGTTGTCAACACACAATATTTTACCTCCTCAGAAGCTTTTAGAAGTTCATTATTTGTAAATGTGTTTACACACATACATCAGTATATGTTCACACAATTTCTGAATTATTTTCCTTGTAAGGAATAATAAATTGCGATTCGCTTTTATAAAAGAATACGTATAAACCTGTAAAAAAACACACAGTCTTGAATAAAAAAAGATAAAAGATACATATTACACTGTAAATATATAGGCACATTTATATGAATTAAATAGGGAAAGGGGGAAAATAGAAATGCTTTAATAAATACATGGCTAAATGAACCATAGTACATTTAATATGAAATCCTATATTCCTATTTAAAAAAAAGAGAGTTATCTGTATTTTAGAAGGACTTCCGTGATGAATTAAAAACTTTTAAAACCACAAACTACACTCTCCTACATATTTAAAATACTAGTTTTTAAAACCCTCCCATACTATGTAGCTATCTGTCTGTGTACACACATGCACACACACAGTAAAAGGTCTCCGAAGACACCCAATGGCAAGTGGTTACCGCTGGGGCCAGAAGGGGGATGGGGGAGAAGACAGTCAAGGGGCCTTTGCCAGTAGTAGTTAGATATTTTATGAGATGTACTCATGAGTCACTTGCAGAACTAAAAACCAGTTGAAACAAAGCATTTGGCACCCTAACAATGTCTTGCCAAATGGACCTGGGCTCAGTGTCACCTGGTATTAGAAGAATGTAAATTGAAGCAATGCAAAATTTTCCTATTAAATCAGCGTTAAAAAAAAAAAAGTATGCAATTCTAACGAGGATCAAGTAAAAGGAATGCTTCACGCAGGGAAACATCTTACCACCCTGTATCAAGAGCCTTAAAATGCTTCTGCTCTTTGACCCAGTTCCACTTTAAATCCAGCTCAAGGAAATAATTAGAAATCGGGAGAAAAGTTTACACATCGATGTCGACCATTAGTCTTCACTTCTAAAAAATGCAAAAGCACCTAATGGATCAACAACCAGGAAATGGTTTAAGAAATGGTTTAAGAAATGAAATATCCACATGGTAGAATAGTATGCAGCCGTTACGAATTATATCCCGGCAGAAATCATTAAGATATTGAGGAAAGCAGGATACCAAAAATGTTCTTGCAGGCATAATACAACATACAAACACGCATACACAGAAAAGGAATCGGCAAGATACGCCACTTGGTGGTGTTTTTCCAGCTCACAGGAGCATGCAGATACTGCTCAGTGAGTCATCACCGCCACGAAGAACAGCATTGTCTTAAAAAGTACCTAGTCATGGGGGCACCTGGGTGGCTCAGTCGGTTAAGCATCTGCCTTTGGCTCGGGGTCACGATCTCAGGGTTCCTGGGATCGAGCTCTGGGTTGGGCTCCCTGCTCAGTGGGGAGCCTGCTTCTCCCTCTCCTTCCCCCACCCACAACACATCACTCCTACTCTCTCTCTCTCAAATAAATAAATAAAATCTTAAAAAAAAAAAAAAAGGTACCAGTCTTTTATATTTGTGCCCTGGCTATTCCTAAGAAACCCGTCCACACTGGTTCAGAAGAGGTGCCTATCTGGAGCATCACAGTAGAGGGAGAGGTTCTGTCTCGTCTGTTGGTAAAAAGACCATTTGGCAGGAAAGACATTCCCGCTCCTTTCCAATCCTGCACCGGTGCGCGTGCGGGTGGAACAGAAGAGCCGGCTCCCTGGGGCCTGCGCCGTCACATCGGCGCCCGCAGCAGACACTGGACCCCGTGGAGGTGGGGCTCAGCAGGTCTCTCCCCTCCCGCGGCCCCCACGGCCGCATCTTCACAACGAGATGCTCCTCCCCACGCTGCACAAGTACAGGAGGCCGTGTTCTAAGTGTACCCATCAGGCAGGAAACAGAACGGCCACTCATCCCGCACAGCATCTCTTCCCTTCCTTACCCACGTCTGACTGGACCCGGCTCGGTGTAGGATTGCCAAAGCAGCGAAGAGGCATCTGAAGGTTTAGCTCCTCACCTGGAGCTGCCTTGTGGGTGACGGGCGCCACTCTGTTTTACTGGGATCTTTGGTGGGGGACAGGGCTGTTTTAATGAAGACTTTATTTTTCAAGAATGTTCTTCTTTTCCCGGCTTTCCCAAATGGGTCTCATTTGAGGAAAACAGGACAAAGTCTTTGCTCCTGCTGAATTCAGAGAAGTGTAGTTTCTTAGTCCCTGGATAATTTGACTTATTCTGGCGCCCTTCCTTCCCCCAGGGCCACAGAGGAGGGCTTGGCGGAGCGTCCAGGCCTCCCGCGGGGGGCTGCAGAGCAGGAGGAAGGGAGCCCGGCGTTGCCTGATGGCCCTCAGAGGAGGCTGGCCCTCCAGTCAGCCCCCCAGGGGCCAGGCTGTGTCTGAGGCACATCACCTATGTCGCTGCCCCTGCCAACGAAACACGTACTGCCCGTGTGATCCTGCCGCTGGACGTCCGTGGGTTTTCCAACTCATCACTGACACATCTTACAAGGCGAGCGTTTGCCTGCTAAAACGTCTAGAATCTTCTTTACCAGAAGCCTCAACAACTTTTATTGAAAACATCTCTCGTCTGTATTCTCTTCCTACGTTCCTGGTCTCCTGAGTGTGCGGCCTACCGTGGAGCCGAAGAAGGCACGAGGCTTTAACTCCCCAGACGTGGAAAGCGTGGCTTCTGTGGCTCAGCCCCAACACAACGACAGCGGCCAGAGAGGGTGGCACCGGCCCTGCAGGCATCAGCAACAGGCCTGAACGCACACCCTCGGACTTCGCAACAGCGTGTCCCATGTCCAGGCTCCCGGGCCTCCAAAGCCCTCCCTGCAGCACAGGAAAGCCGGGCCCACGACGGCGGCCAGGGGTCACCAGCCGCCCACCCTGCTCCTCCCAAGAGGAAATCGGCTGGAAATCCTGAAAAAGCCATTATTTTGTTAACAAAATTTGGGGGAGGAGGGTTCCATCTGGTGATATATGTTCGATAAAGGGAAATGAGAAAGAAGGGGAGAAGCACTAACGTTATGATGCATTTCTTGCCAACCTTTGTCATTTGAGATTTTTTTCAACAAAAACAGAATCCTAGGCTACACGAGTCCTCACAGGCTGTGTTCACCCAGCAAGACGGACACCTCTTATTCCTGTCAACCTGGGCCTCACCCGAGTGTCCCCAGAGCAGTGAGCACGCCCCACGTGGGGGAACAGGATTCCAGATTTCTCGGAGTGCCTTGCCCACAGATGGATGCTCTCAGATGCTCTCGGCTGTCAGTCTGGCTGGACCAAGGGTCCCCTAAACGAGAGGCCACCTGTACTCACATATAGGAGTAACCATCTTCACCTACACGGTAAAAATCCTTACAAGAACAATCCAGAGCTAACTACATTTAGTAAAGTCAGGGTTTGGGTGACCAGACCCAAAAGCTGGCAGGGCTTCCGGAGCCTCCCCATAATAATGTCCCACAGACTTTATTCTAAGAAATGCTGCAGCAAAGCATTTGCTTACAACAAGACCTAAATTCTTCACAGGCTGATTCCCTGATACAGCTCTGTGTCCTCACCTTTGCAAATCAGAAGTCCCCCCAGGGACGAGGCCTGCAGCAGGAAACCTGACTCATCTGGGAGACAGCGCTGGCCCCTGAGACTCTCACCTCTGATGCAGCTGCTTTTTGGGCCAGGGAGCCAAGCCCTGGGCTCTGTGGGTGTTCCCCAGCCAGGGAGAGACAGAAGCGGACAATGTTTCAGTGGAGACTTTCCTGGGAGAGTTTCCAACCAGGCAACTGAAGTTTAGTCTTGTAGTATTAGACCTGACTCTACTGATGTTAAGTCACCCGAGCCCTCCCCCGCCCACAGTCATTCCTGATAATCACAACCCTCATTTCCTGGTGCCCAAGATCAACCAATTCCAAATAAGATGTGAGGGGCTAACAGCTCCTAAGGATCCCAATACCAGGAATATCTGGATTTAAAAATGATTAAAGTACTGGGATGCCTGGGTGGCTCAGTCGGTTAAGCGTCTGCCTTCGGCTCAGGTCATGATCCCGGGGTCCTGGGATCGAGCCCCCCATCGGGCTCCCTGCTCAGTGGGAAGCCTGCTTCTCCCTCTCCCACTCCCCCTGCTTGTGTTCCCGCTCTCGCTGTGTCTCTCTGTCAAATGAATAAATAAAATCTTTTTTTAAAAATGATTATTAAAATACTTGGATAAAAGCTTGTACATGAGATCACGTTTTTATTTAGTGTTTGAAACTGTTTTATTTACAAAAATAACCATACATGTTCAAGTTAAACATTCTAAGTAGTAAATCCCTGAGAAAGAATTCCAAGTACCTGGAGATCGGCCACTTATAGCTAATCCACCTGAACCTTCTGACTAAGGCCTTTCCAGGACTTTCCCTCCATGTTTACACAGTTTCTTTACTAAAGTGTTACTATGTTCCTGTATGTTCCCGTAGAGGCTATCTGTCATACACTGTGTCCCGTGTCAATACTTTCCTTCACATCGTTGTCATGGTTACAGCACCTTCCACCCAACAGATGAATTACAGAACCTATTTATCCAACCCCTTTGCGGGGGGCCACCTGAGCTGCTTCCAATGTTCAGTTTCAAACAATGTTCATTCACTAAGCATTGTCGGAGCTGAATCTCTAGACACGGTGCTACTCATTTCCTTAGAAACTACTCTGAGGAGCAGGCTCACTGAGTCACGGGAAGGACACACCGCTTCAGTGCGGCCCACAGGAGACCTCGTGGGGAAAACGGCTGAGTCATGTCAGTTCACACTGCTCTCAACTGTGGCTGAATTTCCCCAGTCTGTTTCTGCTCCCCTCACTGTGAACCTAATTCTTATCTAGTTTTTGAAGATACTCAAATTCTGTAGTCAATGGGACATACTTAGTTCAAGAAGCTATCTGGCTTATTAGCATAACTTCTGAGTCCTTTCTTAAAATAAGATCCGAAGCCATCCTGTCTGTTCGTCCTTTTTTCTGTTCCTAAAGTTTCATCCACCTGTCCTTTCTCTGACACCTCTAACTCAATGACTGATAACGGATCAGCAAGTATTCCAGAGCCCTGTTTTGATCCTGTCTGATCCTTAGTCCAAACCTTTTTTTCCTCCCCACGGGTGCTTTATGGGCCACAAAGTGACTCCAGAAGGCCTGTGAGCCCCAAATCCCAACCCTCTCAGTACTGAGGGAGGTCACTGGGAGGGTGCCAGGGCTAAAATCCTGGGTCCTCTGCCACCACTCCTCTCACGATGTGACACCTGACTCGGCAGCACCCTGTTTATCTGGTGGCACCACGCATCCGTGGGACAACAAGCAGCCAGTGACTCCTGAGCGGGACAGGAACACCCGCTCAGGATTTTTCTAGCTCATAACTCTCGTCTACACCATGCCCTTAGGAAGGGTGAAGCTGCACAGCAGGATCCAAGAAGAACAGGACCTTCACTGTCCGAGCACAAATGCCACCCAGGAAGCTGGCTTCAGCCACCTGTTTATTTCCCCGGCACCTGATTAACCTCATTCTGTGTCTATGAAGCCACACGGATTCATTACATCATCACACGGCTGGTCTATTCTCAAGGAAGGGCTGGACAAGATGCAGAGAGAGCCCCAGCATTTCTCATGGGGGACAATCCTTCAACACGTGGGGCTGTCCCCAAGACTGAGGGGCACTTAGCATCCCACACGTTCAGAACATGAAATGCTAACACACCCCCCTGATGTCATCATGACAACCACAAATGTCCTCATAGGTTTCTAGATGCCTGCGTGTCCCCCACTGGGAACCCCTTTTTCTCCTGGGTGAGATGGAACTGACACTCGGGAGAGGACAGAAAACCACACTAACCTGGACACAGAACTGTTCAGGGCAACCTGTGAGTACCGTAAAGGTTAAAGATTAAAGGAGACCGGGAAGGCTGAGGAACAGAGCAAGCTGTGAGTGTGTCTTGGGGTGGGGGGGGGCAACTTCTCGGGGGCTAACTTCTCGGGGGTCTGGTCTAGGGTTAAAGTTTGCCATGAAATGCTTTCTCGTCGACTTGCTGGGTTTCCCCTGCTTTAAGCTGATCACATGAGCTAATACAAGTAACCCACATTCTACACACTTGGCAATGCCAACCTTTAAAACACTGTTATTGCTGCTCCCCGCATCCTGGGCGTCTGGGGAGGGCAGGTAAACAGTGAGAGTCTGGGTGAAGGTGAAGGACACGGCCAGCCTGCCCCAGCTGGCTGCGCCAGAGATCCCCAGCAGAAGCTCTGCCCTGCCCTGCAGGACCCAGGAGGCCAGCCCCCTGCCCAGCTCCTTTCCGCCCACTGCAGCTGTGATCAAAGGGCCATTGTTCCCAGAGGGCCAGGAACAATGCCCCTTGTCGATCTTCTCTGCTCCAGCTGAACAAGGTCACTGGCTACTTTCACCCTCAGCCACACTCAATCTCCCCGCCCCTTACTGCACAGTGTTGGCCGGGCTAGGTTTTCTGACGTCACCTTTATGCGCAGGTGAGACTGAAAAGGTCAGCAAATGAGCCACCTTTTCTAGATCCGGTGGAAAACTGACTCAGGACATATCGTAGAGTTGTGGTTCTCAAACTTCTGGAACTTACTTAAAATGGAAAGAGCTTAGTTAAGATGCAGATTTCGGGCCCTGTTAAAGTTAAGTTGTGGGGGCAGGAAGCTGCAATTTCACCCCTGCCAGGTGTTCCTGAAACAGGTGACCCCCATGGGGGGGCCTCCGTGAAGAGCTGCCACAGAACCACAGTACGGACACTAAAAAACAACACCTTCCTGATATTTGACATTCGATCTCCCTGAAATGTAGTCTTCACTAGCAAAAGGAAAACTATAAACATCTAGTAAATATAAGAGAGATATAAGCGATCAACTTAATTCGGAAAGAAAATCAGTCCAGTCCCTAATGAAAGGCTCTTATGTAGATAGAAGTCAACTGGCCCTACAGCTTCCGTTGACGGGTAGCTGATTATGTGTTACATCAAAGCACCCTGAATGTAACTATACAACCTTACACTTGCACAAACATTACTAATTTTGCAATACTTCCTACTTTATCCTCATGAAAGATTATCTCACCTTACCGTCGGATTATCTGTACCCGTCTGGCGGGCAAACTAAAGAGCCAACACAACGTGTCTGGAGATCAATACAGGAACCCAAGCATCTGGAATATTGTCTTTTTCTGCTAGATTAGAAATGGCAGATAGATTTCATGTCACATTCCAACTCAGACCCGCAGACCGGACCCAGCCGCCCAGAGGGGGCAGTCCGAGGAAAGCCAGCCCAGGGGAGGGGAGTGGTGGTCTTTGAGGAAGGTCTGTAGTGAGCTCAGGTGAGAAAGGGGGTGGCATCTGAGCCCACATATACTGGACATGCTACCTCTCAGAGTACTTGGAAGCACTTAAAATATTTATAAATACCATTGCTCCCATTCCTGCCCTCACCAAATATGCTGAAGGGTCCGCCATATGCCAGATGGTATGCTGGGACTCAACAAAATCTTAAAAAGGAGGGAGTAAGTGGAAGCGAATGTCTCCCAGAGGAACCGAACCCCAGCCACCACCACGGTGGGCCCACCGAGAGGGAGAGAGCCGGGCAGTGCTGGGGAAGGCAGGCTCCAGCCCGGCCCCACGGGGCTCCGAGGCGGTGAGACCATGCTTCCAGCTGCCGATAGAAAAGCTGGGGGATGAAGGTGTGTGCTCTCCTTGGGGTGGGGGTGGGGCTGGGGGGAAGAATTACCAGATCTGCATTTCACAGAGAGGACGCAAAAGAGCCTCAGGGAGCGTGACCACACCGGGAGGACAGCAACGGAAGGGGGCAAGTGGGGGCACCTGGGATGCTTTCTAGACCACCAGTGGCTTGATCTGGGAAAGCACACAGAGCAGGAGAGACAGGGACAAGACTGAGACCCGGCTCCGGCTGAGTGCTTGGGGCACGTTCTTGCGGCCACCCCACGAGGCAGGGGACCAACCAGAGGCGGAGACCTTCGAGAAGGCGTTAAGATCTGAAACTCCAGGGCTGCAGGCATGGAGGAGATGAGACCGAAAACACCCACTCACTACCTTCTCCTTTCCAGCCTGGCTGCATTTTATACTAGTTATGCTGTTACACCTGTAAAGACTTCTTCCAGCAGAGACATGATCGCGTAAATCTGATTTTCTAAATGACAGCACTTCTGGCAATTTTGTACCTCTCGTAACAACTTAATTCAAGCAATCAGAAAACTCCTGGTACTGAAAGCATTTCCTAAAGATCCTGCCTTTTCCTGCCTTGTTACACCCGGCACACCAGCAAAATTTCGTCGTTTTTTTGGAGACCTCGGCGTCAGCACGGAGGGCCCGGCCTGCATCGCGGCCCTGAGCCCCGGCCTGCCCGGCCCCGGGCTGCGGGGACGGTGAACACCAGCGCAGCGTGTGGCGTCATCCGTCCCCCTGGAACCTGCCCTCCGTGCACACAAGACCAGGACAGGGGCCCAGATCTCGAAACGGGAATAAGGTCACTGTCCTCCGCGGAGCCACCCCCTCTGGGCTGTCTGGGAAGAAAAAGGCTCATGTCAAACGCAATCAAGAGACCGGGGAGAGCCTCTGAAAGCCACGACCAGAACCGTCCTGCAGGACTCATCTGCGTAGGAAAAGGAGTCTTATTCCAAGAGCTGACGTTCTCTTTTCCGATAAAACACAGATCTCCCAGGGAGAAGGCCCCAAAGGGGGCCGTTAATCACCTCTAGGACAGTTTCAGATTCTTCTCTGCCAACAGGGTTTAACAGGAAAAACTCATCCAGAGGTGGAAGAGGCTTCGCGTCCCACACCACGGCCTAAAGTCACCTTTAAAATCCTCCCGTGGCCACCACGTCTCCCGTGAGACTCTGACGGCAGAGCTTCCGAGTTCCAGCTGCCAAGCTCGAGCTGGGGACAGCCACACCCGACGGCTGCCGCTCTTTCTTCTTCAAAGCCGCGCTCGGCACACCAGAGAGGGGTGTAAACAGACTTTTCCAGGTTCTGTGTGTCTCAAAATGGCCGGAAGCGTGTTCCTTATTCTCCTTAAAATTACTTTTAAAAACTCAAAAAGCCCTGACGCACACATGTGTTTACAAACCACCGTTCTGAAGGGCTGCCACTCGTTTACTCTTAGATTAGATATCTGTTTCGGAATGGGGTGTGAGACGCCTGACAGACTGAGATAAAGAAGAAAAACTAGAACTTCTGACATCACCAATCTGGGCGGAGAACAGAAAATGTGCCTACCTGCCCACCAAAACTAAAAGGTCAAGAGAGTGCGAATTTATGAATAACATGAGTCAAAGTGCCATAAAGAAAAGTTTGCAAGAGAGGAGAAAAGCCATATAGAGAATATATAAAACAGGTTAAGACTACATACAGTTGACCGTTGAATATGGGTTTGAACTACTCAGGTCCACTTAACATGTGGATTATTTTCCATATATACAGGACAGTACTGCAAATGTACTTTCTCCTTCTTAGGATTCTCTCTTTTTTTGTTTGTTTGTTTTATTTTATTATGTTATGTTAATCACCATACATTATATCATTAGTTTTTTTGATTCTCCCTTAGGATTCTCTTAACCCTTTCTTTTCTCTAGCTCACTTTAGTGCATGAATACAACATACATATAACATATAAAATATATATTAATTGATTAGGTTATCAGCAAGGCTTCTGGTCAACAGTAGGCTATTCGTAGTTAAGTTTTGGGAAGTCAAAACTTATATGTGGATTTTAAGCCATGTGGGGGATGAATCGGTGCCTCTAATCCTCATGCTGTTCAAAGGTCGATATATTTTATATTCATATAAAACAGGAACAACATACATACCTATAACGTAGTATATACAATGTAGTATATGCCCACATTATATACGCATAATGTATTAACATGTACAATACAGGGGCGCCTGGGTGGCTCAGTCGTTAAGTGTCTGCCTTCAGCTCGGGTCATGGTCCCAGGGTCCTGGGATCGAGCCCCGCATCGGGCTCCCTGCTCCGCGGGAAGCCTGCTTCTCCCTCTCCCACTCCCCCTGCTTGTGTTCCCTCTCTCGCTGTGTCTCTCTCTGTCAGATAAATAAATAAAATCTTTAAAAAAAAAGTACAATATATAACATATAATTGTATTATATACATATTACCTGTTATATAAAATATAAAAAGCTATATATCACCTATGACTTGTAAGTTAAATACGTCATAATGATACATTTACATCCCAGTTTTTGTCTGCTAGTTGGTTTTTATCTTTCAGCAACCGTTCATGCAGATGTTTTGGTAATTATAACGTAATGCCAAGTGCAAACACAAGGTAAAGGGAGTTTTCTCTAATCTCCCAGCTTTTACTGTTTTTAGCATGCAACTTAACTGCTTTTCAGAGCAAAGGCATGCGGTCACTCTTCAGACTTGGACCCTCACCTCCCTCACGCACCCGGGTAGTCTACATGCTCGCTCTCAAGCCAATTTTAGCAAGTGACACGAGGCATCCACATGAGATCTGCCACAAGCCCAGCAGTGCAGGGGCATAAAGTTAGCACCCGAACTACCCCGGAGACCAAGTGCGGACTCTGCGCAGGGCAGTGAACATTTCAAGACAGACTTAGGTTTTCCCATTACAGTGTGCTCATCTGGAAAAAAGGCCAGCAACACAGTCTACGAACGACCCGAGAGTCTGGGGCTGGTTCTCCCGTCTCTCAGCAGTCGTGGGAGGGGCAGCAGACGGATGCGGTGAGCCTCTGCACGTCTGCACAGCAGGCCCAAAGCTGGCTGGCAATTAAGTGATTTTAAAAAGCCAAGGTGAGTCGATACACATGTCAGTGTGTCTAGCTGGAGAAGATTATTAACTGTCAGCACAAAGGGTTTGGGGGTAAAAAAACCCGCAAGTGAAGCAGAAGAGAGTCCCAGTGATGGTAGGGAAAAGGAGTCTCCTTAGCATGTGAGCAAGCCTCGGGAACAGGGGGGCCGACGCTTCCCTTCTGGAGCGGGCAGGGTGGCTAACAGGGTTTGAGGACAAAATAACCGGGCACGGAGCCTCCACTCCGGCGGGCGGTAGATAGGAACCAGTGACTCCCAGAGCTCCAAAGCCAAAGGTCCAAAAACGTTTGTGTGTTAAAATCACAAACAGCGACTGTGACCCAATGACCATGCCTGTGAGTAAACTTTTCAAGTACGTCTTTAAACCAAAACATTTTTTCACTTGATTTGACTCCAAATGCCTTTTCAGCCTAAAAAAAGAAACATGAAAGAAAAAATTCAAACTCAACACTGCCTCAAGGGGGAACCACCGAAAGAATGGGCTTCTTCGGAGCCAGCCCCAGGGGAGGCACACCCCGAACGTCCCGCACCGGCTCCACTACCAAACTGAAACCTGCTCGAGAGACCGTTCTGAGGCCGAAAACACTCCTTCGGGGGTGTAGGTGGTGCACAAGCGTGCGGATGGGACACGCAGGAGCGTGACAACAGAAATGACAGGAGGCGACAGTTCTGGAAGGCCAGGGGCACCTGAAGCCTTGGTGAGCGGACCTGCTCATCTTCGCAGCAACTGGGAGAACTTTTCCCGTCCCATTTCACAGGTGAGGCAGCTGAAGCCCAGGAGGGTGGAGGGCGAGCTGGGCCCACCAGAGGGGCAAGGAGCACAGTGTCGCAGCCCCGGGCAGCCCGAGCCCTCCACAAGGCCCTTCTGTGTCAACCACGACACACTCCTGCTCCGAGGAAGGGGAGCCGGCTTGCTGGGCCTTCTTCACTTCATTTGCACGGGTGCCCATCTCTAAGACAGATTTCCAGCTGCAGCTGAGAGCTCACTTTTTGCTCACATTTGGGTTTTTTTTTTCCTTAATGGAAAATTTAAATCAAAAGCGCTTGCTCCAAAGCTGAGACAGACAATATCAGGTCTGACTAACTGCGAAGGCCAAGAGAAACAAAAGCGAAATAGATCGTTCATGCAACGATAAACTAAAATGCCACCTTGCAGTTCTGGAGCCTGAAGTGTTTTTGAAAATGTGAAGTAAGTCGGGGAAAGCAGAGAGCATAACAGGGTCCGTCCTGGCTGTTGGGAGGAACACCTGCAGTGCACAACACCTTGTTCTAGAAGGTGCTGTCCGGACGGGCCATAAGCCCCAGGGAGCAGACGCCTTCTCATCCATCCGAGAGAGAAACACAGAACATGGGCCATTTCCCTTTAGAGCTCATTCCACTGAAACTACCTTCATCTCCCGCTTGTGCCTGGTTAATACTGTGGTTCCATTATTCATAGTTTCTGTCTGAAAAAGAGGACGAGAGAAGCGAAACGCACCCAGCCCTGGTGGCTTTCGTCACTCTAGGGAGAAAATGGTGCCTGTGTGCAGCAACAGGAAAATCTAGAACAGAGGACAGGAGTAGCTCTGCGGCTGACACAGCTGCGTCGCTAACAAGCTCGGTCACAGTGCAGGCAGCGTCAGGGCCTGTCTGTCACCGGCACACACGGGAACCCCAGTGTTACAGGTGCACAGAGAGCCTTTACAAGTGTCCTCTCCAGGGTGACGCTGGAGCGGCTCAGTCGGTGAAGTCTCTGCCTGCGGCTCAGGTCGTGATCCCGGGGATCGAGCCCCGCACCGGGCTCCCTGCTCAGCGGGGAGCCTGCTTCTCCCTCTGCCCTTCCCCACTGTTCGCGTGCACTCTCTCTTTCTCTCTCTCTCTCTCTCTCCCTCTAATAAATAAAATCTTTAAAAAAAATAAATACTTGAAATAACTCTTCAACAAAATGTGTGTTCACCCCATAGTGGGGGATGCTGTGCAGACTGAGCTGCCCGAGGCTCCCAGCCGACAGGAACGTGCCACCGGGGCACACGAGGGAGGGTGGTCTGGCTGACAAAGTGAATCCATGCTCACTACAGGAGACGGAGGTGGATACAAGGCACGGCAGAGCTAGTCGCTGTTTCTGGTGAACCAAAGGACGAATCCCAGCACTGGAGGCTGGCTGAACCGAACGACCCAACAGGACTCCACTGCAAAATTCGCGTCTAAAATCGTCTCAGGAGTAAAAAGAGTGATTTTAAAAGTTCAGGTCATACCACAATTTGGCGACTATGCTTCCCTTATTATGAAATATGTAGGTTACAGTGGAGTAGCATTTATCCCCCTAATCACAAGCGAAAGAAATGACAAGTCTGAAATGCTGGCTACCAATGACAAACAAGCCGGTCGGTGTGCCCAGGACGTCCCCTCCAACAGGCGTGGCTCAGCCAGCATCTCTCTGTACCGTCACCGTTCTCAGAAGCACTGCAACTTCTCAAATAAAACACCACCCAACAAGGTCCAAGCAGGAAGTTCAACACGAAATAATTCTGAGCTTGACTGGAGACTGCCTATGGAAACTAAATTAAAAATTCATATTGCATCGACCTGGAGCACGTGACATTCCACGGTGGGCAGAGCTCAGATTCAGCTTTGCCTCTTCGCCAAGACGAGGAGACGACACACGTTGGTAATGACAAGGCAGCAGAGATGTTTCGAGACGACCTTTCTTTTTTGATTAAGTTTACTGTTTGTAAGCAAACAAACTGCTTCGTCACTAATTCCTCTGTTTCTTCCCCCGTTGTATACACAGCCGTCTTTGGTGAGCTAACAGGGTCCCCCGAGGGTCCCGCCTTGCCTTGCTCTTCCTGTAGGCACCCCCTTCTAGCAGTTTCCCAGGGAAGCAACTACAAATTCTGTTCCCTCTACCTAATCTGTGTGTGGCTACAAAACTAATGATCCCAAAGCACCCCTTTTATTGGCTTTTTTACACCCCTCCTGCCAAACACAGAGTCAGAAAGACCTGGCCCAGGTTTCGACACCAGCGCATCTGGCCCCAACCTTCTCCCCAGCCCTCCGCTCCCACCAGACTCCCCTAGTGCCCAGCCCTTGACTTACAAAGGGACACTGACCGCTCTCCCGCCCCGAAAGGCGCACCAACCTGGGGAGCCAGCAGGCCCCTCCTGCTCCCACCGCTCCTCCTAAGACTCCTTCCCCAACTTTTACCTCTGCTCAGCCCCTACACGGACACCCACTTGCCAGGGGCCTACCTCTTCCCCCCACTTCATCCACCCACTGGGAGTTTGTAAGACAGAAACACAGGCAGTCCTATCTCAGCCAGAAATTTCCAAAATTAACTTTGGCCCCAGCTCCTTGGAGAACTGATTCCAGGGCTGGAGCAGGAAATACTCAAGAAGAGCCCAAAGCATCTCGTAGGGCCAGAAAGAGTACTAATGTGCCCATGTGTGTGCACACCTGTGTGCACACGTGCGCGCGCGCGCACACACACACACACACACACACACACACGAACCATGGGAGCATGTCTGAGAACACAGGAGCCAACTGAGAGAGCTCCCAATGACCAAGGATAATGTGAGCATCAATAACGTGGCCATGAATCCATGCTGCTATAACCGACTGAGTAATACTCCGCCCTCAAGAAGGTGCAGCCTAACTCTCTGGTCCTTACGGATGCACCACACACAGTGACTTCCTTCCAGAGAGGAGCATATGGAAAGGGAAAAAAGAAGTCATTTGACAGTGGGGACATGTGACAAACACGATCTCACGAGGGATGTCAGCCCCGACAGCGGTAAGTCACGCTGACCCTATGCACCGTAGATACGGTGAAAACGGCGTTTCACTTCTGTGGTCTTCCTCAGAGAAACCCACAGCCCCAATCTAATTGGGGGAAACCTCAGACATATTCCGGGTGAGAGACGGTCCACAAAACATACAAAACACCTGACTAGTTCTCCTCAAAACAATCAAGGTCATCAAAACCAATGTCTGAGGAGCGACCAGGAGGCTGAGGAGACAGGTGTGGTGACCTGAAGGGGATCCCAGGACCCAGAAGGGACGCGAGGCAAACGCCGAGGAAATCGGAGGGAAACATGGCTTCACTTACTCATCACGTACCTGGGCCACTAGTTACAACAAGCGTATGGGCTGATGTGCGATGTTAACGGGGTGGAAGCTGGGTGTGGGGAACGGGAGAACTGCCTGTACTATCTTCCCAACTTTTCTCTAAATCTAAAACTATTCTAAAATTAAGTTTATTTTTAGAAATTATCTCCGGCTCCTTCATCTCCCTCCCCACAACCAGGCTGCAGGCCGAAGTGTCCTTCTGTTCTCTCCTCCCCCGTTTTCGGGGCCACGGTCCTTCCTGAGCCTTGCATTCTCCGATCCATCCTCCAACAGGTGCGGAAGGAAGCTTTGAACACACAAACCTGAGGATAACACCTCCCTGACCAAAGCCCTTCAACAGTTCCCGCTTACCCAGATCAAGGTTGGTCACCTTTTTCTGTATCGGTCCAGAGAGGACATATTTCAAGCTCGGCAAGCCTACCCTACTCTGCCACTGTGGTGCTCAAACAGCCATGTGCAATATATAAACAAGTGGCCCGTGTCTCAATAAAACTTTATAAACACAGGCGGAGGACTGGATTTGGCCCAAAGGCCATACCTAGCATATCAACCCCTGGCCTAGAAAGTCCAGTCCAAACTCCTCAGACGGGCACTCAAGGTGTGATCCACATGACCCTGAACCTTCTCTCCTCCTTCCTTGGGTTATGTGATCTGCTCCCACATGGATGCACTCCCCGATTCCCCTCAACCTGCAGGAGTCAGGGCCCCTCCTCCTTGAAGAGTCTTCTGATCATTCCGTGTCCGAACAACTTCTCCCTTATCAAAACTCAGGGCATACCTGGACACAACTCACCTGGTACAACACTAGCTAAATCGTTAGAAATCATATATTATCACTTAATTTTGTATATTTGTGTTAGTTCTGTTCTTTCCAGTCAATTCCAAGCATGTTTAAGTTACTAAGTAACACAAAGTCAGTTAAGACACACTCCATGCCTTCAAAGACCAGCACACAATAAGAACTTCCTAAAGCTTGTTCGCAGTACTCAGGACACGCTAAGAGGTGCACCCTCTACTTAGAAGCGTTCTGTAATCAACAAAGTCTGAGGGATCCCGGGTTCAACGAAATTAAGCAGCTTTCCTTGACAGAAGAATTTCCAAGCCTGCACCGTACACCGTGAATCTCCTTAAGAGGGATATTTTACATACTCGCTCTCTAATCTGTTTGGCTTGGCTATGGAGTTTTCCCACATTTTTAGCATCTGTGTCCTGCAGAACAATTAGGAAAATGTTGAAATTAAGTATAGTCCGACAAGGTGGACTGAAAGGTCTAATTCTTTCTATCCATCGCTGTGGTGGGCTGAATAATGCCCTGCCAGAAAAGTTACCTAGTTCCTAGTTCCTAATCCCTGCAATCTGGGATGCTGCCTTAAATGGCCAAAAAAAAAAAAAAAGGGAAAGGAGAAGAAAAGAAAAGAAAAGAAAAGAAAAGAAAAGAAAAAAGAAAAGAAAAAGGACTTTGCAGGTATGACTAAGTGAAAGATCTTGAGATGGGGAAATTATCAGGATGGACCCTAAATACTATCAAAGGTGTCCTTACAAGAAGGAGGCACCGGGTGTTTATCCTGTGACTCAGCTGTCTCATCTGTAAAATGGGGCTTTGGGAATCACATGAGGTCATGTAAAAAGCACTTCGTGCAGTTCCTGACATATAAACATTCGCTGAATGAAAACCACTATTATTATGTTATAGTATTATTGCTATTTAGAGGTCCCAAAAAATCCACTTTTGCCCCAAGCCAGATCTCATATTCTTTTATTCCCAGATTGGCAAACTACACAACTTTTACCTGATTTCTGGCTTAGGACATTTGAAATTACCTCAGCAAGGTAAGGCAGGTGGGTGGAAATGTTCATGCACAGCTCTTGGTTCCTGATTAGCAACATACTTCATCAGCCATTAGTTTAAAAAGAGCCAAAGGGAGGGCTGACGTAAGAAGAGAGAAAGATTTTGAAAGAGGATATGGGAAAAGTCACAGCATCCTTGCTATTCTTCTGGATGTCACGATCCAGAATTCTTGAGAAACTTGTGGCTCTATAAACGAATCTGGATGTTCTTTAGAATCCTGGTGAAGAAGGACGGGTGTTGAAGCACGTATGGAGTATGTGCAGAAGACAGCAGTAGATACCTCAGGAAAAATGATCAAGACCTCCCCAGGACACTGGAACTAAGAACCTCCAACAACGGTGAAAAAAGCCACCTTCCCTTGTGGGGGCTGTCCCCGGCAGACAGGGTCCTTACTAACACAGCATAAGAGACAGGTGACAGATGGATGGGGACCTCCCTCCCTTCAGCAAGAATCACAGCAAGAGTTGCCAGGTCACATAAGGCACAGACGAAAAAAGAGTGACATCAATGCAACCGATAAATTCCTCACCCGGCCCAGCCCTAAACGCCAGCCACTGTCACTCTGCCCCACAAGCAGTGGCCACGAAGCTATGGCAAAGGCCGGGAGGCAGCCAGGAGAGATCCACTCCAGGCCTGAGAGGCCCTGAAAGGTCTGGAGTCACCCTTGGAGCCACAGAGAATAGCAGGAACCTAGCAAGAAGCACAGAAGAGAGTAGGGGTCTCAGAGCACAGCTCGTGGGAGTTCAGAATCCTACACCGCGACTACAGCCCCAGCTGTCCGACCCCAGGCAAGTGAGCGGCTGTGGAAGCAGGGGTCACACTAACCAATTATGGTAGAAACACTATTTACAGGGCTGCAGAAAAAAATGAAAATAAATCGCACTTCTGGCCACACTCAAGACAGAGAGAGACAGAACACCCACCTTGCGGTGACAGATGTGACAGATACACAATCACACAGCACACGTGTTAGTAAACACACAAGGCCAAGCTGTCCCGTCTGTGCGTCGGGGAAAGACCATCCTGGGACACACCAAAACCTCATGAAAGACTGCCAATTCAGACAAGCAGGCTTAAACTAGTGAAACACTGAATGTTAGGGATTTTTAAGAAGCACCTTCTTTATTAAATTTTGAAATAGAGGTGGTAAACCCAAATGCCCGTGAAGCCAGGCATGGAAGGGAAATGGTTACAGAGGGCAGGTCTGCAAAACCAGCAGGTGCACGTCTCACCAGGGAAGGCAGCCCCCTCCCAGCCCCAGCCAGCGGCCACCCCGGGGAGCAGGGGGGGGGGGCGGTTCAGCAGCCGGCTGCCGCGGCTCCTGGGCGGACCCCGAGCTGGTGCCAGGGCCGCCCCCCAGCACAGCCCAGTTAGAGAATCACAAAACCACTGAGCGCCTGGCCGCTCTTCTTTTAGGATTATGAAAGTCATATAACTGCATAAAACGTAGTTCCGAGGAGTTCCGAGGAATATAAATGAAGGAATGAAGTCTTTCCCTCCTACTCCCCTATTTGTTACCAGACTAGATCACTATGTATCCTTTTTCTAGACACACAAAATGTTCTAGGAGTTGCTTTTCTCACTCAACAATATGTCACAGACATCCTTCCACATGAGTACATTCAGATCGATCGATCGCTGGTTTGGGTTCGGGGTTTTTTGGTAGTTTCTGTTTTGTTTTGGTTTTTGGGTTTTTTTTTTTTTTTTTTTTGCCAAATGCAGAGTTAGAATACAAAATTTCAGGGCTGGTAGACGATGGGAGAGCCTCTCAGTCAATCCCTTTCACTCACCAGATGGGGTCCCCAGAGGTCCTAGACACATCTAGCCATACAGGAAAGAACTCTGCTACACCCCCCCGCCCCCCCCGGCCCCCCCGCCCCCACCCCGGCCACAGGGCCAGGCCGGCAGGTGTCACCAGCATACTGCCATCATCTTTGCTTTCCAGAAGAGCGGAGCCAAAAGGCCAAGTTTCCCACTTGGCCGGTGAGGAGATACAATTAGCTTAGAGCAAAGTAATGGACTGTAATCAGTAAAGACACTCACATCCAGCCACTTTATTTTTTAATTAGCAAATATCTAGAATCATTCTAAATCCATCCAGGTTACTAAATTAGAATTCATTAGCAGTCATATTCTACGTATTTCCAAAACATACTTGAAGTGGAGTTAACTCAGATTTTCATCAAGTTCACCCTCTTCCTGACTCGAGGCCTGAAAGAAACAGGGGCCGGCCGGCACGGGCAAGTCCAGGGCTGGGTCCAGGGGGATAAGGGAGGTGGCTGGAGCCTCTGCGTCCGAGACCACCCCTAGGAAAGGACACGGTTATTAAAAGGAAGAACTGCAAACTTCATATTTTAAAATATTAGTTCTGTTAGTGAGTCAAGGTACTGAAAAGCTAATTAAGTATTCAGACCTTCAGAAACTCCAGTTTAGCTCCCAGATATAGAAAGATCTCTCTATCTGAAGATATAAACTCCCTGGAGGCCAAAGCCTCCCTGCAGCTAACTTCTGAAACATTTTAGGAAACTTGACCTCAAATTAAAAACAGTATTTCAGCAAGGGCTACTTGGAGGCTTTGAGAAACTGCATTTCAGATAAACACAAACTGCAGAGGTAAGTTATTCTTTTATCCTATTAATACAATTGCTTTATAAAAGAAACGTCCAGGTGTTGTTTTTTTCTGATAGTCTTTATCTCAAATGGGAAGAACCATCCACCTCTTGGCAAGCTAGAACTGGAATATTCCATTCCAGAATGCTTCCCTTTTCCCTCCCTTCCATTCTTAAAAAAAGAAGATCCATCAGGAGTCTGTCCACCCTTGCTGCCCTGTCTCAGGTTCTCAGCAAATCTGAGAGAGACCGTGGCAATCACCTCTTGACTCCTTCGCAGCCACCAATCTTTCTCCTCTCCCACCTGTTCCCCACAAAACTGCCCGAGTGTTCTCAGTTACTCATTTGACAAATATTTGCAGAGCCCTTGCTAGGCAGGCAACAGGCACTGAGGGCCAAGCAGGGTGCACCACCGACTCCCCGCCCTCAGGACCACCCCGGAGTGTTGTGGGAGAAGTGATCTGTGCCACGGGGAGAAAGCAAGCAGGCAGGGGAAGAGGGAGTGCTCAGGGCTTGGTTGTTCTGTCTAAGCGGTCGGCCAAGGTCTCATTCCCAAGGGGACCTGTGAGCATGCTCTCAGGGAGGGAAGGCGACAAACGTGGCAGGGGCAGAGCGTTCCAGGTGGGGCGAGGACAACGGGTGCTCCCAGGAGCATGTGCCCGGGGGCCTGAGGGCGGCGGGGGGCCAGAGTGGCCCCGCACAGTGCGCAGAGGGACACTCTCAGTGGGGCAAGCAAAGAGGACTCTGGGCACTCGTCGGGAGGGACGTGGGGACAGAGGGGGCGTGCACTAACTCCTTCCCAGAATCTCTTGGGAAGTTTACAGATCTTCAGTATCCTGCGAAAAATCAGTCAAGAAATAGGGGGAAGGGGTTATAATTCTCCTACTTGCTTAGCAATCAACAAGGTGAAGGTTAAGGTGAAGGCTGCTATTTTCACGAACTGGACCAGGGGCTCAGAGATGAGAAGCTGCCCAATCCAATCACCCAGGCTTGCTCGTAGCTGATACTGTGTGCTAAGTGTGTGTTCAGAGTCCCGTCTGCGGCCAATGCTGAGTCCCTCTTGCAAATAAAGTTAATATTAAGAAACTATACATAGCATGCTTGATATAAATCCTGACTCTGTGTGGTGCTGTTAATCTTGCTAGAAGATCCAAATGTTAACATCATGCAAACGCTACCAGATAATGTCCAGAAGCATTTTCCAGTGTTTGAATATTCCATATAAATAGTTCTCTGTAAACAGTACTAAACTTAGTGCTTCTCATTAAACATGTTTGTAAATATTCATAATAATGAGCTAAAGAGTAACAAGAATGTTGGAAGTATTTTAAGATAGAGTAAATCAATTAGCTTTTGTGCTAGGTACATTTTAAAGGCTGTAAAAATTTTTAATAAAAAGAGGAAATTTTTAAGAGGGAAATAAATGTGCTTTAACAGAAGAAATGCAAAGAAAAGATGTAAATGTCATAGAAATCACACCCTGGTCTAAAATCCGAACCAGGGGGAGAAGAAAAAAAAAAAAAAACACTTCAACAGCAAAACCAAATGAAGGCAACCAGAAAAATAATTTCACTGTTAAAAAAAAAAAGGCAGTGAGTTTCTATGAGCTTCGGGAGCCCAAATGTTTTCTAACAAGCAGTAAGCAGACCTGCCAGTTGCTCTGGAGACGCTATCTTTATCCTCCAAGGCCATTCACTGTACAAACAACAGAAACCAGGGCCTCTGCTCAGCAGAGAAGCCACGGGGACCTGCTTCCCCACTGCAGGCCAACTGACACGGGCAGACAGAGGGAGGGAGAGCGTGGAAGCTGGTGGCTTTCGAGGTTACGGAAGTCATCAGCATAGCCTTACTAAGCCAATCCCCTTACCCCTCCTTGTACAATGCTCACAGCCACGCTGAGACATAGGTACTATCCTCACCCCCTCCCATCCTCCAAACGAGGAAACTGAGGCACAGAGAAATCACGTACTCATCACACAGCTACTAAGTGGTGGAGTGAGAGCCAACCGTGGACACTGGCTCTGGATCCTCACTAGCAGCCATCAGACTTTCCTGCCTCTGTGCTTCTTCAACTGGACCCGAAGCCTTCCGAGTACAACTGGCGATTTCTACGTGCTGATGGTTCAGTGAACTCCCAATAACGCCATCATCATCGTCATTACTGTTTATCTGCTTCTATGAAGGACACGGTATTAAAAGGCACCACATAAGCTTTCCCCCGACGC
This sequence comes from Eumetopias jubatus, assembly GCF_037043125.1. Classification (NCBI taxonomy): domain Eukaryota; kingdom Metazoa; phylum Chordata; class Mammalia; order Carnivora; family Otariidae; genus Eumetopias; species Eumetopias jubatus. The sequence goes on along the minus strand of NW_028274823.1, from coordinate 82,044,574 downwards.
ACTAAATCTAATTCCCAGGCTGGAACCTTCCCCATCGAATCCACAAAAAATAACCACGTTATCCAAGGCTGCTGACACTTCATACCTGCACTATCCCACATGAGCAACACGGAATGAGCCAAACACCATGACGGAAAAGGGCATCAGGCGTCTTCTCTCCTTAACCGGAGAACTGGGCTCTGTTGGTGCTCAAGGACATGAAATTTTAAGGCTTTGGACCTAAGAATAGTCCCCACCTCGGTGTTAAGTACATACTGGTATGAAAACCGTCAAAGGCTGTCCCACACCGGTCTGTTCGGACGACACCCAGAACCAGGAATTCTGAGCGGAAAGAGACCAGGATGCTGAGGGAAAGTGGTGAACACAACACCGCAGGGGAGACATCACACATCCAAGAGCCGTTACTGAAACTCTACGGGTTGGACAAGAAACACCCCCAATCCTGTTTCACTTGCCATACATGATCTTTTACTTCAACTTGCCTTTGCCTCTTGAAGCAACATCGGTACCCAGACCACCGACCGTCCCCCCCCCACAGCCCAGCCCCAGTCCGCTGCGGTCTCGCATTGTCTGTGTGTGGCCGCATCTGCAATCCCATCCACAGAGGCAGCCACCTGCACTGACACCCAGGCCGCTTTGGGAGGGAAGGAGAAAGGGAGAAAGCAGGGAATTCAGCCCCGGCCCCCACCCGCCTATCCCTGAGTACGGGAGATCTAGGAGACCTGTACTAGAAATAACCCCACTTCACTGGTAAGGATACTGAGCCCAAAGAAGGTTAAGTAGCCTGTCCAAGGTGGTACAGGACTGAGCGTGAACTGCTGCCCTGTACTCTCAGGCTATGACCATCGGATTTTAGCGGGTCGTCTCGCCAGGCAGAGCCTGCCTGAAGAGCACAGGAAATAGCTCCACCCGCAGGGAAGAAGCAGGCTCCTCGTGGAGTGAGCTCTGGGCGGACAGCACCGCCCCGAGCGGTGTTTACTAGCACGCGGGAGCTAGAACATATACTGTGCGTGTCCCGTCACTTACAAGTGCCCACCATCAAAATCCATTCTCTCCCGTGTCCAACCGTAAGAAACGTCACGTCAACTATGGAAACGGAGAGAAGCTTCTGTTCCTTAAACCTCTTAAAACAAGGAAAGGTGTCGAAGGGGAAGAAAGCAAAGAAAGCGGCGACAAGAACCCACGCAGGAAGCTGGCTTCCTAGTGGGGCCGTCGCTCCTTCCTCCGAGCTGTGATGCGCGCCCAGACTCACTCGGAGGCAGGTACACGTTGTGTGCATGTGCTGTTGTGTGTCTTTTCTGACTCTGGCAACACAACTGCCAGGTCCTCACGCCAGGCACTGAGGACAGCAAGGAGGGCAGGTCAGTCCGATCAGCAGAGAGAAGCCCCCTGCGCACGTTCCTGGCAGGCCGGCCCTTCCGGCAAGGGAGCCGACGGCAGGGACCCGAAGAGCGGCACTGCCCGCGACCGAGCAATCCCATTCCCCCGACACCACGCAGTCCTTTCAGGGCATTTCCGTCCCCTCTTCGCGTCTTGTTATTCACTTGTTACTCAAGAAGAGTCCCTCAGCGCCGAGGCGAGGCAGAGGTTCGTAATTTTAGCGCTTCTGTTGGGCAGACATAAAGTTTTAAATCCATAGCCTAAGAACCAGTTAACCAGTACAGTCGAGATGGATAAAACAGAACGAGGAGACAAAAGACCCGCTTTCTGAACCTTGAACTAGTTATGTGACCTCAGGCAAATCAGACTTTCTCCGGGTCTGTTTCTTCACCGGGGCCACGGCCTGTGGGTGCATCCCGTGCACTGGGCACCCGTCAAGCACTCCGCACATACCGGCTCCTGATGATCCCACAATGCTGTGCGGTAGGTATCACCACCCGCACCTCACAGCGGAGAAAACTGAGGCCTGAAGTTAAACATCTGGCCTCAAATGGCAGAGCGAGAAGACAACGCAGGCCATGTGGGTCCAGCATGTGCTGCAGCAGCAGAGGGCCTCTGGGATTCCTCCCGGCTTCACCCTCCACGAGTCCCGGATTCTAGGAATGAGCTGTGCTCCGTGGGTCCCATTCATACCAGGTTTTTGTAGCTGCTCAGTACCCTTCACGAGTAACAGAGCCTTAATCTTCGAACACGGGAAGATTTAAAGCAGCCACCAAAAACACTGACTTTAATAAAAGGTCACCCTGAAGTGAGCTAAAAATGCATTTGGTGTTTCAAATGCTCCTTGACTATCCCACTCTCGGTTAACGTATGAAGAACTAAGTTATTAGCTAAATTGAAAGGTGGATTGATGCAAGTCAGAGGAAGGTTTTGCTTTTGGAACAACTGAGACTAGAAATATGCCCACAGCCAGTTTCAAGGCTCACTGACGGCCGATGGACCTCTCCCCACCGGGGACCCCGGGAAGTTTACCTTCCACTCTACTCCCAGACAAAACAGGGAAGGAGAGCCTGCAGAGAGCTCCTGGAGAGCCTGTCTTCATCTGGGTTCAGAACATTTCACAGAAAGGACGAGCTAAAATCTGAGACTCTGGCACAGAGTGTGAAAAACCCACCCTAGTTCACGTGCATTTCTTTTTTACAGATCACATTTGCGGCCCACCCTTTCTTCTTCAAAGTCTCTCCCTGATCCAACTCAACCCTCATCCAAATGCATGAATGAAACGACCACTTTCGAGATCAGAGATTCTAGGGCTCCACTGCGCACAAAGTTGAGCTGTCTCGTTAAAATGCAGATTCCTGGCCTCTCACCCATCGGTTATGGTTCAGTGAGTCCGGTATGAGACTCAGGAAGCTCCATTTCTGATACACACTCCCCCCCCTTACACACCTGCATGTGCACACGCCCCCACCTCCGCCCGGGGCCCCTCCCCCTCCCACTTCCCACGCTCCACACCGAGCAGAGGCCACAAGAGCAAAATCACAGCCTAGAGGATGGCCCCATCCCGCCTAGGAACAGGTGCATCTGCGCACGGTTCCCAGCGCCCCACCCTCGAAGCTCTGATCCGGTCAGTGCGGCGGATCCTCACTGGGGGGAGCTCCAGTTCTTCCCGTCCCCCAGGAAACCTCAGTAGCTATGTCCCCCCTCCCAGTATCAGGGCGATAAGTCTGCGGGGCCGGTGGAGGCCCCCTGGCCATCGCTGCGTCTGAACACTCATTCCCCATCATTCTCCGGCATGCCCGTACATGGTGCCTGCAGGAAGGCCTTCCATCCACAGGCTAGGTGGCTCCACGGCCACTGCAGTGATCGTCATTCGGCGAGAGCAAGGTACGACAAAAGAGACCTCTATAAAACACCGAGACACTGAAAACCAACTTAAATCGTCTTGCATAAGAGGCTCTTTTTATGGAGCTGACTTCCTATGCCATCTGTCCCATAGTGACCGGGGATTCGGTTCCCAGGATCCGCGGGCGCAGGGTTTCTGATTACACTCGCATCTGCTTCAGAGCGAAGGTGCTGACAGCCCGCCTCCAAGTGCCACCAGCGGCACCGCTGACAGGTCCCGGGGCTCTCGCGCTGGCCCCGAAACCCTGGGCCTGCCAGCAGGAGGGCCACAGGAGGCTGAGGGGTCAGCCCGAAACACCCAGGGCCCTGTGAGACTCTGGGCCTCAGGCCAAGTGCGAGAACCTGTGGTCCAACCAGACATCAAAATGCACCACACAAGACCCCTGCACCCACACACCTTCCTGCTCTTGTTGCTTGAGCCCAAACCCGAGTGCTTACGACAGCCTGGACAGGGCATTTAGAATGCTGGCTTTCCTGAACTCAGGGAACAGCATGCAGTTAGAGACCCACGCAGGGAGAAAGGATCTGGCACCGTGTAAAACAGACAACACACACCAGCAGGAAGAGAGCAGTGTGTAAGTCAGGGCTG